>NC_060120.1:782521311-783129526 GCF_021461395.2 Schistocerca americana
GTGTAATAAGGTAAGGAGTAATGAATAGTGGGTAGGGACTCTTGACTTGTGAAACAGGATGTTGGAAACCAAGAATCGTACTTTAAGAGTTATGAAATGTGTGTAAATGCGTGAATGTATCACAATGCCGGCGAAAATTTTTTTGGACACTTGTATCTATAGGATTTTGTTTCTACAGATTTGCAACGCTAATTCTTGACCTGTGAAATATTTTTATATGAGACTGCAACGGTAGCAGAAACTGCTGTCGTAAATATTTCCGTACGAAAGTTAAGTGACCACCTGCACGTAATGCGTCGCGGGCACCCAGCTGTGTCAGACACCTGGAGAAAAAGCCATTATTGCGAGCCCTTTTCAGCGGCACAGGTAGAACAAAAAAAAAGGGGAGGCCATTATCCTTGGAAATATTCTTACATCTGCAAACCTGATAATGACAAGTGTCTTTCTATGAGAATTGAGAGCTACTGACTTACGAAATGCCACATAGCTATTGAATGATGTTTTTATGCTTTGGTTTGCGTAGTTGCTTATTTCATTTGATATCTGGTTTCCAGCTGTGTTGCAGCATTGCTTTTATAAAATGAAATGCATTTGCTAATGTGAATACTTTCTGTCAACAGATCTATTAAATAATTATTTTATGATCCACATTCTTTAAAAAAGGAGCACTTGGAAAGGAAAGAACAATAAGAAGGAACTAGTAACAGTAACACATAATTTTCTTTTCAAGTACATGGTAATATTTTTTTTACAATAAGTTGTTGTGGTGCACCACTTTAATTACTTAGACATTAAGATGTGATTATACATTTGCCTTATCTGCATTGTTATCATTAGTGTACTATTTTTTCTGCTTGAGCTATGTCATGTTTCGATATAAGCTGCTGTTTGCCAGGCATAGTGCTACTGAACTTTAATTTGTGTTACTCTGCTAAGCCAGATTTATTTTTTTGTTGCTGCACATTGGCTCATATTAGTTGTAATGTTGCATTGCTTGGTAATTTAGATTTACTGTAGCTTGCTTTGCAATTTTCCATTTTTTTGCATTGCTGTTTGTGTTAATTTGTTATGTGCTGCTGCATTGCCTCGTCCCTTAGTTTAGTATCTGAGCTCAGTAGATTTAAGTTAGCTTAAGAGGAGACTATATAAGAAACTAACTATTATAAATTTATAAGAAATGCATTGAGAAGCTATCAGAAAATGGTCTAGCAAAATAAAAAGGATACTGTACAGTGGAGAAAAACTATTATTGACAGAGGATGTGAACGGAATACAGAAAGCAGAGAGAAAAACTATTTTTGACAGAGGATGTGAACGAAATACAGAAGGCAGGCTTAGATAGGACTTTTGGGAATAATGATGAATGAAGGGAGATCTCCAAGAAGCAAAGAAAGTTTTGTTTGCAAAATACTGCAATGAAACAAACCCTGTCCTTTCCTTTTGTGTTATCCCACTATGTGTTTGGGTACCCTTGTGTATATATGTTCTTCCTGTCTTTATATGTTTACCTCATCAGACTTTTGTTGTAGAATTTTTCTCATACTCAGCTACATGAACTATGATGAGGAATACTGTTATCCTCAAATATAATTTGCGTTAATAATATGTTATTTACTTTGTAAAGATGTTTAGACATTATTTACTCTGTTTTGTGTTAATGCTCATGTGTGAAGTTGATGTTTCGAAAGTTATTCTGATCTTTTATGTATGTACTCATGTCATAATTCCTGTAACACTGACGTATATGTCTATTTCTATTCTTTTGTAAAGCCTTTATTAGTACAAATGTTATCTGTATTATTATGTCTTTAATGATGTATTTTGTACCTTTGTAATTGTATTCTCATATTATAAAATTGTAATTGACACCAGTTCATCATTTTATTAACTTGTAAGCAACATTTCACTGCACACGTTTCTGTTTGTCATAGTATATGGACAATATGTGAGAAGTAGGGACTGATAGTGTTTGCACGTGTGTTAATAAATCAGCAAGGGACTGGATAACAGCATTGCTGGTTCTAAGGACAATTTCAAAAACTTTGTGAGTGCACAAGTGGTGGTTTCTGGACTTGCTATATTATCCGCAAGACTCTTCAATGGTGATTGCACCTGCACAGTCACAACAGATGGCTGCTGGCTATCTCTACAAGGACTACAGTGGGTCTGCATCTTTGATGACCCACCAGTACCATTATCTCTACAAGGACTACAGTGGGTCTACACCTTTGCTGACTCACTAGTACCATTATTTCTACAAGGCCTGCAGTGGGTCTGCACCTCTGGTGGCCCACCAATACCGTAATCTCTACCAGGACTACAGTGGGTCTGCTCTGTGATGACCTACCTACCAATACTCTTCAAAATTTCGACTGACTCTGCTGTGGGTTTGCTCTGTTGTGGCCCATTACCTGTCTGCATGTCGAGAGTCAGCACTGTCTTTCCATTGGAAGGACAACACTACTTCTTCAAGACTGCATGGAAATCCACTACTTCCGTGTGCATTTTCTTTTACTGCTCAGACTTTGAGAAAAACATTGCTATTCTCCTCTTATGTACGATTAGGACTGTCTTTATGGACTGTGAGACAATTTTAGCTTTTGACCAACATTGTATCAATAAGTGTGTGCATTTGATTTCTTTGTTATTGTAATTATGAAAAAATTTTTTCAAATCTGTATTGGCCACTGCCCAATCCCATTTGTAAAAATTTTTGTGGGGAGCATGGGGGCTATGTAAGTAGGCTGTTTAGGTTTTTTTATTGGTAACGCCACCTCTGTATGAAAATCACTGGCTGTGCTGTGTGCAGTCTGTGGCTGCTTTGCATTGTTGTAATACTCGCCGTTGTAGTGTTAGGCAGCTGGATGTGAACAGCGTGTAGCGTTGCGCAGTTGGAGGTGAGCCGCCAGCAGTGGTGGATGTGGGGAGAGAGATGGCGGAGATTTGTAATTTGTCATGAACTGCTATATTTATATATGATGATATCAAGGTAAATACATTGTTTGTTCTCTATTAATATCTTTCATTGGCTAACTATCCCTATCAGTAGTTAGTGCCTTCCATAGTTTGAATCTTTTATTTAGCTGGCAGTAGTGGCGCTTGCTGTATTGCAGTAGCTTGAGCAGCGAAGATTTTTGTGAGGTAAGTGATTTGTGAAAGGTATAGTTTAATGTTAGTCAGGGCCATTCTTTTGCAGGGAATTTTGAAAGTCAGATTGCGTTGCGCTAACAAAATATTGTGTGTCAGGTTAAGCACAGTTATATATAAATTGTTCAAAGGGGACGTTTCAACCCTCATTTATTCACTTAGCATATTTTTATTTCAGTCTCAGCCATTTCGTAGACGAAGCAGGTATCTTTCAGGAACCTGTATCACACAAAAATTATAGTAATATGGAGATGACTCTTGACGAAATATTGGCCGGATGAAACGACTGACGACTACCTCTTAATATAGAGAGATATGAAGGTGTGCACGAAATGTAAACTGTAGTGGACTTTACCTATGCGATTAGTGAGTAACAAATAGAGTCTTCGATGTCTTACAAATGCTTGAGAGTTCAGTGTGCAGAAATAAGAAAAGAGCGACGATGACGTATGCTCAGCTGAACACAAATGGCTGGCTTGGACAAAATCATAGGGTACAGTGAAAATGCAATTTACTTACGAAAGAGATCGTTTATGAAATACACCGATACGTTGCCGACGTGTAAGATATGCAATATGATATGTCAAGACACCTGCTAGTGGAACTAATATGTAATGTATCTACTCTTCATCTTTATGATGGTGTGAGCTCCGCTTGGAACATTTTCACTGAGGTGTCTGTGCAGTAATGGACTCCCATTCTTCCTCAGGAGCCGAAACCAGAGAAGGTACCGATGTTGGACGTTGGGTTCTTGAGCGAAGACAACTTTCTAACTCATCCCGACGATATACAGATGGGTTCAGATCTGGACTTTTGACAGGCTAGTCCATTTCAGGAATGTTACTAGCCACAAACCATTGCGGCACGGACGCTGCTTTATGACAGGGTGCATTATCATGCTGATGTAATCATCACCTCCGAACTGTTCCTCTACTGTATGCAGTATACAACTCTGTAAAATGTGTTGATGTCCTTCCGCATTTACCGTCTTCTTAGGGTCAATGGCAGGATCACAACCTAAACACGAAATATCACCACCCTATCGTAAACCCAGGTCCCTGGCGCTATAAAGGATGACAGACAACATTCTCCTGGCATTTCCTAAGCAGAAAGCCTTCCAAAGGACTGCATGATTCATCACTCCAAATCACTTGTTTCCAGTCCTACCTTGTCGAGATCTTTACGCCACCTTAAGCTCCGCATAGCAGTGACCGTAGAAGTGGGTGGCTTTTGAGGAGCTGCTCAACCACTGTACCCTATTTTCTTAACTCTCTACGCACAGTCACTGTGCTAGATGGACTGCTGGTAGCATTTTCGAACTCAGGATTGATTCCTTTCGCTACTTCCATGCGATTTTTTACAACCACACTCCACAATGCTCCATGGTCTCTGCCCGTCAGTATGTGATGTCTGCTTGGTCTCGGTTTAGCGGTGGTTGTTGCTACCTGTTTCCACTTCACAATCACATGACTGAGAGTCGACTTGGGCAGATTTAGAAGGTTTGAAACGTCCCTGATGGATTTGTTACTCAGGTGACATCCAACCACTAGTCCATGTTCGAAGTGACGTAACTCTCTTCACCGACCCATTCTGCTGTTACAGCTTTTCCACTGACAGCGCAGCCTCTCCATGCACTCACCGGCACGATGGCCAACACAAAAGATCTACTGCCATCTCTGCATAAGGGTTAGTGTTCACTAAGTGAGGTCTCCGCAGGATGTGGGTACTGCGCTGTTTGGGTACGTCTGGTTATGATTAACCATTAATACGCCATCATTTGGAGACAGATTGGACCGAAAATCGAACGAAGGGTAGTGGTTTGAAGGGCAGAAGAAAAAAAGTGCCGAGGCAAGAACCAATGAAAAAAAAACCTTTACGATAGTCTGGACGTCTAATAAGAGTAGTAGCGGATTCCTTGCTGCGTGAAATAGATCAGGCACCAAGCGAGGTGGTGCAGTGGTTAGCACATTGCACTCGCATTCGGGAGGACAACGGTTCAAACCCACCTCTGGCCATCACGATTTATATTTTTCGTAATTTCCTTAAATCGCTTCACGCAAATGCCGGAATGGTTCAAAAATGGTTCAAATGGCTCTGAGCACTATGGGACTCAACTGCTGAGGTCATTAGTCCCCTAGAACTTAGAACTAGTTAAACCTAACTAACCTAAGGACATCACAAACATCCATGCCCGAGGCAGGATTCGAACCTGCGACCGTAGCGATCTTGCGGTTCCAGACTGCAGCGCCTTTAACCGCACGGCCACTTCGGCCGGCTGCCGGAATGGTGTTTTTGAAAGGGCACGGCTACTTCCCTAATCCGATGGGACCGGTGACCTCTCTGTTTGGTCAGCTCCCTCTAATCAACCACCCAGTTAACCAACAGATTATGCGAGGGTTAGGTAAGTTAGTAATGGGTATCATGCAGGCGGATACCTTTGGCGTTGCGATGCTGCTGCAGCTGGCTACCGGCGTTGTCTTCTCGGTCAGCATCAGCATACCTGTAACACTTGAGTTTGTCATCGGTTAGTGTCCGATAGGTCATATACCGGATGAACAGTATAGGTGATTTGTTTGTGCGTTAGTGTGCGAGTTTATTGGCTTCCCTGCTGTTGCCTGTTGGTCGGCCGTGATAGTAGCTGGCATGTGCGGTCAGTATTGCTGATGTGAAGGGGCTCGCCAGTGTGGTCTCTTGTGAGCGTGTGTTAGCTCGCCATAGGGGGGTTAGGCCTAGCTAACCTAGCTAACAGTATTTTTGTCGCTTATGCTTACACCTGTGGCTGTGATCACAGTTCCCCAGAGTAAGGATGAAAGGTTTGTTCGAGTGTCTCGAATTCCTTTATAGTCGTATGGCAAGTTATTTGAATGCTTCTTTGACGGTTTCCCCCCCTCAGGAGGTATTCATTGTGAAGATCCAGAGTGCGAGTGTAGCTTGGAGCGTTGCTCACGATACGTAGCACTTTGTTTTCTGTAGGACGTGCGGGCGTCGCAGGCGTGTAGGAGCTGCGTATCCCAAGACAGGAGCTGCGTACGTCATCAGAAGTCTGATCAGTGTCTCGTACATGGACCTCGATACCCTACTATTTAGTGTAAGTTCCCTGTTGAGCATAGGGTAGACTTGTTTGAACTTCGTGTACGCTCATTTGGCAACGTATTCTATGTTGTCTGCCCGTGTAAGTTTCCGGTCCAGCCAGACTCCGAGGCATCTAACTTTCTCTCGGAAACGTATTGCGTGTGCATCTAATGTTAGATACCACCACCACCTTTTTTACTGGATGGCCCGGTTCTCATGATTTCTAGTGGTCGATTCCGCATTATACAGGGATGTCCGTATACCTGTTATCTGGTACATATCTGATCAGAGTAAGAAACGATAACGATCGTGTACAAGACAAGGCGCACGTATAATCATGGTCTCATTTAACTGTCAAGAGAGCGTAACACAAATGCTGAAAAATCTCAACGGCCCACCTTCGAAGGAGATGACATACCTCGCGGGAAAATTCCAAGAACCGACGTTTAACAACGAAATTTGAACGTTCTTCAGTCTCCTACTTTAGATCTCATTCTCTTCATTCAGCCTATGAAATAAGTGATATTCACGACTTTTTTCTGAAATACTAATGAAGCAATGAAAGTAAATACTTTTGCACGTTATATATTGAGTCTAGAACAACATTTGCTTTTTTTTATTTTTTTGAAAAGTTCATTCATCATGAAGCCTCCCATCCGAGGAGTTCAAGTTGCTCTGTCCAAAATGAGGTGCGTCCAGGACGGATGCCCTGCAGTCTGCAAATCTTATATGAAATTAAAAAAAAACAAATTTTTAAATCGATAGTATGTTTCTCGCGAAGCAGCAGCACAGTTGGTCGAAACAAGAAAAATAATAAAATGACGGACGTTTGAAGCAAAGATTTGTCGTGGTTTTTGGTCACGTTTTTTTCAATAACTAATGAATAAATTAAAATTAAGAAATTAGCCTAGTATACCTTGCCGTCATGCCAGAGGAGTAATTCAGCCAAATTTCTCGAAGATATATTTATTAGTGTGCTTTCAAGCCATTCTGTCTCCTTGAGATTCACTGTTTCCCAAGCTGACGGAATGGATTGCGGGTATATCAATAAAGATAAATTTGTCTGAATTACGCCTCGGGCATGTCCGCAAGGGATAGTACATTAATTTACTTTTATTTTAATTTGTTCAATAGTTATTGCGAAAAACGTGATGACAAAAACAAGACAAAGCTATATATTTATTTCAAACGTCCGCCATTTTATTATTTTTTTTTCAAATTTCAAAAAAACGGTGCTATTATTCCGTACGCAGTATCCTATAGATTAAGAAAATGGTTTTGATTCAGATAAGATATGCAGACTGCAGAACTTCCGTCACTGAGTCACCTCATTTTGGACAAAACGATTTTAACTCCTCGGATGTCGGGCTTAATGATGACTGAATGTCTTTAAAAAATAAGGAAATATTTTCCAAGAATCAACAGCCAATGTGCAAAAATATTTACGTTGATTCCTTCATTACTTTAAAACAAAGCAATAAAATCGCTTGTTTTGTAGGCTGATTGAGGAGAGTGGACACTTAACATTCTAACAGCTAGCGCAGAGCGAACAAGTGATCATTTGTTCCGATCTCTGTACATAAGATACCCACCACCACAAACTTGCAGTGTAGTAGTGTGGATGTAGAATATTCAGCGCTGAAACCTAAAATTTCCGTATTTGCGACGAAGATAAAATCACGATAAATTGTGTGTTAATAGCAATAAATCCTCACGTAATCGTCCAGTAATATCTAATCGCTGTGTTAAACTACTGCTGAAAGAGAACATTTAGTCTGAAGTTGCCACGAAGAAACCTCGTTACTTAATGCAATACACATAGAGGAAAACTCCTGTATCAACTTTTTATACAGTGGAAGAGACGGGTAGCAGGATGAAACGCTTCTGTTGTGACGTCATACGAGCCACATGACAAACGGCGTAAACCTCCTTTATGGCGTACGCTGGCGCTTGTCTGGCCTAGCAATCCATCAAAGTGTCACGGCTTTTATACTGCGGCACCAGCACCTGAGCTCTTTACACCGACGTAGCTGTCAGGAAAGATAGCAGAGCGAAAATGTGCGGTAAATGGCGGTATGTAAAATGTGGAAAAGAAGCAAGCATGTAACTCAGATTAGCATCCACTATTCTTGATGATTAACAACTAGAAAACTGGTCAGTGAGAACATTGTATTACAACCATTACCGGTATAAATGGTGAAAATAGTCGCCGTCAGCAGCTTTACATCGCCTGCAACGCTATAAAACACAGCGACACTGTGCAGGTACGATTTCCTTGAAATTGACAGATCAGATAATCACAATCGCTGCTAACAGCGGCATCCGGTGAATCTGACATACTGACGTATAGTCTGCAGATTTTTCTCCTTTGTTGATCATTTCATTCCCTCACATGAAAAGGCCAGATTGCTGCTGTGCAGCCAAATGATGTTAAAAATACATACGTACATTTTTATTAATTAAAAATATTGCAATATTATTTTCGGCAGCTAGTTTTCCGTATACTACTTTCTCTGGCTCAAATGGTTCAAGTGGCTCTGATCACTATGGGACTTAACTTCTGTGGTCATCAGTCCCTTAGAACATAGAACTACTTAAACCTAAATAACCTAAGGACATCACACACATCCATGCCCGAAACAGGATTCGAACCTGCGACCGTAGCGTACTTTCTCTGGTCTTTCCACTTAAAATCACTCCCTACCCAGACTCTGTTAATTCCATGGTCTTTCATCGTCCTGGACGCATTTCCCCGTTTAGAAGTAATATATACTGACGGCTCTACGGTCGAGGGACGAACTGGTTTTGTCCACACACATTTAGGGTGCAGCGAACTACGCTCCGTACCGAACGCAGAATTACTCAATCTCTCAACGACGTTCGTTCTTGCACGGGCGAGACGTTTTAATCGGCAGTTACTACCTGAATAGTCTCCAGCCTATCGACCAATCCTACCCTCGAACCCGGAACAAACATGCCGACTTTGGGGACGGGGGTACCTGAATTGGACCTTCGGACGACTGTAAGCCATCAGTTGTTGGAGGCTTGGCGTATGGATTGGTGTGCCCTGGTTTCTGCGAATACACTACGAACCATAAAGGGGACCATGACCAGGTGGCGGATTTACCTTGGTGCTTCTCGCAGGGAACCTATTGTTCTCTGCCAGTTTCGCAGTTGCCACATCCTCTGGCGAAGGATCTACCCCCATGGCGCTGTGATCTCGTCTAACGGTTGCCCAAATCCTACTGGACTGCCCTAATTTCGACACCTTACGGCGAAACCTTAAATTTACTGAGATGCTACTTGTGGTGCTAGGGACGACGTTAAAAAGGCTGAACTGGTTTTATGTTTTAACCGAGAAAGTGATTTCTACCCCTCTTTGTGAGACAGGGCACATTAGCCTCGTCGACCACCTCGGGAATTGGATGGATGCTCCATCTGTAAGTAGGCTGTTTAGGTTTTGATGTTGGTAACGTCACGTAGCGCTCTGTATGAAAATCACTGGCTTTGCTGTGTGCAGTCTGTGGCTGGTTGGCATTGTTGGAATGTTCGCTATTGTAGTGTTGGGCAGTTGGATGTGAACAGCTCGTATCGTTGCGCAGTTGGAGGTGAGCCGCCAGCAGTGGTGGATGTGGGAAGTGTGGTGTCACCGCCAGACACCACACTTGCTAGGTGGTAGCCTTTAAATCGGCCGCGGTCCGTTAGTATACGTCGGACCCGCGTGTCGCCACTATCAGTGATTGCAGACCGAGCGCCGCCACACGGCAGGTCTAGAGAGACTTCCTAGCACTCGCCCCAGTTGTACAGCCGACTTTGCTAGCGATGGTTTACTGACAAATTACGCTCTCATTTGCCGAGGCGATAGTTAGCATAGCCTTCAGCTACGTCATTTGCTACGACCTAGCAAAGCGCCATTACCAGTTACTATTGATGCTGTAAAACATGTACCGTCAAGAGCGATGTTCACCATTTACGGATAAAAGTTAAGTATTCCAACAGCTACGTCCTTTTTTGCTAAAGTCTAACTTCCTTGTCCTGTTCCAGACCTCACGCCAGCCTGCGTGAGCTAAAACGCGTGCCTTTCGGCTTCCTCTCATAGTGGGTTGGCTCTCTTTCCACTCCACAACTGGAATAGAGATGTCAGAGTTTTGAGAGCGGACGATCTGGACGTGTGTCCGTCAGAAAAAACGAAATTTGTAAGACTGGAGCCGGCCGAAGTGGCCGAGCGGTTCTAGGCGCTACAGTCTGCAATCGAGCTACCGCTATGGTCGCAGGTTTGAATCCTGCCTCGGGCATGGATGTGTGTGATGTCCTTAGGTTAGTTAGGTTTAAGTAGTTCTAAGTTCTAGGATACTGATGACCTTAGAAGTTAAGTCTCATAGTGCACAGAGCCATTTTGTAAGACTGGATGTCATGAACTGATATATATATTGTGACTTTTGAACACTATTAAGGTAAATAAATTGTTAACTATGCCTATCAGTAGTTAGTGCCTTCAGTAGTTAGAATCCTTTATTTAGCTGGCAATAGTGGCGCTCGGCGCCAGAAATATTGTGTGTCAGTTTAGTGATGATCAAAATAAGTAAGGAGAAATATGTCTGAGTACGTTCAGTTTTGCTCAGTTGTTTGAAAATCAAATAACGTAAGGGGTTTACCAGCACAGTAATTGCTAAATTTTTCCAAGGGGGATGTTTCACATCGCCTGCTCCGCCCTAGGAGGCCCATAGCTACCCTTGCTCTGTGGTTCGATCTGGCTCTGGCCCTGCCCGACGTTTTTAATTCTTCTTATTCTTCTATATCTCTTGTTGGGTTACAGTCTTGCCATTGCTGTTCTCTTTCCTGATATTTTTACGTTGTCTTTTTTTGTGGTAATGGAGGGTGTGGAAGCACCGGTCGGATGCAGAATGTGCTCCTCCTGTCGCATAACGCCCTTCAGGGGCCTCAAGCTGCTTTCTGGGCAGTACAACTCTCTCACTATCAGCCTTTTGCCCCTCTCTTCTACTTGTGTATTTGTGTAGGCATCTTAATTTTCTTGATCCTTATGTACAATCGGTTTCATAGGAATTTGTCTTTCGTGTCCTTCCTCTCTGAGCACTAGTCCCGGCTGGATACACAAAGGGATAGAGACCGTTAGCTTCGTAGTTTGGACCCTCTGACCCCATCGATCCATATAGCCATCACTCCCTATTCATAGTGATTGTTTGGCAGTCAGAAAATAATAAAATAACTTGTCTTTCTATACATTTTTAGGTAGTACAAAACATTTATTTATTTTGAAGGTTACTACCAATATTCCTGCATGAAGCGTCGATTCTCAAAAGGTCGTTCTACTTTCTCTTTAATTTTCTATCGCTGTGACATCTCTGTACGGCAGCAACATCCACGAATGGCCTCGTCGAGCATCAGGCGTTATTTACTAGGTCGTTTATATACACTAAGGTTTCCGAAGATAGCAAGTGTGACAATCAGCTTGACAGCCCATGATCCAAGTTTCTAACAAGAAAAATACACGGAGGAACGGAAAAGAAAAACCTACAATCTGTTTGATGACGACCAGTTTGGCTTTAGGAAAGGTAAAGGCACCGGCGAGGCAGTTATGACATTGCGGTTGATAATGGAAGCAAGAGTGAAGAAAAATCAAGATACGTTCATACGGGTTGTCGATTTGGAAAAAGCATTCGACAATCTTAAATGATGCAAAATGATTGAAAATCTGAGAAAAATAGAGTTAAGCTATAGAGAAGGACGGATAATATGAAATATGTACAAGAACTAAGAGGAAACAATTAGACTGAAAGAACGGAGGGCTCGGATCAAAAAGGGTATGAGAGGGATGTAGTCTTTCGCCCCTACTGTTCGTTCTACACATCGAAGAAGCAATGACGGAAATAAAAGAAAGTAGTACTCTAAGAACTGTGCCTGACGCCCGAATAACAGGGAACTAACATGCATTGAGTTTAAAAAATAGTGCATTAATAATGGCTGGGCACTTGCAGAAATCTGGATTTGCGTAATAAAACCTGCAAAAAAGGACGACTGATTGCTGCGCTCTATCATTTATAAAATAAAAGAAAGAAAGGTTCTAGAGTGGAATGAAACTTCAAAGTGGAAGGATACTAATGATTAGATTCACTGATGACATTTCTGTGCTCGGTGATATTTAATTACAGGATCTGTTCAATGGAGTGATCAGAGTTTACTAGAAGGAATTGTAGAGAGCAAAAAGTAAAGAGGAAGCCAGAGATTTGAATATATCCAACATATAACTGTGGATGTGTGTTACAAGTGCTGCTCTGGATTGAAAATGTTGGCACAAGAGAGGAATTCGTGCCGGGATCATCAAACTAAAAAGAGATGATTCAAAGAAAAAAGACCGATACTCGCTGTAAACGTGAACGCCTTCTTATGGTGTTGCGGGCTCGTGACGCCGTATGGATGGAGTTCAGCGCAATTCCGTCGTGATGATGTTACAAACTTTCATGGATAATGAAGAAGGGTAGAGGCACCACCGTAATCCCTATGTGTTCTCCCACTGGGAGTTTAAGCTGCTGTTTTGGGTGTATTGCTTACTGTATTCCGCATTGGTGGTGTTTGCTTAAGTTGGGTTTCGTAGCCTCGGTACTGTCTGCTCCGTTTGCTATTGAAATCTTAATTAAACTGTTTTTAAAATTATTTAGTATGTGTTACACAAGGCAGATAAGTCGTAGGGTCAGTATTGCCACACGTGTTCCAATATTTCTACGGAATCCAAACTGATCTTCCCCGAGGTCGGCTTCTACCAGTTTTTCCATTCGTCTGTAAAGAATTCGCGTTAGTATTTTGCATCCATGACTTATTAAACTGATTGTTCGGTAATTTTCACATATGTCAGCACCTGCTTTCTTTGGGATTGTAATTATTATTTTCTTCTTGAAGTCTGAGGGTATACATCTTGCTCACCAGATGGTAGAGTTTTGTCAGGACTGGCTCTCCCAAGGCCATCAGTAGTTCTAATGGAATGTTGTCTACTCCGGGGGCCTTGTTTCGTCTCAGATCTTTCAGTGCTCTGTCAAACTCTTCACGCAGTATCGTATCTCACATTTCATCTTCATCTACATCCTCTTCCATTTCCATAATATTGTCCTCAAGTACATTGCCCTTGTATAGGCCCTCTATATACTCCTTCCAACTTTCTGCTTTCCCTTCTTTGCTTAGAACTGGGTTTCCATCTGAGCTCTTACTATTCATACAAGTGGTTCTCTTTTCTCCAAAGGTCTCTTTAATTTTCCTGTAGGCAGTATCTATCTTACCCCTCGTGAGATAAGCCTCTACATCCTTACATTTATCCTCTAGCCATCCCTGCTTAGCCATTTTGCACTTGATGACGATCTCATTTTTGAGACTTTTGTATTCCTTTTTGCCTGCTTCATTTACTGCATTTTTGTATTTTCTTCTTTCATCAATTAAATTCAATATTTCTTCTGTTACCCAAGGATTTCTACTAGCCCTTGTCTTTTTACCTACTAGATCCTCTGCTGCCTTCGCTACTTCATTTCTCAAAGCTATCCATCCTTCTTCTACTGTATTTTTTCCCCCATTCCTGTCAATTGTTCCCTTATGCTATCCCTGAAACTCTGTACAACCTCTGGTTCTTTCAGTTTATCCAGGTCCCATCTCCTTAAATTCCCACCTTTTTGCAGTTTCTTCAGTTTTAATCTACAGTTCATAACCAATAGATTGTGGTTAGAGTCCACATCTGCCCCTTGAAATGTCTTACAATTTAAAACCTGGTTCCTAAATCTCTGTCTTACCATTATATAATCTATCTGAAACCTGTCAGTATCTCCAGGCTTCTTCCATGTATACAACCTGTAACCGGTGAATTTTATTAAGTAGATTTGGTTTTAAATCATTCTGAATGTCTCAGAATTCAACATTTCAATCTTGCCTTTTAATTAACATTATTTGCTTTGATTGTAGTAGTTGTGAGTGTAATAAATTATGTTGATATCTATACGCTACCAATGATGTTCGGTCTCTTATGGCCCCGCCCTTGCTTCCAGAGCAACCAAAACGCAAGAAGTACATCACAGTGACACCACACTAACCGTATTAGAAACATCTATACGTATCAAATGCAAGTAACACACAACACCAAAGAAAATGTCCCTGGCTACCCACAAAAGAGATACTACTCGTATATACGTGTATGAGGGAGAGAGAGACTTTAAAAATATTTTTAAAAGTCTAGTCACATTAAAAACCATTTGGAATGATATGCTTAACAAGTCACCAGTGTTCTGTCTATCTGTCTCTCTCTGTTTCACACACACGCATCCACACACATACACACACATACAAACAAATTAATGTAATAACAGTGATTAAAAATTTTGTGAAATGAAGTACTGTTGGCAAGATTATTATTTTATATATTCTGTTCACCATTTACACTCCTGGAAATGGAAAAAAGAACACATTGACACCGGTGTGTCAGACCCACCATACTTGCTCCGGACACTGCGAGAGGGCTGTACAAGCAATGATCACACGCACGGCACAGCGGACACACCAGGAACCGCGGTGTTGGCCGTCGAATGGCGCTAGCTGCGCAGCATTTGTGCACCGCCGCCGTCAGTGTCAGCCAGTTTGCCGTGGCATACGGAGCTCCATCGCAGTCTTTAACACTGGTAGCATGCCGCGACAGCGTGGACGTGAACCGTATGTGCAGTTGACGGACTTTGAGCGAGGGCGTATAGTGGGCATGCGGGAGGCCGGGTGGACGTACCGCCGAATTGCTCAACACGTGGGGTGTGAGTTCTCCACAGTACATCGATGTTGTCGCCAGTGGTCGGCGGAAGGTGCACGTGCCCGTCGACCTGGGACCGGACCGCAGCGACGCACGGATGCACGCCAAGACCGTAGGATCCTACGCAGTGCCGTAGGGGACCGCACCGCCACTTCCCAGCAAATTAGGGACACTGTTGCTCCTGGGGTATCGGCGAGGACCATTCGCAACCGTCTCCATGAAGCTGGGCTACGGTCCCGCACACCGTTAGGCCGTCTTCCGCTCACGCCCCAACATCGTGCAGCCCGCCTCCAGTGGTGTCGTGACAGGCGTGAATGGAGGGACGAATGGAGACGTGTCGTCTTCAGCGATGAGAGTCGCTTCTGCCTTGGTGCCAATGATGGTCGTATGCGTGTTTGGCGCCGTGCAGGTGAGCGCCACAATCAGGACTGCATACGACCGAGGCACACAGGGCCAACACCCGGCATCATGGTGTGGGGAGCGATCTCCTACACTGGCCGTACACCACTGGTGATCGTCGAGGGGACACTGAATAGTGCACGGTACATCCAAACCGTCATCGAACCCATCGTTCTACCAGTCCTAGACCGGCAAGGGAACTTGCTGTTCCAACAGGACAATGCGCGTCCGCATATATCCCGTGCCACCCAACGTGCTCTAGAAGGTGTAAGTCAACTACCCTGGCCAGCAAGATCTCCGGATCTGTCCCCCATTGAGCATGTTGGGGACTGGATGAAGCGTCGTCTCACGCGGTCTGCAAGTCCAGCACGAACGCTGGTCCAACTGAGGCGCCAGGTGGAAATGGCATGGCAAGCCGTTCCGCAGGACTACATCCAGCATCTCTACGATCGTCTCCATGGGAGAATAGCAGCCTGCATTGCTGCGAAAGGTGGATATACACTGTACTAGTGCCGACATTGTGCATGCTCTGTTGCCTGTGTCTATGTGCCTGTGGTTCTGTCAGTGTGATCATGTGATGTATCTGACCCCAGGAATGTGTCAATAAAGTTTCCCCTTCCTGGGACAATGAATTCACGGTGTTCTTATTTCAATTTCCAGGAGTGTAGATTGCAGTAGGTCACCTTTGCTTAGTTCGTCCTGTGGACAGAGTGTATAATGTAAATACGGTTGGATTGGCAACTTTTTATCTCTTTTTTACTGAGCTTTGAAGCCCCTCTTTTCTTTCTTTCGTGTTGGCGATTTAAAAATTGGGTGGTTTGCCTTATGCAAACACAATTAGTTTATTTTTATATTTACCCAAACATGTTTCGACACCAATGTATCATCTTCTGTGGGTCAAATTTTTTTCTTAAAATTTACATCGCTAACTGAACTGTATTATTGTACATCGATTTTAGTGCTCGTTTTCGTCAATTTTTGACAGCATATCATCTGTAAATTTTTCCGCCCTGTTTCGTGTCCCTGGTTGGTATCTGAATCAGCTGCTGTTTAGTGCATTTCTTTCACTCAGTTTATCACAAATTTCTGCTCACTACTTCACCTCACATGCACTTACACAAAATATGGCGAAATGTGATCTGCACAGACACAGAAGTGTCTGGACAGGCCACCCAACTTATGATCAGTGAAAGACGGTCTCACGGGTTCCCCAATAGTCGTGAATGTTAATAGTCATTCACGTATCATTGACTGACGTCCATCCACCTGATGATGGAGGTAAAAACCTTCCGAAATCCATAATACAAAGTATGATGTAAGTGTAATTGGTTACAGCAATTTATTGTGTAAATTGACGTTCTTAGCGGTTAAGGTCATTCCTAACTTAAAATGTGACCTTGCAGAGTAACCATAGCGCCCACGGAATACCGCGATTTGGCCGCTCAAATCATCACCGATCATCACCAAAACCCTGCCATGTTTCACTCTTGGGAAGTAAACTCGGCTAGACGTTGGAGACAGTGTGATACAGGAGTCATCCTACCTAATGACTTTCTTTCACTGCTCCATAGTGCAGCTTGTATGGTTTCGACACCACGTTTTCCAGTTACGGGCATTTGCACCACTGACGATTTGTTTTGGAATTCCAGACAGCCCTACAGTGCCCTGCTTATGAATTTAAACTCGTATTGTTTTGGTGTTGACAATGTTCACAAGTGCGACATTCAGTTCTGCAGTGACTCTTGCAGCCGTCGTTCTCTTTTTTTTGTCACAGTCTTCTTCAATGGCCGTCTGTCACTATCACTCAACATACTCTTTCGTCCGCGATGTGAATTCGCCGATGATGCCTATCCACTTTTCCTGTATACGGTATAAATGTTCTGTGTGGTGCTACTTGAAGCACCAAGAACGTCGGCTGCCGTGGTTACGAAAGCACCCACATCATGAGCACCAACAATTCGCCAACTTTAGAATTCACTTAGCTCCGACATAATGCACTCACAATTACACAGAAAACTATTCGGACCACGATTGACACTTGCAACGTATAGGACATTCCACTGGTGCCATTCACGGTCAAGTACAACAGCGCAACCTGAAGGCTTAGCTAGCGTCTGCATTTCTCGCAATGTTTCCATATTTTGTCCAACGCCTGTGTAACTCATTCTAGAAGTAAATTAAAACTGAACTGTGAAATGGCAATGCTTATGGAACGAGTAATTCAATTTACAAATCAAAAAAAGTTACTGTTGAAGTGGAAAGTTAGATATCGTTAATTCGTGCGTACGGGTTATTTGTTTGATTTGCTTTACTCTTTGTCACAGCATCCGACATTTTTGTATCTGTTCACGTTTAGATGGTCATTACGGACTGAAACCGGTCGTCGTCAAAAGAATTGATATTGTGCTCAAAGACTGGAATAAGAAACATTTGACCAATTGAAAAGTTTTATTTGATTCTGAGTTGCGTGCATATGCAAAATATTGTCTGGTTTCGAGAAGGGAGATCGAGAATGCAGAGGTTCACGATACTCTCTTGCTCCTGAGGTAGGAAACTGTCCATATACTCAGCGAAGCAGTTGGCAAAGGAAGCCACTGAATTACGCAATAATAATATGTATCCAAAGGAAATTTGATTTGTAATTGAAAAAGTGACACACTGATCTCTGCATTGGCCAAAGATTTCTGATAAGTCCTCCTTTCGTCGAGGAAACTGCTAAGTGGGAGCTCACCAAGATAGACAGTTACAAAGAAACTAAAAGGTGATTCCGCGAGACGAAGCGCTGAACGAGGTAATGCGAGAGGAAATTTCAAATACTGACACTAGATGTAGCAGGGATTAGTGACACGAAATAGAACGGGGAAGATGTGCACTATAATACAGAAAAACGACTCACCGCGAAGGAGCTATACAAATTGGTGCAACACTGATATTGTTACAGATATCGATGGACAATACAAAATTGTAAATTTTGGCTGGCAATGGTTGGATGTGTGACGCTGCAGTGCGATTTCACTTCGCGGCTGATAAAGATGGTAAACAGAGAACATGTCAATACCAGGACGTTCGGTCGCTGCGAGTTTCATTCCGTGTTTCGTGCGTGTGTTGTGTGTGTGTTTCTTGGAGTAACCTCGCCTTTCGAATTTATAGTGGGACAGTAAGTAATTCAGTTGGACAGTAAGAATGGCTCGCAGACAAGCGCGTGAACAATACACGCAGATGTCAGCATTTAAGAGAGGACGAATAGCGGGGCTCAAAGAAGCCGGTTGGAGTAATCATCCAATCGCTCAACATTTGAATAGGAGCAATGGCACTATTCGGCGAACACAGCATCAAGAAAGAAGTGGTCGACCTAGAGAGACGACAGAAGGGGACTGAGCAATCGCCAGAGAGGTACTCAGAGCCCCGGATTCGCCATCATCATCGATCAGACGTGCAATTGGTGCTTTAGCGATCAAAAGGGCCATTTATACGCGGCTCACAGAAAGGGGCCAGAGCTCACGGTTCCACTTGCGCCGACTACCAATGACCCTTGTACACCGACAAGCCCGTTTGCAATGATGTCGGGCATATTTGGCCTGGAATATTATTGACTGGAGGAGAAATGTCATGTTGAGTTCTGCTTCGAACTGAGCCCCAATGGCCAGAGAAGACGAATCTGGAGTCGCCCCGTCAGCAGTGGGGTACCAAGCTGACTGGCGACCCCCATATGGCCCCACATCCAGCAGTGACGGTCTAGGGGGGGCAACTTCTTTTCATAGCAGGAGCACTTTGGTTGTCATTCGCGGCACTCTCACAGCACAGCGGTACGTCGCCGATATTATACGCCCCATTTTGTTGCCGTTCGTCGCAAGCCATCCTGGGCTTACATTTCAGCAAGACAATGCCCACCCGCACACGGCGAGAGATTCTACTGCCTATCTTCGCGCTTGACAATCCTATGTTGGTCAGGAGGGTAACAGGACCTCTGACCAACTCAGTACGTCTGGAGCATTATGGGCAGAGCCCGCCAACCAGCCTGTGATTATCGCGATCTAATAAGCCACTTGTACAGAATTGCATCAACCAATGACAAACAGAATGACTGCTTGCGTAAGGGCCATAGGTAAACCACCTTGTTATTGACTTTTTGACTTTCTCAATTTGTGCTCTTTCTCTTGAATAAATCACCCAGTTTTTCTGACATTGTAGTCAGTTGTTTGTCTGTACATGCACATCACATCCATCGATTTCCGTTCCATTCAGATATTTCCTTCGTGGTGCATCTTTTATTTTGTCTTAGAGTGTATTTTGAGACGAATGTAAGCTAACTACCTTAACGCGTGCTGCTTCGCTCGCATTTGCGTGGTAATTAGAACAAAAATGATTTTATAAACATACATTAGGCCCATTGAAAAATCAATGTAGATTAAAGGCTGTTTCTTTTTCTATGCAATTTGTCGAAGTAACTTTTAAATAGCTTTCTTTGATTTAGTTCACAAACTGAAACAGCTAAACTTTTTCACTCTAATTAAGCCCACAGAAGCAAGGTCTTTTCCGAAAGTACTTCTGACAGAAAAGCGATTCTGGTAGCTGGAATCTGCTGTCGTCGTTAATAATGCCTTTTGAGTTCTTGTGGTCATATTTTCACAGAAACTTTCATTCCCTAACACATATTATTATTATTTTCAGCTGAGAAAGCAAATAAAATTTTCATAGCTTTAGCTTTAAAATTGTTCTCATAAAACATTTCATCCCCTATTTTACAACCTTAGGCGTTGAATTTCCAAGAACGCTGAAACACATATTTTTTTATTTCTAGCCGAGAAACTAAATACCAGTTTTTATTGCTCAAGCTTCAAAATTGCCTTCATAGCGACATATTTTCCAGAAAACCTTTCATCCCCTACTTCATCCTCTTAGGAGAGGAATTTTGAAAAATCCCCTTCTTAAACGAAGCCTAAGTTGTAAGCTCAGCACCATCGCGAAATTTTAAGTTCGTATAGCTAGCGGTTTTGGCTGGGCGTTCATGCACACTCAGCCGGGACATTTCCTTTTATACAGACTGAATAATCTGAAACTTACATCGCTAATATTGCAGCAATGAAAATTTCTACTGATGTGCGGTTTTCATAGAATGGATTTGTAATCACGGGATCGTGTTGTTAGCCAATAAATGGATTGTAATAATAGCCAGAAAATGTATTTTTTGTGCAAACAGTTACTTTTAAGTGGAGCAATGTCTATTGTCATTAGCAGACTGAAAGTAGGATAAAAAGAATGCCAATGCTGTTTGTTGCAGGATTCTAGTGTGACTCGTTTACGGGATATCGTATTCTGGAAAGTTCTCACACTGACACTTGTTCCGGTTTGCGCCATTCAGCCTGCGTAATTGATAGGTGCGATGTTGTCATGTTGCATACAGTCTGCCTATGTGTTCCTTGAGTGCATTCGACAGTCGGCAAGACTCAGCACAACCAGGAGCACCTCCGAAGATGTCCAACATAGCTTTGGACAAAACGTCAGGGATAGAAGAGTTCCATTGACCACGGCCATACAACCCGAAGAATTCTCGGCAGCTGGAACATCCGGTCGTGAAAGCCTCCGTTGTACTTGCCTAACATGTTGGTAAGGAGCACACAAAAAACTCTTACGTAACAAAATTGAGGGGAATAGCATCAGATGTCTTACAAAAGTCGTAGAACACATAAACACAAGCAAAAGCTTATATAAGTTATGTACATAATAGGAAACTGACAAGCTGTAAAATCAAGAAAAAATAATATACAAGTACTATCTTGCGGATTAAGCACTCATAACTGTCTGAAATCGACAGCACTTCATTTGACAGGATAACAAAACTTTATTTATAGTTCCCCGAGAACGTAAAAAATCGTTTGTTGAGTAGGTACAAATATTATATAGAGCTGCAAACAGTGCAGAGAGAGAGAAAATAAATATACAAGTATCATTGTGCTGGTGAGCACTCAGGTCTACCTGACATTGGCTGTAATTCATTTGAGAAGGCAACAAAACTTTATATACAGTTCTTCAACAGAATAAAAATCATCTGGAAACAGAAAACCAGGTAAAGAAACACATGTTTTAGATGGAGCAGACTGGGGGACAACACCCACTATGTCCACTGACAATGACACCAAAATACTAATATTTTCATTCGATGACACACAAATCTCAGGTGTAAGCAGACTCAGGGGCTCATTATACATTGTGTTCACTGACAATCACACCAAAAATGTTAATATTTCGTTTGACGACACACAAGTTTGAGGTTTAAGCAGACTCAGGGACTCATTCCACATATTATGTCCACTGACAACCACACCAAAATGTTTTAGTGTGTCACTTCCTTTTCATATTCAGATAAAGATGCAGTACAGAATCAGTATTATTAGTATAAGACACAAATATACCTTTTCAAGTACCAAAGAATTCATGATGGTCATAAAGACATTAAAGTCGTATCCCTTTGAAAACAGGTTCTCATAACTGACGTAGGAGATCAGAAGTCTCATATATGATACAGTAACAAATCGTATTGAATAAATGGATAATAATAAGGTACATGCGCTTGAAGATAAATGTCAGCATTACATGAGTAGGCACAAACTCAATTCTCAGTAAATGACTTAGATGTGCATGACCACAGATAATTAAATGAGTGTGACGGGTTCCTTGAAATACAGTTGAAAATATAAAGTTTGGGCCAATCATATGGTGGTAAACTGGAACTATAAAAATTCATTTTCTAATGGTACAGTACACAGCATACCACAAAGTACATGTCTTGATCCAAAATATATGACTCATAAAATCATGAATGAAATACAGATGTGTCCAAAGACATTAATAGTGAGATATCTAAAAAAAATTTATAATTAAACGCAGATCCCAGAGTTGATATTGATAGAAAATTAGAATTGCTTGAAGCTACATTTACATACAAAGTAAAATTACATATGAAGTTCATATACTCCATTTTACGTGGGAGATATTTAAGGAAAAAACTATATGCGACTACTGTGAATATACATGCAAATACCTTCTTATACAGTATAAGTGATTTGAGCTCCAGTCAACGTAGTACTGTCCTCTCAGAAATCCTTTATGACAAAATAAATCTCTTATGAAGATATCACTGTGACTCTACCTACGAATAAACTGTGCACAAACAGAACCTCCATGTATCTAGTACAGCTGAGGGCTGTTACTTTTAAAGAATGTACTTTCCTTACCTTGTCTTGTTCCATAAATAGCTGCGAAAAATACATCTTCACTAAATCGTATATAATGCCTCTTCTGTCTTTCTCAGAACAACATATTTCCTTAACTTTCAGTATAATATCCTACAATTCTTAGTCCACTTCACATAATATACCATAACTACACCAAAGATATACAATAGTTGCACCATAATAACATGTATTAACATCATAAGCCTCACATGGCAATTCTAAAGCAAAATTCCTCATCATGTTCCATATCTTATATTGCACAGTATTCGTTACATTCACCATGTGTATGCATGCAACTGAATTTATCACACTTCAAAAATACTTCATAAGAAATGACGTTCTTTAGTGTCTCATAAGTTATTACACATTCAATAATTGAGTAATGAACCTGTGATTATGACAAGTACTTCCTTGTTATTACAATATAATTATTTCATTTCTCAAAAATCATACTAATGATCATCGAACAGAAAATAGCAGATAGCAACACAAAGTCAATATCGTTAGATGTCAAATGTCAACTTTCCTGCGTGTGGAGTAAGAATTGCATAGCCATATGTAGTTACTTACAACAGCAAAATCAATACATTCAAAAGATATATCTTATAAAGCAATTAATACTGACGTCATTTACTCCAAGAAGCAATCAAAAAAGATTTATCCTCAAACTATTCAGTAGTAGCTAAAGAAATGGCTTGTTAACCGAAAATGAAGCAAATAATTTTTCTTGAACTTCAGTATTGCTTAATGACAAGAGAAAAAAATCATCATCTTACAATCATTAACTTAACGTGATAGACTCGGCACTGCATCACTGCTGTAGCAGAACCATAAGAGAAAGTCTGGAATAAAATTATTTAAATAGAAAGACGCAAATGTATTGAAGTAACTTAATTTACGCTATTATTTACAACATGTATAAAAATGCAGCGGATCAAATTGCACGAAGGCGTAAAAATGCTACACGCTGAAAACAAAAGGTTGTCAAAATGCATAATATTTCTATATAAACGTCATGGATCAATGTTTCTAGCACGACTGGGTACTTCTGGAATAGCTAGTTCTCCATAACAGACCACTGCAACATTCGTGTTGTTAGAATGTAAATCGCTAGCCACATACGTTATACTCCTGTCTGAAAATCATTGTTTAGTTGCTGCAAATGCATAGAGTTCCGTGTTCCTTTTATTACTTCTGCAATAACGAAAAATTCAATTATGGTCATGTCACACACAAAAGAAAATACAATGTGTGTAAGCAGTAATAAGTAGAAAAACAATTTTTTTTTTACTGAGACAATTTCATTCCACAACTTCGAAAAGCTAGAAAAATCAGCAGCAAAGAAAAAAAATCTTTGTAAAACTATCCGTGCTCATTACTCGACGGATATATATGCACTCTTATCTCCAAACGAGGTGAAAAGAAAGTGTCATCTGCAAGCGCTGGTGTTTTATACAGGTAAAAGTTTCATGTTTTCTAGAATTTACAATGTTTATAACAGGTATGATTGGTTTCTCAAACTGTAATTCCTGTTCTTTTCATAATCGATAACTCTTAACGTCATATTACATCTCGTCAGTAACAACAAATCTTCAATGGTACTATTCCATTCAGAAATCTTTTAAGGCAAAATCAATCTCTTATAAAGATATCACTGTGACTCTACCTTCGAATAAACTCTGCACAAACAGAACCTCCATGTATCTAGTACAGCTGTGGGTTGCTTCGTGTGAAGAGTGTACTTTCCTTACCCTGTCTTGTTCCACAAATAGCTGCAAAAAATGCATCCGCACTAAATCGTATATAATGCTTCGTCTTTCTCAGAACAACATATTTCGTTAACCTTCAGTATAATATCCTACAATTAACAGTTCACTTCACATAATATACCATAACTACACCAAAGATATGCAGTAGTTGCACCACAATAACATATATTAACATCATAAGCCTCACATGGCAATCCTAAAGCAAATTTTCTCGTCATATTCCATATCTATATCTATATCGCACAGTATTCCCTAGAGTCATCATGCGTATGCAGGAAACTCTGAATTTATCGCTCTTCAAAAATGCTTCATAAATAGCAGGACAAGCATCAGTCTGAAATGTTCCTAGTTGAACTATTGCCCATCAGAAACACCTTCCTCAATTCAAAACCTCATACACAGTCTCTTATTCAAAATAAACTCAGCAGTTACATCTCTACAATTCACGACCTACTTCACAAAATATGTACCTACAGAAAAAGTCATTTCATGCACTTTCCTCAAAAATAACACAGTATTCTGTCTGACAAAGGTAAAGCAAAATGTACATGACAAGTTACCACAAGACACAAAACACTTCATTATATGTGCAAACTATATTCCTAAAGAAAAAAATGAGTATCTAAGAACCTCAAAACTCAGTCTGCTCTGCTATATCAAGATCTCAAAAGAAAAATTCCAAGCTCAAGAAATGATATACAGTATTACATTTCAATCAGCAATTTCACCAATAAACTCAGAATAATACCAGCTGAATTCAGATTGTTCACGGATGGCTTACCATTCCATACTGTCATAGTGCAAATATAGATCCAAACAAATTGTATGTTTCCTTGTCTTATCAGCTTGTCAGACTATGCTTAGCAAATTAAAAGTACGTTTCTTCACACAACACAAATCATAGATCATCACTATTCTTTAACATTCCATATTAAGTAGATTGACAGCAAGAAAGACATTAACATACATACAAATTAGTTGAAGAGTATGAAACAGTGCTGAAAGCTAAAGTAAGAAAATGCACTGTATTAGTTGCAGCACCTATGCTCGCCACTGCATATGTTTACCAAAGTGGAGTAAAACCCCTAGGGTACTATTATTTGTACACTTTGATGTTCGATACATGATGAAGACCTCTTAATTTATGTGTGGTTATGGTTTCAAGTTCCACAGTATTTGCATGTGCGATTCGCCGTATGCGAAAAGGACCTTCACACGCCAAGAAAAACTTTCCTTTATGAGATAAACGATGTGATTTGAGCAACACTTTCTGACATACCTCTAGATTTTTGATGTCCACTCGTGAATTACGTAGCTTCTTCCTTTCCTATGCAGGTTTCTTGCTGTTTTCCAATGCTAAATTAATTATTGCACGGTGTCTTAAATGTCGCTGTGTCGGGAAGGCTACAAACTGTTTTATACCATCTGGTGGTAGTTTATTTTTTTCGTATAAGGAGTGGAGGTAAAATTGTAGAATCCTTGGGTATCTCTTTAATGGCATTTTGAAAATCAGACAGATGCGAATCCCAATTTCTGTGTTGACGATAGCAATGCAATATGCAAAGTTTACCTAATTCCTTCATAGTGGATTTTGTACAAAATGGCATAAAACGTGATATAAATACTGGGCTAACTCTTCTACGCTTCAAAGTTTTTAGCCATATGGTAGAACGAAATTGTGGGTCTTTATCAGAAATTACTTTGTCAACACGCCCTACTTCTTTCCGAAAATTCTTTACGAATGCTACAGAAACAGCTTCTGCAGTAGCTTTCCATAAAGGTGTAAATGACACAAATTTAAAGAGAACCTCAACAGCTACAGAAACAAATAAATGACCATGTTTAGATCTCGTAACAGGACCGAAAATATCAACAGCAATTAATTCTCTTAATTTCACAGGAATGATCGGAAATAGTGGTGTTCTGTGCATAGTGGTATATGGCTTGGCCTTTGAGCGAAGTTTTTCATTTTGCCAACAGCAGCTAATTCTCTTACTTTCGTAGGAATTATCGTAAATAGTGGGGTTCTGTGCGTAATGGTAGATGGTTTTGCATCTAAGCAACGTTTGCATTTTGACAAGAAGGTAGGAAGTCGCTTTTCCATATTGTTGAAGTAACATGTATCGCGTAATGAAACTGCGAAAAAAGATTTATTTTTCAAATGATTACGTTTACGGATCAATAGCACAAGCGGATCTGAGTTACCAGATATCGATATACGTTGAAATACTCATATTAGTACGTGGTGTAGCCGCCACATGCGCCAGTGCATGGTCTGACTCAGGCACCAAGTTGAACGTACAGAAGGTGAATACAGTCCTGGGATACGTTATGCCACACCTCCTCGACCTCTTCATGTGGTTGGTTGTTTTGGGGAAGGAGACCAGACAGCGTGGTCATCGGTCTCATCGGATTAGGGAAGGATGGGGAAGGAAGTCGGCCGTGCCCTTTCCGAGGAACCATCCCGGAATTTGCCTGGAGTGATTTAGGAAAATCACGGAAAACCTAAATCAGGATGGCCGTACGCGGGATTGAACCGTCGTCCTCCCGAATGCGAGTCCAGTGTCGAACCACTGCGCCACCTCGCTCGGTCTTCATGTGGTTCCGCAAGAGCTGTTGGCTGACGAGTCGCTTCCCTTGCCATCATGTCCAATACGTGCTCGATTGGAGACAATTCCGGAGATCGTGCTAGCCAAGGAAGTTGCTGCACGTCTTCCAGAGCACGATGAGTTTCACGAGCAGTTTGTGGGCGAGCATTATCCTGTCGGAACAATACATCACGTACTGAGTGCTGGTTAGTGTCTCCTCCGGAAACAGCAAAGGTATATACGAGAGTTGTATCTTATCGACCTCCAGACCATAAAGTCTGAGGTGGTGCCAGTGTGTCTTGGAAGAATGCACTCCACGAGACAGCGCTCACCAGGTCTAAGTCGAACACGCAGACAAACATCATTGTCTTGCAGGCAGAATCTGCTTTAATCGCTGAAGACCATGGCGCGCCATTTCCTTTTTCCGAGTGGTACTCTGACGTCAGCAGTCGAGCCATAACCCGTCGATGCTGTGGCGTAAGTAGAAGACAATCTGGAGGAGTGAGTGCTCGTAGTACACTGCTAACTACCGCTTCACAACAGTTAGTGTTGACAAGGTGTACACAAACCCTCTTATCTCTGCTTTGGTAACTGTAAGATCTGCCACTGCTGCCCTAACAATGCGACGAACCTGACGCGTGTCTGTGCCGTGTGGACGTCCAAAGCTTTATCTACGGCTGTGAGAACGTTCACGTGACTACTGATGATAGCGTCATTGCACAACTGACGCAGCACATCCAACTTGGGTGGGAATTCTCCGAAAGGACAATCCTGCCAAATTCAAATGGCTCTGAGCACTATGCGACTTAACTTCTGAGGTCATCAGTCGCCCAGAACTTAGAACTAATTTAACCTAACTATCCTAAGGACATCAAACACATCCATGCCCGGGGCAGGATTAGAACCTACGACCGTAGCGGTCGCTCGGTTCCAGACTGTAGCGCCTAGAACCGCACGGCCACTCCGGCCGGCTCAATCCTGCCACTCGTAAGGCCATAATTTGACCCCTTTCATAGTCGCTCAATTGGCTGTAGGAAACAGTGGGCGTCTCCGTAGCATCGTTGTCTGCTTGCTTCAAACCTTTGCACCACACTGAACGCTTTGGCTGAGAACTTTCCCTGTTGAAGGGTAGACACAGCTGGCGCTCTGTTAGCTATGCTATTACAGTATCTGTTGGCGGACGACACTGAAACCATCATCAGTACATCTGCTGCCCCCAGATGGCATATGCTGTCATCTGATCAAAATCGACGTCGTCTTTCCACGTGAACTAATGTTTCTTTCCGGCAGCGTAAAACAGCACAATTCGCAGATAGTTGCCAATATCTCTAACAATAAATTTATTACCAAAACTCAGAAAAACTCCTACAATGTCTCAACGACTTTAAAACAGTTTCGCCGGCCAGTGTGGCCGAGCGGTTCTAGGCCCTTCAGTCTGGAACCGCGCGACCGATACGGTCGCAGGTTCGAATCCTGCCTCGGGCATGGATGTGTGTGATGTCCTTAGGTTAATTGGGTTTAAGTAGTTCTAAGTTCTAAGGGACTGATGACCTTAGATGTCAAGTCTCATAGTGCTCAGAGCCATTTGAACCATTAAAACAGTTTCCTCAAATGTTAATTACAAGTAGAATGCCAAAGCAACAAACATAAAAACGCATTACGTAGAGCTGCGAAACCATTAGGTAAGGTCTATTCAGCTCTGTTAATAGAATACAAGACAATTCAGTAAAATAAGTGATAAAGCTTACAATAACGATAGGCTGGTTGGAAGGCAATCGGATTTGTTGAAATCACAGCAGTTTTATATCATATATTCCACATATGTTGCCCACCTCTTAACGACCAGTGGGACCACTGACGTCCATTTTTAATACAACCCGAACCAGTTTCGTAGTGTACAACTAAACTTGTTGCAAATGAATGAAAATATCAAACCTATAAAGAAGGGTGCAATAGTTCCAATAAATATTCGCAAAATCCCTCGGGACATGTAAAACGCTTCTAATCTCGCTTCAGAAAATGTAGTGAAACATCAGCCTTAACAGAGCCTGACTTGCACTTGACAAGCTTCACATATGCCGCGACAGTGTAAATCATAAACCACAAGTTTACTGGGTGCATCACATCACATCATATATATATACCCCACCTTAGGTGTGTGACGGTTGGTACTACTAGCAGCACTGTCGTACGCTCTCCTTCACTGTTCCATTCGCCGACGGTGTTTATGAAAATGGCTGTCGACAAACCTCCGAATGACGTCTAATTTCTCTAAGTAGTCATTTGGTGGAAAGCATGTGGGATTAAACAATATTTTGCGCCTCCGCTCATGGAACATTTGCTATCGGAATTTCAACAGTAGAAATTCGACATGATACACAAAGCTTCTCATTTAGCTTCTGCCATCGGAACTTGTTGCTCATCTCCGTAACGCTCTCTCGTTGCCTTCATATGATTTCTATTTTTTCTACCAGTTCAATCTGGTAGAGGTCCCAGGCTGATGAACAGTATTCAACGATCAGTCGAACATTCGTCCTAGTAGCCACCTCCTTCGTGGATGTATTACGTTTCCTTAAATGGGTGCTTCAGATAGATTTAAAAAATCGTAATATTGAACAAGACAAACACCAAATTATTATTAAATCAGTTCGTACGAAGCACCGTTCCCATCATACACTCCTGGAAATGGAAAAAAGAACACATTGACACCGGTGTGTCAGACCCACCATACTTGCTCCGGACACTGCGAGAGGGCTGTACAAGCAATGATCACACGCACGGCACAGCGGACACACCAGGAACCGCGGTGTTGGCCGTCGAATGGCGCTAGCTGCGCAGCATTTGTGCACCGCCGCCGTCAGTGTCAGCCAGTTTGCCGTGGCATACGGAGCTCCATCGCAGTCTTTAACACTGGTAGCATGCCGCGACAGCGTGGACGTGAACCGTATGTGCAGTTGACGGACTTTGAGCGAGGGCGTATAGTGGGCATGCGGGAGGTCGGGTGGACGTACCGCCGAATTGCTCAACACGTGGGGCGTGAGGTCTCCACAGTACATCGATGTTGTCGCCAGTGGTCGGCGGAAGGTGCACGTGCCCGTCGACCTGGGACCGGACCGCAGCGACGCACGGATGCACGCCAAGACCGTAGGATCCTACGCAGTGCCGTAGGGGACCACACCGCCACTTCCCAGCAAATTAGGGACACTGTTGCTCCTGGGGTATCGGCGAGGACCATTCGCAACCGTCTCCATGAAGCAGGGCTACGGTCCCGCACACCGTTAGGCCGTCTTCCGCTCACGCCCCAACATCGTGCAGCCCGCCTCCAGTGGTGTCGCGACAGGCGTGAATGGAGGGACGAATGGAGACGTGTCGTCTTCAGCGATGAGAGTCGCTTCTGCCTTGGTGCCAATGATGGTCGTATGCGTGTTTGGCGCCGTGCAGGTGAGCGCCACAATCAGGACTGCATACGACCGAGGGACACAGGGCCAACACCCGGCATCATGGTGTGGGGAGCGATCTCCTACACTAGCCGTACACCACTGGTGATCGTCGAGGGGACACTGAATAGTGCACGGTACATCCAAACCGTCATCGAACCCATCGTTCTACCATTTCTAGACCGGCAAGGGAACTTGCTGTTCCAACAGGACAATGCACGTCCGCATGTATCCCGTGCCACCCAACGTGCTCTAGAAGGTGTAAGTCAACTACCCTGGCCAGCAAGATCTCCGGATCTGTCCCCCATTGAGCATGTTTGGGACTGGATGAAGCGTCGTCTCACGCGGTCTGCACGTCCAGCACGAACGCTGGTCCAACTGAGGCGCCAGGTGGAAATGGCATGGCAAGCCGTTCCACAGGACTACATCCAGCATCTCTACGATCATCTCCATGGGAGAATAGCAGCCTGCATTGCTGCGAAAGGTGGATATACACTGTACTAGTGCCGACATTGTGCATGCTCTGTTGCCTGTGTCTATGTGCCTGTGGTTCTGTCAGTGTGATTATGTGATGTATCTGACCCCAGGAATGTGTCAATAAAGTTTCCCCTTCCTGGGACAATGAATTCACGGTATTCTTATTTCAATTTCCAGGAGTGTATATCTTGAAGCAATCACAAATGATTACTAGCCAGACTAAGTTGAACAGCTACAAGCATACACAGTAAATGTCACTAATATGCCACCACAACGCACGAGAAAGTAGATTTCAACCCAGAGCCACATCATCCAATTCAAAGATGACCTGACTTATTGATACATAACCAACACGGAATCAGAAAATATTGTTATTATGCAACACAGCTAGCTCTTTATTACCATGAAGTAATGAATGCTGTCACAAGGGATATCCATATTCCTAGATTTCCAGAATGCTTTTGATACCGTTCCTCACAAGCGACTATGAATCAAATTGCGTGCATATGAAGTATCGTCTCAGTTGTGTGACTGTATTCGTGATTTCCTCTCAGAGAGGTAGATTATTGAGTAGAACAGAAGTGATATCTGGCGTTCCGCAAGGTAGTGTCATAGGCCCTCTGCTGTTCCTGATTTACATCAATGATCTAGGTGATAATCTGAGCAGCCCCCTTAGATTATTTGCAGATGACGCTGTAATTTACCGTCTAGTAAAATCATCAGACTATCATTCCAATTACAAAATGATCTAGAGAGAATTTCTGTATGGTACGAAAAGTGGCAATTGGCACTAAAGAAAGAAAAGTGCGAGGTCATTCACATGGGTACTAAAAGAAATCCGATAAATTATGGGTATACGATAAATCGCAGAAATCTAAGGGCTGTCAATTCGACTAAATACCTAGCAATTACATTTACGAGCAACTTAAATTGGAAAGACCACATAGATAATATTGTGGGGAAGGCGAAAGAAAGACTGCGCTTTGTTGGCAGAACACTTAGAAGATACGACAAACCGACTAAAGAGACAGCCTACATTACACTTGTCCGTCCTCTGCTGGAATACTGCTGCGCGGTGTGGAATCCTTACCAGGTAGGATTGGTGGAGGATATAGAAAAAGTGCAAAGAAGGGCAGCTCGTTTAGTGTTATCGCGCAATAGGGGTGAGAGTGTCACTGCTATGATACGCGAGTTGGGTTGGCAGTCGCTGAGACAAAGGTGGTTTTCTTTGCGGCGAGATCTATTTGCGAAATTTCAGTCACCATCTTTCTCTTCCGAATGCAAAAATATTTTGTTGACACTCACCTACGTAGGGAGAAATGATCATCACAATAAAGTAAGAGAAATCAGAGCTCGAACGGAAATATTTAGGTGTTCCTTTTTCCCACGCGCCATTCGAGAGTGGAATGGTAGAGAAGTAGTATGAAAATGGTTCTATGAACCCTCTGCCAGGCACTTAAGTGTGAATTGCAGAGTAACCATGTCCTGTAGATGTAGATGTGGATCACACGAGAGGACCCACTCGCCGCTGCACTAGCGCAGCACTGCTTGTCGAATGTGGCTGTTACTGTTTTGTGTATACACAAACACAGGCCATGATAGGCTACAATAATGCCACTCACCGGCACACCGCCTTATCATGATCCATACGTTTGATGGCCGGGGTGATTGTTATATACCGCCGGCCGAAGTGGCCGTGCGGTTAAAGGCGCTGCAGTCGGGAACCGCAAGACCGCTACGGTCGCAGGTTCGAATCCTGCCTCGGGCATGGATGTTTGCGATGTCCTTAAGATAGTTAGGTTTCACTAGTTCTAAGTTCTAGGGGACTAATGACCTCAGCAGTTGAGTCCCATAGTGCTCAGAGCCATTTGAACCATTTGTTATATACCAAGAAGAACACACTGCGTCACAGCTGCTGGGTTTGGATGTGCATTTCCGATCAAAGTAATGGCAGCAGTACGGGGATGATGATTGTTATATACCAAGAAGAACACATTCCGTCACAGCAGCCGGGTCTGGATGTGCATTTCCGATCAAAGTAATGGCAGCAGTACGGGGATGACAGCCTGTGCAATGTAGTGATCACTGGTTACTTTACCGTGCAGAAGCACTTAATCTGACTGAGAGTTGTAAGCGATGGCCCTCACACATGAAGCTTGGGATGGGATGTGTGTATTGCGGGCCAATCCACTCAGGAACTTTATCACTGAGGACAACAGAGCGCCATTCCACCTTCCAGCCATCTTATGTTTGGCGACGTTGCGGTTTCAGTGGTAACCTGGTTAAGAGACGCACTTGGTCTTAATCCTACTGCAAACAGACGGTTTCTAAGGTCCCTGACGACACAACAGGTGTAACGTATGCCCAGATTTCGTGCCTGGATGATGTTCTCTCGGCCAACACCGTTCGCACACTGCAATCGCCTTAAATCGAAGGGCATATTGAACCACTGAGTGTCAGCGGAATGCAACGAATGTATACTTCTTCATTTGTATGAGAAGATGATTAGTTGAGCCATCTGTTGATACATTTTGCGAAAAAATCTCTTGTGTTTTTGGAGAATTCGTCTTCTATTGCTTCAGCCCAGTTTTTACTGTTTCAAGTGGGGTTGTGTTAGAGAACGACTTGACCTGTTCGAACAGTTTACCTCATAGTTCGGGAAGTCTCGGGTTCTGTTCGATCTTTTGATCGGCCTGCGATCTAGTGACTCATGTTGGTACTATATCCACGACCTGCCTTGGCGTTTGTACGGCACTGTAAATTTTAATAATAAAAATAACTGTGAAACACGTACTAAAATATCTTCATCATAATATGTAACAACGGGAACTAATCAACAAATAAGTTTGCAATCATGTTTTTGTCAAATTCTCGAGCTTTTACTCTTTTTACCATTTAGTGACGCTTGATGGTACTATCTCCAAGACAGGTATTGTCACTGTTTTCTCGTGATGGGAATTACAGCCAGTTTAGCACGATATATTTCATTTATTAGGCATTAAATTTTTCATTAATTTTCTTCATTCTTTCATCTGAATGTATAAATTTGAAGGAAATCGGCCAAGAACTTTCCAGGTGTTTGGTAACAACTTTGTCCTTTATGTATTTTGTATATACCTTTATATATTGTGTATATTAACAAAATAGCCTATGTCCGACCATATGTTCATTAGGCGACGTGTAGAAATCTGAAGTAAATCGTTGCAGAACTTTTTCAGATTTTTGGTAATTACCTTTTCCCTTTATATTTTGCACACATATATGTTTTAAGTCAGGTTACGAAATCTTTTGTAGACAGTGACCTCCCTCTTGTCTTGAAGGCAAAGGGCGCAAAATTTCATACTGATCTAATTCTGTTACAGCATTTAATTAGATAAATCAGTGGTTGAAATTTTTGAATTCTGGTGTCGGAAAATTAATTAGAAGCCACACTAACCAACTGTGATAAATATAAAGTTCTGTAATACTTTTTATTTTTCTTGCAGTCAATTGTATCCTTTTCAGAGACGTTTGTTTGAAGATTATAATTTGAAGAACAGAGTTTCAATGAACGATTTTGTTTCATTTTGTGTTTGTTTTATCTTGTTTTCCGGCGTCGCCTTGGATCCAATATCATCCGCTGTATAGTTGATCCACACATTCAAAATTAATTCAGGAAATTATCTAGAGTTTTTAATTTTTCACTGTCGTACAGTTATTCTTTGAAGGATAGATGGCGTAACGAAACAAAGTGGAGTGCAGTTCTTGTGATACGGCAGTGACATTTAAATTGAAAGATTTCGTACAGACGTGCAGAGTTACAGTATCTGGTCAAAAGTATCCGGACACCTTATAGTGGAATTTAACGTGCGATACGTCCATCGTTCGTCTTTATGACAACTAGAACTTTGCTGGGAACACCTTCAGTGAACTGTCTGAATTTCTGTGGAGCAATGGTAGCTCATTCCGTAAGCTTCCTATAAAAAATATTTTCTGTATGTGAGAAAACTGAATATATTGATTTCAAAAACTTTCTCCTGGGTGTAATGGGCGTAATGGGGCCCCTTAGGGAAATGGCAGCAAGAGAGGGGAAGAAAACCAATGTGCACTCCGTGTGCATACCGGGGGGAGTCATTCCAGATGTGGAAAGGGTCCTTCCGGATGCCATGAAGGGTACAGGGTGCACCCATCTGCAGGTGGTCGCTCATGTCGGCACCAATGATGTGTGTCGCTATGGATCGGAGGAAATCCTCTCTGGCTTCCGGCGGCTATCTGATTTGGTGAAGACTGCCAGTCTCGCTAGCGGGATGAAAGCAGAGCTCACCATCTGCAGCATCGTCGACAGGACTGACTGCGGACCTTTGGTACAGAGCCGAGTGGAGGGTCTGAATCAGAGGCTGAGACGGTTCTGCGACCGTGTGGGCTGCAGATTCCTCGACTTGCGCCATAGGGTGGTGGGGTTTCGGGTTCCGTTGGATAGGTCAGGAGTCCACTACACGCAACAAGCGGCTACACGGGTAGCAGGGGTTGTGTGGCGTGGGCTGGGCGGTTTTTTAGGTTAGATGGCCTTGGGCAAGTACAGAAAGGACAACAGCCTCAACGGGTGCGGGGCAAAGTCAGGACATGCGGGGACCAAGCAGCAATCGGTATTGTAATTGTCAACTGTCGAAGCTGCGTTGGTAAAGTACCGGAACTTCAAGCGCTGATAGAAAGCACCGAAGCTGAAATCGTTATAGGTACAGAAAGCTGGCTTAAGCCAGAGATAAATTCTGCCGAAATTTTTACAAAGGTACAGACGGTGTTTAGAAAGGATAGATTGCATGCAACCGGTGGTGGAGTGTTCGTCGCTGTTAGTAGTGGTTTATCCTGTAGTGAAGTAGAAGTGGATAGTTCCTGTGAATTATTATGGGTGGAGGTTACACTAAACAACCGAACTAGGTTAATAATTGGCTCCTTTTACCGACCTCCCGACTCAGCAGCATTAGTGGCAGAACAACTGAGAGAAAATTTGGAATACATTTCACATAAATTTTCTCAGCATGTTATAGTCTTAGGCGGAGATTTCAATTTACCAGATATAGACTGGGACACTCAGATGTTTAGGACGGGTGGTAGGAACAGAGCATCGAGTGACATTATACTGAGTGCACTATCCGAAAATTACCTCTAGCAATTAAACAGAGAACCGACTCGTGGAGATAACATCTTGGACCTACTGATAACAAACAGACCCGAACTTTTCGACTCTGTATGTGCAGAACAGGGAATCAGTGATCATAAGGCCGTTGCAGCATCCCTGAATATGGAAGTTAATAGGAATATAAAAAAAGGGAGGAAGGTTTATCTGTTTAGCAAGAGTAATAGAAGGCAGATTTCAGACTACCTAACAGATCAAAATGAAAATTTCTGTTCCGACACTGACAATGTTGAGTGTTTATGGAAAAAGTTCAAGGCAATCGTAAAATGCGTGTTAGACAGGTATGTGCCGAGTAAAACTGTGAGGGACGGGAAAAACCCACCGTGGTACAACAACAAAGTTAGGAAACTACTGCGAAAGCAAAGAGAGCTCCACTCCAAGTTTAAACGCAGCCAAAACCTCTCAGACAAACAGGAGCTAAACGATGTCAAAGTTAGCGTAAGGAGGGCTATGCGTGAAGCGTTCATTGAATTCGAAAGTAAAATTCTATGTACCGACTTGACAGAAAATCCTAGGAAGTTCTGGTCTTACGTTAAATCAGTAAGTGGCTCGAAACAGCATATCCAGACACTACGGGATGATGATGGCATTGAAACAGAGGATGACACGCGTAAAGCTGAAATACTAAACACCTTTTTCCAAAGCTGTTTCACAGAGGAAGACCGCACTGCAGTTCCTTCTCTAAATCCTCGCACAAACGAAAAAATGGCTGACATCGAAATAAGTGTCCAAGGAATAGAAAAGCAACTGGAATCACTCAATAGAGGAAAGTCCACTGGACCTGACGGGATACCAATTCGATTCTACACAGAGTACGCGAAAGAACTTGCCCCCCTTCTAACAGCCGTGTACCGCAAGTCTCTAGAGGAACGGAGGGTTCCAAATGATTGGAAAAGAGCACAGATAGTCCCAGTCTTCAAGAAGGGTCGTCGAGCAGATGCGCAAAACTATAGACCTATATCTCTGACGTCGATCTCTTGTAGAATTTTATAACATGTTTTTTGCTCGCGTATCATGTCATTTCTGGAAACCCAGAATCTACTATGTAGGAATCAACATGGATTCCGGAAACAGCGATCGTGTGAGATCCAACTCGCTTTATTTGTTCATGAGACCCAGAAAATATTAGATACAGGCTCCCAGGTAGATGCTATTTTTCTTGACTTCCGGAAGGCGTTCGATACAGTTCCGCACTGTCGCCTGATAAACAAAGTAAGAGCCTACGGAATATCAGACCAGCTGTGTGGCTGGATTGAAGAGTTTGAAGCAAACAGAACACATCATGTTGTTATCAATGGAGAGACGTCTACAGACGTTAAAGTAACCTCTGGCGTGCCACAGGGAAGTGTTATGGGACCATTGCTTTTCACAATATATATAAATGACCTAGTAGATAGTGTCGGAAGTTCCATGCGACTTTTCGCGGATGATGCTGTAGTATACAGAGAAGTTGCAGCATTAGAAAATTGTAGCGAAATGCAGGAAGATCTGCAGCGGATAGGCACTTGGTGCAGGGAGTGGCAACTGACCCTTAACATAGACAAATGTAATGTATTGCGAATACATAGAAAGAAGGATCCTTTATTGTATGATTATATGATAGCGGAACAAACACTGGTAGCAGTTACTTCTGTAAAATATCTGGGAGTATGCGTGCGGAACGATTTGAAGTGGAATGATCATATAAAATTAATTGTTGGTAAGGCGGGTACCAGGTTGAGATTCATTGGGAGAGTGCTTAGAAAATGTAGTCCATCAACAAAGGAGGTGGCTTACAAAACACTCGTTCGACCTATACTTGAGTATTGCTCATCAGTGTGGGATCCGTACCAGATCGGTCTGACGGAGGAGATAGAGAAGATCCAAAGAAGAGCGGCGCGTTTCGTCACAGGGTTATTTGGTAACCGTGATAGCGTTACGGAGATGTTTAATAAACTCAAGTGGCAGACTCTGCAATAGAGGCGCTCTGCATCGCGGTGTAGCTTACTCGCCAGATTTCGAGAGGGTGCGTTTCTGGATGAGGTATCGAATATATTGCTTCCCCCTACTTATACCTCCCGAGGAGATCACGAATGTAAAATTAGAGAGATTAGAGCGCGCACGGAGGCTTTCCGGCAGTCGTTCTTCCCGCGAACCATACGCGACTGGAACAGGAAAGGGAGGTAATGACAGTGGCACGTAAAGTGCCCTCCGCCACACACCGTTGGGTGGCTTGCGGAGTATCAATGTAGATGTAGATGTAACGTGTAATTTAGCTATCGCACTCAGTTTGTTAGCAAAACTGACTGTTGGTTGGCCCTGTGCTGCGCATGTGAACAGTGGTGTGAAATGTAACTTTACACTTAATGAAATGCAAAATTTGAAATGAAAGAAATGAATCCAGTTAAATTCCAAAAGAAACTGTGTGCTCAGTGAAAACCATATAAATGAAACTCAGTACCGAAGTGCATGATGAACGTTAAGTCATATGAAGTGCAATTTTTAACTTGGCATATTAACAAAAATAAATTACTTCTCTACTCGGATGAAAATTAATGTAATAGCTAACACGACACCTGACAGTCCTGACTACACACTGTTTGCACAAGAATGGGAGGTGAGACCTGCCCTGAACCAAAAGTGACTTACCTCTTGGTCAGCGTGTTGTTCGCAAGAACTGAAACTAGAGGAAATGCTGATATTGGACGCTTGGACCTGGAGCGAAGTCGAAGTTGTAGCCAGTCGATGTTTTAATCTCGGCCAGGCCATGCCACTACGGGAATGTTACTGTCTTCGAACCGTTGCCACACAGATGCAGTTTCATGACACGTTGTATTATCATGCTGATACAATCATCGGTTCTGAACCGTTCCCCTCCTGTACGCAGCACAGAGCGCAGTAAAATATTACTTCCGCATTTAACGTTTTGCTAAGCACAATAAGAGAATCACATCATAAGCACCGAAAACATACCTACAGCGTTAAAGCACCGCCTCCGTACTTCACTCTTGACGCTACGTATGCTGGCCTGTAACCATCTCCAGGCATTCGACAAAACCGAACACTCCCATCAGGTGGCCACAGGGTATAAAGCGAAATATCACTCCAAATCACTCTTTTTCCAGTCATCCATTACCGAGTGGCGTCGCTTAGCGTCGGCTACGAAAATGTGTGGCGCTCGATCATTGAACCCCATTCCTTTTAACTACCTACGCAGTCATTGTGCTTACTGTGCTGCTGCCAGTATTTGAATAACGCGCATGATTTCCTCCAGTGCTTTCAAGTAATTTCACACAGACAATCTCTGTCCGTCAGTATATGAATTCTACCTGCTCTTGGTCTAGCTATGGTTGCTCCTTCACGATTACACTTCGGTCACATCGCCGTCGACTTCGGTAGCTTTAGAAAGTGTGAAATGTCCTTGATTGGTTTTTTACTTAGGTGTCATCCAATGAGTATCCCACGTTCGAAATCGCTCAGCTCTCCTGACCGATCTAGTACTGTCACTGTACTGCTCTCTAACGACAATGACCGAGCGAGGTGGTGCAGTGGTTAGCATAGTGGACTCTCATTCGGGAGGACAACGGTTCAAACCCACGTCCGGCATCCTGATTTAGGTCTTCCGTGGTTTCCCTAAATCTCTTCAGGCAAATGCCGGGATAGTTCCTGTGAAAGGGTACGTCCGACTTCCTTCCCCATTCTTTCCTAATCCGATGGGACCGAAGACCATGCTGTTTGTTCCCGTGCCTCAAAGCAACCAACCAAACTAACGACAATAGTCCCGCCTCTCGTGACATGAATTGGTTAATTCCCCATTTCATAGGGGTTCCCGGACACTTTTGATCAGCTAGTGTATAGTAGGAGGCTCATAATGCTGGCAGGTGCAGTTTATCATTGGCTGTTCCACGTGACTCTTGCGGCATGTTTTATTCCTTATACAAGTACAGCTGTTTGTGCAGCTGGGACGAAAATACATCAATTGGCAGTCCTTCAACGAAATGGTATAAACGAACTTCTGTCATAAAATTTTTATAGTAACAAGCGTTCGGGAGGACAAAGGTTCAAACCCGCGCCTGGCATCCTGATTCAGATTTTCCGTGATTTCCCTAAATCATTTCATGCAAATGCCGGGATGGTTCCTTTGAAAGGGCACGTCCGACTTCCTTCCCCATTCTTTCCTATGGGACCGATGACCTTGCTGTTTGTTCCATTACCTCAAACCAACCAATCAAACTAATGACATTACTCCCCGCCTCTTGTGACATGAAGTGGTTAATTCCCCATTTTATAGGGGTTTCCGGACACTTTTGATCAGCTAGTGTATAGTAGGAGGCTCATAATGCTGGCTGGCGCAGTTTATTATTGGCTGTTCCACGTGACTCTTGCGGTATGTTTTATTCCTTATACAAGTAGAGCTGTCTGTCCAGCAGGGACAAAAAATAAATAAATAAATTGGCTCTTCTATGGCATTGGTAGTCCTTCAACGAAACGGTATGAACGAACTTCTGTCATAAAATTTTTGTAGTAACAAGCGATCGGGAGGACAAATGTTCAAACCCACGTTTGGCATCCTGATTTAGGTTTTCCGTGATTTCCTTAAATCATTTCAGGCAAATGCCGGGATGGTCCCTTTGAAACGGCACGGCCTCTTCCTTCTCCATCCTTCCCTAATCAGAAGGGACCGAAGACCATGCTGTTTGTTCCCGTGCCTCAAAGCAACCAACCAAACTAATAACAATAGTCCCGCCTCTCGTGACATGAATTGGTTAATTCCCCATTTCATAGGGGTTCCCGGACACTTTTGATCAGCTAGTGTATAGTAGGAGGCTCATAATGCTGGCAGGTGCAGTTTATCATTGGCTGTTCCAAGTGACTCTTGCGGCATGTTTTATTCCTTATACAAGTACAGCTGTTTGTGCATCTGGGACGAAAATACATCAATTGGCTCTTGTATGACATTGGTAGTCCTTTAACGACTGGTATAAACGAACTTCTGTCATAAAATTGTCACAGTAACAAGCGTGACGTAGAAATGAACACCCGGTTAGGTAGCCTTGCAGATTGTGACGATGCCGTGCGATACGCAGACCCGCTACAGCCCTATTGCCAATAGAGCGGCTATGCTGTTCGTTTCATCAAGCGGAAAGGGGACCAGAAGAGGGGTTGGGGACAGGGGTGGTGGGGGGGTGGGGGAGGGGCAGCGAGGGGGCGGTGAGCATTTAATACGCGCTGGTATTTTTGCCGGGCGGAATTTATTACTTTCATATCGGCGATTCACCGATGCTTTCATGCGCGCGTTTTATTTCATCGTCGATGAGAGATATCTACTATTATTCTGTTGCCAGCGGAGGGAAAAACGAAATAATTTCCCATAACGATAATTCGATGCCCACACAAATGACGAAAGTTACTGAGCAAAAAACCAATTCGATACACGCACTTATTGTAAGAATTTCAACATAAACAGTAAATTGCATGTAAGTAAGGAACAGCTTGGTACTATGTTTGCATTAGCCCTCAAACACTGTCTGGCCGCATGAGAAGGGCGAGGTCACTGTAAACGGAATACCAAATCGGATAGGTCAAGGAAGGTGAAGGAAGCTGGCGGTGTACTTTCAAAAGGAAGCATTCCACTATGTGCCTCAGTTGTTTTTGAAAAGACATGGAAAACTTGAATCTCGATGGCCAGACTGGGCGACACCCTCTCTCCTCGAATGGGAATCCAGCGACTTAATCACTGCGTAGTCTTGTTAGGGAGCACTGTTGAAAGCAGACATCGAGCCAAAGAAGCACAGCTTGTAACTGCACGAAAGGTTTGTTTGGTGTATAGCACTATACGGGAAATAAGAAGAGATGGTCATTTATTCAGCAACTCATTGTGAAATTGCAACGTTATTGCATTTTACACTTGTCTATGAGTATGTATTCTTGGTTATAGCTTGTACGTACAGTTACCATGTTTTATGTAGGTATGGCGGTTATCGACGAAACAACCAGTTTCCAGTTATGTCATTTTTTTCCCATGCCATTTAACTTGAGTGTTAAAACCGCTCAAAACAACCAGTTTGTGAAATAACCGATTTTGTGCTTTATATTCCTACATTTATTGTAGTAAACGTAGAAATCGAACAAAGATTGAAAAATTTTGACACTCTGTTTCAAGATACATCAAATTAAGATACTAAATCAAATAGGCGAAGAAAGAAAAATTAGTCCGTCCACCATTTGCTGCGTTTCTCGAAAAGTGATAAGTGGTTGAATATTACAAGATGTCATCAGTATTCTGCTACTGAATCTAGTTTTTTGAAACCGCTCAAAAATCATGTTGTAATCGTGGATAATACTACAGTTTGGGCATTACAAAAAAAAAAAAAAGAAAAAAAATGGCTCCGAGCACTATGGGACTTAACATCTAAGGTCATCAGTCCCCTAGAACTTAGAACTACTTAAACCTAACTAACCTAAGGACATCACACACATCCATGCCCGAGGCAGGATTCGAACCTGCGACCGTAGCGGTGACGCGGTTCCAGACTGAAGCGCCTAGACCCGCTCGGCCACCAGCGGCCGGTTTGGGCATTACAAATAGTCAGTGCTGAAACGGGAACACTGATATTGGCCAACTCTCTTTTTCGTGTATATTTGCCCGTTTTCAAGGACTACAAGCAGATAAAGGCTTATTTTGTAGACACAGGCAATCTTTTTTATTTTACACTATGAATGAATTGTTGTTAAGCTCTAGATTTATTCCTGTCACCATAAATTCCTTCCTCTTTTATTATGTTGTAGAAACGGTAGACTAATCTTTAACCTTTTAAAGCAAATGAAGCATTGTACTTCATTGCTACGTCACTTCGTAAAAATATTCCCAGACTAGTGTTGGAGCCATTCTGCAGACGTTCGGCGAAGACCTTATAGATTAGGTGGGCAAGTCTGGCACACTGCTCGTGCACGTGTAATTTACGCCACGAAACACGCCGACAGAGACGTTATTATCTGAGCAATGCTGTGCCAGTTTTTATGGCATGTGTTTGTTGCTTGTTTCTGTCGGCATTGTTACTAAAACAGCACTGATCGCTTCTCCTATTACCTATGACAACGCAATATGGCAAATCAATGCAGAGTTTACGAATAAAAATACGGTACTTCATTTTCAAAAAAGCTTTATTTAATCACGAAAAATTTTAGCACTGTTGCTACGGTTAATTGATATTTAGGTTGCTTTACTCGGTTATTAGCAAAACTAAAAAGCACCTGCTATAACCGAGACCAAATAAATACCGAAAAATACCGGTTCCTCAGAACTCAAATACCGGTATCAATCTCAACTTGTCGGTTTTCCCATTTCTAGTTTTAAAGCATACCGAAAGGTCCATATGTCGATAGAATAGACGATGTGTATAATACACTGCATATGCTGAATATTCGTATACGGAAAATATTGAAACGTGGCCGTACTCATCAAACCGGGTCCAATAAACATCAGTTTCGAAACGTATACTGTTTGAGCTCTGAACATTTGTTCATAGGAAAAGCATAATGTGACGTCAGTTTATGACACTCTTTCAGTACTACCATAAAAACGCACACCTCTGCCTTTGCCCTTAAGGACCCAAGCACCCTTCGAAGTACCACACTTGTTCGTGAAGCCACCCCGTCGAAACAAGGGGATGACTCATCTTCGTTACTTGAACTACTGCAATACAGCGAGCGCCACTACTGCCAGCTAAATAAAAGATTCAAACTACTGAAGGCACTAACTACTGATAGGCATAGTTAGCAAATGAAAGATTTTGATAGAGAACAAACAATGTATTTACCTTAATAGTGTTCAAAAGTCATATTATATATAGCAGTTCATGGCATCCAGTCTTACAAATTTACTCTTTCCTAATGAGACACGTCCAGATCGTCCGCTCTCAAAATTCCGCCATCTCTCTCCCCACATCCACCACTGCTGGCGGCTCACCTCCAACTGCAAATGCAAACCAGCCACAGACTGCACACAACACAGCCAGTGATTTTCATACAGAGCGCTACGTGGCGTTGCCAATAAAAAAAACCTATACAGCCTACTTACAATATACAGCTCAAGCGTGCGGGTTGGACTTCCACTGTTAACCTTTTGGTTTGCTGGAGAACCTCAGACACTGGAAAAGTCGGGTGAATAGCTTACCATATGGTACTCTACAACATGTACATTTGTCCGAGTAGAGAGCACAGGTTTGCAGGGTACTTTCAATCAATAAATCACAGCAGAATATATTCATCATATCACTTATGGGTAGTAGCGAAAATGAGAAAAGAAAGTGTGCAGAGCCATTCGAATGCACAAACTGCACAATAGTAATAAAGAAAAAAATGAAGTCACTTTGATAAGCAAGCAAGACTTAATGACAAATAAAAAGTTTCAGTAATTTATACGAACACACACTCAGATAATTGCTATAAGACACAAGACTGACTGCAGGTTGTCTAATGCTCAAAGAAATATGTACCTAGAGTGTTGTGGTACATAAAGGAAACAAAATACTCTGCTAACCCTGACGACCGACCGTCACTGTAAAGAGTGTGCTAACATTCGCAAACTAAAGTCTTTCGTCTCCTCCTACGAACAACTGTTCAGATCTCGAAAAGTACGCGTTTGCGGACACATGTTTATTGGACTTGGTCTTTTTGCTTTGGTGAGTACTACCACCTGTCAGAATGTTCGACACATTTTAACACCCTTTATACAGGGTGTATCATAATTAATGGCGTAAACGCATGCAGTAGAAAGTACGCGATACTAGAAACAAAAGAGTCTGAATAAACATAGTTACGCAAACGAACCGTTTGAGAGATAATTGCGACCAGCCACCAGTGATTTGATTCTGTGTAAACGTCATCCCAGTTAGGAAAAGGTAACAATACTGTACAACATTAAGAAAAGTGATTAGAGATACTTTGAAAGAAATGCAGGTATTTTAATTGTACACAACTGCACTCTTAGTTAAAAAAAAAGTGTTTAAAGCGTCGTCCTTGTACCCGGATGCAGGACTGTACCTGTTACCGCAATTAGTTTGAAATCCTATCAAACATGCCACGAGCATTTCGAAATTCTTGAAAAGCAATGAAAAGTCTCTGCTCCAGTTCTTGAACCGTGTTCACCAGAGAGGTGTACACTACACATTTAAGGTGGCATCAAACAGAAACCGATGGTTTTCAGGTCAGTTGATGCTGGAGGCCACGGTCCACATCAACCACTCCATTTTTGGCCATATCGGCTCTTTGGATTTCTCCTCGTCACAACAACAAAGTGTGTCAGTGCTCCATCTTGCATGTACCACATCATCTGACGTTGCTCCGAGGGAGCATCCTCAAGCAATCATGCCGCAGAAAGCGAAGATGATTCCATTCAGTGAGTTTGTTGGGTAATATGCACGGCCCAATAAGGACATCCTAGTACCCGTAACCACACGTTCAATGAGAAACGTCGGTAATGTGGAGACTAATGCATATCATGCGGGTTGAAGCCTAGTTGACTGGAAGCGTGATAATTGTAATAATTAAATTCACCATCACGAGTGAACCCTGCTTCATCTGTAAATAAAATATAATCTTTATATGTAGGGTTGCCTACAGTTTGTTGTTGCTGCCACTGACAGAATGCCAGTCTGGGACCAAAGTTAACCTTACAAAGACACTGAATTCAGTGGAGGTAGTGGGTACACCGCACTGCGATGCATTATTCTCCAAACACTAAGCGGCTCATTTCAGAAATTTGTGTGGCAATTCCGACTATTTCCAGCATCACATCTTCATGCATAGAGGTGTATTTCGCACAGGCCTACCCGCTCCCGCGGCATGCACAACGTTCCCAGTTGCTCAGTGGCTTTGACGCAGTCTTGTAAACATTCGACTCCCGGGTTGCCTTCTCGCACGGTATGCTTCTTGGTACAAGTGTGTAGCCTCCCGTGCATTGAAGCTAGCCCTTCCATCAATGAAATGCATATCTGCAGACTCCTCGTTACTGTACGTTCCATGTTCCTACCAACACTCGTTCAACACAGCTGACGCTCCGCAAACACTTGACATGAGTGTCACTCTGCCCGAGTGCTGCATTGTCGTATCCATTCTGTTTACAACTCCAAGTCTCGAAAATATAAACAGATACCACAGCACGGACCAGCATGCGACGTTTACGCAGAATGACGTCAGTCGTGGCAGGTAATCAAAATTATCTTGCAAAGCGTTCGTTTGCGGACCTACGTTTACTGAAACGTGTTTGCTTCTAGTATCGTGTACTTTCACCTTTATGTGTTACGAGCGGTCTCAGGCGCTGCAGTCTTGGACTGTGCTGCTGGTCCCGGCGGAGGTTCGAGTCCTCCCTCGGGCATGGGTGTGTGTGTTTGTCCTTAGGATAATTTAGGTTAAGTAGTGTGTAAGCTTAGGGAGTGATGACCTTAGCAGTTAAGTCCCATAAGATTTCACACACATTTGAACATTTTGAACTTTATGTGTTAATGCCATTAATTGTGATACACCGTGTATGAAATGTACTGTCTCTCTGCAAAATTCGATGATCAAATTTTCTCGGACTGTCAACCGAGAAATTGTGTTTTAACGCAACTTGTGATTAGTACATACAAATTTCAGTGAAACAGGCCACTCACACTTCTGTAAACGGAGCCCATTTTACGTTTCAGCGTCCCCATGTAAGAACAAATGCTACGAATGAGAAATGATATTTCGAAAAGGCATCATTTTACATAGAGTGCACATCATATCTGAGATGCTCCTGCCCCTTATTAAATGCATCTGAAGAGGGTGACGTTACCCACAAACAGTCATAATTGCTGAAATGTAAAGCCGTGACTCATAAAAGCTTTTTTCTTCCTAGTTTAAGATACGCTGTTCGTTCTGTGGACTAATAATGTGAGAGACATTTATGAAACAATGTGGTATGCAAATGTTTTGTCGACAGATCCTAGGCCAAGTGGCCCTGAAATGTGTGCGTAGTGTGTAACAAAATGTATGAAAGCATGGAAATGTCTGTATAGAAATCCGATAGTGCATGGTACTCATACCTTATTGACGATGTATGTATCAAACGTATGTTCTTCTAAACGTTTCGTCTGTGGGACAGAAGGGGTTGCCCTGTAAAGCATTCAGGTTCTTCTGAAACTGTAATTTATTAATAGACAAACTGTTTATATCTTATAGCAAATGACTGAAAAGTTATTTCCTGAATAACGGACACGTTTGCACGCCAACGTCTATATCCATACTCTGTAAACCGTTACATACATTACACCATGTATCAGGGCAATTTCCCGTTCCATTCGAGTTTGGATCACTAATGGATGACCGGTTAAATGCCTCTGTGCTCTCTGCAACCAGTCTATTGTTTCGTGATCTTAGTCCCTGCAGGAGCAATGAATAGGTCGGTAGTATCGGGTGATTATAATTAAAGTGCAGCTAATCAAACAGTTACAGAGGTCCAGCGTGCTCTGGAATTATAGTACGGTAGCGAAACTTGAAAGATATGCTAATGCGTTAATTCGGAACCGATTTATGCTGGAAAAAATAGTTACAATTTTGGTCACCAGGTTGAACTCTGGCGCTGTACACCATCTCGTCGATGTCTCCGGTGTTCTTATTGCACAAACTGTGTAAGTGGCGGTCAATAATAAAATCGATATCATTCCTTTCTCAATTGTTTGAGCTTCTCTGTCCACGTCCCGCTGCCAAACCATTACATATGGAAATTTTTCTATACTTTTTTTTCCTGTCGCAGCGCCACATTTGTACCTGGTGGTCAAAATTGGAACTAATGTTCCGGATTAACGCATTAGGATATCTACCAAGTTACGCTGCCATTCGATAATTAGAGCCCACACTGGACCTCTGTGAGTAACTGCACTTTAATTATAGCTAACCGGTACATTCCTAATACGAAGGCCACACAGAAAGTAATGAACAATATTTTTTTAAATTTTAAATTTTTATTTTTAGACGAACCAAGCACATCATTTTAAGCTACACATTCTCTGTCAGTTTTCTACATAGTCTCCAATCGGGACTGTAAAGAGGATGTGTAGTCGAAACATGAGGGCACACCCATATGTTGCAAAGGTTGTTTCGAGTACGCTGCAGAAACCTTTACATACGCTCCACACAATCCCGATATCTCCTCATGCGATTTCCGCATTTCTGGGGACCCTAAGAAATGCATTCGTGGCCGTCAATTTGGATCGGGCGAAGAGGCGCATGCCTGGGTACAATCATTGTTCCGCAGGCAATCGCAAACATTTCTCCATGAAGGCATTTATCGTCTTCTCTCACAGTGTGACAAATGTATCAACAGTTACGGCGATTATCTTTGAAGTGGTATGCATTTTGCTTACTTTTTCCATCTCTTTCGTTTTTATTTGACCGCCCCTTATTCTTCACCATCGCTGTCAGTACCAACATGTCTGCTTTTCAAAACGAAGCGCATACATAACCCATAGACTGAAACAGCTGGAGGACCTACCAATTTAACGAACCTCAGATTGCTGACTGTTAATTTCAGACGTGGCTTTAGTATTCGAATCTACATGATCCACCGACAACGTCGAAATCCTGATTTTTTCCCTCGCACGGTAACTAATGGGCAATTTTAGCTTGTTAGATGCAGTAGAACAAGTAAAATAGTTTGTTATTTTGCTAGTGATCTTACCTTAACCTATAAGCTAACTTGCAAAGAAAGGCGGGTCACAAGCTAGAACTCCGCATAGAACCAATCAAGACGGAACAGTAAGTGAATGACCAAGTCTGCTGTGCCCTTTGTGTCGGCTCATTTACAGAACAAGAATATAAAGCTACAGACTGGCTACCAGCGATTCAATTGTCTAGAAAGTTTGCCTGCTGCTTCGAAATGTTCGACAACAGTTAAGTGCATCATTTTCCTCACCACTGTCTGCATGGCATTATTCATATTGCGTTTATCAACAAAAAATTGTATGAATCCGATTTACGTGCATGTTACAAATCATTCACAAACTTTTAACTTCTCCAACATCGGAAAGAAGTTACTTTGCGCATAAAAATTTTAGGGGTGCGCGTCCACAGCACTCCCGCATAAAAAGATCACTGGTATTTCTACACACCCAAAACGTTTTGCATCACCTAGGTTCCGAGAGTTCCGGAACCTGTACATAAAATTGGAATAAAGATCAACATAAACATTATTTCCACCCTTTTTATTGCTCATGTAAACCACACATTGTCTGTTGTACAACCATACAGCGAGACCGTCAGAGTCGATGGTCGAGGTAGCTGTACACACTGGTACGTCTAATACCCAGTCGCACGTTGTCTTGCATTGTTACCGAGCGAGGTTGCCGGCACGGTAACTCAGCGTGTTCGGTCAGGGGGGTTAGCTGCCCTGTGTAATAAAAAAACTGAGGTAATGGATCAACGACGAACTGAAATGGGCGTCTAGCGACGTCCGCCTCGAGCAGATACAACGAACGAAAATGAACAAAATGAGATTTAAAAAAAAAGGTGGCGCAGTGGTTAGCACACTGGACTCGCATTCTGGAGGACGACGGTTCAATCCCGCGTCCGGGCATCCTGATTTAGGTTTTCCGTTTTGAGTCTTACAAAGGAGATTTTTTGGTCTCCTGAGATTTCGTATTAAGCAAACATAAAACACGTTACAAAATTCAACTAACGACATCAGAGACATAGATGAACTATAAATTTACTGTCAAAACCTTTTCTTAAAGAATTTACTTTATTTACTAGCGATTCATCAAGAACATTAACACATTTAATCACACTAGGTGATCGTGGAAGTAGTTGCCAGGAAGTAACTGATGGAAAATGAAATTACTTTTAACAAATGTTAATTTTATTCCTAAAAGCGTTTTTCAAAAACAGATTTAAAATTATAAGCAGAAATGCGCCCTCGAAATATCAAGTTACAATTTTATTTAGAGGCAGAAAAAACAATATTAACAGTATGAGCCTTCGGGCTGAGAAGCTTGCCTGCTGCCTTTCAACACGGCCGTAGTCACGACCGCTCACAACAACCTCTGAAAGAGTACACTGGTGCAAATCTGCAACACACCAGATTACTTTAAACAAAAAAAAATTTAACGATTCACACAAACACGTAAAATATGCGCCCCGTAAGAGGGATGGAAATGGTACAACACTCAAATTATTGCCACTGAAAGTGCAATTGGTTTTTTTAAAGGACTCTTACGGTGGAAGTGTGGCAACCTTGTAACCTAAAATGACTGTTTCAATAAAACCCTTAACATGCAGACTTACATAAAATGTACAATATGCTCTACATTACACATATACCACCTCGCAAGATGATAGGCAAGATAAAAACATATTTCAAGAATTCGGCCTTTAAGCAATAAATTCGCGAACACCGAATCCAACAAACATGACAAAAAAAAGAGGCAGCGATTAACGTATGGTAGATTGACAGCAGGGGGGGGGTTACTAAACAACCCGAACCGCAGATTGCTCTAAACCTCCCCAATTCCACAAGGGAAAAACGGACCACCCAATTCACAAATAACCACCTCCCCGCGGGTGGGCGAACGGAGAAGAATGGTGGGACGACCCCAAACCAAAGCGGCTGGTGACCTCACCAAGAAAACAAGTAGAATTTAACAAGTAAATGAAACAACGTATCTCCAATCACTTAACTGCCCATAAACTGCGATTTCTGGCGAAGACCTGGCGCAGCACCCCCATCGCTCTCCCGAACCGTCTGCTGCCAGCCGCTTACAGGGACGCAGGAAGGTGCGCCGATTACCGTCTCACGGCGTCGCAGCTCGCCCCGGCCAGCCCGATGTCGTTGTTTCGCTCCTGTTGCTCTCGTGTGAACCGCGAAGCCACTACCCCTTTCTATACGGCGTTGCCCACTGGACTCACGAGGGGACCTCACATGCGCCGACGCTCAAGGCGGACATGTTATCTCGTGTCTCAGTGCGCGACCGACCAACCGACCGATCCAACCGCCAATGACCGTTGCCCGAGCAACTCGAACAGACTGGCGGCCTAACGCGCAGACTCAGATGCAGGAACTCAGCCCCTACCGGGCGACCACTAGCTGAGTTCTGTTACTGGCGGAGTGGCAAGACTCTCATTTTCTGGCTTTAAGTTGATCCAAAGGACAGACATACTAGCACTCCGATGACAGACAGACACTAAATGCCGCACAAATGCAAACGAGAGACAGACCAGTAACTGGTGACGCGAGACTGACCTAGCCTCACTCCGACTGACCCCCTTTATTGTGATTTCATTCCCCTGCCCCATATGGGCAGGGGAGGGCTGTCAGCGGCACAATCCGCCGCTCTTCAGCCGAGTGACATGAACTTAAAATAAGAATAAAATGGTACATACGTAAGGCGATAAAGGGGAACTTAAAACAGAATAATGGGAGAAAATGGAGGTAAAAAATATAGACTAACATGGAGATGTTCATGGAGGACAGTTAAAAAAAAGTCACCAGAAAGTTAAAAAACACAGTTGACGATTCTTCAAAGCTCAGAGAAGACACTGAATGGACATGCACACGTTAAAAGTCGGCCACAGTAGTAAAAACACTCCAGAACACCACACTTAAAACCCACTTGGAGCACACACGATGAAGAAGAAAACTGCCAGGCAGGACCTGCCGAGGGAAAAGACAGAGAGGACGGAAAAGGAGGGGAGAGCAAGGGGCAGCAGCGGAAGCAGCGGGATGAAGAGAGGAAGGGCCTCAATGGGTACACGAAGAGGTAGGAGACACGTGGGGCAGGAGACGAAGAGGGAAGACAGGGCGGGAGGGAGTGCAGAGACACTGAAAAGAGGCACAAGAGATGGAGGGGGAGTAAGAGGGGGAAGCCGCTCAGGAGGAGGGAGGGGGAGGAGAGAGAGCCCTGAGGAGGAGGCTGGAAGATGGGGTTAGAGTTGGTAAGAAGGGTAGATGTCAGGCGAAGCTCATCATCCGGGAGGGGTAGACGGTGGAAGTTACGTTGGGAAAGGAGATGAAGGGTGTGGAGATGGAGAGAGGATGGGACACAACAGTAACAGCACGGCAACTGGTTTGGAGTGGAGAGGAAGGGAGACACCAGGGGGTGAGGGGGATCAAGGCGGCGGACAATATATAGTGTGCGGATGTGTTCAAGGAAAAGGAGAAGGTGGGGGAAGCGGATGGGTTGGGTTGGGTTGTTCTTGGGAAGGAGACCAGACAGCGAGGTCATCGGTCTCAACGGATTGGGGGAGGACGGGGAAGGAAGTCGGCCGTGCCCTTTGAAAGGAACCATCCCGGCATTTGCCTGGAGCGATTTAGGGAAATCACGGAAAACCTAAATCAGGATGGCCGGACGCGGGATTGAACCGTCGTCCTCCCGAAGGCGAGTCCAGTGTCTAACCACTGTGCCACCTTGCTCGGTGGAAGCGGATGAGGTCGTAGAGGATGCGTGTGGGGGACGGAAGGCGGATGCGAAAGGCGAGGCGGAGCACATGGCGTTCGAGGATTTGGAGGGCGTTATAGAACTGGGGAGGGGCGGAAATCCAAGCTACGCTGGCATAATAGAGGATAGGGCGGATCAAGGATTTGTAGGTGTGAAGGATGGTGGAAGGATGCAGACCCCACGTCTGGCCGGACAGGACTTTCAGGAGGCGGAGGTGGTTGTGAGCTTAGTTTTGGATGGTAAGGAGATGGGGAGTCCAGGTGAGGTGGCGGTCGAGTGTGAGGCCAAGGTATTTGAGGGTAGGAGTGAGGTGGATAGGACGGCCATAAATGGTGAGGTAGAAATCATGGAGGCGGAAGGAGCAGGTGGTGCGGACTATGATGATCGCTTTGGTCTTGGAGGGATTAACACGGAGGAACCACTGGTTGCACCAAGCGGTGAATTGGTCAAGGTGGGTTTGGAGGGTACGTTTGGACCGTTGAAGGGTAGGATAAAGGGCTAGGAAGGTGGTGTCATCAGCGAACTGGAGAAGATGAACAGGAGGGGGAGGTTTGGGCATATCATCAGTGTACAGGAGATAGAGGTGAGGGGAAAGGACAGAACCTTGGGGCATGCCGGCAGAGGGATAAAAAGTATGGGAATTGGAACTGTGGATAGTCACATAGGAGGGACAATGGGAGAGGAAGGAAGCAATGAGACGGATGAAGTTGATGCAAGAGCATAGGTCTGGAGTTTGAAGAGGAGCCTGGGATACCAGACACGGTCATAGGCGTTCTAGAGATCGAGGGAGCCTCCACAGCGCCAGTGATGGTCTTCTGAAGGAAGGCATGGGTGATGTCATCAGGGTGGTGAAAGGTGAGGGAGTGGCTTTCGACCTGTAAGGCAACGGATTCCCGGTAGGCATCCCAACTGGCCTGGTGGTAGTCATGGACAGACTTTGGAGGGGCAGCTGCATGGGTGGCTGCAGTGGCGGGACGAGTAGAGGAGATGGTGAGGACAGGGAGATGGTCACTACCAACAGGATCAAGGACATCAATGGCAATGTGAGCAGGGAGGTTGGGGGAAGGATAACATCGGGGGTGGAGTTACTTTCAGGACAGGCATGCTGTGGGAGAGGAACAGGGTCACCATGGAGGGTGGCAAGGAACTGATGCCACTGCCGAAGGGTGGCAGGATCATGGCTGTGGATGTTGAGGTCAGCGGCGATCACATAGGTGGAGAAGGTACAGTCAACATTGGAAATGAAGTGAAAGGGGAGAGGAGCTGCAGGGCGGATATAGATAGTGGCACAGGTGATGGTGAGGGAGGGAAAAAATAGGCTGAGGAGAAGGCGTTTGGTTGGGTCATTGAGGAGGGGTTGTGGCCGTACAGGGAGATGCCTGAGGTGGCCTATAGCGACCCTGCCTTGGGCTAGGGGAAGGGGATTGTCAGTGCGGTGAAGGAGATAGGGGGAGGTGCAGACAACATGGTGGGGTTGGAGGTGCAGACAGCATGGTGGGGTTGGAGGAAGGTTTCATTAAGGATGAAAGAGTCAACCTGGTGCTGGGAGAGGGTATGCATGAAGAGGTATTTGTTTGCAGGAACGGGGCGAATGTTGAGGTAGAGGAGACGATACTATTGACGTGCTAGGAGGTTTGAGGTGGGAAGGGTATGGGAAGGGAAGAGAGGGGCTTAAACGAGAGTGTCGAGGCGGGTGAAGGTAAAGTGGGCCTGGTTGTGGGAGTAGGTGGCATAGGTGTTTAAGTGGAAAACAGAGCGGGCGGCAAGATAAATCTGCTGGAGTGTGTGGGGGCGCTGGAAGGGGTGGATGTTCTGCAGGACAATGGTGAGGAACCGGATGATGTCTTCTGCTGTAGGGGGAGGGTGGAGGGAATTGTTAGGGAGGATGGGTGGGTCAATGGGGTGAACAGGGACAGTGTGTTCAGGGTTGGTGGGAGGGGCTTGGCTTTGCATTTGGAGGAGTAAGTGGGGTGAGGTTCATTGCTGGTGTTGCAGGAAGGGGGGGAAGCGAGGTTGGGACACTGTTTAAGGAAGTGGGAGGCTTTACAATGGGGGCAGGTGGGTGGGTTCTTACAGTTTTGGGTGAGGTGGTCGTTGTACAGAAGACAGCGCTGGCAGCAGTAGGATTGAGGAGGGGAACGGAACGGATCAACAGGGTGGTGGCAGTTGAAAATCAGGGCTCCCTGCGTGAGGAGGTGGTCAATGGAGGAGGCGGAATCTGTAAATATACGCATGAGGAAAGTAGGGCCAGAGGAGCTATAAATACATGGGCAGAGCGGACTTCCAGAGCGGGGTGGGCATTCAGTTCCGCCAACACCTCAGCCTCCGTGACCACAGGGCTGAGTTTTGTGATGATGGCGGTGGCGGTCAGTGGATGACAAGGCGCTTGGGCTGACGAGGAGAGGAGAATGTAAGGAATGGGGTGAGGGATGCACGGGACCCAAAGGTGATGTGGGGAAGGCACCGGAGGAGATCAGTATGGAAGGATGGAGAGGGAGACTTGATGAGAACAGAGTCTCTGCGAGGGATAAGTTGGGTGATGGTTGCACTGGGGATGTACTTCCGGATTTCAAGGGTGAGGGTGCGGGCATCCAGGAATTTCGGATCAGGGATGGCTAGGACGAAAGTATACAGGGAGGGGGCTGGAGAGGAGGGAGGTGGGGTGGTGTCCATAGCGGGGTCAGCGGGAGGTGGGGCGGGCAGTGGATTTTTGGATGAGGGAGTAGAGGAGAGGTCGCCACTGGGCCGTTTGGAAGATTTTTTGGCAGGTGTTGCCTGGGAGGAGGGATGAGAGACTGGATGGATGGGGAGGTGGTGGGAGGCAGGGCCCTCCTGTGAGGCAGTAACACCGGATGAGAGGGTAGGGTGCTCTGTGGCGGCGATTGTGGCGCGGCGGGCGGTGACTCGGGCAGGGGAAGCAGTGACAGTTGCAGGGGGGGGGGGGAGAGGGGGAAAGTCGTCTCGGCGGACGACAGGAGCGGGAGGGGGGGTGGGAGCAGGGGCAGGGGCAGGAGCAGGGGTAGGAGCAGGAGTGACGTACAGGTGGGGATACAGTCACGGGGAGGAGACTGTGAGTAGGGGAGGTGGATGAGATGGGTTAATCCCAGAGGAAGCACTCCATGATGTTACAGTGGGGGCAGGTGAAGGGAAGGTGTAGATGATGGTGGTAGTTGGGGCGTCCATGATTGCAGGCAGCAGCCAACACCGAGAGACGGCGGCAGCGGCGGCGACAGAAGAAGTAGCGAGCACCGAGAGACGGCGGCAGCGGCGGCGGCAGAAGAAGCGGCGAGCACCGAGAGACGGCGACTAGGCGGTGGCGGCGGCGGCGGTGGCGGCGGCGGCGGCGGGCAGCAGTGACGGCGTGCAGACGGGCGACAACACGACAGGCACGGTTGGGGCTCTTCCACGTCGAAGATACACCCTAAGAGTAGCCCAGGCAGTGCGAGTCCTCGATGAGGAAGTGAGGGAATCCAACCCTCGAATGCCCCCTGCCGAGCTCATAGCGCCCCTTAAACGCACGTGAACAGGCAACCTTTCCGCTTTCTCACCAGAGGGAGACACCAAAGCTGCGATTACCACAGCGGCGCCACCGCCAGAAACGGAGGGCGACTGCTTCACACAACGGGCTGCGGCGCGCTCTTCAAAACAGTAATTTTTTACCATGGCTCAATAGACCTACAGTTTTATGCCTGTTCGACGACCCTTCTTGAAAATTGCTTTTTTGCAACAATTAGGAACGCTTCGCTCCTCAAGAGACAGTACACTCCTGCTAGTAAAGTGGTAAAATCTTTCGCATACTCTGTGTAGAATCGAACTGGTATCCCGTCAGTTCAGCGGCCTTTCCTCTATTGGGAGAATTCAATTTGCCTTCCTGTCCCTTTGTCACTTAGTTAGATAAGTGTGATTTTGTCGTTCGCATTACGATGTAAATGAGCAAGTACCGTGTGGTCTTCTTCTGTGAAGCAGTTTCTGAAGAAGTGTTTTAGTATTTCGGCCCTTTGTGTGTCATTCCCTTTCTCAATGCCCCTATGGGCCCAGAGTCTATGGACAAACGGGTATGACCCGTTTACTGATATAACAAAAGTACAGAACTTCTCAGGATTTTCTGTCAACTTAGTAGCTAGAGTTTTACGTTCGTATTCCCTCAACGCTTCATGCTTAGCCCTCCTAACGCTAATTTTGGCTTACTTTAATTTTTGTCTTTGACGCTTTGGTTAAGTCTAAATTTCCAGTGAAGCTCTGTTTGTTTTCGTAGCAGGCTCCTAAGTTAGTTTTCAAACCACGGTGGGTCTTTTCCATCCCTCAAAACTTTGCTCGGGACATACTTGTCTAACGCGTATTGTATGATGCTCTTGAACTTTATCCATTGATACTCAACATTATCATTGCTGGAGATGAAATTTTCTGTCAGGTAATCTGAAATGCGTCTCTTATCGCTCTTACTAAACAGAAAGAACATCTCCCTTTCTTTGTATTACTATTTACAGCCCTATTCAGTGATACTGATTCCCTAATTCCCCATTCTACAAGGAGTCGAAAAGTTTGTGTCTGTTCATCACCAGCAGGTTAAGATGTTTTCTTCACGAGTCGGTTTTCTGGTTAACTGCTCAAGGTAATTTTCATATAAGGCACATTATTCCCTATCTCTAGTACCCGTCCTAATCACTTGAGTCTCCCAGTCTGTAGCTACTAAGTTAAAATCTCCATCTAAAGCTGTAATATGACCAGGAAATTCACAAAAAAAAAGTATTCTTCAGATTCCACTCAACTTTTCCTACATTACTGTTGCTGAGGCAGGGGGTCTATAAAAACATTGTGAGTCTGTTAATATTAAGTCTAGTGGCTTCCAATGACTTTGGTCACTCACGAGGAGAACACTCTAAGTGCCATAACCCAATTTCCCAGAAACTTCGCTCAGTCTAAGAGGAGTCAAAATAGGCGAACACGTGTTTTAGCTTATCCTCAGATTACATTTTCTCAAAAAAACGAGGGTCAAAGTTTCCGACGTACTTTAGATGCCATTTAGGGGCCGGCGTGATCTTAGCCGATATGGTGGCATAGTGATAAGCGTCGCAGCCGCTCACCTTAGTGCTCCGTATTCGAAACCCCAATACTGTTTTGATTTTATTTTATGTTTTTCGTTTATCTAACCATGTCCATAGAAAGCTACTACACGGATGTTTCTTGTCAAGTTAGAAGATACAAGGGTGTTATATATATTGTAAAATTATAACTGAGTTTCATAATCCTGTACATTTATTATATAATATTTGCAGGGATTACACTCTCATCTTATGTTTCATACATGAATTCTTACATTTATTCTTACATTTTATTGTTAGATTAGGTGGATTACCTTACAGATTGTAGAAACATTCGAAACATAGAAATTCCGAAGACCACAAGCATTGCACGAAGACATGTTTGCCGCAGTGACACTTATTGCTATGAATCTCTCCCGAGAAAGAAACTTCGGTAACGTTGCAGAAGATTTCAGAAGTTGGCAATAATTACGGGGCAAATCAAGCCTAACGGATCGCTTTTCCGAATGATTGTGAGTCAAGACATGCTACAGGAACGTCAACGCAAACAATTTCAAATAATTTTCTTATTCATTTTTTTTTTTAATTTATTCACTTGACATACAGTTCGTAGACGAATAAGGACAACTTCATTTTACTTACATTGGAAAACATTCGTGAAGTTTTCTTCTACCAACATGGGTAGATAAACGAACAACAAAAATACAAGTAATAGTCGGGTTTCGAACACGGTGCGCAAAACTGTGAAGAAGCGCTGCTAGGTATTGTGCCACCTCTTCAGTTCATCTTTTTACTCGCTAAAAGGCACATAAAGTACCTCGAAAGCTTTGAGTGTCTTTTTTCAGAAACGCTCAAGTATTTACAGATAAGCCGAGAGGCGTGTTCGCTCAGTTCCAGTGCCTGCGAAATTGGGTTATGGCGCTGGCTGTGTTATCCTTGTCAGCGTAATTTCTTCCCTTCAAGTTGTGTGTTCGTGAATGTAGACAAATGATGATATAGTTATGACGTGGCCATGACGTTGCTGACTGGTTCGCCACTCCTCACCCCCTGAAATTCATTTCTGATGTGCCAGGTACGAAGCTACCCCGGAGTAGCGTCGATTAATAACCAAGCGCTGACAGGTTCCGCGGTAGAACAGAGAAGTGTCACGAGGTACGGACATCGATCCACGTCCGCAGTGACCTTTCTGGGTTGAGTTCCTTACCGACACATTCACACTAAACTAATAAACACCTCGTTTGCTTGTACTAGGCACGCAAGTGGCTACTGCACTAGGAAGTAGCCGGTCGCAAGTGAGGAACTCAATTCCTATCGCACAATTGCGTTCAGGTTTCCAGCATCCACAGTTATTATTGCAAGGCGTCTATTTTCCGGACAGAAAAGCTACCTGACTGAAGTACTTTGTGCAGTGTGCACCTGCCTCGTGTTTTGATTAACGTGGCACTGCCGACGCCAGTAAGTGACAAATTTTTTTTTCTCAGAGCAAGAAGAACGTAAACGTTCGTAACGAAATTAGAATTATATGAATACCTTCAGCTGCTAACGGGCGTTGATATATATCAACGGGGACGGGTAAAAATGTGTGTCAGATCGGGCTTTCCTACTCACATGGCAGACGCTCTGTCCATCTGAGCCACCGAGGGCAAAGACGATGACGCCGCTGCAGAGACTATCTCGCACACGCCTCCCGCGAGACCCACATTATCACCTTGTATGTCCACACACTACATTCGTAGTGACCCACAACACACTCATTACTCGTGGAAGACATTCTTACCAAGTCCCGTAAGAGTCCGGGGAATATGTGTGCATCTGCACAGAAGAAGAAGGCCGTGGCCGGTGTTGCCAGAACTGTATACTTATATGGATATGGTGTCTGTTGTTTCGGACATGTCCGAAAGAACAGACACCATATCCATATAAGTATATAAATGTTCATAGGTTGATCTATGAACCAGGCACAAAGGACTCTGAAATTAATTATTTTCCACACCTAAATTGTTATATGGTGCTTCTCAAATGCCACATTGTTCTTTGCACGTCTGAAATGTTTCATAAAATAAATCAGTAACACAAAAATTTCAGTGTTTACGTCGAGTGTCAGAATGTTATTTTCCGCACCTTCGTACCACACTTTGCGAGCACAATGGACCCTCTATTTAAAAACTTCTACATATAAATTTTCTGTATTACTTATTCAAATACAAGTGGGTCAATTACTAGCATTATTGAAATAAAGTATAGTTTCGGTTATTATTGGTTTCTTCGTCTTAAGTTTGGTGTAGCTAATTAAAGAAATTTTTACGCCAAACGCGGTTCGCTTTTATCTACAAAGCGTCTACTTTGGTCATTGGTGTTTTTGCCTCTTGTTCATATGTTCTGCAGACCATTGCTTTTTCCTTCATTGTTAGCGGAGATTAGGGTTGACAGAAACTTGGTTTTACATTTACACTTGGATCTTTTTTGCCAAAAAGGCCATTGATCACAGCATCAAATAAAGCTGCAGGTTTTCAATCGGTCAAGTAACACAGAAACACTGGCTGCCTCGATGTGTTGCGTTCAAGTACGTCGCAGTCAGCTGTTTAACCCGCAGCGTGTGCAAAATGTGGTTTAAGGCGAGGTTGCGGCGTTTTTGATAGCATGATAGCATGACTTGAGCCCTTTCATTCAAGTTAACTTGAACATGAACCAGGATGTTTATTTCAATATTTCGACTTTCATTGTGTCAAACTGTTGCCCTTTCTTCTGGATCTCCATGACGAGTAGTCTGTACAAACTCCAGAAACGACGACTGATTTGCTCACAAAGCTTCGCATGTGTTGCTGGCTTGACGGACAACTCCATGAAAAAATGTCTGGGAATATTTGGAACGGCGGGTGAAACGTAGCAAACAACATAGCCGAATTTTGGTGGCTCTATGAGTCGAGATCATCAAAATATTGGCCAGTTGCGAGTAGCACTCGCACACTGTACATCCGTACAAACTCAATTACGTATATAGACATTTCAAGCATTCTGGAAATCGAGGATCTCGACGATATTTCCTTGTGATCGACATTGATACTAGCAAGACATCGATCACAGGAATTCCAAGACTTTCAAGAGTGTTTTAATTTCAAGTCTGAAGTCGGATACAAATGAAAAAAAAAGAAATACTTTTTTCCGTGTGATACAATTACAAAGCAACTACTTTATGTTTTTTCCCTTTATTTATGTTGTGAAACCTTCCTTCTTGTGAAATTTCATGATTCTACGTGAAGGTTGGGTACCCTCTAGGTTTTAATGGGTGAGTTTGCAAGTATCAAATTGTGCGACATAAATGGCGGTATCTTCCGATTTCACTGACTTAGAAGCTAACGTTTACTATATCGCCAGGCTACCATGGAACTTGGTATGTGACATAAATTTCAACTTGTTACGTCTATTTGTTAGTGAGAAATAGAGGTCCTAACAAACAGGCGGACAGTCAGTCTGATAACAAATAAAAAAAGTTTTTCCGTGTGACATAAGAACAAATTAACAATTTTCGAATTTTTTCTTTGTTTGTAGCACGAAACTTTGCTTCTTGCCAAATTTCATGATGTAGGTTTTGATAAGGGGTTTGTGAGTATCAAAAGGACCTAAAGGACCGTACCCCTTAATAAGTGACATAAATTTCAATTTGATACGCCGACTCGTTCCTGAGTGAAAGGGCTTTGAAGAGTCTGCATACAGACATATATGTAGATGGACAGCAAACTGATCCTATTATGGTTCCTCTTTAACCGACTGATGCACCGAACCACAAAAATGAATTCAGCTGGATACGACATACCTGAAGAAACCTGTGCTCTTTCTCAACGAGCTGAAGCCGTTGTAAAGGCAAGACATGATATTACAGTCATTTTACCTTGGGGTGAAAATTTTTTGTCGGGTATGCTTTCTGCTCCCATAGAGATCGCTTTATCAAAATCAAATTAATAAAAGATCGCTGAAAGATTGCAAGCAGGCATTCTACTCACGTTTCGGTTGTGAAAAAACGCCTAGAAACATTAACACATATTAAAAATATTCTCTGCTACGCCGTTTCAATGAACTGCAGAGTGTATGACTAGAATAACTTTGGCTGCGTATCTGCCGCAAGTAAATGAAAACACACTGGCACGCAGACGACCTCGCCTGCTATATAAAGCGCACTCTAAACCGTTAACAGTAATTTTACACATACGTAACTTTGGCAGCTGAAAGCTTTCCCATGTCTGTACTCTTTGTCCATCTACGGGAGATTTGTCACTGTGCCTGTACCGTGGGGTCGTGTGAATATACATACTTGGCGGGTATTCGAGCGTGCTTAAAACGTGTTGCCCGAGCGGTTTCCGTGCCGCCGGTCTATAAATCTCTGCCGCATGTCGCGGACATTGCAGTCGGACCGCCGACCGCCGCTCGATAAGGCATTCATCACGAGAGCCGCGTTTCTCGGTTGCCTCCCCGTGCCGCGGTAGGCCAACCGCAGCACACCGACGCCTCTGATGAGCCGCAGGGAGCGGAGCGAAGCACGGAGACGCTAGCAGCTTGCGGAGGACAACGTGCCTGCACATAATAGTCAACATTATCCTGACACCTCTATATAATGCGGAATCGATCAACAGATGTCACGAAAAGCGGACTCGGCAGTATAAAACACACTGGGGAAAATTGTGTCATCTACATCTACATCTACATCCATACTCCGCAAGCCACCTGACGGTGTGTGGCGGAGGGTACTTTGAGTACCTCTATCGGTTCTCCCTTCTATTCCAGTCTCGTATTGTTCATGGAAAGAAAGATTGTCGGTATGCCTCCACGTGGGCTCTAATCTCTCAGATTTTATCCTCATGGTCTCTTCGCGAAATATACGTGGGAGGGAGCAATATACAGCTTGACTCCTCGGTGAAGATATGTTCTCGAAACTTCAACAAAAGCCCGTACCGAGCTACTGAGCGTCTCTCACGCAGAGTCTTCCTCTGGAGTTTATCTATCATCTCCGTAACGCTTTCGTGATTACTAAATGATCCTGTAACGAAGCGCGCTGCTCTCCGTTGGATCTTCTCTATCTCTTCTATCAAACCTATTTGGTACGGATCCCACACTGGTGACCAATATTCAAGCAATGGGCGAACAAGTGTACTGTAACGCACTTCCTTTGTTTTCGGATTGCATTTCCTTAGGATTCTTCCAATGAATCTGTCTGGCATCTGCTTTACCGACGATCATCTTTATATGATCATTACATTTTAAAACACTCCTAATGCGTACTCCCAGATAATTTATGGAATTAACTGTTTCCAGTTGCTGACATGCTATATTGTAGCTAAATGATAAAGGATCTTTCTTTCTATGTAATCGCAGCACATTAGACTTGTCTACATTGAGATTCAATTTCCATTCCCTGCACCATGCATCGATTCGTTGCAGATCTTCGTGCATTTCAGTACAATGTTCCATTGTTACAACCTCTCGATATACCACAGAATCATCCGCAAAAAGCCTCAGTGAACTTCCGATGTTATCCACAAGGTCGTTTATGTATATTGTGAATAGTAGCGGTCCTACGACACTCCCCTGCGGCATACCTGAAATCACTCTTACTTCGGAAGACTTCTCTCCATTGAGAATGACACGCTGCGTTCTGTTATCTAGGAACTCTTAAATCCAATCACACAATTGGTCTGATAGTCCATATGCTCTTACTTTGTTCATTAAACGACTGTGGAGAGAAACAGTAACAGCAGTGCGTCGGCCAGGAGGGTTCTGTAATTCTACCGTGGACTAATTGCTTGATGTCACCTCATGTCCATCCTTCAAAACCTGCCCAAGCCGACTGCTGATGCCATTGTGAAGGGGAAACCTGAAGTAACAAGCACAACAAACAAAGGCCAGGCGGATCTCATGTACTGACGGACAGATACCGTCGAGGATTGTAGAGAGTAATTGTAAGAAATCGTACGAAATCAGCAGAAGGAATCACTCATGAGTTCCAAAGTGCTACGAGCAATCCATGCATCACAATTACAGTGAGTAGAGAGTTAAAAAGAATGGAATACAGTGGTCGAGCAGCTGCTCGTAGCCCACACATTTATGCAGTCGGTGCTAAGAGACGCTTGAGGTGATGCAAAGAGCGACGGCCCCAGACGGTGGATGCCTGGAAACGAGTGATTTGGAATGAATAACGAAGCTGTAGCCTGTGGCAATCCGATCGAAGTTTTTGGCATTGGCGAATGGTTGGAGAACGTTTCGCCGGTCGCTGTGGCCGAGCGGTTCTAGGCGCTTCAGTCCGGAACCGAGCTGCTGCTGCTGTCGCAGGTTCGAATCCTGCCTCGGGCATGGATGTGTGTGATGTCCTTAGGTTAGTTACGTTTAAGTAGTTCTAAGTTCTAGGGGACTGATGACCTCAGATGTTAAGTGCAATAGTGCTTAGAGACACTTGAACCATTTGAACCATTTTGAGAACGTTTCCTTCTATATATATTGTGATACCCTATTGCGTTAAAACACTAAATGCGGGAGGATATGAACCATTTTACAAAGCATGAAGATAGTAACTGTTCTCGAAAGAACAGATACCATTGATGACCGTGCAGCTTCTCTAGAATAAATGATATTTAACTGAAATCCTCAGCTGCCGACAGGTGTTGTTGATATACCTCGGTGGGGACAGCTGAAAATGTGTGCTCTGACCGGGACGCGAAACTGGGATCTTCTGCTTTCATGGCAGACGCTCTATCCATCTGAGCCACCGAGGACACAGATGAATAGCGCGACAGCAGGGACTTAACCCTTCCGCGCCTCCCGTGAGACCCACATTCCTAGCTGTCAACAAATATCTATTAGGTACATTACATATGTAATTGTGGACAGTTGGGAATGTGAGTCTCACGGGAAGCATGGAAGGGATAAGTCCCTGCAGTTGCGCTGTTCACCTGTGTCCTCGGTGGCTCAGATTGATAGAGCATCTGCCATTTAAGCAGGAGATCCCGGGTTCGAGTGCCGGTCGGGGCACACGTCTCCAGCTGTCGCCATCGAGGTACATCAACAACACCTGTCGGCAACTGAGGGTTTCAATTGAATGTCGTTAATTTTATATAGTTGTTTACTCCTTGCACTAGAGGAACAGTTTGAAGCAGACGGCTATATCAGCATAACAGTGCACCCTGCAGCATTTGTGAGTCAATGGCTTGTGGACAATAGCATTCCTGAAATGGATTCATCTACGCAGAGTCCCAACCTGAAACTCTGGGCTCAGTTAAAACGTCGACTTCGCTCCAGGCTCCAGTGCCCGACACCACTACCTTCTCTTGTTTCGGCTCTTGAGGAAGAATGGGATGTCTTTCCTCCACAGACATTTAGGGCACCTAATTGGTGTCGCCAGCAGAGTTCAAGCCGTTATAATGGCGAAGGGTGGACACATTCCATGTTAATGCCCACTAATACGTGTTCGGATACTGTTAATCAGATATTGTATACGGTTGGGCACACAGTATAATAAACTTGTCCCATATTCATAAGGAGATTATTAGAGTGGGTTCTTGATGTCCTTGATCTTTACAGACAAGATAAAGACTTCGAGAGCCATATTATACATTTGGATGAGTTATTTATGGCCCCCCGCCCTCCTCCCACCCGCCGGGAATTGATCTAGATCACCCAGGGGAAATTCTCACACACCTTAGGTGATTCAGCGTCATCCAACGGAGCCCCGCCTTACCCACTGACCTTAGTCAAATAGACATGTAACTGGATACTGGTCACGTGATATAAAACTGGTGGGAAACCTCTGGACCAATGGGAACACATAAAATCGGGGGAAACCCTATGGACCAATAGCATTTGAGCTCCTCCTCCTCCTCTTCACCCTTATCATTTTCTATAAGTGGGACAATAAGCGGGTGGGATTCACTATGGTTCAAATGGTTCAAATAGCTCTGAGCACTAAGGGACTCAACTGCTGAGGTCATTAGTCCCCTAGAACTTAGAACTAGTTAAACCTAACTAACCTAAGGACATCACAAACATCCATGCCCGAGGCAGGATTCGAACCTGCGACCGTAGCGGTCTTGCGGTTCCAGACTGCAGTGCCTTTAACCGCAGGGCCACTTCGGCCGGCGGATTCACTATGGATCTGAACAACATAGGGGACGAATCACGTTCAGTCTATTTTTTAATAAAAATGACGTTAGGTCATGTTGCTTAAGGTTTATGTGTTAATAAAATTAAAATTAAATCTTTCAACGCACCAGCAAAGACCACACTCTGGTGATATGGAAGTAACCTCATTCTTCCACGACTATTCCGAATTTATCCATATTGCCCACATTTCTCGTGTTTTTCCAAGTTTTAATTATTTTGCAGCGATGTTCAAGCTTTCCTGTATTTCCCACAATTTACTTTTTTCTGCAGTTTTTCTCTCTCATAACAGGGGCACTTGAGTGGGTGGGGTTCACTGTGGAGCTGCACAATATAGGGAGAGGATCAGGCTGTGTTTATTTGTTAATAGCAAATTATGTTAAACCGCTTGAGGTCTGTTTATTCAGAATAATTTAATACTGAGTGATCCGAGACATCACCAGAAACCACACCCAGGCAGATATATAAGTATTCACATTTCTCCCCAATTTCACGTATTTTTTACCAATTTTGATATTTTCTCCATATTTTCCACAATTTACGTTCTTTTCCAAATTTATTCGCATTTTTCCAACATTTTGTCCATGTATCTGAGTTCCATTCCACTGCTTCCAACGTCACGCCAACGTCACGTTGCGTCGACGTCATGATGCTCTCAGCCTATCACAACGTAGCCCGGGTCAGAATTACACAAATGGAAGAAAATCGCAACAGCAAGAAATAGTAAGAAAAAGTTGTGCAACATAAAGCTGGTTGGCGTGTTTCTACATCTGAAAAATGACGTCTTTTCAAATTTCATGGCATCCGTGTAAAAGTGGTGCTAGTAGCGCCACAAAGCGGATGTAAATCAGGTTTTCTTGAATACAAGCTGTAACGGTCGTGAGGGTTAATTACATCTGAGACTAGACGCGGTGAGTTACTGTTAATGAAGAAGGCCTTTAAGGCGACAAGGACGCCATTATCAACATCTGACAGAGTTTGAAAGAGGCTGTGTAATAAGGCTACGAAAAGCTGGATGTTCCGCCAGCGATATTGCAGAAAGGCTCGACAGGAATGTGTCTACTGTACACGACTGCTAGCAGCGGTGTTCAGGAGAATGTGCTATCGCAAGATGACTGGGCTCCAGACAGACACGTAGCACTATTGAGAGGGAAGACTTCCGTGTTCGGCGTATGGCTCTGACGTATCATACCGCATCTGCAACATGAATTTCAGCAGCACACAACGAACTGTACAAATCGGTTACTCCAAGGACAGCTCCGAGTCAGACGCCGTGTAGGGTGTATTCCACTGATCCAAAACCACTAGAAAATGCTAATCGAAAGAGAGCCACCATAAAGATCCCGTTTGCATTAACAAAATGCATGCTCCCATTAATGCATGCTGAGGTTAATTACTTCCTGCCATCTCACAAAAAAGATGTCTTGGGTGTAATAACAACATTAAACAGTAGCCTGCAACATGAAAATAAGTGAGCGTGCGACTCATCGTGTCTCATAATATTCTGCCCTTTGTCAAAGTCGCTTATCTCAATGGATTTCCCCATTTACAGCCCATGTCTTCGCTAGTGTGATCCCCCACCAGTGTCTCCTATGTTAACGTAATTTGTTTCTGCATCTCATGCCCACAACTCTACCTGGCGGTATCAAGTATAGCGGTGGGCAGTGGTCGTAATGTTTGGCTTATTAGTGTATATTACATTAAAACCATTAGTACATATTGTATGGAAACGATAAAATAAAATTACGGTAAAACCTGTGAGCAAGCGAGCTTAGAATGGGTAAATAAAACAATTTATTTCAGATTGTTGAAGCAACGGGTATACCGCAGTGGATACATCGGTTTCCGTCAGATCACTGAAGTTAAGTACTGTCCGGTGTGGTCGGCCCTTGGATGGGTGACCATCCGGGCCGCCATGCGCTGTTGCCATTTTTCGGGGTGCACTCAGCCTTGTGATGCCCATTGAGGAGTTATTTGACCGAATAATAGCGGCTCCGGTCAAAGAAAACCATCATAACGACCGGGAGAGCGGTGTGCTGACCACACGCCCCTCCTATCCGCATCCTCAGCTGAGGATGACATGGCGGTAGGATAGTCTCGATGGGCCACTTGTGACCTGACGACGGAGTGCTTTTCAGGCTGTTGTACTACGGAGTGACACCAGCTATGACTATCCATATGACTTGTGATCTGTTCTACAACCGTAGGGTACACTCGATTGAACGCTGTTCACTGAAATAGATGTTGAGCATCGATTCTGAAGCCTTCTGTATTATGTACAATTCAGTCTGGATGTCCATTTTCCTGATAATCATTCCACTCACCACTCTGCACTTGCACACAACTGTGCCTAGATAGAACACTTGATAAACGTCCCCCCATCCTGCACACGGTAGTCATACCAGCTTTAATGTGAATGAGGATGTGCTACCGAGAACAATTGGTGTTGTGGCAGATTATAATGTGAGTGCTGTCAGAGAATGCATGCGGAACCCGCAGTTTCACGACCCACAAGCTGGGACGACATCCAAATCGCCGAGCATCTTTGCGGAAACACGTGAGTATTATCGAAATTCTTGATGAATTCAAACTGGAATCCCTGGAGGAAAGACGACGTTCTTTTCGCAAAAGGCTATTGAGAAAGTATACAGAGGCGACATTGGGAGCTTACTGCAGAACGAACATACTGCCGCCAGCGCACATTTCGCGTGAGGGCCGTGAATACAGGAGAAATTAGAGTTCATATGGAAGCATATAGACAGTCGTTTCTTCCTCACTCCATTTGCTAGTGGGACAGAAAAGGCAATGACTAATAGTGGTCCAAAGAGTCCGCCACAATGCACCGTGTGGTGGCTTGCGGGCTATGTATCTAGACGTAGATATGGCGACGGTGAAGGCTACGTGAATATTAATGAGTTTTCTACTGTGCGCTTGCTGCTTTGCAAGACCTGTCATCTAATATCGCTTGAGACGGATTCTGCCATAAGAAAACGTACATTAGATTACAATTTTGTTTCATTCATTCTAATTCAACAACAGTCGACTGTTCCCTAATTGCAATCTGCCTAGTTAACGCTCTAAGAACAAACTTCCACATCAGAAGAGCCGTTTCGTTAGTGCCCCTCGCGCGTCAGTAACAGTAACCAATAGAGGGCTATTACAAATGATTGAAGCGATTTCATATATTCACTGTAGCTCCATTCATTGACATATGGTCACGACACACTACAGATACGTAGAAAAACTCATAAAGTTTTGTTCGGCTGAAGCCGCACTTCAGGTTTCTGCCGCCAGAGCGCTCGAGAGCGCAGTGAGACAAAATGGCGACAGGAACCGAGAAAGCGTATGTCGTGCTTGAAATGCACTCACATCAGTCAGTCATAACAGTGCAACGACACTTCAGGATGAAGTTCAACAAAGATCCACCAACTGCTAACTCCATTCGGCGATGGTATGCACAGTTTAAAGCTTCTGGATGCCTCTGTAAGGGGAAATCAACGGGTCGGCCTGCAGTGAGCGAAGAAACGGTTGAACGCGTGCGGGCAAGTTTCACGCGTAGCCCGCGGAAGTCGACGAATAAAGCAAGCAGGGAGCTAAAAGTACCACAGCCGACGGTTTGGAAAATCTTACGGAAAAGGCTAAAGCAGAAGCCTTACCGTTTACAAGCCCTGACACCCGATGACAAAGTCAAACGCTTTGAATTTTCGGCGCGGTTGCAACAGCTCATGGAAGAGGATGCGTTCAGTGCGAAACTTGTTTTCAGTGATGAAGCAACATTTTTTCTTAATGGTGAAGTGAACAGACACAATGTGCGAATCTGGGCGGTAGAGAATCCTCACGCATTCGTGCAGCAAATTCGCAATTCACCAAAAGTTAACGTGTTTTGTGCAATCTCACGGTTTAAAGTTTATGGCCCCTTTTTCTTCTGCGACAAAAACGTTACAGGACACGTGTATCTGGACATGCTGGAAAATTGGCTCATGCCACAACTGGAGACCGACAGCGCCGACTTCATCTTTCAACAGGATGGTGCTCCACCACACTTCCATCGTGATGTTCGGCATTTCTTAAACAGGAGATTGGAAAACCGATGGATTGGTCGTGGTGGAGATCATGATCAGCAATTCATGTCATGGCCTCCACGCTCTCCCGACTTAACCCCATACGATTTCTTCCTGTGGGGTTATGTGAAAGATTCAGTGTTTAAACCTCTTCTACCAAGAGACGTGCCAGAACTGCGAGCTCGCACCAACGATGCTTTCGAACTCATGGATGAGAACATGCTGCGCCGAGTGTGGGAGGAACTTGATTATCGGCTTGATATCTACCGAATCACTAAAGGGGCACATATCGAACATTTGTGAATGCCTAAAAAAACTTTTTGAGTTTTTGTATGTGTGTGCAAAGCATTGTGAAAATATCTCAAATAATAAAGTTATTGTAGAGCCGTGAAATCGCTTCAATCATTTGTAATAACCCTGTATTACTAACTTTACGGCGTGAATTTTACTCGTTTCTCCATGCTCACGACCATACACTGTAACGACACTGAGGTGACAAAGGTCATGTTATAGCGCTATGCACATCTACAGATGGTGGTAGTATCGCGTACACAAGATATGAAAGGGCAGTACATTGGAGGAGCTGTCATTTGTACTTAGGTGACCATCACTATTCAGAAATCCACAGTGTTACGAGTGCACCGGGAGTACCAAATTTCGGGCATTATCTCTCACCACGGGCAATGCAGTGACCGACGGCCTTCACTTAACGACCGAGCGCCATGGAGTTTGCGTTGTGTTGTCAGTGCCAACAAAGAGGCAACATTGCGATAACTAAATGCAGAAATCAATGTGAGACGTACGATGGACGTATGCGTTAGGACAATGCGGCGAAATTTGACAGCAATGGGCTTGGTAGCAGATGGCCGACGCGAGTGCCTTTGCTAATAGCACGTCACCTACAGCACTTCCCCTGGGCTCGGGACAGTATCGGTTGGACCCTAGGCGATTAGAAAATCGTGTACTGGTCAGATGAGTCCCGATTTCAGTTAGTAAGAGCTGATAGTAGGGTTCGAGTATGGCACAGACCCCACGAAGCCATGGGCCCAAGCTGTCAAAAAGGCACTGTGCAAGCTGGTTTGGCCCCATAATGGTGTAGACTTGGTTTACGTGGAATAGACTCGTTCCTCTGGTCAAACTGAACCGATCATTGACTGGAAATGGTTGTAGTCGTCTACTCGGAGACCATTGGCAGCCATTCATGGACTTCATGTTCCCAAACAACAATATGATTGTCACTATTTCACAACTGTTCGCAATTAATTTCAAGAACATTCTGGACATTTCGAGCGAATGATTTGGTCACAGAGATATCCAGTCATGAGTCTCGGCGAACATTTACGGATCATAATCGAGAGGTTATTTCGTTAACAAAATCCTGCACCGGTAACACCTTCGCAGTTATGGACGGCTATAGAGGCAGTATGGCTCCATATTCCCGCAGGGGACGTCAAACGACCAACGGAGTCCACGCCACGTTGAGTTTCAGTACAATGCCGGGCAAAAGGAGGTTCGACACGATATTAGGAGGTAAGACTTTTGTCACCTCAGTTTATGCGGCACACGCTAGCAGACGGCATGTCCTGGTGGATCCCACTTACTGGCGAGGAGAAACGTAAGAGTGGGTAAAAATATGCACATGTAATTTAAGACCTGACCAGGTGAAGTTTCTGTACAGCTGTTTGGAATGAGCCGCTGCCACCACAAGACAGTGAATGTACGACGTCATACTGAAGCTCGGAGATCTGTGATAGTACTTACCATTTTTAGAAAAGAAATGTAGAAGCTGTTAAGGGCGTGGAGGAATGATATATTTGTAATGATCTGAACGAGAACAATGAGTTGATGTAAGGAATTCATGAGTCATATTTTAGTAATTACGAAGTTCCAGAATAAGCTGAGAATTAAAAGTAAAATAATTCGGCAATGATGTGATTTTACAAACAACATGTCAGCTGACAGCGAAGAAGGCACACTGTCAGATGACCTAGTCAGGATTTCTTCTCGCACTAATTCGAGAAAGATTTTAGAAAGACTGTATTCTCCCTAATGAAGTAATTACAGCAAAAACATTAATTATAGCAGCTATGATAGAGATTAAGATTATAAGTCATTTGATGTATAGTTTGTAGAATGCGCTCACAGCCTAAGATTAGGCTAATTTCTGTGTAATCAACTCATTAATTACAGACAAAAGCCAATATTGATCATTAAATTTGGTGCAATACCACCCGAATTCGATAAACGTTACTAGCAATTCGATAAGCATTACTAACAATAACAATAAGATTTACCATGTTTTTATTCAAAATGATTTGGACAATAATTTTGACTGATGATTACTCAATTTAATGTCATTTAGTAAGATTAAGGCAAACCGTAAAGGTACCAAACTGACCAAAATGTAAGCATGCATCAAATAATCTGATGCCACATCCCAAAAGGACCTAAGGTTATTCAGAACTTGTGCTGCATAGACATGTAAATTTCGCCGGTGTTTGTGGATATTATACAGCTTCTCAAAATGACACTTGTGATATAAGCAAATACTGTTGGCATGTACACGCTTTTGACTATTAGAAGCACACAGTGTGCCTCCAAGCCGGCCGGTGTGGCCGAGCGGTTCTAGCCGCTTCAGTCTGGAACCGCGCGACCGCTACGGTCGCAGGTTCGAATCCTGCCTCGGGCACGGATGTGTGTAATGTCCTTAGGTTTGTTAGGTTCAAGTAGTTCTAAGTTCTAGGGGACTGATGACTTCAGATGTTAAGTCCCATAGTGCTCAGAGCCATTTGAACCATTTTTGTGCCTCCAAGTGTTTTGCATACATATAAGATGGTCATATGTAAAAGGTGTATCAAATTCTGCCTATTAATACACACCAAAGCACATACTGGTAAATAAAATTCGATTTTCAAATGTTCACTTCTAAAAAGATATTGTTTTTTCTATTACTTGTTCTTTAACCAAAAATGTTTCGACTCCTGTTAATCATTCTCAGTAGGTCTAAATATATTCCTATAAACTATTAAACAAACTTTTTGGTTAGTTGGTTTAGGCCTTAAAAACCATAACGTATGGCCTTATTTTGTTGTGACTGCTTACCTGACAGTTCATTAATTTTTAAGATGAGATTGTACAGGTTGGTCTACACCGGCAAAATAGAAAATATTGTTCTTGCTTAAAAAGTAATGTTTTTAGTAATTATGTTCTAAGCTGAGAAGAATGCAGTGGATATTCTTTACTTACTATTTCTGGTATACTGCACATGGTTGGCGCGTTTCTTTGTGGTTTTCGAGAGACGTTATGTTGCTCTTGGTTCTTACATGTTCATCGGTTTGTTTTTGTCCCGCATGCCGTTAATTTTGAATGTTGAGTTAGCGCACGCACATGCATATGTGTGTGTGTGTGTGTGTGTGTGTGTGTGGGTGGGTGGGTGTGTGGGTGGGTGTGGGTGGGTGTGTTTTGAGGAAGGGTGGAGGGGATTGGGGTAAATAGTGTTTTGTTGCGTGGTGTCCCGTATTCGTTCAAAACTTTCTTCCCTTGTATTATTGCTTTGTGTATGTGCCAGTTCCACTACATTATGAATTTTTTGTAGGGACTGTTGCTTTTTCCGAGGATCTTCAGTTTCGTTGTTATTTGGGTAGTGGTTCTCCGTTATGAAATGATATGCAAAACAGCTTTTGTAATGCGCTGAGGTGTTTAGAATACCTAGTTTTAAAATTCCATCTTGTTTCGACAATGTAAGCAGATTGGCATGAACTACAACTTAACTGACAGATGCCAGTTTTATTTACTTGACCTGGGTGTCGCTGTCGTTCTTGATATGTCTGTATTGTGGAAGTTTAGAAACTAAATTTAATTGGCAAACAATAACTTCCAACTTCAGAGGATAATTATCCTTCAGAGTAATCATTATGTCGTGAGGAACTATAGTATATGTTTCTAATGAACTCCTATTATTCTAGTTGTAGCTCATTTTCGTCACTCTCCGATATTGCGTGACGTTAGTAATCTCTTATGCTTGTTTCATATTTGGATACAGTAACGTAGTATCATTCTGCTGATGTAATTCGGATCACTTCGTTACGACTGACAGCGAATATTCGCCGGGCTCATCCGGCGAGCGACATCGGTGTGATCACTCCTGCAGCCGAACAGTGTCGAAATTTGTTTGTTTGCCACGACGGTCGACTTTTTATTTGTTTGTTTTGAAGCAGCGCCGTTGTCACGATGTAATGTCATTACGACGGGCGCCTGTCTCGTCGACGAGGCGAACGGCGCGTTTTATTTGTGGGCCTTTGCTAATCTCGTTAGGACAGCGCCGTTGCTACAGACCACGAAGCCATTTCTGCACCAGCGCGAGATCGGCCGCTGGCCATATGTACTCTCGAAAACACACAGCTAAATAAATGTGCAGCTGCGACAGCACCTACCACAGCTTCTGGTGTTCACTCAGGAGCGATATATTTGATGCTGTGCACACGTTTATGTTATAGTAGGTACAGTACCTAGTCAGAAGGAATCTGACACGAAATTTATTACACAACTCCAAAATCCTGTCGTTCCCGTTCTATACGTAGACTGAGGTGAAAGAAGTGATGGGATACCTCTTAGCCGGAAGGAGCTGGCCGATCGGTTCTAGGCGTTACAGTCTGGAACCGCGCGACTGCTACGGTCGCAGGTTCGAATCCTGCCTCGGGCATGGATGTATGTGATGTCCTTAGGTTAGGTAGGTTTAATTAGTTCTAAGTTCTAGGGGACTGATGACCTCAGAAGTGAAGTCCCATAGTGCTCAGAGCCATTTGAGCCATACCTCTTAATGTCGCGTAGAGCCTCCTTTTGCCTGGTGTAGTGCAGCAACTGGACGTGGCGCGGAGTCAACAAGTCGTTGGAAGTCGTCTGCAGAAATATTGAGCCATGCTGGCTCTACGGCCATCCATAATTGCCGAAGTGTTGCCGGAGTAGGATTTTGTACACGCACTGACCACAGAATGTGTCCCATACATTTTCGATAGGATTTACGTCTGGATGGCCAAATCATTCGATCGAATTTTCCAGAATATTCTTCAAACCAGTCACGAACAAATGACATGGAGTATTCAAATGGCTCTGAGCACTATGGGACTTGACTTCTGAGGTCATCAGTCCCCTACAACTTAGAACTACTTAAACCTACCTAACCTAAGGACATCACACTACACCTAGTCATCACGAGGCAGAGAAAATCCCTGACCCCACCGGGAATCGAACCCGGGAACCCGGGCGTGGGAAGCGAGAACGCTACCGCACGACCAGGAGCTGCGGACAAACATGGAGCATTGTCATCCATAAAATTTCCATCGTTGTTTGAGGACATGAAGTCCATGAATGGCTGCAAATGGTACCTAAGTAGACGAACATAACAATTTCCAGTCGATGATCGGTTCACTTGGTCCAGAGGACCCAGTCCAATACAGGTAAACACCATCAGCAACTTTATAGAGACACTGCCAGCTTCCACTGTGCTTTTTTGACAATTTGGATCCATGGCTTCGTGAGGTCTACAACATACTCCACCCCCCAATCAGGCCTTACCAACTGAAACCGGGGCTCATCTAACCAGGCTATGGTTTTCCGGTCGTCTAGGATCCAATCTATACCGCTGCAGATGACGTCGTACTGTTAGCAAAGGCACTCGCGTTGGTCGCCTCCTGCCATAGCCCATTAACGCCACATTTCGCCGCACTGTCCTGACGGATACAGTCTTCGTACATCCCACATAGATATTCACGCAGTGTTACTTGTCTGTTAGCACTGACAACTCTCCGCAAACGCCGCTGCTATCGATCGTTAAGTGAAGGCCGTCGACCACTGCGTTGTCCGTGGCGATAGGTAATGCGTGAAATTCGGTATTCTCAGCACACTACTGACACTGCGATCTCGAAATATTCAATTCCCTAACGATTTCCCAAATGGAATGTTCCTTGCATATAGCTCCAACTACAATTCTGCGTTTATAGTCTGTTAATTGCCGTCGTGCGGCCTTAACCACGTTGGAATTCTTTTCACGTGAATCACCTGAGTACACGTGACAGCTCCGCCAAAGTGCTCGCCTTTTATACCTTGTGAGCGCGATGCCACAACCTCTGTATATGTGCATATCGCTATAACATGGCTTTCGTCACTTCAGTGTATACCGACATGAGCTACAAGTCTGTTCCATTTCAAATAGTTGATCGTAAAGTCTAATAACAAACTTACTGTACGGGAAAGTCTGAAAATTGCAACAACGTATGTAGACCGATGTAAAATTCAGCGGAGAAGCGAAATGAAATGATAGGCACCATGAAATGAGTTTCAACGAAGTACATCATAATCCACATTGTCCAGACTACACAAGCCACGTTACGGTCTGTGACAGAGAATACTTCTGTGACAACTTTCATTTTGCCTTTCGCTGTGACGTCCGCAAATGATCAGTGAGAAGAGCAAATGTCGACAATCCTACGTATTGTGTCTAATTGCTCAATTTTTTCCGTCGGAGTCATTTCGCGAGCCATTTGCAGGTGGATGTAAACGCTCCCCATCTCTTCTTGGAACATAACCTTTCAAAATTTCAACACTTTAACTTCTCCGAGGAAGACAACGCATATCTTGCAGTGAATACGACTAGAGTTTTTTGAGCACTCCGTAACGCTCGCGCGCCGACTGAACGATACCGTAACGAAATTTATAGCTCTTTTCTATCTCTTTGAGTTATCTGATGCGGTAAGGGTCCCAGAGTCATGGGCAGTACACTAGAATCGATCCTACAAGTGTGTCATAAGTGAATTATTTCGAGAAAGTATTACATTTTCGTAATATTTTTACAAATAATCTCAGCCTGACATGTGCTTTTCCTATGATGTTTTTGTTATCAATCCACTTTAGTTCGCTCCAGACGTTTGCCTCTAGGTATACTTCCAAGGCCGTGAGGCCAACAGCCTAAATGTACAAGAATGTGTCTCTTCGACTCTTTATGCACAAAACATTAGATTTATGTTCAGGATCAATTACCAGTCTTTGGACCAATCAGCGATCCTCCTCAAGTCTACGGGCGTTGCAACACTCCTGAAGACAATAGCATCATTTACGAATGCCTCATGGAGTTTCCTAAATTATTTATATGCAGGGTATTAGGGGTATAAGCGCACTGTGATCTTTGGTATCTTAACATGTACCCACTTCAGTTTGTTGGTTGTTTTTTCTCTGTTTCTAACAGCCTTCCCGTAAGGACGTCATATAATTTACGACTGATGTCTTCTGTGCCTTGTAACTGCACCATTAACAAGGAAAAAGTGCCAAGTGCGAATAAACGATCTTAATGTGAAACATATTTTTTGTTTGTGCCCTATTTCACTTTTAAGGGATAAACTCACGCCGAAAGGTAATTTGGTATTTTACATTTAGAGAAAATGTCTTCGAAACGAAGATACATAAAAGTGTGTTTCACATAAAATTTGATATTTAATTAATGTTAACGAAAACTGTAAAATCAGTTTTTGTAATAATTTCTAATTCTGCGAAATACCCCACCACCAGTAATTAATTTTGAAAAATAAAAGCTTCTGTTACAACATAAATTAAAGAAGCTTTGAAGCTGGTTTCTGAAATGTATTTTTGGAAAAACCTGTACTCAATGTGCTGTCGGACTATTTTCAACATTCGTAATCAAAATATCTAAACATTCATTACAATTTTATTTATTTATTTTACTTACATTTGTTTTTGTCTTGAATTGTTATTTTACGTTTTACATTTATGTTTTTGTGATCTTTTTTTGTTTACTGTTTCACATACGTGTATTTTCTTAACGAAATATAAGAAATAAATCATTATTAATCTTAAAATATTTATAATAACGATAATCTGCAAGGAAATGTGTAAAACGTAATGCATGTACATAAAATGAACGAAATTTCTTCACGTATTATACACGACGTAGAAGACAATGTATATGAAAAACAAAATTCAGTAGGATTTCAAACTATCATGGGTAATACTCTAAATATCCTGATCTGTATCAGGCATATTTCGGTACATTGGTAAGCCTTGGTGGAGAGAACTGATTATCTACTAGTGAACGCAGCTTGAATGTATTGTTTCTCAAGTGGAGGTTGACATCATAATCATTCAACACAACTAGATCTGAAAGCCTTCTCACAAAGTCCTTCCAACATCGAAAGCTGTATATACTGCACGGCTATACCTGTGCCGTCGAGCCCTTTGGGATCACCAGATCAAAAATTTCCTTCTCCTCAGGTACTACACGCTGAACGATTCTTTCATATTGACCGCCGTATGAATCTAACAATAATACAGATATTTCTCTCTCACTGAGAAAGAAAACATCTTTCAACTATCTTCTGATCTGGTGAGACGCCTGTTTTTCTGATTTAGATGCTGCAACAAGGACATTTGGGGCTTCATAAAGAATTATGTGAAGAAATGTCGTTCATTTTATGCACATGGTGTAAAAAACGTTATGTTTAAAAAAATGTTCAAATGTGTGTGAAATCCTATGGGACTTAACTGCTAAGGTCATCAGTCCCTAAGCTTACACACTACTTAACCTAAGTTATCCTAAGGACAAACACACACACCCAAGCCCGAGGGAGGACTCGAACCTCCGCCGGAACTAGCCGCACAGTCTATGACTGCAGCGCCCAAGACCGCTCGGCTAATCCCGCACGGCTTATGTTTTAAACATTTCCTTACAAATTATCATTAGTGTAACTATTTTCTATCATAATAATGAGTACCTATTATTTGCAGTTAACATAATAACAGAAAATATAAATATATCAAATGGTAAACTAAAAAAGACAAATTAATGAGTTGCCTATTATTTGCAGCTAACACAATAACATAAAATATACATATATCAAGTGGTAAATTTAAAAAACATATAATAATAAGTTACCTATTATTTCCAAAATGGCTCTGAACACTATAGGACTCAACATCTGAGGTCATCAGTCCCCTAGAAGTTAGAAGTACGTAAACGTAACTAACCTAAGGACGTCACACGCATCCATGCCCGAGGCAGGATTCGAACCTGCAACCGTAGCGGTCGCGCGGTTCCAGACTGAAGCGCCTAGAACCGCTCGGCCACTTCGGCCGGCCCTATTATTTTCACTTAACACAACAACACAAAATATACATGTATCAAATGGTAAACTAAAAAAAGGTGCAACGTAAGATGAGAATTTAAAACATGAAACAAATATAAGCAAAATACTTAGAATGGTAATGAATGTTTAGATATTTTAATTAGGTATGTTTAAAATACACCGAAGCACATTACGTACAGCTTATTTTGCAAAGATGGTATTTGAGAAACCAGCTTTATTACGCAGCGATGTATGTGGCTTGAAAGTTTCTTTAATTTATGTTGCAACAAAAGTTTTCATTTTTGAGAATTAATTAATGGTGGTGGGGCATTTTGTAAAACTTCAAGTTATTACAAAAGTTGATTTAACAGTTTTCAAGAACATTAATTATATATCAAGTTTTAATATGAAAAACAGTTTTTACATATTATCATTTCGAAGACATTCCCTCAAAACGTAAAATGCCAAATTACCTTTTGAGGTGTGCTTTACCCCTTAAAAGTGAAAATGGACAACAACAAAAAAATATGTATTGCACTATTTTGCCGCCTCTACACACGCACCGATTTTCATCAACATCGTTTATTGACACTTGGGAATATTCCCTCATAAGTGGACTACCCCCATCAGTATAGACCAACCTTTTGCATCCACGTGTCCGCACTTCAACAAGCGCTCCAAAAACAGTGCTCAGTAGTGAAGTAAATGTTGATGTAATATTGTTTAGTACACTGTCCTCAGACACTAATAAAAATATCTGCTCTTAGACCTTCACACCCTGTATATTTTAACAGTACCAACCGTATAAGGAGCTCTTGAAATTACGTTTACATCTCTAGATTTCGTATCATTAAGAACGTATCGCGTTGTCTCTTCTAGGAACCTCTGGATACAGTGACAAATATGGTCCGATATATGATAGTCTTGTGTTTTACTCGCAAAATGGCAGATCGAAACTGTAGCGAATGCCTTCCAGCAGTCAAGGTGCGGCAGGAGCTACTATCTGCAGAGCTCTGAATTTCATGGACGGACAGAGCGAACTGTGTTAGGTAGATCTCTGCTTAAGGAATCCATGGTGATTTTTAAAAAGGACAGTTTTGGTTTTCAAAAACGTCGTAACATTTGAGCACAGATCATCATCCATAAATTTGCTACGTTCACGGTATAGGCCTATAATTATGTACATCTGTCGGATGAATGACTTGCATTTTATTCATTCGCTTGGCGTTCTTCTTTGCTCCAACCTGCAATTTACTCCCATCTCGTGATAATCTTCGCTGCTCCAACGACCTGCGGTAAGTTTTTGCTAGAAGGCAGCAGGATCTTTTGAATGATCTCTGTAAAATTCCACAGGGTTCTCTTCCGGTGATGATACTTCTCCTCTGCTGCACGATTTTAGTTTATTTTGTACCCAGCATTTATGTTAATATCTGCCATTTCGGTAGTTTATGGGGGCAAAGGTCTCTTGCCTTCTTCAAAAATATACGAATATGAGAATCACAAAGGCATTCGTGGCCTGTTCACGTCAAGGTCACTAAAGTCGTAGAAATAGCTGAAGGATGAGCAAAGAAATTAACCACAAACGGTTTAAGAATTCAAAATGCCTTTCATATGACATGACTTAATTAAATTGTGGAAAAATCAGGACTGAGGACACAAACAGATTGTTTGTACAAATAGTAACTGAAATAAAGAAAATCACTTCATCTTCCATGATTTACGAGTCCTGCAACGCTGTAAAATCGCGGTTTTATGTCGTACCGCACCAACTTTCAGAAGTAAGTTACTATAATGGGTAGAATCTGGAGAACGTGTCAGTTGAGATAGCAGTTCGTACCGCAGTTTGACTGGATGTCGGACCGTGAGCGAGGGTGGGCCTACTGCGCTGGTGAAAGAGAATATTTTACTTCGTTAGATAACATCAAAAAATTTTCATCACCTCTTTTCGGAAGGTTATCAAACAGAAATGTGTTAGGCAGAGTTGCAATTATTTTTCGTTTTTCTAGTTATGTGATCAGATCTTACTCTTCTTTTAATAATCGAATGGTGAGTCCACTACTATAACTCTTCCTTGCGCTCAAGATTTAACGTAACGTGTTACTTTTGTGGCGTAACATAGCACGTGAAAAAATTCCCGTAAGAAAGTTACGATGTGGGAAAACTCTTTTAAGAAACTATCACACGATTCCGGCTGTAGCACTATATCCCAGATAGAGACACAGATTGACAAATGAGTAATCACCGGTTTTCGCAACAATTGAGTATGTAGAGCTTACAGTAAGTGTGAATGTAGAGATGATGAAGAGGTGTTGGTTTTTCAGGTGGGTGGTAGTGTTCATATACCACGACGTTTTAGTGAATGTTTTACTCTTACCGTCACGCTTGTCGAAACTTGGCGATATCTCAGCACTGTCACCCAGCTGGAAATGTGGGAGCTTTTCATCATTTGGTTAGTTGTGCGCAGAGGAATACCGAATTATCCCGTTTACTGTGCAATCGGTCCACATACTTAGTTTTGCATTATTAATTTTGGTTTCTGATTTCATCATTTTAATTGAGACAGCAATTAGCCATTGAAATCCTGATGTGGTTCCACTTCACACGGATACAGCTTGTTTAAACACTGAAGATACAAGGAAACACAGCAAAGTGTAGCATTCAGTTTGGATTAAAATATGTACACTAAAGAGCAACAATGATGCTCTTCTAGGACACTCGACTCATGTAAGTAATTTCATTTTCCGATTTCCGCTTTTTTCCTACAATCCGAAGGGATAGGCAGGATCTTTGCACTCTCCTTCCTCTCATTTTGTATCATCATCTATCGCTACCAGTATCGTGGTACGGTCATTTCACACCTAATTGTAAGTAAAAACTACAGTTAGCAGCCAATGCGATTCATGGTATCCGACACGTTACCGAAAGAAGCTTAATTTCTTCTGATAGAATTATGTTTGTATAGCCCTATTATTTTAGCGCAGTTAACTACGATTTCGGAAGAGAAGTCGCCGTCCAATCAACCGGCACGGTAGCTCAGCGTGTTCGGTCAGAGGGCTGCGTGCTCTCTGTAATAAAAAAACTGAGTCAAGGAATTAACGATCAATTTGAACGGATGTCTTGCGACGTCCGCCCCGACCAAACGCAACGAACGATATCGGAAAAAAATAAAAAAGACCATACGGTATTACAGCTCGCATGGTCAGATAAGTAGACATTAGCCGCTGGTGTAGCAGTTACGGAGTGTTTTCTCTCGCTCCTGAGTCCGTGAGAAGTATGAAAATTGATGTTTTTAAAATTATTATCTTTTAACGACCAGAAAATGGCGTGAAATGCAATCTCTTGATCTCACTGGTTGTGAGTTTTCGTTTTTCTTTGATGTTCTTTTCTACTTTCCGGTAATCAAATAAAATGTTATTAGAGTTTATTATGATTGCATTAGTGATCATTTAAATGGGTATGTTATAGAGTAAGTAATCTCTGTAGCTATAACTGGCAACACACCTTTCTTTTGTAATTAAGCCTTATATTAAAGGAATTTTGATTGTTGTGTCTCTTTGCACATCTGTGTTTCTGGTGAGTTCGGTTGTGAGTATTGAATGAAATATGAAGATTGCGGCCTCACGCTGGGCCACAGTATTAAGGGAAGAAATCGGTACTAGATTGGTGGATAATATAATCAACAGGGACAGACTCTTTAGCTTGAATAAAACGTGGAATCTGTAATTAAATTTACTTATATCAGTCGGAAAACACCACCGTGCTTTCTCTCTACTCGTAATTAAGTGTCTGTTGTTGTTGTTGTGGTCTTCAGTCCTGAGACTGGTTTGATGCAGCTCTCCACGCTGCTCTATCCCGTGCAAGCTTCTTCATCTCCCAGTACCTACTGCAACCTACATCCTACTGAATCTGCTTAGTGTATTCATCTCTTGGTCTCCCTCTACGACTTTTATCCTCCACGCTGTTCTCCAATACTAAACTGGTGATCCCTTGATGCCTCAGAACATGTCCTACCAACCGATCCCTTCTTCTAGTCAAGTTGTGTCACAAACTCCTCTTCTCCCCAATCCTATTCAGTACCTCCTCATTAGTTATGTGATCTACCCATCTAATCTTCAGCATTCTTCTGTAGCACCACATTTCGAAAGCTTCTATTCTCTTCTTGTCCGAACTAGTTATCGTCCATGTTCCACTTCCATACATGGCTACACACCATACATATACTTTCAGAAACGACTTCCTGACACTTAAATCTATACCCGATGTTAACAAATTTCTCTTCTTCAGAAACGCTTTCCTTGCCATTGCCAGTCTACATTTTATATCCTCTCTACTTCGACCATCATCAGTTATTTTGCTCCCCAAATAGCAAAACTCCTTTACTGCTTTAAGTGTCTCATTTCCTAATCTAATTCCCTCAGTATCACTCGACTTAATTCGACTACATTCCATTATCCTCGTTTTGCTTTTGTTGATGTTCATCTTATATCCTCCTTTTAAGACACTGTCCATTCCGTTCAACTGCTCTTCCAAGTCCTTTGCTGTCTCTGACAGAATTACAATGTCATCGGCAAACCTTAAAGTTTTTATTTCTTCTCCATGGATTTTAATACCTACACCGAATTTTTGTTTTGTTTCCTTTACTGCTTGCTCAATATACAAATTGAATAACATCGGGGAGAGGCTACAACCCTGTCTCACTCCCTTCCCAACCACTGCTTCCCTTTCATCTCCCTCGACTCTTATAACTGCCATCTGGTTTCTGAACAAATTGTAAATAGCCTTTCGCTCCCTGTATTTTACCCCTGTCACCTTCAGAGTATTCCAGTCAACATTGTCAAAAGCTTTCTCTAAGTCTACAAATGATAGAAACGTAGGTTTGCCTTTTCTTAATCTAGCTTCTAAGATAAGTCGTAGGGTCAGTATTGCCTCACGTGTTCCAATATTTCTACAGAATCCATACTGATCTTCCCTGAGGTTGGCTCCTACCAGTTTTTCCATTCGTCTGTAAAGAATTCGTGTTAGTATTTTGCAGCCGTGACTTATTAAACTGATAGCTCGGTAATTTTCACATCTGTCAACACCTGCTTTCTTTGTGATTGTAATTATTATATTCTTCCAGAAGTCTGAGGGTATTTCGCCTGTCCCATACATTTTGCTCACCAGATGGTAGAGTTTTGTCTGGACTGGATCTCCCAAGGCCGTCAGTAGTTCTAATGGAGTGTTGTCTACTCCCGGGGCCTTGTTTCGACTTAGGTCTTTCAGTGCTCTGTCAAACTCTTCACGCAGTGTTATATCTCCCATTTCATCTTCATCTACATTCTCTTCCATTTCCATAATATTGCCCTCAAGAACATCGCCCTTGCGTAGACCCTCTATATACTCCTTCCACCTTTCTGCTTTCCCTTCATTGCTTAGAACTGGGTTTCCATCTGAGCTCTTGATATTCATACAAGTGGTTCTCTTCTCCCCAAATGTCTCTTTAATTTTCCTGTAGGCAGTATCTATCTTACCCCTAGTGAGATAAGCCTCTACATCCTTACATTTGTTCTCTAGCCATCCCTGCTTAGCCATTTTGCACTTCCTGACGTTTGTATTCCTTTTTGCCTGCTTCATTTACTGCATTTTTATATTTTCTCCTTTCATCAATTAAATTCAATATTTCTTCTGTTACCCAAGAATTTCTACTAGCCCTCGTCTTTTTACCTACTTGGTCCTCTGCTGCCTTCACTACTTCATCCCTCAAAGCTACCCAGTCTTCTTCCACTGTATTTCTTTCCCCCATTCTTGTCGATTGTTCCCTTATGCTCTCCCTGAAACTCTGTGCAACCTCTGGTTTAGTCAGGTTATCCAGGTCCCATCTCCTTAAATTCCCACTTTTTTGCAGTGTCTTCAGTTTTAATCTACAATTAAGTGTCTATTAAGTTGTATTTTAACGATGTATTTAAATTTTTGCGTTTTTTGTTGGGCTTAAATTTCAGTTGACTGTTTTATTTTTTAACAGGGCCGGGAAGTAATCGCTAGGGGTGTCCGCAGTGCGTACTGGAGACAGTTTAGTTGGAGTCCAACAAGTAGCGACAAAAGCTGAGCTCTACACCTGACGAATACAACTAGCGAAGCTGCCTAAATATCGGTTAGGGGAAGTCGTGGCAGAACTGGATGCTAAATGTTTAACAATTTTTGTAAAGTAATGGAACACAATAAAACATTTTTTGAAGGTATGAAAAATTTCCTTGTAGTATAACCTAACGTACATTGCTATAAAAACACGTAAAACTGTATGTTATATATTTTTAGAAGAGATGATTGGATGCCTTCTGTTTTGCCTCACGGGGCAAAATGGGATAAGGCAGTTTTGTGTGAAATTGTTGTATAAATGTTGAAATTATTGGGAATATCATCTCAGTATTAGTCGTAAAATGAACAGTGTAGACTAAGGAATATGGAATCTTAAAAATTATTATCAATAAGAAAATGTACAGTTATTTTTAATGCTTAATGCCAAGTTACTGTCACCGTTACTTTATGGAATCGCATCTCTCAAATGTATCTGGTTTGCGAATATGTGACACACGATACCTATTAATAAATAAATCCTACAACCAAGGGTGCCCAGGGAGACAAATTTCTTTATCAGATCTGTATGGTAAGCCATTTTCTTCTGCTCAGTGACAGGCTAATTATCTGATAATTCGATGTTCCATCGTTAGAGTAAAATGTTAGCTCTCCATCAACTTTGTGTGTGCTACGATTTCGGCATTTTTAGTCTGCAGTGAACACATTTTTAAATTTCCTTTAGTTATTTTCTGGAAAATTTGTCTAGGAAAACAATGATGTCAAGTATATCAATAAAATTTGCGTAAAACAGTCTTGATTGAATAAATATTTTATTTGAACTGGTGAACATTTCGATCAATTGTATTTTCATCATATTCAGACCTTGTCCTCCATGATGGTGAGAAGAGGTGCGATGACTGAGCAGGCTGCTCTAGAGAGATGTACTCACCAGTTTAAATAAAATATTTGTGCAATCTAGGCTGTTATATCCTGTCTGATTTGTCAGCTCTATAGCTGGGGCTGTTCTTAGCTGCACAAACGTCCCAACGTTAATTTTCGTTAGTTAAACTTCTTAGATGCTTTTAAAACTCCTGTTTCAGAAGATTAAACTGCTAGACCTGCCATTTCAACTGATTTAATATCCAGATGCTGTCTGTCAGTGTTTCTAATGTAGCTTCATGCCATGTGGAAAAATAAGGAAAAGAATAAATGTTTAGTTTGAAATCCACCTTCATCAGAAACCTGCCTGTTCCGTTCTGCCCCACGAGCACATTTCAGGTTTACAACTGCTGTGGAGCATAGTCACTAACGGATTGGAACGTATTATGTAACTGATGTGTAGCAAATGATATGCACTTTAAGATTTCGCGTCATTTAAGGGCGTGCGATTAAGAATTAATGGCTTATCTTTTGGTTAATTTCACTGGAAGTTATAAAAACTAAACTGCAAAAGTGAAGCTCAACCATTCACCTACAAGTCGCACGTCAAAGCAACTCAAAATGGCTGTCGCGTCATTCCTTCCGTTCAGAAACATAGTTACATATCACTACAGTAGTTTGCAGCATTCTGCAGTCTAGAATGCAGCGCAGTCTTGTTTGTGCCTCGCTATCCCATTCTGCCCCTAATTCCCGTGTAGAGGAAACGACAATAACAACCCAAAAAATTGCAAAACATCACATTTTCGCTACTTGTAGAGACAATACTACAGAATAGCAACATTTTTGGACACTTCCATTCGATCTCATATTTTTCTCTTTTGCTTTCAAAGAGAACGCGGCAAGCGCCATAATCCAATTTTCCAGAAACTTCACTCAGTGGAACTGGAGTCAAAGCAAGCGAACATGTGTCTCAGCTTATCCGTAGATAACTCGACCCTTTCTGAGAAAACAACGGTCAACGCTTCCGAGGTACTTTATGGGTCTTCAAGCGCCTTGTAACGTCAGCCCAAGTTGTGGCCCTGCGGTTAGCTTTGCGACTTCTCGGATCTGCGTCCCCTGTTCCAAAACTGATTGTTTTCACCAATTTTATTTTATTTCTATATTTGTAGAAAGTAACTACACGGATGTTTCTTATCAAGTTACGGGACACAAGGGCGTTATATTAGTGGCAAAATTACAACTGGATTACAGAATAAGTGAAACATAAGTCAAACATTTATTATATAATATAAGTGAGTATGGTATTTTCAAGGGTTACAATTTTTTGAACTCTAATATTTTTATATTTATTCTTATATTACCTGCTGCTATAGAAGCTGTGTCATACAAATGACTAAGACTAGGATTAAATCCAGCAGTTATAATTTTGTACTACACGCACTAGCAAACACATATTTTCCTACAAAAGCAAGTCGGAAACTCGCAGTCCTTTGAAGTCCCATTTGTGTGGTAGCAATGAGGTAGTAAAACGTATAGCAGTATCATCGAAAGTGACTTCCACAAAATTCATTAATCGCAAACTTTGATATTGTAGTAGCCACAATGTCAATCACTGATCAAAAAAGAAACGAGTATTGCTGAGTTGGCTCACTGCTTTGAGTTCACAGTACCAATCAGCGCAGTGACTTTGCTGCCCCAGAGATGAAAATGAAATCTCATAGATGCTTGCTAGTTAGGTAGAAGAAAATAGGGCTGGTATTGTACTTTAAATACTAAATTCCGAATACAAGTCACAAAATATTTCTCCGAAGATCGTTCTCGTCGCTTCGCTCCGATGTTCGCAAACGACCGTCAGCGCAGAGGAAGCGAGAGAGATAGAGAGAGGGAGAGAGAGAGAGAGAGAGAGAGAGAGAGAGAGAGAGGTGCACTCTTTCCCTTCCGTAAAAGTTCCTCCCCAGAGGACGGCTTCAGCAAACAAGATGAAATGTCGCAGACGAGAAGTTTCCCCGAATACGACCTGATATTCAGGCCGAAGGGATTTTACCAACAGCGTGACGACAGTGGAGGTCCTCCTTGCTCTTACCTGTTGTGTATACGTTACATAATCGAATTTCATGTGATTAAATGATACGGTGTTGACTGACGACTCATTTCATAGAAGAACGGAACAATATGAGCCATATTAATGCTAGGATCAATGACTGCGAAACAAATTCGCATATGTGCGTACGTGCACACACACACACACACACACACACACACACACACACACACACACACAGATACACGCAATGTTAATTTACAATTTTTGTTATACAGTGTGTCCATAATCAATGTTCCAGTTTCAAAATGACGTAGAATGAAGTAAAATATGAGCAGCATATTATTGACGCAGAGGGAAACGTCATGGGGAAAAAATACGAAATTTTTCCGATAGAAGGCAGCAGATGGCACTGTAAGATTCTTAATGTAAGTGGTTTCGCTTACAAGTAGTAGGAGAATCCCAATACGACGGCTATGGTTAGATATGCACATTACACCAGCCACAATGTTCAATGTGCATGACTGCACAAGTTCGGCAGTCGACAGTTCTGGCACTGTTCGTAGGTAAGCCCATTCACCGCAGCAAAGTCATACCGCATTGGATGGGAAAAATCGGTTTGTAATTCTCCTGAGACCAAAAACCGTGTAAAAAGCAAAAAGGCAACAGACCCGCGGGACTCATCTTCCCAAAAAAATACGGCTCTATATAGCGTCCCCAGTGCCATATTACGAAAAGACAATATTTATAAAGAAGACATTCATAATTTGTAAGAGATTTTTTTTTTTTTTCTCATGTAGCCTTAAAATAATAATAAGGTTTAGATTGCAAAGAAATAATTTATGACAGAATGATCTAAAGAGACGCCCAGTTACACTCTTTTGTTAATTTTTTAGTCGAACTTACTTCTTCTCTTGTCTTGAATGTGTCTAGAGGGACATCTTGTGTGTGCTGACGAATGTAAGCATATTTGTATGAGTTAAGCATATAATATACTGATTTAATATTATTGTTCACTTTAAATTTGTAAGAGGTGATCCCGATTTCATGTCCGCCTTCCTTGAATTAACCTGCATTCAAGTAATTTACAGCTCAACAATCGCAGCGGCCGATGCAGCCAACGACGCCATTACGTGGCGATATTAACTTATGAAAAATTAGCGGAAGCGGAAAACTCGCCCGCTATTAGCATAATATTAATTTTTCTCCACAGCCGCACGAAGTTGCAGAAATACTTAGGTTTAAGATTCTTATTTTCAGTAGCATAGCCGAGACCCAGAGCCAGGACTCTGACTACAATACAATGGTTAACGGAGGTAAGAAAAATACTCTCGCGCGTGTGTGGGCCGCAATTGTAATTAATAACTAAAGATCTTTTGCTTTAACGTCAACTGACTAGCCGAGGAAATTTATATGAAAAGTTTATTACATTGTTCAACTTAAATATCATTTTTATGAAGGCCCGCCACGTAAGTCGGCAACAATCAAAAAATAATAATAACAATAATAATATATACATTAAATTACGACGGCCGACGGACGCGAGATTGGCGCCCAACGTGGGGCCCGATTAATATGATTCTATTGTAATGAATGTAATTATGTATGTGTCTAATTGTTGTAAAATATTAATGCTTGTATGAATTCTTTTACATGTACAACAACAAAACCACACCCTGAGGAGATCTGGAGAGGAAAAAGTGTAGAAAAGAAAAAGGATTGCGAGAAAGAAAAATAAGTAAGGTAAGGCCTATTGTGCAAGCATCCTGTGTAGCTCTGCGCGGAATATCGAACCCATGTGCACATGAGATACCTTCGGTGTTTTGTGTATTTATGTGTTTATTTTTGGAGGGATAATTATTCGTTTTGTGTATTTATGTGTTTATTTTTGGAGGGGATAATTAATCGTGTGTGTATCAGTGTTAAAGATTTGTCAGTGGCTTAAAGTGAATTTAGTATGGGTAAGATAGGACAACCTAAAGCATCCGTACCAGAAGAACAAAATTCTGTTAATATGGAAAGTGAGGATCATTATGTTCGTGTTTTTTGACATCTACCATAAACGATGCCGTCAAACCGCAACACACTGCCACCTTTGCAGAATGAAGTGGCAACGGTTGTTGTGCATGTGGATTTTCCGTTGGCCAAATTCTGCAGTTCTTCGTATTGACATGTCCTTGGAGATGGAAGTGGGTTTAGTCTGCCCACTGAATGTTCCATGGCCAGTCGTTGGCCACTTCCATGCGAGGAAGAAATTCCAGAGTGAACGTCTGTCTTGCTGGCAGGTGAGCAGGAAGCAACTTCTGAACATGGGTGATTTTGTATGAATAGCATTGCTAGATGTTTCGCAGGAATTTTATACACCGCAAGCATGTCCAACTTTCGGGAAATTCCACGTTCACTGCTCGACCCCCTACTGCAATGCTGTAGGCATACACTCCTGGAAATTGAAATAAGAACACCGTGAATTCATTGTCCCAGGAAGGGGAAACTTTATTGACACATTTCTGGGGTCAGATACATCACATGATCACACTGACAGAACCACAGGCACATAGACACAGGCAACAGAGCATGCACAATGTCGGCACTAGTACAGTGTATATCCACCTTTCGCAGCAATGCAGGCTGCTATTCTCCCATGGAGACGATCGTAGAGATGCTGGATGTAGTCCTGTGGAACGGCTTGCCATGCCATTTCCACCTGGCGCCTCAGTTGGACCAGCGTTCGTGCTGGACGTGCAGACCGCGTGAGACGACGCTTCATCCAGTCCCAAACATGCTCAATGGGGGACAGATCCGGAGATCTTGCTGGCCAGGGTAGTTGACTTACACCTTCTAGAGCACGTTGGGTGGCACGGGATACATGCGGACGTGCATTGTCCTGTTGGAACAGCAAGTTCCCTTGCCGGTCTAGGAATGGTAGAACGATGGGATCGATGACGGTTTGGATGTACCGTGCACTATTCAGTGACCCGTCGACGATCACCAGTGGTGTACGGCCAGTGTAGGAGATCGCTCCCAACACCATGATGCCGGGTGTTGGCCCTGTGTGCCTCGGTCGTATGCAGTCCTGATTGTGGCGCTCACCTGCACGGCGCCAAACACGCATACAACCATCATTGGCACCAAGGCAGAAGCGACTCTCATCGCTGAAGACGACACGTCTCCATTCGTCCCTCCATTCACGCCTGTCGCGACACCACTGGAGGCGGGCTGCACGATGTTGGGGCGTGAGCGGAAGACGGCCTAACGGTGTGCGGGACTGTAGCCCAGCTTCATGGAGACAGTTGCGAATGGTCCTCGCCGATACCCCAGGAGCAACAGTGTCCCTAATTTGCTGGGAAGTGGCGGTGCGGTCCCCTACGGCACTGCGTAGGATCCTACGGTCTTGGCGTGCATCCGGGCGTCGCTGCGGTCCGGTCCCAGGTCGACGGGCACGTGCACCTTCCGCCGACCACTGGCGACAACATCGATGTACTGTGGAGACCTCACGCCCCACGTGTTGAGCAATTCGGCGGTACGTCCACCCGGCCTCCCGCATGCCCACTATACGCCCTCGCTCAAAGTCCGGCAACTGCACATACGGTTCACGTCCACGCTGTCGCGGCATGCTACCAGTGTTAAAGACTGCGATGGAGCTCCGTATGCCACGGCAAACTGGCTGACACTGACGGCGGCGGTGCACAAATGCTGCGCAGCTAGCGCCATTCGACGGCCAACACCGCGGTTCCTGGTGTGTCCGCTGTGCCGTGCGTGTGATCATTGCTTGTACAGCCCTCTCGCAGTGTCCGGAGCAAGTATGGTGGGTCTGGCACACCGGTGTCAATGTGTTCTTTTTTCCATTTCCAGGAGTGTATCTTCGACAGACGTCGGCTCAACTGATTTTCTCCCTCTTCTAAATTACACTTCAAAATAACTTGTCTGAGCCGTGTATCGACTCGTGCTACACCTTGTGTTTGGATTGCATTGGTTTTCCTTTTCTTCCCCTGACATGTTTGTTTGATATGTTGTCTGTCATTAAGTGGCTGCTTGGTTGTCTTTTCCCTCTGCTATCGATATCTGCGTTTTTGCTTCCGGGAAACTGCTATGGAGGAAGTGAGATCTCTGACTGGTTGTAACCTCGTGTGGTGGTGCGGAAGTAGCGGCGTTGCGTGCAGAGAGAGAGTGTGGTGGACACGGGAGGGCAGTGTGGCTCTCCAGCGCGAAGCAGGCGCGGTCGGTTGTACCGAGTCGCCACGTGATGTATGTCGGTTGTGTGTAACGAGCGGGTCGAGTTGGCGGAAGAGCTCCCCGCGTGTTGGTTGTATACAGAATCGCCCCACGAGTATTTGCTGTTGATTTCGCCTTAGTGGGACGTTAACAAGCTTCTTTAAATCCTCCGTTTCAACACTGGAGTTCAAAAGGAGGCACGTAACATGAAGGAGCGGTCACTACCCGTCAACGTTGCAGAGAAGACGTGAACTCCGGTAACAGAGCTTGTTGTTGCGCGACCGTTTCGTGTTGGGTAGGCTGGCGACGCGTGCGCGGTCGGATGTGTGGATCCTTGCCATCGGAGGTCGTGTACTGCCTATTCGAGCATAATTGCAAGTTAAGTTCGTGGAAGGTTTAATCATTAAGTAATAATTTTGTGTAACCAGCGTCTCTTCTGCCTTGTGGTCTCCGGCGAACGGGTTTCCTGTCCCTGGCACCGGTGTAATTGAAGACAGTGATTCCTCCTCCTCTCGTTACTGTCCGATGGGAGGTGTAGTTTTGGCAGTTTTTATTGTTTCGCTATTTTGTCGTGGGTTGTGAGTAAATTCATGCTTTTGTTGGTTGATCATGTGGTCGCTCATTCAGGACTGTGTGGTTTAATGTTCCATTGCACGAGGTTAACTCTAATTCTGTCAGCAAGTTAAGCCACCTTATAGCAAGTTTTCGCTGGCTAAAAGTCAGTGCAGTGACCAGCCTGAATGTGGAAATTGAGTTTACGGGCGTATTTAAATTGGTCAGTATTCTGTCTAGCCTGAGCACCCCTGAGTGGGTGGTTTGTGGCCGCCTTACACGTGTCCGTCAATGTTATGTTTTAATGATATTCCAGGGCACTTTTGTTTAAAAATTTTTTAAATTCCTCCAAGTTTGTAAACCCTTTCATTGCCATTAATCGTGTGTTGCTGAGACCTGTTTAATTTTTTTAATGGCTGTGTTGGAAGCTTCACTAACTCAACGTACTTTATTAACAAAGTTCTGTATTTACTTTAGTACTCTGTTTACCAATGTTCAACAAATTTTTAAAAATTGTTGTATTGCTATAAATTACTTTTTTTGGCGTTAGCGGCGTGTTTTAAAAGGTAGTTTATTGCCGTAATGCTAGCTTCTGTGGTTTTTCAAAATTATTTCATCTTTATCTACATTTATACTCCGCAAGCCACCCAACGGTGTGTGGCGGAGGGCACTTAGCGTGCCACTGTCATTACTTCCCTTTCCTGTTCCAGTCGCGTATGGTTCGCGGGAAGAACGACTGTCTGAAAGCCTCCGTGCGCGCTCGAATCTCTCTGATTTTACATTCGTGATCTCCTCGGGAGGTATAAATAGGGGAAGCAATATATTCGATACCTCATCCAGAAACGCACCCTCTCGAAACCTGGCGAGCAAGCTACACCGCGATGCAGAGCGCCTCTCTTGCAGAGTCTGCCACTTGAGTTTATTAAACATCTCCGTAACCCTATCACGCTTACCAAATAACCCTGTGACGAAACGCGCCGCTCTTCTTTGGATCTTCTCTATCTCCACTGTCAACCCGACCTGGTACGGATCCCACACTGATGAGCAATACTCAAGTATAGGTCGAACGAGTGTTTTGTAAGCCACCTCCTTTGTTGATGGACTACATTTTCTAAGGACTCGACCAATGAATCTCAACCTGGTACCCGCCTTACCAACAATTTTATATGATCATTCCACTTCAAATCGTTCCGCACGCATACTCCCAGATATTTTACAGAAGTAACTGCTACCAGTGTTCGTTCCGCAATCATATAATCATACAATAAAGGATCCTTCTTTCTATGTATTCGCAATAAATTACATTTTTCTACGTTGAGGGTCATTTGCCACTCCCTGCACCAAGTGCCTATCCGCTGCAGATCTTCCTGCATTTCGCTGCAATTTTATAATGCAGCAACTTCTCTGTATACTATAGCATCATCCACGAAAAGCCACATGGAACTTCCGACACTATCTACTAGGTCATCTACATATATTGTGAAAGGCAGTGGTGAATAACACCGCCCTATGGCACGCCAGAGGTTACTTTAACGTCTGTAGACGTCTCTCAATTGATAACGTGCTGTGTTCTGTTTGCTAAAACTCTTCAATCCAGCCACACAGCTGGTCTGATATTCCATAGGCTCTTACTTTATCAGGCGACAGTGCAGAACTGTTTTCGAACGCCTTCCGGAAGTCAAGGAAAATAGCATCTACCTGGGAGCCTGTATCTAATATTTTCTGGGTCTCATGAACAAATGGTGAGTTGGGTCTCACACGATCGCTGTTTTCGGAATGAATGTTGATTACTACAGAGTAGATTCTGGGTTTCCAAAAACGACATGATACTCGAGCAAAAAACATGTTCTAAAATTCAACAACAGATCGACGTCAGAGATATAGGTCTATAGTTTTGCGCGTCTGCTCGACGACCCTTCTTGAGGACTGGGACTACCTGTGCTCTTTTCCAATCATTTGGAACCCTCCGTTCCTCTAGAGACTTGCGGTACACGGCTGTTAGAAGGGGGGCAAGTTCTTCCGCGTACTCTGTGTAGAATCGAATTAGTATCCCGTCAGGTCCAGTGGACTTTCCTCTGTTGAGTGATTCCAGTTGCTTTTCTATTCCTTGGACACTTACCTCGATGTCAGCTATTTTTTCGTTTGTGCGAGGATTTAGAGAAGGAACTGTTGTTGTATTGCTATAAATTACTTGATTGCCGTTAGTGGCGTGTTTAAAAGGCTGTTTATTGCCGTACTGCTAGTTTCTGTAAGATACGAATAAAAGATTTATGAAAATCTCAACTCGACAGTAAACTACTAGAAATTTGGCCCCGTTTCCCAACTTGTGGTGTGGCTTGTAGTAACCGTAACCACTGTGTCATTGTCTTTTCGTATTTTGTGATCATTTGTTCCAGGCCCTTAGCAGACTTCGAACCGATGCCTTCAGTGTGGCACACAGTCGCGGTCCTTGCAAAAGAGCTTTACCAGAAGTGCGAGATCCTTCATGAAGACAGTCATGTTTGGCGTCTCGGACGCAAACTAACAGCAGTGTGCTGCGTGACTGTTGGTGTACCTATTATGACGCTCCACGTACTGATCAAATTGTCTTTTTCTGTTCGATGACGATTCCCCCTGCGTGAATAACATTCTGTTGAATTTTTGCGTCATTCTGAGCTGTGGTTCGCTGTCTACAGCGATTTGAAACTGGAACTTTAATTATGGACACCCTGTATTTCACTTCGTGTTCAGGGCAGCCGTGCAAAGTGGTGTTACGGTAAGCCACAGAACTCGGCCTCGAAAGAACATCTGTTAAAATCCTCGTATGGACAATTTAGTTTTTCTGTGGTTCCTAAATCGCTTCTAATCAGAGCACAGAAAAATTATTTTGAGTGTGAGACCTCTACGTAATACGTATGTGGTTTGGCAAATGTCATGCTGAAGGAGGGGGTGCTATATGTGTGGACCAACTCTTCGAATTCGGAACTCTATTAGAGCACGCTATTTCTCACACACCGACGTGCTACACGCTAAAATTTGGAGCCCTCTAACGGCAGAGGACTGAAAATTTGTAGACATGTAGAATAAAGATGTAGAATGTTAATGTTTCTTTTATTTAAAATGCTTTAAAAATTCGGAGGCCATGCTTTACAGAACGCCCTTGTATATCAAGAGTGGGTGGTGGGGCATTTATTCAGATATAAACCCTTTACAGCTCCTATAAAATGAAATGGGACCCCTCCGCATATTAAAATTTTGTACAGTTTCTTTCGATTTACTTTCAGACGCCTTTCGTAGTCAATGTAGAGCTGGTAAATTGAATGAAGATACAGCCTGACGATCTTCTTTTGCGAAAACCTTGTTGGGCCTCTGAGAATTTGGTTTCAACTATTGGCGACAATCGTCTTTTTAAAATTCTAACACACAGTTTATAACGTGTATTTAGCTTTTGCCTATGTACTTCGATATTCATGTCTATTTCCTTTGCTATAAGCTTTGCTGTATTCCATACTTCAGGTACATAACAACTTAGCCAGCACATGTTCATAAAATCGAGTATTCTTATCTTTGCAATATTTGGTGATTTTTCTCAGTCCTGTATTCTTATCACAGCCTCTGACCTTCCTGGTTTGGTAGACGATAGTGCATCCTATAGCTGTTCCTACTTTATCTGCTTCAGCCAGAACAGTCCGTGTATCTTCCGTCCAAAATGTTTTATAGTACACTACTGGCCACCAAAATTGCCACACCAAGAAGATATGCAGATGATAAACGGGTATTCATTGGACAAATATATTATATTAGAACTGATACGTGATTAAATTTCACTCAGTTTGGTTGCATAGATACTGAGAAATCAGTACCCAGAACAACCACCTCTGGCCGTAATAACTGCCTTGATACCCGTGGGCATTGAGTCAAACAGAGCTTGGATGGCGTGTACAGGTACAGCTGCCCATGCAGCTTCAACACGATACCACAGTTCAAGAGTAGTGACTGGCGTATTGTGACGAGCCAGTTGCTCGGGCACCATTGACCAGACACTTGCAGTTGGTGAGAGATCTGGAGAATGTGCTGGCCAGGGCAGCAGTCGAACATTTTTCGTATCCAGAAAGGCCCGTACAGGACCTGCAACATACGGTCGTGCATTATCCTGCTGAAATGTAGGGTATCGCGGGGATCGAATGAAGGGTAGAGCCACGCGTCGTAACACATCTAAAATGTAACGTCCACTGTTCAATGTGCCGTCAATGCGAACAAGAGGTGACAGACGTGTAACCAATGGCACCACATACCATCAAGGCTGGTGATACGCGAGTATGGCGATGACGAATACACGCTTCAAATGTGCGTTCACCGCGATGTCGCCAAACACGGATGCGACCATCATGATGCTGTAAACAGAACCTGGATTCATCAGAAAAAATGACGTTTTGCCATTCGTGCACCCAGGTTCGTCGTTGAGTACACCATCGCAGCCACTCCTGTCTGTGATGCAGCGTCAAGGGTAACAGCAGCCATGGTCTCGGAGCTGATAGTCCATGCTGCTGCAAACGTCGTCGAACTGTTCGTGCAGATGGTTGTCTTGCAAACGTCCCCATCTGTTGACTCAGGGATCGAGACGTGGCTGCACGATCCGTTACAGCCATGCGGATAAGGTGCCTGTCATCTCGATTGCTAGTGATACGAGGCCGTTGGGATCCAGCACAGTATTCCGTATTACCCTTCTGAACCCACGCGATTACATATTCTGCTAACAGTCATTGGATCTCGACCAACGCGAGCAGCATTGTCGCGATACGATAAACCGCAATCGCGATTGGCTACAACCCGACCTTTATCAAAGTCGGAAACGCGATGGTACGCTTTTCTCCTCCTTACACGAGGCATCACAACGTTTCAGCAGACAACGCCGGTCAACTGCTTTTTGTGTATGAGAAATAGGTTGGAAACTTTCCTCATGTCAGCACGTTGTACGTGTCGTCACCGGCGCTAACCTCGTGTGAATACTCTGAAAAGCTAATCATTTGCATATCACAGCATCTTCTTCCTGTCAGTTAAATTTCGCGTCTGCAGCACGTCATCTTCTTGGTGTAGCAGTTTTAATGGCCAGTAGTGTGGGTCACAGGTAACCGCCTATTCACTTTCCACTAAGAAAAGGTATTTCTACATTTTTAATGAATATTAGCTCTTCCCTGTCTATCGATTTTGTATGCTGCTTTCTAATAGTCTCTGTGAACTTGCCTCACTTTGGGAAGCACTGAAGTTTCAACTGTCCATTTGTATGAACTGGCTCAGCTATATGTGTGACCCGCTTCTAAAGTTCGTGGCTTTCACAAGCGTCTAGACGTAGACACACACTTGCTGCGTTACCCCGTTATTCTTCTGTCATCCTCCTATAGCTTGATTGAATTGCAAGCACGCTTATGAGTGGCGAAATGAATAAATGTCCTTAACAGTAGCTAGGTCTTGCCCGGTAATTAAAATGTTTGTTGTATCGTTAGTTAACGCTGTAAGTATAGCGATAGATTGTACATTCTTAACTAGCTAGAGTATCTACTTCTGGCTCATCACGTTTCAGTTCAGTTCAAAACGGCTGTTGTTGATTACTTCTCATAGGCCACGAACCCATTCACGAATTTCTGAAGTCTTTAAACAAGAAGCTGCATTTCAAATTCCTCAACCTGTACAAAATTTTTCTAACACCGCTCTGCCAGTCTGTCTGCAGGTCCAATTGTCGAAAACTTAGCTAAGTTCCCGAACACCTGCAGCAATTCTACAATTCCTTGGACTCGTCGTCGGAAAAATCTGAAACACGTTAATAGTGACACAGGCCGAAATCACATCTTCACTCATCGATGTCTCAAAGAGGGCTGATCCAGGAGAAAATAGCCGCTGCCCTTATAAAGACTCGATCTGTCGCTGCAAAACCCACGAAATTAGATACACTGTGTATATTACGATAAAACCTACCATTCTAACTAGGTAATTCGCGCTTGTAGGCTGATTACTTTGAGCTTTTAAAAATACCAATATCATTGTCTTTTTCTGAAAAAATGTAACTTAATGTCTTTCCTTGGCTGCGTATCAATTTTACAGCGAATAAGAGTAATATTCAACTTAGTACTACCATTAGGATTATACATGAATTAGGACTCGAATTTCACCAGTTTTTGCGAGCATCCTTGGTTTTCGTATTATGTGTATAAGGGGAAGTCAAGATAGAAGGAACATAAGTAAACTGTTCGTTATTTCAAAAGTAATCGCCATAACCGTGGATACAGTTGACACTGGCAGATAAGACGGTCAGTGCCGATATGGAAAAATGTTCGTGGCTGCGTACGGAACCACGATCGTACCAAGGCGTGCACCTCTTCGTACACAGCAAGTAGACGGCTGCTAATATCTTTCTTCAGGGATCCAAAAACATGAAAATCGTTTGGAGATGTATCTGGATTTAATGGAAGATGGGTAAGTGCTTCACAGAGAAACTTCTTAAGGGTAGTCGAAACAACCTTCACAACATGTAGGCTCGCCCTGAAGAAAACATTTGTGAAACTGTATTTGCTTCGAACGAAGATTTGCACGCTTGGGAACAATCGTAGTTTCGTACGTAACCGCAAACATTTTTCTATGAAAGCTTTGACCGTCTTGACTCACAGTTGGGTAAACGTATTAAGTCACGACGATTATTTTTAAAATAAGGAACAGTATATTTACTGTTTAGGATTCCGTGCTTCAGTCCGTAAATACAGAACCTTACGGGGTCGCTTTCTTCTCCGCCTGTCTCTTTGTCCGTCTGTCCGTCCGATTGTTAAGAACCCTTTTTCTCAGGCACTGGCAGACGTATAAAGTTCAGATTTATGTCACATACTAGTTTAGCGCCTGCTGCTTTGCTCGCGTAGACTGTATGGCCCGCAGAGACAGTTTTTGTCTTTATTTAATCGAATTGTGTATTGTTCACTAATTTCAACCCCTAAGTTTTCCACACTAATTAAGACCATATTAGCAAGGTCTTTCCCGAAAGTACATCTCACCAAAAAGCGATTCTGGCAGACGGAGTCCAAAGTTTTTGTTAATCATGCCTTTTGTGTTCTTGTGGAGATATTTCCGTAGCAACTTTCATCCCCTAACAAATATTTCTTTATATCTAACCGAAAACTGAAATACCAGTTCTCATAAATTTAGCTTTATAATGTTTTGAATATAACAAGATATTTTCTTAAATTTTCATCCCCTATTGCACACCTTGTACGGGTTGAATTTTCAGAAAAACTGAAACACGTATTTTTTTGTTTCTAACCGAGAAGTCAAATACCATCTGTTATAGATGTAGCCTTAAAAATCCTGTACCGAGCGAGGTGAAGCGATGATTAACACACTGGACTCGCATTTAGGAGTACAACTGGACGGTAGGTTCTCTGATTAACTTTGCCCGTTGTTTGAATATAGTTTTAGGCCCATCTAAAATTTGGGAAACAATCCCTTAACAGATTGAGTTTGAAAAGATCGCGACGGATAACGGAATGATTTACTATGGGGTAGTCAGAGAACACTACGTCCCGTTAGCTACACTTGTCCCAAGAACTACGTATTTTAGTAGCATGATTATCAATGAAACAAAAGTGACACTATTTTTTTTGCCGTATAGGGAACAATAAATTAAACGAACGCAGAAATAGCTTCAAATGATGAAATGTTTATTTTGCTAAGTTTTCGCATGTTAACAGTAGTCTTTCGTATTTGATAGATAGACAAAACATTATTGATACATTTTTATAAACGAGCCTATGGCCTCACGTTCACCTTAGGCTGGCGAGTCCTGTGGGGTGGGGATATCTGGGGAGCACGTGGTCACTGCTCAGTTTCGAAACGCGCACACTCACGTGCATTAAATACACATGCCAAACAAAATGTTGATAGCATTTTTGTAAGAAGTATTGTATGTACCTTGGCATCGAGCAGGATTTTGGGTGGCTGCATAGCCTTGCGTGAAGCGCTTCGAATTAAATTGGCTCATTCTTTGCCAAATGTACGCTCGATACAATTTTACTGATAATTTAAACGTCCACCACAAATAAAATACCGCAAGCTGAAATTAAGGCTTGGGTTACGATTTGAGTCTATAGACGGCGTGGTCGCGCCTAACGGAAATCATCTTATAAACCCACTGATTAACTGAACCAAAAATTGTAACCAGAACCTAAATAGTAATACAAAAACAACTAGCAAAAGAAATTGATGAGATTAGAAACTAATAACACATTCAAATACGTCTTTGTCCTTCGTTCGACACAGATGTTCTGAAGGAACGTCTGGCCGCTTACCTGTCTTCCGAACAACTCTCTGTAACCGTCGCGCGGAGCTTTGTCCAAACCGCCCGAGGTGGTGGGGGAGGCCCATGACCAACCTCTGCTAGGAAAACGTTATAGCTTTGCTCATCTTTGGCCAAGCACTCCTGTTCCTGCTCTCCGCTTTCCACCGACAGCGTTTAGGTTGGTAGAAGATTAAGAAACCCACCACTTCTCTGGTTCGTCTGCTACTTCATTCAATTCATTCACACTTGACCACACACTTTCAGGAAGGGTGAGAAATGGAAATCAGGACACAGGACGTGCACATAAGACTGAAAAGAAATGTATCGACCCATATTGTTTTTACAGGGATGCAGTTGTTGGAGCAGAGATTAGTTTCATGAAGATTGATTTAATTTTACAACTTTGTATGTCAGGTAGTATGGAGATTTATTTTGGCACTCATTTAGTCATGTAACAACACCTGTTGTGGTGTTACATTACCCCATACCTGTAGAAACAAAAATGGATCGGTATTATTCTTCTGATGGAAGGATAATCACATATTTTTTCTTTGAAATAGTCGTGGTCACAGAATAGGCACAACAATCAGCCTTGTGACATAACAAGGTTCTATACATACAGTCGAAAAGCCCACAGATGAGGTTAAACCTTTAAGATGTAAGACTCGCTCTTGTGAGCTGGATGTAATATGATTATGTTCTTTTGCAAATAAAGTTAGCCACAAGAAAAACGGTTTCAAAAAACGAATAAAATGGACCTAAATTTAAGAATATCCCTCTATAGAGGTCTCAGTACCAGACTTAACAGAACGTGTTACAAATTATTCATCTAAATCAGTCAAATTTCTTATGAAGCTGAATTGAATTAAAACCTAGAGCAGACAAAACTCACTGTGTACCACCACTGAGGTATCATCTTCATATAACATATTAAAATGCATAATCATCAGTGAAATAAAACTTGAAAATCTAATATATTGTACATCATCTTGCTGTGGCAAGGTCCCCTATCCTTATCGGGATGTAACTATGACTCATACCACACAGAAAAACATTACCTAGTTTAGTTAAGACAAATATTAATATTCTTCCTCTCTTGTGACGATCTTTTTCAACAATATAAAGATACATATATATATACCTCCTGAGGTTAAAACATCACAAAAGAAAAAAACTTGTCTTAACACAAAACTGCTTTAAGGTCATAGAACCTAAAATGATGTGAGACTATTGACTTTGAATACCCTACAATACATATTGTAGACATCCTACTTAATGTCAAACACAGGTCTTGATGAGACAAAAATACCAGAAAGTTTTGCTGATTGCTGTGACATGTTAACATGAACTACACTTTATCCACCTGACTGCAAAATTGTTGATATTGCTTTAAGGAACTCGAATATGATTGATCAGTATTCACAAAAACAAGAGGACAGGAATATAAATGTTAGTCAGACGTTTAACCTTCTGACAGCTATATAGTCCATGTAACAGAAGCAGAAAGAAAACATAAATGGCACTAAAAATTACTACTTGTAGCTAGAATTCTGTCTGGCGCTAACTACATGAAAAAATGAAAAGGATGACAAAACACTTGAAGTAAAAACAAAATACAATATACACAATAGATATGCACAAAGTAAACATGACAAGAATGACAACATTTGAGACAAAAGGAAAAAACAAAATACAGTATACAATACATAAATATGCACAAAGTGAAATGAAAAGAATGACAAAACATTTGAGTCACAAGAAAGAACAGAATACAATACAGCAAATAAACATGCACAAGGTATGTTCACGTAGAACGAGGATTTATACAAAACATGACACTTGGAAGTCAATACTTGAAACATTTTGTTTTTGAAGAGAAGTCACGCGCAAATAACATAGGGTGTCCTAGGGGTGCTGAGGTGGATAAATCTTGAGTGTGCTACTTGGAGGGTAGACTACAAGCAACCACTTCAGGGGGTTTGATAGTGTTTGTTACGGCGATCCCCTGTGGTTGTTCTCTCGTCCAGAGTTTCCCCACAGTTTGTGTGAGCATGCTTTGCACAGTTTGCGAAGTCTGTCTCTTGTGTGCCACTAATGCCAGTAATGTTTCGTTATGCCGTTTCAGAGCTTTTGCAGTAACTCAGGCTGGCACCAGTGCTTGGGTGACATGCTGTAGTAACCGTACTGTCTCTGTCTCTGGATAACATTAGTCATACTACAGTTGCCAGCGTACAGTCTCACGTTACCGAACTATCAAACTAGTGGCATCTAATGGGATGCAGTCCACCTTATTTGCTCCGTGACCTTGGCTGCTGCTGTGAGCCGCATACGGCGTACTGGCAGTCTGTTAGTCCGTGTTCTCTGGCGTGCCGATGCCTGGCATGACTACTATTTGAAACAGCTGTACTGGGTCGCGCAGAATGTGCAGGCGGCGCAGTTGGACCTGTTGACACGTAGCTTTAGTTGTTGGCCGCGCCACCCGTGTCGAGTGCACGCCGCCAATGTTAGCGTTCTTTTCGGCGTCGAGATGCCCACGACAAGTGGGCAGTGATGCGTGCCGCTGGACCTATTGTTGTGTTACAGGAGGACGACGGTTCAAACCCGCGTTCGGCCATCCTGCTTTAGGTTTTCCTTGATTTCCCTAAATCACATCAGGCAAATGCCGCGATGGTTCCTTTGGAAAGGCACTGCCGACTTCCTTCCCCATCCTTCCCTAATCCGACACGACCGATGACTTCTCTGTTTAGTCCCCTCCCCCAAATCAACCAACCAACTAACCTTAAAAATCCTGTAGTAGCCCTTTAGTAATTATTTATTTTTTAAAAAAATTTCACCCACTATTTTAACCCCTGAGGAGCCAAATTTAGATTTTCATATATTTATCTTTAAAAACGCTTTTATAATAAAATATTGTCATCAATGTCTCATCCCCTATTTGATCTCATACGGGTTGAATTAAAAAAAACCACTGAAACACGTATTTTTTTTAATCCGGGAAGTCAAATGGCATTGTTCATAGCTGTAGCTTAGTCACCCACTATTTGGGTTAAATTTCCAAAAATGATGAAATACGTATTTCTTTATTTCTGATCGAGAAACCGAATAACCTCTTTCGCAGATTTAGTTTCATAAGTGCCTTAATAGCGACTTCTTTTTACAAAAAAAAAAAAAAAAAAAAATCAGCCCCTTAGGGTAGTAATTTCGAAAAATCTCTACTTAAACGACGCCTGCAGTATAAGTTCCACTTCTCCAAATTTCAAGTTTCTATAGGTAGCGGTTTGGGCTGGGCAATTAGGAGCCAATCAGTCAGTCAGGGCATTGCCTTTTTTATGTGGAGATTAGGGCCTATGGTCACTTGGCAGCGCAAAAATCTTAAGCTTATAAGTAAACGCAATGAAAAGATAAGGCCATTTATGTCACACATTGTGATAATCTAAAATTCACTCAAGACCTGTAGCGTCATCCCGTTGACCTAAAATCATGAAATTTGACAAGGAGGAAGGTTTCACAGTACAAGTAAAGAAAAAATCCGAAAGTTGTTAATTTGTAATTATATAAAAGAGGAAAATATTTTGTATCATTTTTCTTCCTTCTGTTTGTCTGCCTCTCCGTTAAGACTCCATTTTCTTGGAACAGGGTAACGTATCGAGTTCAATTTTTGTTACATACTGAAGTCTATGTTCACTTTTAAGCTTGTAAGTCAATGCAATCAAAAGATAAGCCCGTTTATGTCACACATTTTGGTACCTGAAAAATCACTCACCAAAACCTATAGGCTGTTTCCCATTGACCTATAACCATGAAATTTTGCGAGAGTTAGCCTCACAGTACAAATAAAGGGAAAAAATTCGAAATTGTTGATTTCTTATTATACTACACGAAAAAAATTTGTCTGTTACACGTCTGGTTGTCTGTCCGTCTGTTAAGACCCCTCTTTCTCAGGAAAGAGCAGATGTATCCAGTTTAAATTTATGTGGCGTACTAATGTGACGTAAAAAAATTGAGCTTCTAAGTCGATGCAATCTAAAGATACGGCCATTTATGACGGGTATTTTGATATCGCATACTCACTCATTAAAACCTGTAGATTGATCTAGAATCAAGAAATTTGGCAAGAAGCAAGATTTCGCAGTACAAGTAATGGAAAAATCTGAAAACTGTTAGTTTTCGATTATATGACACAAATGAACATTTATTTTCTCATATGTTATCCGACTTCAAACCTAACATTAAAACATTCTCGAGAGTCTTGGAATACTCTGGATCGACACCTTGCCAGCGTCAGCAACAGCAAAAAAAGTCTTGGAGTTTTCTATTGCTGGGATGGATGGTCCTTCTATATACATAATTAAGTTTATACGGTATCCTCCAAGCGCGAGTAATATTCGCCACTCGCCAATTTCTTTCCACCTATCTGGTTTTCATTTGACTGTCTCTTATATTTTATTCAGTGAAGTGCTCAAAATGAGCAGACTTGTATTTTAAACCTAACGCCTGCAGATAGTCATTGTGGTATGTTATCTAATACCTCTCCTATACTTACTGTTTTGAAATTTGACACTAAATTGTGTTTTTCTAACAGTCAGAATTAACATTTCGGCTCGTTTCTCAAACTGTATGCTTTAACAGAAGTTCGGAAGCTGTTTTCCGGTAGTGCTGTTCAAGCCTATCAGTTGACACTACGTCCGTTAAGGTGACTTAAGTTGTTGAAAAGTTACTAATTTTTAAAAGACTATATTCACGTCTTCACCGTCAATATCTAGAGTACTACTGTACCTACAGAGTGGGTCCTTAGACGTTGCTTCCTCACCTCGTTTCTGTATGTGGTATCACCTATTTCGTGTCTCTGTTACTATGGAGTTTACCTATGAGGCAACCGCGAAATAATCTGCGGCGTCTACAGTTCCCGCGATGGGTGCACTCTCACACGGATCCACACTGCTCCGAAATAAACCGGTAAGAATTTATGGTAGATCTGCTTTTGTTTATTTGATCTGAAAGGCGTTAAAAGGACTTTCCGGCCCACTTGAAATTCGTGCACTTGCACCTTCTTGTCCTACTTGTGCCTCTTCTGTTTCCTTGCTTTCTCGTAAACCTTGTGGAGAGCGTGCTCCACTAGCTTTTTATGTTGTTCCTGCATTCTTGTTTTATTCAGTGGCGTGAGTGTCACGAATTTCGAAGCCAGCTCTCCAACCACCGTTGTACAATAAAATCCTTGACATGTGCGTGGGAGGAGTTCCACCAAATCCGTTGCTGCTAATTGTTTCTTGGGCATTGTGGGGTACAGTGGCACCTGCATTGTTTCTGTGGAAAGTTTTGCATTCTGGCAAGGCTTACGGACAGCCAAGGCTCTCATTCTCCTCTCCATATTGGTGAAATTGCAGATTGTCCCCATGTTTAAGAAAAACTTCCCGGGTCCACAGTGGTTGTAACTCAGATGCTTATACCATTTGACTTTGTTGATGAGGTCCTCTGGTATGCACAACCGACACAGTGAATCTTCTGCACTGCTCTCATAGAACAAAATTCCTCTTCTCAACAGGTAATTTCTCTTTCCATTTTCTTTCAGCGCTAGTAGTGTAGTGTCCCTCTTCTGCCTTTATTGATACCTTTCATGCTGGCCATGACATAATTTTCAGATAATGCCTTACACTTGTAAAACAAACTGGTTTCCTTCAAGCTCCTCATTCACAACTCCCAGAAATTCAACCGTCAAGCAAGACAATGCAATCGCAATAACAGTAACCTTGCCTTGTACGTGCGTAATGCTGAAATCAAAGTCCTGAAGGTAGAGTACCAAACGTGCTAACCCCTTGCACATGAGTTTTACGATTAATAAGTATTCAAGGGCCTTTTGATCCATGAAGATTCTCATCTTCCTGCTGAACAAGAATAATCTGAATTTCTGAAACCTCCAAATGATAACCATAGCCTCCATTTCAGTGGCAATTTTCTTGTGGGCTATATTTTCTCTCTCTTCACGTGTTGGAGTAACAAGACATCCAGTTCCATATAAGCACTGTCTGGGGCCATAGAGAATTCCTCCGACAAATTGGGGCGACAGAATATCAGTGAACCTATCAAAGGTTATTTTAAGGACCGAAATTCTTGTTCAACTACCGCATCCCAAGACCATGGTGTCTTCTTGTCCATAATTTGGCAGAGACATGGTGGTACTAATGTACTCCTACTTATAAATCTGTTGTAAAAGCTGGTTATCCCAAGGGAACCTCGGAGTTGTTTTTTCATAATTGGTCTCTCAAGTTTCCCAATAACCTCTATATTTTCCCGGCTTTGAGATACCCTTTATGCCATGATAATGTGACCAAGTAATTTGACCCATGAAATTCCAAAACATGATCAATTTATGTTTCTTGTCTCACTATGCGCCTTAAAGGTTTGTAGTAACTATATCAAAGTAGTTGGCGTGTAATCCAAATGTTTGCCTCCTAAATTGATAGCATTTACCGAATGCCAGGAATACCATTTACCTTCGACAATCTGGGTGATTTACTACCCGCCCGAAACTGGAACACAAATCAGTTGACGAAAATACAGTGACCCCACGAAAATTTTTTAAGAGTTTATATAATTTATACAACCCGTCGATCTCAAGCTCGATTATGATGTGAGTTGAGGACAAGTCATATGGATCCATCTTCCTTTCCATCACTCTAAGCGGACTATTGTATGTATATATGGCACGCTCAATCATTTCATCACAATCCCCCAATTTCCAAAAGCACCTTTTACTCATGTGTGTGAAATCAGATACTCTGGTGAAAAGAATTTCTTGTTACCTATCATACCCTGAAGGTGTATTCAAAATTGTTTCTGTGACAGTCTTCAGTAAAAATACTTCCGCATTGGCGATCAAACTTTAACGCAATTCTTCTCTCTCTTTGTCTGTGCCATTCTGGAATTTCTATGTTTTCTCTGCAGTTGTAACCTGCATATCTTTCCTTACCGCTTCCTCACCGTGGGTGCGTGTTTCTTGGTTATAGCATCATGGTTTCACTTCTTCCTCATCTTCCCTACATGCATAACCCAGTTTTAGACATGTGGCACGAAACTGTGCTCTAATAGCAAGTTCTTCGAATGTTGTCTGAATGACCACATCTTTCTGTAGTACGATTTCTACCCTACCTGTATCTGATATCGCCTGGTGTTCATCCAACAAATCCATGCCAAACGTTAGTTCAGTCGCCAAATTTGCCATGACCAAGAAGTTTTGAAACTTCCTGGCAGATTAAAACTGTGTGCCGGACCGAGACTCGAGCTCGTACCGAATAACGAAAGTCGGTGCGGCCCCCTTTTCGTCGTTTTTTGTGTCCATCTGTCAAAAACCGGCGATTGTAAAAGGCACTCCCATTTATGTGCTCTAAATGACCACTAAAAGTTTGATAAATAGCTAACTGAGAAAAATTTTAAGGAAGGGAAGGCTCAGTACGTCAACAGTGAAACGACTTTCCTGATAAATTTTTACCTCAGTCCAGTCCTTCGTAATTCACAACTGAAGCCCAGTCTAATGTTAATCATGAACACTCGTTTTTCCGCCATTAAACATGAAGCACAACTTTCAGAGGACGTTACATTCATCACATTACTTCGGTTATGTGTCTGTAAATTGCGATAGGATGGATATATTTGCTCTGAGAAACCGTATTACTTTACGAGCCCCACACTCGGTTGGTTCGTTAATTTTGCCATACATTTTGAAATCGCACCAATGAACAGCAAACGACCGTTTCTGCTCGCTGTTCGCTCCATACTAACCCCACCTATTGGGAAGGTCTATGATATGACAATGGGGGTGAGGGGAGAACTGCACGGCTCGTTGTATAAAAACGTTTTTGACTTTCAGAATGACCCTCGTATATTATAAGAAAAATCCCTAAAGACCTCAAAGGGATATAAACCTTGGAGTAATTCACACTAGATGGCAGACGAAACGAGGGTATAAGTCGCAAACTCTGCTGTAATATTATTTATGACTTAATAACGTACCGTTTCGAGACACTTGAGGGTTAATTACGTAAATATGTGTTGGATAACACTCGAATGAGCGTGATGTCTGTCCACTATTGTAATATAACTAATGAAAAATTCTTCTGTTGTTGGCAATGTCTAGGCTCAACTGACCAAAACTGTTAACACCACATGTGATATGTACGTAATTACTGCAGCAATGCACAATGTATTAATAACTTTTTTCCGAGAAAGATATCCTCCTACACGAAATTTGTCGTTCTCAGTATGTTCACTCAAGAAGATCACGTCAATTTAATGATAAGAGATTAACTGTGCTAATGACAGCAATTAAAGACAATATTTTATCAACAATTAAAAACATCATAATAATCTGATTAAGAGATGAAAAAACAGCATTTCAACCTCCTTGCGTTCTTGAAGTTCGTAAGTGTCGTATCTCTTCATTATAGGAATTCCGTACGCTCGTTTGTAGGGTGGAAAGCAGTGGCCGTTACTACTTCACGAATCACGCTGAAACAACTACGAATGCTGTCGCAGCTAAGCACCGTGCAAGAATGTTACATGCTGGATAACAGCTGATACCCGCAGTCAACCGAGGAAACGTGAACGCTGAGGACACAGGTACACTTACAGGGTGGCCAGAAAAGGGCTCCCTGATTTCAAAATTAAATATCTCGAAAACAAAGATCGATAGAGGAATGTAGTAAACGGTATGTTTATTGTGAAAGCTGTAAGAAGTTTATACAGCAGTTTCAAATAATAGTTACAAAAGCTGCTAACAGATGGCGCTGTAACCGCCATACGTAATGCCTAGTATAAATAGTGATCCGAAGCCCAGAGCGATTACTTCCACTATTGAAACGTGAAAGGAGGTTAGCGTACCGAAGGAAGAGATTAGTACCATGTACTCCATTGAACAACTCGTTTTTCTGGTGCTAGAGTACCACAGGTTAGAAGAGGGTCCTACGGCAACAAGGCGAAGTTTTCAAGCACGATTTAATGTTCCAAAAGGACCCGATGCGAAAACCATTCGTACGCTCTTCGCAAAATTTCAACGAACAGACAGCGTAACTGATGATCTAGTGGGGCATGTTGGCCGCAAGCAAACCGCAGTTACGCCTGAAAATATCGCCACAGTTTCTGGAATTATTCAGCGAAGTCCAATGTCATCCGTCCGTAGAATTGCATCTGAGACTGGATTGAAGCGTTCCAGCACGCAGAAAGTACTGAGAAAGAGCCTACACATCTTTCCATTCAAAATTCAAACGCACCAGGCCATACACGTACGATCTGTGCAACAAAGGGTTGCCTTTGCTAATCAGATGCTCACAATGATTGACAGTGAAGGATTTGATGTTGGCTGCATCTGGTTTAGACGAAGCACACTTCCACCTGAATGGATACGTGAATAAGCAGAACTGGCGATTTTGGGGTTCCGAAAAGCCATATTGGTGTGAAGCGAAACCCCTGTATTCTCCTAAAGTTACTGTGTGGGCTGCAGTGTGCAGCAGAGGCATTATTGGCCCTTTTTTCATTCGAGAAACAGTCACTGGTGCACGTTACGTTGCAATTTCGGAACAATTTGTCGCCACACAGCAAGCGTTAGAGGATCGACCAGGTACTGAATGGTTTATGCAAGATGGAGCCCGACCACATCGGACCGAACAAGTGTTTCGCTTTCTTGAGGAATACTTCGGGAATCAAGTTATTGCTGTGGAATATCCCAAATTTACTGGTGCAGGCATGGATTGGCCTCCATATTCGCCTGATTTGACTCCCTGTGACTTTTTTTTGTGGGGCACAGTGAAAGACATGGTCTACCCGAAGCATCCCACCACGCTGGAAGAGCCTGAATCGGCGATCTCTGTCGCATGTGAATCCATTTCGGTTGAGACACTACGAAATGTGATAGCGAATTTCATTCTTCGTTTGCGCCACCTCTGAAGTGCCAATGGTGAACATTTTGAAAACATTGTGATGTGATTGTTTGCAAAGATAGTTTTCATACGATTATTTCACTTATGTATGCTGATATGAGCTGTACAGCGTACAGCGCCATCTGTTAGCAGCTTTTGTAGCTATTATTTCAAACTGCTGGATAAACTTCTTACAGAATGAGATTTTCACTCTGCAGCGGAGTGTGCGCTGATATGAAACTTCCTGGCAGATTAAAACTGTGTGCCCGACCGAGACTCGAACTCGGGACCTTTGCCTTTCGCGGGCAAGTGCTCTACCATCTGAGCTACCGAAGCACGACTCACGCCCGGTACTCACAGCTTTACTTCTGCCAGTACCTCGTCTCCTACCTTCCAAACTTTACAGAAGCTCTTCTGCGAACCTTGCAGAACTAGCACTCCTGAAAGAAAGGATATTGCGGAGACATGGCTTAGCCACAGCCTGGGGGATGTTTCCAGAATGAGATTTTCACTCTGCAGCGGAGTGTGCGCTGATATGAAACTTCCTGGCAGATTAAAACTGTGTGCCCGACCGAGACTCGAACTCGGGACCTTTGCCTTTCGCGGGCAAGTGCTCTAACCAGAGCACTTGCCCGCGAAAGGCAAAGGTCCCGAGTTCGAGTCTCGGTCGGGCACACAGTTTTAATCTGCCAGGAAGTTTCAAACTTCTTACAGCTTTCACAATAAACATACCGTTTACTGCATTCCTCTATCGATCTTTGTTTTCGAGATATTTAATTTTGAAATCAGGGAGCCCTTTTCTGGACACCCTGTATAATGCTCTAAATACTGGGTTTCCCCGTTCGGGACAGACTAGAAAACAAGTAAGATGTACGCCGTAGAGTAACACAATAGAAACGTGCTCATAGATCAGCAGCAGTCAGCTCGAAAGAAATACAAATGGCACGTACACTACTGGCCATTAAAATTGCTACACCACGAAGACGACGTGCTACAGAAGCGAAATTTAACCGACAGGAAGAAGATGCTGTGATATGCAAATGATTAGCTTTTCAGAGCATTCACACAAGATTGGCGCCGGTGGCGACACATACGTGCTGACATGAGGAACGTTTCCAACCCATTTCTCATACACAAGCAGCAGTTGACCGACGTTGCCTGGTGAAACGTTGTTGTTATGCCTCGTGTAAGGAGGAGAAATGCGTACCGTCCCGTTTCCGACTTTGATAAAGGTCGGATTGTAGCCTATCGCGATTGCGGTTTATCGTATCGCGACATTGCAGCTCGCGTTGGTCGAGATCCAATGACTGTTAGCAGAATATGGAATCGGTGGGTTCAGGAGGGTAATACGGATCGCCGTGCTGGATTCCAACGGCCTCGTATCACTAGCAGTGGAGATGACAGGCATCTTATCCGCATGGCTGTAACGGATCGTGCAGCCACGTCTCGATCCCTGAGTCAACAGATGGGGACGTTTGCAAGACAACAAGCATCTGCACGAGCAGTTCGACGACGTTTGCAGCAGCATGGACTACCAGCTCGGAGACCATGGCTACGGTTACCCTTGACGCTGCATCACAGACAGGAGCGCCTGCGATGGTGTACTCAATGAGGAACCTGGGTGCACGAATGGCAAAACTTCATTTTTTCGGATGAATCCAGGTTCTCTTTACAGCATCATGATGGTCGCATCCGTGTCTGGCGATATCGCGGTGAACGCACATTGGAAGAGTGTATTCGTCATCGCCATACTGGCGTATCACCCGGCGTGATGGTATGGGGTGCCATCAGTTACACGTCTCGATCACCTCTTGTTCGCATTGACAGCACTTTGAACAGTGGACGTTACATTTCAGATGTGTTATGACCCGTGGCTCTACCCTTCATTCGATCCCCGCGAAACCCTACATTTCAGCAGGATAATGCACGACCGCGTATTGCAGGTTCTGTACAGAAATTTCTGGATACAGAAAATGTTCAACTGCTGCCCTGGTCAGCACATTCTCCAGATCTCTCACCAATTGTAAACGTCTGGTCAACGGTGGCCGAGCAACTGGCCCGTCACAATACGCCAGTCACTACTCTTGATGAACTGTGGTATCGTGTTGAAGCTGCATGGGCAGCTGTACCGGTACACGCCATCCAAGCTCTGTTTGACTCAATGCCAGGGCGTATAAAGGCCGTTATTACAGCCAGAGGTGGTTGCTCTGGGTACTGATTTATCAGGATCTATGCACCCAAATTGCGTGAAAACGTAATCACACGTCAGTTCTAATATAATATATTTGTCCAATGAATACTCGTTTATCATCTGCATTTCTTCTTGGTTTAGCAATTTTAATGGCCAGTAATGTATGTTGCTCTGGCCATACACTGTCTCTGTTGTATCTTGTACATTAGACGAGTAATAATTTACAGTTCTTGTTCATATACTAAATGTCAAGGAATGTATTTGTCTTTTTTATTCAAATAATTCGCATGTAGACCTCTAAATGCAAAGGAGGCACTATCTGTGAAAATAGTTGAACTGGATGATTTCCATTTTTCTGTAGCAGCTTTGTTTCTTACCGCTTTGTCATATCATCCATTTTAGTTCAAAAGGATATTTGCTTTTTAATGCATTTTCCAATTATATGTAATGTATTATTTGGAGACGAAGTGGTGTATAGCAACAGAAAACCGTAATTAAAGGAAGTATCTGTTATATACGACGATTGTAGATGTTTATCGTAAGTTGACTGTAAATATTCATGACAAAATATGCCACTAGTCTGTTCAGCATCAAAGGTGCCTTTCTATTCTACTAGCTAACCCAGTAATGCTTCGCGGTTTCTACATACTCGTATGTAAGTAACTCCGACATACATCCTATAACACCCCCCTCTCCGCCGTTCCTCTCTGCTAACCTCCTCGTCCTCCTCCCTCTGTCAGGCTCCTCCTCCTCTCCCTCTTAACCCACTCTCTGAACGCGAGCCTTGTTTATTGTTATTAAGAGTGAAATCTTGATTGGGAATTGAAGTAGCTTAAAATGAATCGGTAAATAGGTTGGGATCATAGCTGTATGGGGTATGAGACAAACCTCTTCAGCTGCTCTGTCTGTGACAGTATTATGCATAGTTTTAAGTGTCGAAAGGGTAGTATTACAAAGTTGCGGACGATTCTCATTCCATAGCAGTATTCTAATCGTAAGGCGATAAGCCATGAATACAAACTTCGTGTTTTTTTTGTAAAACTGATGCCAGGGAAGAAAATAAATAAACGCCAACACCTACCGAACAGGAATTGAGGGCCCAATTGCACCGACCGACCACCATGTCATCCTAAGCCCTTAGGCGTCACGGGATGCGGGTACAGAGGGGCATGTTGTCAGCACACTGATGTCAGTTTTTGTGACCGGTGCCGTTCCTTTCAATCAAGTCGCTCCTCAATTGTACTCACAAGGTTGAGTGCACCCCGCTTGTCAACACCATTCGGCAGACGTGGGTGGTGACCCATCCAGGTGTTAGCCAAGCCTGACAGCTCTTAACTTCGGTGATCTGACGGGAATCGGTGTTACCACTGCAGCAAGGCTGTTGGCAAGAAAGCAAATCAGCACATTTTTATTTATACAATTTTTGTCTGAAATATATATATATATATATATATATATATATATATATATATATATATATATATATATAATTTGGAAGAAGCAGTTGTCTAATAGCTTACATGCCTTCGTGTTATTGTTGAACTGAGGGAGAGGAAAAAAACAGAAACCATTTTCACCACACAGCACAGCATTTTCTTCCTTATTATTGGTTTTAACAGAAAAACTGCATGGTGTCATAAAAAAAATACATATATGATTTAAAGTAAATGAGGCAAGAACTTAACAAGATTTTTGATAAAAGCTTAACTCATTTTTATATTACATACATATTTAAATGTTATATATATATATGAAAAAATATGTAGGCTTTCTTCGTCCAAATGTTTAACAGGGTATCGTGTAATAATTTCAAGTAAAGAACGTTTCGAAACTTTTGGTAACAATATTTTCCCTGAGGGCAGCGTGGAAGGTAAAAATCGTAGAGGCAGACCATGAGATGAATACACTAAGCACATTCGGAAGGATGTAGACTGCAGTAGGTAATGGGAGATGAAGAGGCTTGCACAGGATAGAGTATCATGGAGAGCTGCATCAAACCACTCTCAGGACTGAAGACCACAACAACAAACATCACATTTATGTTATGCATTACATATATTAAAGCTTATATAGCCTTTGTCCGAATGTCCGTCAGAGAATCGTGTTAAAATTTTAAGAAAAATATTCAAGACCTTTTCGAGACTTTTGGTAAGAACGTTTCCACTTAAAATAATATTTTATTTATATATATGTATGATAGATATTACAAAATACATAACCTGGTCCGTCCGACGTTTATTAGAGTGTCATACAAAAATTTGAAGCAAATCGGTCAAAAAAATTTCGAGAATTTTGGTAACAACGTTAAACTTCGATTTGAATTTATGTAGTAGTGTAGATTTTAAATATGTATTAGTGCATCACATATATTTTAAATATATGCAGTTTATGCCCGACGAAAAGTTTATTAGAGTATCGTGTAAAACTCTGAAGTAAAGCTATCGAGAAATTTTCGATATTTTACTAATAACGTTGCCCCTTTATACACTGAAGAGCCAAAGAAATTGCTACACCTACCTAACATCGCGTAAGGCCCCCGCGAGCGCGAAGTAGTGCCGCAACACGACGTGGCATGGACTCGACTAATGTCTGAAGTAGAGGTGGAGTGAACCGACACCATGAATCCTGCAGGGCTGTCCACAAATCCGTAAGAGTACGACGGGGTTGAGATCTCTTCTAAGCAGCATGTTGCAAGGCAAACAAGATATGATAATGTTCATGTCTGGGGACTTTGGTGGCAAGCGGATGTGTTTAAACTCAGAAGAGTGTTCCTGGAGCCACTCTGTAGTAATTCTGGACGTGTGGGGTGTCGTATTGTCCTGTTAGAATTGTCCACGTCAGTTGGAATGCACAATGGACACGGACATGCAGGTGATCAGACAGAATGCTTACGTACGTGTCACCTGTCAGAGTCGAATCTAGACGTATTAGGAGCCCCACATCGCTCCAACTGCACACGCCCCACACCATTACACGGGCCCCACAAGTTTGAACAGTCCCCTGCTGACGTGAAGGGTCCACGGATTCATGAGGTTGTCTCTATACCCGTACACGTCCATCCGCTGGATACAATTTGAAAAGAGACTCGTCACGCCAGGCAACATGTTTCCAGTCATCAACACTTCAGTGTCGGTGTTGACGGGCCCAGGCGAAACGTAAAGCTTCGTGTCGTACACGAGTGGGCCTTCGGCTCCGAAAGCCCATATCGATTAAGTTTCATTGAATGGTTCGCACGCTAACATTTGGTGACGGCCCAGCATTGAAACCTGCAGCGATTTGCCGATGAGTTGAACTTCTGTCACGTTGAACGATTATCTTCAGTCGTCGTTGAACCCGTTCTTGCAGGATCATTTTCCGGTCGCAGCAGTGTCGGAGGTTTGATGATTTGGCGGATTCTTGATATTCACTGTACACTAGTGAAATGGTCGTACGGGAAAATCCCCACTTCATCGCTACCTCGGAGATGCTGTGTCCCATCGCTCGTGCTCCGACTATAACACGACGTTCAAACTCACATAAATCTTGACAACCTGCCATTGTAGCAGCAGTAACCGATCTAACAACTGCGCCAGACACTTGCCTTATGTAGGCGTTGCCGACCGCAGCGCCGTATTCTGCCTGTTTACGCATCTCTGTATGTGAATACGCATACCTATACCAGTGTCTTAGGTGCTTCAGTGCATGTATTATTTAAAATATGTGTAGCCTGCGTCCATTCGAACTTTTATTATGCTGTCTTGCAAAAATCTTGAGTAGGCCGATGAACTTTTTGAGATTTTTAGCATCAATTTCCAATATCGACTAGTCTTTATATGGCACTACAGATACAGAACATAATATTTGTCGTAAACTCCTGTGAGAACTCCCCAGCAGCCGGCACTTGTTGTGTTATTCGGGAGTGAAACATTCGACACGATTTTGCACTTATAGTTTCCCACACTTAACTAGTGTAACACTACATGCCTGTGCATTAGGGCTAGCTGGAAAGAATTGGAGAGAGGGGGGGCGATTGGACACAGACAATGCATATGGATAATTGGGTGCGGTTTTGTAGGCTGTTATCAACCCATTAATGAATGCGGTCGAACACATTTGAATCCTCTGCGTGTGCATTTCGCGCGAGGTTACATTGTACTGACTTGGGCTTCACTACAAACAGCGCTTGCGCTCGTCGTTAATGGAGGGAAAAAACGAAAACGTGCGGGGATGGGGTGGACGTTTTTGTTACTATGTTTTCCTTCATTTGTTAGTCTACTGTTAACGGCATAAGATTTGCGACCCAGTGTCACAGATTAAGTTCAGTGTTGATATACAAATTTTGAGTATAACTTGATCTACTTTTGTGGCGAGTTTGTTATCTACTGACAGCAAATTATTTTCTTTAAAGCACTTCGCTCAGCAAAGAGGAAGTTGGTAGAAGCGTATGGTCACCATGATCAAAACGAAAGTGTGGTAGCGTTTCCATGCAATTATCTCTGAGAGAAATACTGCATATGATGTAAGAGGGAAACCAATGAAAGAAGAACACGGCAGTAACGACTTTGGTTGACAGTCTCAGTACGGTCTTACTTGGTAGGACGTCTACGTACAACTTGCGGATAATATTCTACGAATGTAACACGTAAATGACACATAATTTCCATTATGCTCGGACTAATCGATAATTAGAGGTATTAGACAAGGACAGACAAACACTGTTCATTTTGTTTTACGTATGTAGGCCTGAAACTGCTGGTAGAGGTACGCGACCATTATTGTTAACATAACTGACTGGATTTTAGAAAAGCTGAGTATTCGCAAAGAAACAGGTACTAGATGTTTCTTGGTGCATTTACACCAAAACGTGTCATTTGGAATAAATGTACCAAAAAACAACTAGCACCTGTTGGTTTACGAATACTCAGCTTTTCTAAAATCCAGTCAAATTTATTTTATGTTGCCGTCTGTGGCAAAACAGGCAGGTCATGGCCATGATATACGTAGTGTTCAGAAGCCAAGATCGATCAAATCATTGCAGAGAAAGGGAGTTACAGGTAATGTGTGCTTAAATCAGTACCAATGTGCAAACCCGGTGAGCCGTGTGTCGGCTCTCAACATATATCGCTCTGTTAAGATGGTTCTGAGTCCTTTCATTCCATCGTTAATTGATTCTTTCATATTTATCGTTATGTTACGTACGATTCTGTTGAGATTCCCCTCTGGCGGCGAGTCTGGTCTTATCGATCTTCGAATCGTTGCTTCCTGTTAGCCTTGCGTAAGGGAATAATATCTTTGGGAGGATGGCCGGTTGGTTGCCTAGCGGTGAGGAGTCGGTCGGCCGATTTTTAAAATCGGGAATTAGAGAATGTCGTACGATGAGACCGCGGCGTTGCAGTGGAGAGTTGGCTGTTGTTCCGAGAAGCCGCGTTGTGTATCCTGGCGGTGCGAGACGTGTGGGCCGAGTTGACGGGAGAAGGCTGTAAGCTCTTGCTGTGAACACCCGGGGGCCACGGCTGTGGTCCCGAGTCACTACTTGGTGGGAGCGGCAACGGATATCTTTAAATTTTCCGTCTGGAGGCGGGAATGATGGACTAGTAACTCGCCTAACCTGAGGAGTGGTGTTTCGCCGCCGTGGGTGCAGAGAAGACGAGGGCTCCGGTGACAGAGCGCGTGGCTGCGTGACTGTGCCCAGTTGGGTACGCTGAAGACGTGGACACGGCCGGGTGTGAGGAACCTTTGCATCGGAGTTCACCTGCTGTTTCTCTGATAAACTGCAAGTTAAGTTGGTTAAAGGTTTAGATGTTAACTGAAGAATTTTGGTTTGCGCAACCAGCGCCTTTTCTGCCTTGTAGCCTCCTGCATTCGGATTTCCTGTCCCTGTCGCCGGTGTAATTATAGACAGTGATCTTTTGGCTTCTTATTAGTACTGCCTGGGAGCAAGTGTATTTTTTGGCAGTGATTTGCACATTCAGCAATCACATCGACCTCACGCGAGGCGTTGTGGGTCTGTTAGTCCGCTTCTAGCCTGAGCATCCATCGGGAGACAATTGTGGCCGTCCTTACACCCGGTCGGTTAATTATTTCTATCCCAGGACATTTTGGTGGCAGGACATGGTATTAAAGTTGATAGTTTGTTAAATGGTTGTATTTTACTCTGATTGTTTTTGGCCACTCTTTAAAAAGGTTAAGTTAGCCTTTCATTGGTGGTTTTTTTAAAATTACCTGGCCTTAAAATCGTTAGTTTTTGTAAAAAGTGAATAACTGTATCTTTACTTTTATTGTTTTAATCTACTTGGCATCCTTTGAAAATGCTAGTTCTGCCTCCCTGTTAGCGAGCCCTTGTAATTTAATATCTTGTTGTGCCAAAATTTAAAAGAAGTGGCTCCCTACATGTTCGGTTGCAAATTAGTGTTTTGTTTCATTAATTGGAAAGTTTTAATTTTGTTATTAATTGCTTTATAAAAGTCTGTTTTAAGTAAAATGGCTTGGCTATTAACAGTAAAGTAAAGTTTTTAATTTCATTACTTGGAAAATTTTGATTTGTTATCAAATGTTTTATCAAAGCCGATTTTAAGTAAAATGGCTTGGCCGTTAACTGTACAGTAAATTGTTTTGAAAAGGCACTCATGCCTGCTAGCTTTTTTGGATCTGTTCCTGGTCAAGCGGTAAAGAAATGACTTTTAATGGTTGAAGTAAACAATAAAGAAATTGTAAATTGCAACTCGACAGTAACCAACTAATTTTGGCCCCGTTTCCCAACTGGGGGTTTTTCTTGATTAAACGTAACACCCGTCTCAGCCGGAATCATCGTGAATGGTAACACATAGTTCACAGTCAAATGTGCGAATGTCCCGAAATCCAATGGCGTGGCTCAAAACATTTATGGGTACTCCTTTATCACAGTTTGCTGTCTCAACCGTTACCGCAAGCATCATGTTATATTCTTACTGTAGGCGTAATGCGTCTTGGCCTCACGACTCATCCCAGTGATGGTGGCTGCGACATGGGCGTTGTCTTGTCGAGCGCGCACGGTGCCGAATACACTGCTGCGGAAGAAGAGACTTTCAAACATCCTGCCAGAGACTGAGCGAGCCGCCGCGAGTCCAACCAACACACACTCAAAGGAAGGCCTCGGCGCTTGTTGGTGACGTCACGTCAGCTAGGCACGCCGAACGCCAGGTCTGTTGCAGACAGAAACGCCTGGGTGTGCTTATCGCTATAAATGTCTTATTTTTGGACAAAATATTTGGTATTGTTTTGGATTCTGCAGTTTTATTTAGATGAAAGATTTTTTTACTATCGTAAAGCTACAAATGATCATAGTTCTGTATTACTGAATCCTGTCGAAACAAACGTAGATCAATATGAGAAGATGCTTTGCCCCATTGAAAGCTTCGGAAATTTTACATTCAAGAACTATAATTACTTGATCCATTTTGTTATCGAAACTTACCCCAACCCCCTCACAATTAACTCGTTTCTTTTATTTATTTATTTTCGTTTGACATCGTCACTGGAAATGTAAACTAATTTACATGTATAAATGTCCAACTGTTGCCAGTTATTAGATTACAACGAAAGGAATTCTAAACAGGAAACAATCATACATCGAAAATACTGCTGAGCTTAAACTTTTTTAAACATGGACATTAGAAAAGATAAATATTCCCCTCTTGCAACTGAAAGGAGAAAGTTTATAAGATAAAAAATTTTATTTGACGAAACAAGTATTTCTCTTTTGCCTCTTCTTCTGTCCCCCACCCCCTCCCCCAACGCGTACAATCGCAAGATATTTCATTAACATTCAGTGCTCCTCACCCCACAGTCAACTGAGATACCTAAAGAAGAGCATCAATATGTTCAGTTTCTTGTAAAAGCAACCCAGTACAAACGTAACTTCCTCAGATTTACAAATAAGGTAAAGAAGCACGAATTCTGTTGCTGCTGGACCGTGAACTTGTTTTTGTATGTCAATCCTTAAAACAGGCGGAAATTTAAGTTCAGGAGTACACTATTTGTTAAGAAGTGTAATGGATTGCACAATTAATTGATTGCAGAAATCTCTCAGAACAATGTGTGTCGGTCAACTACCGCCAACAGTTTCGCATTTTCCTGTGTCAGAGAGGGAGACACCACCATTATGAGTATGCCTGCAACAGACCTGGCGTTCGCCGTGCCTAGCTGACGTGACGTCACCAACGAGCGCCGAGGCCTTCCTTTGAGTCCGTGGTGGTCCAACTCGCTGCAGAATTCGCCACCTTCCGAAGGGCGGCGCCACGGACGCCACCAGAGAACACCGTCCTCGCTTCGACTCAGTGCGTGCTAATGCAACACCCCGCGCGTACCGTGCTCAGCCCTGCAAATCCACTGCATCCGTTCTACATTTGCATCTACATCCATGCTCGGCAAACAACCTGACGGTGTGAGGCGGAGGGTACCCCGAGTACCTCTATCGGTTCTCCCTTCTATTCCAGTCTCCTATTGTTCGTGGAAAGAAGGATTGTCGGTATGATTCTGTGTGGGCTCTAATCTCTCTGATTTTATCCTCACGGTCTCTTCGCGAGATGTACGTAGGAGGGAGCAATATACTGCTTGACTCCTCGGTGAAGGTATGTTCTCGAAACTTCAACAAAAGCCCGTACCGAGCTACTCTCACGCAGAGTCTTCCACTGGAGTTTATCATCTCCGTAAAGCTTTCGCGATTACTAAATGATCCTGTAACGAAGCGCGCTGCTCTCCGTTGGATCTTTTCTATCTCTTCTATCAACCCTATCTGGTACGGATCCCACACCGGTGAGCAGTATTCAAGCAGTGAGCCAACAAGTGTACTATAACCTACTTCCTTTGTTTTCGGACTGCATTTCCTTAGGATTCTTCCAAAGAATCTGTCTGGCATCTGCTTTACAGACGCTTAATTTTATATGGTCATTCCATTTTAAATCACTCCTAATGCCTACTCAAGATAATTTATGGAATTAACTGCTTCCAGATGCTGACCTGCTATATTGTAGCTGAATGATAAAGGATCTTTCTTTCTGTGTATTCGCAGCACATTACACTTGTCCTTTGCTTGAAGAACCTCACTTGCAGAAGAATCACTCGCAAAAACTGTGGCAATGGACGAGAAAGCGGCTTACTGCCGACAGTTACGCAGGCAGAAAAGCGGCTGCATCAGCTTCTGGAATGGCATGTGGAGACGTGGGAGCGGGGAAAGGGGGGCGACAGGGGGTGTTTCAAAGTATCTTATGTCCGCTTCGGGGATTACTAAGGTTGTCCTGATCCCTAAGCCGTGGAAGGATTTGACACATGCTACCAACTATCGACCTACCGGTCTTCTTAGCGCCTTTGCCAGAATGTTGGAGTGTGTCATACTCGCCCGCCGTTTGGAGGCCCTTACCGCATAATGCGTTGTTGAAAGGAGCAATGTGGATTTCTAAGTAAGCTCTCTGCGGAATTACAACTTCTACACTTGGCGGAATTCATGACATGGAACGTCAGTGAGACTGGAGACACTGCTACGGTGTTTTTAGTTATTGCTAACACCTACAATGAGGTTTGGCGGGAGCAACTGATCCGCAAACTAGGTGAGAATAAGGCAATTCCTGTCCCGTGAAGCTTATTGCTAAAATAACTTACTGGATTGCAGTCGGATGACGTCGTTGACAACCGCCAGTACATCACACACACACACACACACACACACACACACACACACACACACACACACACACTTTAACACTAGTGCCATCACAAACCAAAGATGACCATGTCAGAAGTTATCGATAATCAACGGGTGAGGTAGCGTAAACTCTGTCCCTCTGTTTTCTGGCAAGGTTCAAATGGCTCTGAGCACTATGGTACTTAACATCTGAAGTCATCAGTCCCATAGACTTAGAACTACCTAAACCTAACTAACCTAAGGACGTCACACACATCCTTGCCCGAGGCAGGATTCGAACCTGTGAGCGTAGCAGCAGCGCGGTTCCGGACTGAAGCGCCTAGAACCACTCGGCCACAACGGCTGGCTTCTGGCAAGGGAGAGAACAGGATTACATGCAGTATTTAAACAAAAACCACCACGTCTTTTTTTATCAAGTTACTTGCTAATTTAATTTCAGCCCTTCCTTAGTAACATTATCCGAGTATTTGGAAGTGCATGCCAGAATCTCCGCATAAGGTGAGTGTTGCCGTATTCCTTGCAACTGTGGCATGTCATATATTAATCATACTATCAGGACTGTGGGGGACCGCTATACTTAGCATAAGAGGCACACACAATTACAACACTCGAGCAAATCCCCCTCTGCAGAACACTGTCGTGGCACCAAGCCATCCTACGGAATATAACAACACGGAGGTTCTGGCCGCACTTCCAAGTATTGAAATAGTGTTATTAAGGAACACTTTTAATGTGTGTGAAAGTGGTGAAGCTATGTACCAACCGGCCATCAAACTGGTAGCTAACAAGTGGATACTAGTGTGTACGTCACTAGTGATGTGTGTGCACATCACTAGTGGTACGTCACTTCACACTTCTAGTGTGCGTTAAAGTATGTGAAGTGATGTACGACCTGGCCATCAAAATGGAAGCAGACAGATGGACACTGACAAAGAAGCCGCCCATAATGCCCCAGTAAGTATAAAATTAAAAATTTTACATCCATATTGACAGATGAACAACATACATGGCGATATATTAAAGCATGTGTCATCTTCCTGTCACAAAGGCAGCATCCAGCATTTTGCTAGAAAATGAACCTGAGAAGGTTAGAAAACCGGTTCGTGTAATAATAACTACTCAGTCAAGTGACTGGTTGCAGTTTTTTGTATTTACATTCAATTAAGTCACAGATTCTAAAATATCCGTAATGGATAAGCTTAATCTACGGATATATATCGACTACAGACCTAATTAAATTGTTACGCTATTTCACGGGGACCCGTAAATACATTTATAAGAAGGCTAACATAATTTCGTACGTTAGAAATAATTCGAAAAAAGCGGCAAATGATCTGTTATCATGGTAAAATTATTAGTTTTGGGACCTACAGACATCAATAAGTCACTCAGGAAAAATCACATACAAAGAAATCATTGAACTTAAACGGATATGGAAATTAAACATGAAAATGAGGGCAAGCAAGAGAAAGAGATTGTGTCTAGTGACGGTACATGGCAGTGGGGCACTGAAGACCACCATGACATTTACCGTGGTCCAGATAGGTTGTAATCAGTAGTTACCACTGTAATTCCGACGTATCTTGTTGTGACGAATAGCGAGCAGTGAGACTTTCTTCTTCTTTTTCTTTTGCTTGTGCGGATATGCAGGGTCGGCATGGTTAACCGGCCGTGGCAATGTTAGATTAAGCGGTGGCCGGATGCCCTTCCTGCCACCCACTCCCCTCCCGCCCCCCCCCCCCCCCACCCCGGGAAGGAATTAGTGTACCCCAACTGTCTGCGTCTAGTGTAATCCATGGAATAGTGCGAAAGTGTTCAGATGTCTGCGAGCCGTGTAACTGAGGCGGAACGTGGGGCCCAGCCTGGTGTTCACCTAGGGGGATGTGGAAAACCGCCTAAAAACCACATCCAGGCTGGCCGGTACACCGGTCCTCGTCGTTAATCCACCGGGCGGATTCGATCCGGGGCCGGCGCGCCTACCCGAGTCCAGGAAGCACCGCGTTTGCACTCTCGGCTAACCTGGCGGGTTCAGCAAGCAATGAGACTGTGAACTGATAATGAGATGATTATTAGAAAAATGCACCATATAACTGCGTACAATTAACTAATCTTTTTTCACGACAGACTGTTTCGGCATTTGCCACCATTGTCAAGTGCCTGCGACTATAATTTTTGTTAGAACGTGTATACATGTGAATGTCATTCACGTTAAACTGTCTATTGTGCTCACGTCTAGACTGATGTGACGTCCACATTAAGTCGTTAGTGAACGGTACAGTAGTTTGTGTCCGGCTTTACTCAACAGAATCGGCAGCCCTTCCTGAATTTCCCAGGCCTTGGAGGCACTCAGGTAAAGTACCACAACATGGCGACGAAGTTGTCGATTCACGTCTCCAGGATGACTGCATTATCCGTGGAAGACATATTTTGCCAGAAAAATGAGACCGACTGCTAACCTTGTGTGCTACTTAAAAAGTTGGCTCTCAAAGAAAACAATCGACTATCCAGAAAGGTGCTACTTTTTCCAGGTAACTTAACTGTGTTAATTTTTACAGCTTTGGGAAGGCTGGTCAGATCCGTTCAGTTGCAAAGTACTGGTGTCTCCTAACGGCTGAAACAGGCTCTTTGGTGTTTCCACTCGCGTGGGACCGTTCGCGTCCTCCCTGAAAGGGCTTACTTTTCACCGAAAACGCCATCTTCGCGAAAACTTAATTTCTTAATGAAATGGAATATCGATCCCAAAAGCTTGTTGTGTTTTTATTCACGTCACTTTTTTAAAGTATTTTTTAAACTCTTATCTGGCTTTTAAAATATCAATTTTAAATGATTTCAAACATGCTATTATCCGTCCCGTTTCGCCTGTCCCCCGCCCCCCTCTCCCACCCCTTTTATCTCCTCTCCGATTTTCCCGTAATCCTCTCTGTCATCCGTATAACGCAGAGGGCGATATTTTAATGCCAGTCTTTTTACCATGTGGTGATACTCACCAAAGTACTTTAGTTAACTTCATCTGTTGGAACTGCCTAACTATCCTTGATATATCTTTACTATCTTTGTAGTGGATTCTTACACATCTGAAGAGCGCAGCTATCTGCCGAAAATTTGATTATTTTATGTGTATTGAAGCGATCGAGACGTAATTAATTATTATACGAAAGCTTCCGAAAAAATGTGGAAAATTGTAGCTATGTATCATCACTAGCTATTTAGTGTCTATTTAGTCGGACCACACACCAAATTAATAATACAGAATAATCGATAATTGATCAATGCAGATTTCTATGTTAACTACAGCCTCAAGGGATTCTTATGCTTCAATTATCCTAATCATTAATTTATTGATTTAATTCTTTTATCCCTAAAGAGTGTGGTTTCACACAAATTCCAACATTTTGAGATGGTCGTAAAATACCCCACCTCTGTAGACATTGCGGAAAGTGCGTTGGTATGCTAAGAATGTGCTAAAAGATGGTTTCAGGTTCTGGACCCTTCTTATACTCAGCATGCAGTTAGTAACAGTTAACAACTACCGAAATTTGTTTTCATTTTAAAATAAAAGCATACTCCCTCCCACCCTTAGTAATGCGTGTTGGTATTGCTAACGTTAAAGCGCTTTCGACGTGTTCTACTATTCTACTAGAAGGTTGGATGTAACTTTTTCTCATTTAAAAAAAAATGGAACAAGAAAAGTAGTGATGGGCCCAAACTTCAGAATTAAATTGGTCCACCTTGCTTGCTTGCTTACTTGATTGCTTCTGACTGAATTGTCTATGCAGACAGCGCAATAAATTGGCTTCATATGAGACGGTGACTGTTTCACTCTAGTTCTACAGTCAACAATATGACAGTACTCCATGAATTAAAAGAACAGTTACACTGTCTTAAAAGCACCTTTGTTGGTCCTTGAGAACGTAATAGTGAACCGATGTTTTGTTTGCATCTACCGTACGACGGCGGGCGGCCTTCGGTTGGCGTATGTTTAAAGTGTTCTGCGTAACGTTTTTCACACGCGTTTCTTGTTTGGTGTTTCTATTCTAATCTGGCTTAGAAAGCCTGCGTAATACACACGACATTAATGTCAGCTGCCTAACTCGCAAACAAACATCTGTTTGCTTTCCATCTAAAAATGTGTTTTCTGTATTTATTTTGAAGATTAGCGTTTGCTACGAAAACGTGAAACGTGGACGATAAATAGTTTAGACAAGAAGAGAATAGAAGCTTTCGAAATGTGGTGCTACAGAAGAATGCTGAAGATTAGATGGGTAGATCACATAACTAATGAGGAGATATTGAATAGAATTGGGGAGAAGAAGAGTTTGTGGCACAACTTGACCAGAAGAAGGGATCGGTTGGTGGGACATGTTCTGAGGCGTTAAGGGATGATCAATTTAGTATTGCAGGGCAGCGTGGGGGGGTAAAAATCGTAGAGGGAGACAAAGAGATGAATACATGAATACACTAAGCACATTCAGAAGGATGTAGGTCGCAGTAGGTACTGGGAGATGAAGAAGCTTGCACAGGATAGAGAAGCATGGAGAGCTGCATCAAACCAGTCTATGGACTGAAGAAAACAACAACAACAACGATTTTCCGGCTTTGTGCGTCTACTTTTATAATACGTAGAGTGTACTTGCTTCAAGTCTACGGTTACTAAATTTTAATTATTTGCAGCATTTGCAGTTTGCGAGCCCTTGTCTCATGCGTGAAGCAGTACAGTCTTCCTGATGCCTACTTCTGTGATAAACAGTTTTTTTGAACGGTTACCTGTGTACCAGTTTACGTTGTTCTATCACAAACCGTTTCTAATAAACTTTCATTTTTGATATTGAGCCGTGTGCGGCCCCCATTGATTCCGTTCATAGCCTGGCATCTTGTAATAGCGACAGTTTTCTTAGTGTGTTCACTGCCGCCACTACGTTTGCTTGCCTTGTCTGTCCGTGAGTGGCAGCAGCAGCAGCGATTATCGATAGCGCGTACTGTGGTACAGCCTTTGGAGCGGTCTCTAGTATTTCCGGGTCGTCGTGTGTCGAGCGAGGCGAGTTGGGACGGGGCAGCAGTGAGGTCCGGTCAGCCACTACTCGCTAGACCGCTGGAGACATTCATTCACTGTCCGACGGAAGGATGTGGTCGCGAGAGTGCACGACCACATCAAGGACCGGATTCTGTGAGTTTTACTTGAATGGACCGTGATATTCGAGTAGTGCAGCCACTTGTGTGTCTGTGTCCGCCCGTCGAAGTGATCTCATGGCAATAAGCTGTCAGTCCACGATTTATACTGGAATCTTTCCCGTGTCTGACTTGAGTGGGGACGACCGTTGGTTGGTCGTTCGGTCGGTCGTTGCAGCGGACGACGTACATGTGGTCTTCCGATTGCCTCTGGCTTCTCTGCGATTGTGCCGACTTATAATTCGTCCGTGTTGTTTCACATTGACGGGTTTTAGTATCGTGAGTTGTCAGTGGATTGCTGCTCCGTCCCAACTTCTCTCGCTCTACACATGACGACCCGGAAATACTAGAGGCGGCTCCAAAGACAGTACTACAGTACGCGCTATCGATGAGCGCTGCTGCTGCCACTCAAGGACAGACAAGGCGAGCAAACGTAGTTGCGCCAGTGAACGCATTAAGAAAACGAGACGCCACTGTCGCTATTAAAAGATGCCAAGCTACGAAGGCATCAACGCAAGCCGCACACGGCTCAGATATGGATATTTTTATGCACTCGGAAAATAAGTAATGTGTCGGGTCCTCGCTGGGCGCCAAAACGTAAAGCCTGGGCCGAAACTTTGTGACCAAATTGTCATGCCTGAAATTATGGTTTAATGAAATGCACATTGAGGCTTTAGATTTTAGAATAACTACTTCGTATGAGGTTAATTTAAGCGTCAAGGATTCAATTAAATCATTGAGATGCGTAAGAGGTTGGTTACTGACAGCTAATTAAAATGTGTTAATGTGGAAAAACTGGTAGAAGCCGACTTCAGGGAAGATCAGTTTGGATTCCGTAGAAATGTTGGAACACGTGAGGCGATACTGACCCTAACACTTATCTTAGAAAATAGATTAAGGAAAGGCAAACCTAGCTTTGTAGAGTTAGAGGAAGCTTTTGAAAATGTTGACTGGAATACTCTCTTTCAAATTCTGAAGGTGGCAGGGGTAAAATACAGGGAACGAAAGGCTATTTACAATTTGTGCAGAAACGAAATGGCAGTTATAAGAGTCGAGGGACGTGAAAGGGAAGCAGTGGTTGGGAAGGGAGTGAGACAGGGTTGTAGCCATTCCCCGATGTTATTCAATCTGTATATTGAACAAGCAGTAAAGGACACAAAAGAAAAATTCGGAGTAGGTATTAAAATCCATGGAGAAAAAATAAAAACTTTGGGATTCGCTGATGACATAGTAATTCTGTCAGACAGCAAAGGACTTGGAAGAGCAGTTGAACGGAATGGACAGTCTCTTGAAAGAAGAATATAAGATAAACATCAACAAAAGCAAAACGAGGATAATGGAATGTAATCGAGTTAAGTCGGGTGATGCTGAGGGAATTAGATTAGGAAATGAGACACTTAAAGTAGTAAAAGAGTTTTGATATTTGGGGAGCAAAAAACTGATGATGGTCGAAGTAGAGAGGATATAAAATGTAGACTGGCAATGGCAAGGAAAGCGTTTCTGAAGAAGAGAAATTTAACATCGAGTATAGATTTAAATGTCAGGAAGTCGTTTCTGAAAGTATTTGTATGGAGTGTAGCCATGTATGGAAGTGAAACGTGGACGATAAATAGTTTGGACAAGAACAGAATAGAAGCTTTCGAAATGTGGCGCTACAGAAGAATGATGATTAGATGGGTAGATCACATAACTAAAGAGAAAGTATTGAACAGAGTTGGGGAGAAGTGGAGTTTGTGTCAAAATTTGACTAGAAGACGGGATCGGTTGGTAGGACATGTTATGAGGCATCAAAGGATCTCCAATTTAGTATTGGAGGGGTGCGTGGAGGGTAAAAATCGTAGAGGGAGACCAAGAGATGAATACACTAAGCAGATTCAGAAGGATGTTGGTTGCAGTAGGTACTGGGAGACGAAGAAGCTTGCACAGGATAGAGTAGCATGGAGAGCTGCATCAAACCAGTCTCTGGACTGCAGACCACAACAACAGCAGCAACAACAATATGTGCATGCTGTCCTGAAAGACAAGTAATAGAAATGCGATGTGGAATGTCAGGTATCAGGCGATGGATTATTAAACATTGGTAAGAAAGTGTATTGAACGATTGAAAGCTTTCGTATAGGAGATTAATTCTAAAAGTAAAGAATGGTTGTTACTCCAGTCATTTTAATTCAAGAAAGTGAAAGAAAACTTATTTTACAACATACAGTGTCGTGGCTCATTAATGTACCCACCTGTCAACAGACTGAATAAGCACCTTTTGGTACGCGAGATATGCAGCAAGAGAATGAGTGAGATTTGGTACATCTACATCTACATGCATACTCTGCAAATCACATTTAAGTGCCTGGCAGAGGGTTCGCGGAACCACCTTCAAATTTCTCTGTTATTTCAATCTCGTATAGCGCGCGGAAGGAATGAACACCTATATCTTTCTGTAGGAGCTCTTATTTCCCTTATTTTATCTCGGTGGTCGTTCCTTCCTATGTAGGTCGGTGTCAACAAAATATTTTCGCATTCGGAGGAGAAATTTGGTGATTGGAATTTCACGAGAAGATTCCGTCGCAACTAAAGACGCCTTTCTTTTAATGATGTCCAGCCAAAATCCTGTATCATTTCTGTGACAATCTCTCCCCTATTTCGCGATAATACAAAACGTGCTGCCTTTCTTTGAACTTTTTCGAAGTTCTCCGCCGGTCCTATCTGGTAATGATCCCACACCGCGCAGCAGTATTCTAAAAGAGGACGGACAAGCGTAGTGTAAGCAGTCTCCTTAGTAGGTTTGTTACATTTTCTAAGTGTCCTGCCAATAAAGCGCAGTCCTTGGTTAGCTTTCCTCACAACATTTTCTGTGTGTTCTTTCCAATTTAAGTTGTTCGTAATTGTAATACCTAGGTATTTAGTTGAATTTACGGCCTTAAGATTGGGCTCATTTATCGTGTAACCGAGTTTCTTTTAGCACTCATGTGGATGACCTCACACTTTTCGTTATTTAGGGTCAACTGCCACTTTTCACACAATTCAGGTATCTTTTCTAAATCGTTTTGCAGTTTTTTTTTATCTTCTGATGACTTTATTAGTCGGTAAACGACAGCGCCATCTGAAAACAACCTAAGACAGCTGCTCAGATTGTCTCCCAAATCGTTTATATAGATAAGGAACAGCAAAGGGCCTATAACACTACCTTTGGGAACGCCTGAAATCACTTCTGTTTTACTCAATGTCTTTCCGTCAATTACTACGAACTGTGATTTCTCTGACAGGAAATCACAAATCCAGTCACATAACTGACAGGATATTCCATAAGCACGCAATTTCACTATGAGCCGCTTGAGTGGTACAGTGTCAAAAGCCTTCCGGAAATTCAGAAATACGGAATCGATCTGAAATCCCTTGTCAATAGCACTCAACTCTTCGTGTGAATAAAGAGCTATTTGTGTTTCACAGGGACGATGTTTTCTAAGCCCATGTAGACTGTGTGTCAATAGACCGTTTTCTTCGAGGCAGTTCATAATGTTCGAACACAATATGTTCCAAAATCCTGCTGCATATCGACGTTGACGATATGAGCCTGTAATTTAGTGGATTACACCTACTACCTTTCTTGAATATTGGGGTGATCTGTGCAGCTTTCCAGTCTTTGGGTAGGGATCTTTCGTCGAGCGAGCGATTGTATATGATTGTTATGTATGCAGCTAATGGATCAGCATACTCCGAAAGGAATGTAATTGGTATACATTCTGGACCAGAAAACTTGCTTTAATTAAGTGATTTAAGTTGCTTCCCTAATCCGAGAATATTTATTTCTATGTTACTTATGTTGGCAGCTGTTCTAGGTAATAAGATCGGAAATGTTGGGAACGAAAATATAGAGCAAATATTCTCCTTCAATTGTAAGGGTGAGAAATTAGTAATGGTGAAAATGGATACTGACAGAAAGCTTATGTGTGAAGCTATAAATTACGTTACATTCTTTAAAGAATGAAACTGCACCAAAAATAAGAATTAACTTTTAGAATAGATGGTAGTACCCATGTGCTTTGATGAGTGTCAGAGACGGGTATCTCACAGATGTCAATCAATAAAGTGCAAAGCTGTGACATTAAATTCGTAAAGAGAACTACAGCGTATACGATTGGAGATAGTGTTAGAAATTACAACAGTAGGTGACCGATATCAGAATGGAAAAGTATCTACGCAAGTAGAGATCGAGAAGATGCAGGGCATAGGGCTCCTCTGTGCTATGTGCTCGGAGGAAGAAGAGATAGCAGAACATCAAGGAGCAGATGTACTGAATCACTATGATGGCGGAAATGATAGTAGCATGAAACAGTAAACGAAGAAGAAGAAGAAGAAGAAGAAGAAGTAGTAGTAGTAGTAGTAGTAGTAGTATGTTCGCTTATCGATGCAAAGAGAAGTGCTGTGTTTCTTTCAGGCTAATCAACATCAGAAGACCAAGTTACATAGTTTAAACAGGGGTGAATGTTACGCTGTCATCAATACTATTTTTGTCTTACCGTGAAACGTAGGTGCGTACGGAGTGTAATGATACCCCAGTCATGTTAATCTGTAAGACAAGTCCCATAGAGAAGTGGATTACCTGCTAAGGCTCCTGCACTGGACTACAAACTGTGAACTCAACACGCATGTGTGGAGTGTAGTTTTCATCGATAATATAATAACGCTGCAATTTTCTGTTACGGATGTAGCACATAGCTATTCCACAAATACGACATGCGCGGTCTATATATGTATCTTCTGCACGAAATAACGATTGTTTTTCAAGTAAAAAAAATGCAGCCTCTACCAAATTATCGCCAAAATTATTTCTCTCTGCATTATTGAATTTGATCTCTGTTAAATTCATGTATGCTATTTGCAGTTATCATTCATTTAAGTGGCAAGTACTGTAGGGATGATTTACAACATTGCGATCTCGCATAATAAAATTAACTGCAGAAGTGATGTAGATACCGGCATTATAATCGCATTTCTTTCCGTTCGTAACACCCATCAGACGTTCAGATTTATGCTTGCCTAACGAGGGAAAAACTGCAATCTAATGACTTATTTATTATTTTAGCATTCTGTTTCAAAAGAGAAACTCTCACTTTGTTTACCTAACACGAAATACGAAGAAATCAAAGTAGCATAGCTACGTCGATTTCAGCGCACTTTGTTTTCATTTGTGACATTACGTGATCTGTCAGTAAAGTTGAGATGAGGCCATTGAACTACTTATGGCATCATCGGTGGGGTAGTGGGAATTCCCCAGATTTTCCTGTCCCGTTCCAGATACTGCCAAATAGTTCCGAGTCTCCTTACTGAACCAGCAAGAGATGGGGAGGGAATTTCCTAGAATTTCTTATTTCGTTCTGGATACTTCCGAGAAGTTCAGAGTTTTCCTGCCGATTCACTTTTTTTTATAATGTCGTCAATCGATGGACGTAGCAAATTAAAAAATTGTGGGCTCTTTCTAGGTGTTTTTGACCTGTTGAATTCAAGGTGTTGTTTTCAGCCGCACCTTGTATGTTAATTCTTGTTGCTGGGAATCTGTGGATTTGTTGGTAAAACTTTAGTATTCTTTTTCAGATTTCCGCCGTGGGGTTGGATGATTTATATGTTGTGTTTCAGGATTTTAATCTGCAGCCATTTCCCATCCTGTCTGAACCGAGCATTTTTCTCACAATTTTGTGCTCCTCTTTCAAGACGTTCTCCATGTAACTTCCATGTGAAGTGTGGGAGTGTCGCTGGAGTACAAGAATTCTGGTTTGATAACTATTTTGTAGTGCCTGATTACTGTATGTGTGGAGAGACATTTTTTGTTGTAGATGTCGATAGTTCTTCTGTATGACCTCTTGAGTTTCTGCTTAAGTTTCTGGAGGCGATTAGTACGCGCTACTTTTTTTCTGTTTTATGTTCAAGTGTTTCACGTAGCTACTTTAAGTAGGGGACTCTGATGATTTTACCATACTGTGTGGACAATTATTTAGTAACACAGGAACTGAGGGAGTCGTTAACGCTTTCGTTACGGCAGTCTGCTCCGCCGCAGTGGCGCCACTGAACGCTCCCCTGTCGCCACTGATCGGTCGCTTGCATGCCGCGAACTGTACACATTGCATGTCAGTAAGCTGACGTGCAGGTTACCTTATTTAAGTGTTACATAACAATATAGTTAAGGATTTTACAAGTATTATAAATAAAAATGCAATATAGGATCGTTCAAAAGAATCTTAATAATATAATTTAGTATGATAAATTTGAAAACAAGGATCAACACACAAATCCACATTACAGTTTTTACAATCATACTTCGAGTCTCCTCTTCTATAGTTGGCACTGCAAACAACACACCTTCAATTTCGGTTTCTTCCTACCGATTTGTAAACTTTGGTAATCTCAGTGGATGATTATCGTCTGTTGGATGTTGACGTTTTGTACTTCGATGATACTTTTCCAGTATTTCCCTAATTGACTGAAATTGAAATTTTTCCATGGATGCCGGTTCTTTCCTCTTGTGCTTATAAAGGCAAGACGCATTCCGCACAAAAATGTCCAATAAGTGAAAGAAATATTTGCGAAACCATTTCAGAGATTTGCGTGTTGATTCCACAGTGCTTATAACCATGTCAGCTGTATCAACTGCACCCATTGAATTATTATAATCCCATACGCATACAGGTTTTTCGATAACTTTTTCCTACTGTGCTTGATTACTGTATCAAATTCATCCGAGTGCATGGTAAAAAAGCATATAGTCTTCTATTTTATCCATCCACTTTATGAGTATTAAATTTTTGCGTGATGGAGAGGTTGCCTGTCCTCTTTTTAATCGTTCATCAATTTTAGGCACTCCTTTTCTTCTCTTTCTTACGGTCCCGCACGCATTTGTGCAATTATTGTGTCGCATTCTAAATAAAGCTGGAATGGAATACCAATTATCTACGTAAATGGTATGGCTCTTTCCTAAATAGGACTTCATAAGTGCTTCAACTATTGGTCCCAACTTTCCAATATCCTTATTTTTGGTATGCACCACGGTAAATGTTCCGGCATAAACAATTAAATCTTGTACAAATTCTGTCTCACAGTCACAGAGAACAAAAGATTTTATTCCAAATCTGTTTCTTTCTGACGGGATGTATTGTTCGAAAGGCAGCTGCCATTTATGTAACAGTAAACTTTCGTACATACACAGCTTGTGGAATGAGTGAAATGACCGACAAATTTTTTTTCGTAATAAATCAATGACGTTGCGTATTTTGTAAAAACAATCATTGGTAGAATCGACATCATGGTTGAAATATAATATTCGTAATGATTTGAAATAGCGGCCTCTAGCCATTACTTCTCCAAAAATATCGCTACGCAGAAGTTTGTCTTTACTCCAATACCCTACTAAAGATAATTTCTTGTTGTGCGTCATTAAGTATGATACGGCAAAAAAAAAACAGTATAGTTGCTACTCCAGTTCTTTCTCAATTGTTTGTTACTATTATCTTTCCTAGACCAATGTGATTTGTTTCATTTGCAATTACCTCTACGAGATCTTCAGAGACGGAAAGCTGAAACTAATCTAAGATTTCCTCTGATCTAGTTATGTTCACTTTAATCCCTGAACTTTCTGACGTAAACTTATGTATTTTAGGCACGTCCATACTTCACGGTCACTGTTAATGGGTTCAATATTCTCCGATTCTGATTCTCAAGTACTACATTCAGCTCTTCCTTACTTAGTTTTTGTAGGTGATGTAACAATACGTTGATTTTCATTATCTGAGTCATTTTCTGAATCAGTGAGTCCATTAGCGAACAGAATTCTTTTTGAACTCCTCCATAGCATTCTGAAAGAGAGGTAAAATGGTCTATAGAACAAACTAAACATAGCTAGAAATACAATTTTCAAATGAGTGTTGCGAACCTTGAAAAAATTAACTGTTTTCCAGTGCCCTGTAGTGCTTGGAGAAAAATTCATGCTGACGCCGTCTATATACGTTGCTGGTACACACACATCAGCTCGTGCATGCCGGCAAACTGCGGCGCTCGTAAACAAAGGTGAGCGCGTGGATGTCGGCTAAATACGGCGCTCATAGTGAAAGGTTTAATCGTCTTTGGACGTAATGTTTCGATATCGCTGCTGAACAAGAAGCATACCCTACCGGAAGGTCTACCAGTATCTCTTTCTAGACTGCCCTTTCGCTATACCCATCGTCGACCTAACACACACATGGTATAGTCTGGAGAACCTTCAGTGGGTCAGTCTGCTTAAGAAGAGCGACAAGACATAGATTTCAGTTTACCTGAGGGGTAAAATTTCATTTCCAGCCCTGAATGTTGAGTACTAATCGACGGAGTTAAACAGTGTTGTACGTACACTTTAGACAAGTAAGTGCCGAGAAAATTGTGAGGGATGGGAAAGACCTACCGCGATTGACAGCTGTGTTAGAAAGGTGCTACAAAACCAGAGACAGCTTCACTGCAAATTCAAACGTAGCCAAAAAATCACAAATGAAAGCTAAACGAAGGCATATTAGCGTAAGGTGGGCTGTGTCTGAAGTGTTCTATGAATAGGAAAGTAAAATTATATCTATTGACTCTGCAAAGAGTCTAAGAAGTTCACGTCTCCTGTTAAATGAGTAAACGAATCAAAGCCACCTGTGTCAGTAATGGCATCGAAATGGCAGATGACAGAGAGAAGGCCGAAATACCAACGTTTTTTTCCAAAACTGTTTCACAGTGGAAGATCACATTACAATTTTTCATTCACAATGTCGCACGAATATCAGAATGACAGCTATAGAAATGAGAGATCGTGGGATGGATAAGCACCTGAATGCGCCGAATAGAGGAAAGGCCTCTGGATCCGACGGGATAGCAGTACGATACCACAGTGAGTATGCCTCCTCTACCGCAGGAGCGAAACGTTCTTAATGACTACGTTCCTAATGACTGGAGTAAAGCACAGGTCGTCGAAGAGACGTACGAAACTACAGCCCTTCTGTTATCAAATGTTGGTACATGTTCGTGTGTTATGACATTTCTGGAGACGGAATATCTATAGGAATCGGATTTCGAAAACAACGATCGTGGGAAACCCAGTTCCCTCATATTATCCTCGAGACCCAGAAGAAAGCAGATACCGGCACCCAGGTAAATGCCTTCTTCCATGCCGGCCGGTGTGGCCGTGCGGTTCTAGGCGCTTCAGTCTGGAACCGCGTGATCGCTACGGTCGCAGGTTCGAATCCTGCCTCGGGCATGGATGTGTGTGGTGTCCTTAGGTTAGTTAGGTTCAAGTAGTTTTAAGTTCTAGGGGACTGATGACCACAGATGTTAAGTCCCAAAGTGCTCAGATCCATTTGAACCATTTGAACCTTCTTCCATGACTTCCGGTACTGTTTCATTCTGCCAAAATACGAGCGTACGCTATATGAGTCGAGTTGTGTGACTACACTGAAGTGTCTCTAGCAAACAAAACACAGAATCTCATTCTCAAAGGAGAGAGACCTTCAACCGTAAAACAGAAGTAACTTATGACGTACCCCAAATGAATGTTATGTAAACGACCCAGTCGGTAACGTCGGATGTTCCACGAGGATTTTCGCAGGTGATGCCGTTATGTACAGAGAAGTCGCAAAGCTAAAAAGTTGTACTGAAACTTAGAAATACGTGTACAGGGTCGATATTTGGCGTAGGCAGTGACAATTGACCTTCAACATAAACAAATGTAGCATATTGCATATAAGTAGGCAGAAAGATCCATTGTCGTATGATTTCACGATTTTAGAAGATTCACCAGAAGCAGACACATCCAAAAATATTTAGGAGTATGCGTACAGAGCTATTTACAGTAGAATGACCATAGAGTCGCTGGTGAGGCAGATGCCAGATTGAGATTCATTGGAAGAGTCATAAAGAAGTGTAGTTAACCAACAAAGGGTTATAGCTAGCACAATCTTCGTTCGCCAGTTATTTGAATATTATTCACGATCATAGAGAAAGTGGAACTAGATTCAAAGAAGCACGCGTCGTTACAGGTTCATTTAGTAAACACGAAAGCGACACGAAGATGTTCAGTCAGCTCCAATGGGTGACGCTGCAAGAGAGGAGTTTTGCATCATGATTTGCTTCGCTGTTAAAATTCCGAGAGCGTACGTTCTTAGAAGAGTCAACCAGTACATTGCTCCTCCAACATATTTCTTGCGGAAAGACCGTGAAGGTAAAACTAGAGAGATTCGAGCTCACACAACAATTGTTGTTCCTGCGACTGGATGGGACCCTCCACCACATATGAGGTGTGGTAGGAAAGTTTTAAGAATGGATCTGCTACTGCTTACTGGTTGAGGGTGCCCTCTGACAGAAAACTGTGTTTCCTTTATTCAGTCCGTTGTGGCAGTTGGTTGAGTGCAGGTCTGTTACGGCTGCGTGAAAATGGGTGTAAAAACGGAGCAACGAGGTTGTGTGAAATTTTGTTTTAAAACAAGGAAATCAGCTTCTGAGACTTACAAACTATTAAAAACAGCTTTTGGAGATAATTTTATGAGCCAGTCAAATGTTTTTGTCTGGTTCAACAGATTTAAAAATGGCCGCAAATCATTTGAAGATGAACCAAGCTCCAGCCGTCCTTCCACCTCAAAAAGGAATGAAACTGTTGAAAGTTCGCCACTTAGTGCGCTCTGATTGTAGACTTACAATTAGGGAGATGGCTGATAACTTAATTTTTCTATGCAGTTCAGTCAATTTTAACTGAAGATCTGAAAATGCGTCGAGTGTCCGCAAAATTCATTCCAAAAGTGTTGTCTAGTGACCAGAGACAATACCGACTTGAAGTGTGCCAAGAACTGATTAATAGAAAAAAAGACACAGATTTGTTAAATAGGGTAATTGCAGGTGACGAATCGTGGGTATACGGATACGATGAAACTAAAGTGCAGTCTTCGCAGTGGAAGACTCCAGGTTCACCACGAGCGAAAAAAGTATGGCAAAGTCGGTCGAAGATGAAAACAATGTTGGTGATTTTTTTCGGTTCTACCGGTATTTTGCATCATTAATTTACCCCTGGAGGACAGACAATTAATCAGGAATACTACAACCGTGTCTTTGAGCGTTTGCATGAAAGGGCGTGGGAGAAAACGCATGCATTGTGGAAAGACAGGAGTTGGCTGCTACCATGACAATGTTCTGGCTCATCGTGCCTTCTCCATCGTTGAATTTTTGACTAAATTCAAAATTCCTGTGCTTCGACAACCGCCATATTCCCTTGATTTGGCCCCTGCGGACTTCTGCCTGTTTCCTTAACCGAAATTTTCACTAAAAGGGAAGCGATTTGACTCGACTGAAGACATTTAGGCAAATATGGAGAGCGTCCTTAACACGCTTCAGGAAGAAAATTCCAGGAACGTTTCCAAAAGTGGAAACACCGTTGGAGTCGGTATGTTCGGTCATAAGGGGACTATTTTGAAGGAGATGCATCACAGTAGCATGTAAGTACCACCATTGTACAATTACAAGCACATTCTTAAAACTTTCCAATCAGACCTCGTCCTAAAATGCTTGTGGAAAATAGCTATAGATGACTCGAGGAGCCTGCTCATTTCAGGGGTAGAGACCGGAAAAAACACCCAAGAGCTCGAACTAATGCTGTATCTTTGTTCGAGAAATTCTTGTAACCCATTCGGACTCTCGTTTGAAAGATGAGACGCAAATGGCATGCATAGATCTGGTTTGTTTAGAAATATCTAAGTGTAAACGTACAACACTTGCCATCACATATATCAGTAAATGGTGATCAACTCGTCACAAAAAGAGGTGCACCCAAAAGGACCTGAACGCTTCACTGTAATCTGGGGAGGGTATATTCCACCAATAGACCACGCCGCTCGAACTGTCAACACAACTGGCACTGCTAAGAGTATCCTAAGACTTCCACATCGCTGCCAATGGGTTATACACAATGCTGGTGACTACTTTGAAGGTCAGTAAAACTTTGAAACACGTATCTATTTTGTACGAGCTGTAAATAAATGGTTGCCACTATTAAAGTTCCAACCCTCAACAGAAGGCGTACGAACACTATCGTTGCCTTTTGACAGCGGCGACGGATAGAGAAAGGCAGGCATGCAAATATGTAGCATCTGCACGGCCGGCACGCACCATAAGCAGGTGCTGGTAGAACAATGGCAGGCGGCTGCACGACGCAGGGCTCGATGCACGCCGACCTTTACGACCCCTGCCACTGATACTGATGCAGCATCGCGCACACCGGCAGCGGGTCATCTTTAGTGATGAGTCCCACTTCTACCTTGGAGGCGACGGCCATCGGATCTGTGTCTGGAAGCGCAGTGTAGAGCGACACGAAGGGCAGTTTGTGATTTCCCATCGCACGTCCCGCCAACCTGGTGTGATGGGGTGGGGAGCGATATCCTATGGTGCCAGTTCGCCGTTAGTGTTCCTACGGGGCTCTGTGACTGCTGCACGGTTCCTGTAAGTGATAGCACTACTGTTCACAAACGTCCGCGCCCACACCCTACTTAACAGGACATTCTTGTCCTCATGTCGCTACCACTTGCCGAGTATGCCTTGCAGCTGTGGATACTCTGCCGTGGCCAGCCGCATTTCCTGATCTCTCCCTGATCGAAAATGTCTAGGGTGCCTCGGAGTGTTTCATCAGAACTCCACCTCCGTCACCCAATCTGTGGGATCTGCGCGCGGCATGGGATGGCGGATCACATAACTATATCAGAGATCTGCACGATTCCATGCCGTGACGTTTGAACTCTTGTATTCGCAACCCTGGGTGCCCGACGCCATAGTAAGGTGTACATTTTGTATAATAAAACGGAACATCTACAGCCCCCGTTTCGATGCTATTTATTATGTTTATCAGTTTCTTCCAATCCATCTGTGACATGAATCAGCAAACCAGTGTTTATTAGTATCAGTTGAAAACAGACTTCGTTACAATTTTAGTTTTTATTTATCAACTAGACCAGCCTGAAGATGCCTAAATAAGGTGAAACGCGTAGCTTATAAATAAAAAAAACTAAAATTGCAACAAAGACTATTTTCAACTAATAATAATAAGTTTCGGTGATTCAGTACGCCATCTGCAGGCATTAACTGACACTGAGGAGATTGACTCAGCTGTATATACGATTCATCAGTGGCCAACATCTATGGACTGGTTTCCATAGACTGTAACAACGATGTTGTGTCTGCAACATCATTGCCATCGTCTACGGAAACCAGTTTATAGATATTTGCCACTGATGAATCGTGTATACACCTGGAGTCAATCTCCTCAACATCAGTTAAGATCTGAAGATGATGTACTGTATCACCGAAACTGGTAGCCATGTAATAAATAACATAGAAAGGACAGCTGTAGGTGTTCCATTTTATTACGTAAGTAAACGGCGGAAGCCCCTCAAACCTTCTATCAGAAGGATGGACATACGAAAACTTGATATACATTTTGTGGTCTTGTACCGCAATATATGTTGCTCCTTCATTGTTGAAAGTGCAATCATTTCATAAGTGTGGTACCATCTACTTGCCTGCCACCAATGATCACAATCCGTTTTTTCCTTCTGTCTGAAGTTCTTTTAACGACGATGAGTGTACGATGAACCTCCCTGCACGTGAAATTGTTCTGACCTGAGCTTTACGTGCAGCCATAAAGGAACGCTATCATCAACCCGGATATTGCCTTAACTTTGCTCTTCACAGCGTGTAATATCCCCGCAGACTGCATACTCCACACCTTGCGCAGCCGAGTTGTCAATGAGAAATAGCGCGTTGCCAGACTCATGAATCATCTGCATGAATTCAATTAAGTCACGTTCCATTCTTTCCGCCTGCTATGAAAGATTGACGACAGCTTTGTATTCACAATACATTAACTATTTATTAAAATAAATCAGCGCACACACACACACACACACACACACACACAAACAAACAAACAGATTATAAAGTTTCGATAGTGACTGAAGATTGGCTTTTTTCAGCATTTGCTTCACAGCTCAGATTTATTCACTGGGAGTATTTCATTAGCTAATAGACCGTCTGTCAGAATGCTCTTTACTGTTCTTCTGCCTACAGGGCGATTTCGTACTGATGTTGCAAGCTTTCAGAGACGATGTAGAGGGGTAAATGTATCAGTTTGCGATAAGGGGTGCAGAAACGACCGTCGAAAGTTACGAGCGAAAATCATTCTGATACCTCTGACACTGGCTCTTCCGCTGCAAGCTATTTCCATCTTTTGGGAGAAGGGAGTATGACCCAAAACAACAAAAAATGTCCAGTAAACGAGTACTTGTTCATCTTTGCTCATGTGAACATCTAATGAAAGTGCTCATAGTTCTTATGGTATGCACTGTAGAGTCCATTTTTACTGTACTTCCTTTCTTCAAATGGTTCAAATGGCTCTGAGCACTATGGGACTCAACTGCTGAGGTCATTAGTCCCCTAGAACTTAGAACTTGTTAAACCTAACTAACCTAAGGACATCACAAACATCCATGCCCGAGGCAGGATTCGAACCTGCGACCGTAGCGGTCTTGCGGTTCCAGACTGCAGCGCCTTTAACCGCACGGCCACTTCGGCCGGCCCCTTCCTTTCTTGTTTTGGTCCATACTACCCTCTCCCAAAATATGGAAAGCAAAGAGCTTGCAGTAGAAGAGATCCACTGTCAGAGGTACCTAAACGATTTTCGCTTACAACTTTTGAGTCGGTCGTTTCTGCCCAGGGTGCCTTGCCATAAAGTGATACATTTACCGTTCTCCATCATTCCTGAAAGTTTATATCATCAGGGAACCAGCCTCTAGGGCTATATGTATACTGCTCGAGCCACCTTACGGTGGAAAAGGGGAGAAATGATTTTGGTGCTAGTAGTAGGTTTATTAATTTTTTTGCTGTTCATTAGTCTCCTGACTGGTTTGATGCGGTCCGCCACGAATTCTTCTCCTGTGCTAGCCTCTTCATCTCACAGTAGCATTTGCAACCTATGTCCTCATTTATTTGCTGGATGTATTACAATCTCTGTCTTCCTCTACAGTTTTTGCCCTCTACAGTTTTTGCCCTCTACAGTTTTTGCCCTCTACAGTTTTTGCCCTCTACAGTTTTTGCCCTCTACAGTTTTTGCCCTCTACAGTTTTTGCCCTCTACAGTTTTTGTCCTCTACAGCTCCCCCCTACTACCATGGAAGTCATTCCCTCATGTCTTAACAGATGTCCTGTTATCCTATCAGTTCTCCTTATTAGTGTTTTCCACATACTCCTTTCCTCTCCGTTTCTGCGCATAACCTTCTCATTCTTTACTTTATCAGTCCACCTAATTTTCAACATTCGTCTGTAGCACCACATCTCAAATGCTTCGATTCTCTTCTGTTCCGGTTTTCCCACAATCCATGTCTCACTACCATTTCTTCCTCAAATTAAGCCTGATATTTGATATTAGTAGACTTCTCTTGACCAGGAATGCGCTTTTTGCCATTGGTAGTCTGCTTTTGATGTCCTCCTTACTCCGTCCGTCATTGGTTATTTTACTACCTAGGTAGCAGAATTCCTTAACTTCATCTAATTCGTGACCATCAACCCTGATGCTAAGTTTCTCGCTGTTCTCATTTCTACTTCTTCTCATTACCTATGTCTTTCTTCGATTTATTCTCAGTCCATACTCTGTATTCATTGGATTGTTCATTCTACTCTGTACTCATTGGGTTGCTCATTTCGTTCAGCAGATCAGGATAGCAATGTCATCAGCGGATCATACCATTGATACCCTTTCACCTTGAATTTTAATTTCACTCCTGAACCTTTCTTTTATTTCCATCATTGCTTTCTCGATGTACAGATTGAACAGTAGGGGCGAAAGCCAACATCCTTGTCTTACACCCTTTTTAATACAAGCACTTCGTTCTTGGTAGCCACTATTATTATTCCCTCCTGGCTGTTTTACAAATTGTATATGACCTGTCTCTCCCTATAGCTTACCCCTACTGTTCTCAGAATTTGGAACATCTTGCATCATTTTATACTGTCGAACGCTTTTTCCAGGTCGACAAATCCCATGAACGTGTCTTGAGTTTTCTTTAGTCTTGCTTCCATTATTAACCGCAATGTCAGAATTGCCTCTCTCGTGCTTTTACCTTTCCTAAAACCAAATGAATCGACATCTAGCGCATTCTCAATTTTCTTTTCCATTCTTCTGTATATTATTCTTGTCAGAAACTTGGATGCATGAGTTGTTAGGCTGATTGTGTGGTAATTCTCGCACTTGTCAGCTCTTGCCGTCTTCGGAATTGTATGGATGATGCTTTCTGAAAGTCAGATGGTATGTCGCCAGACTCATACATTCTACACACCAATGTGAAGATCGTTTTGTTGAAACTTCCCCCAATGATTTTAGAAATTCTGACGGAATGTTATCTATCCCTAGTGCTTTATTTGACCTTAAGTCCTCCAAAGCTCTGTTAAATTCTGATTCTAGTACTGGATCCCCTACCTCTTCTAAATCGACCCCCGTTTCTTCTTCTTTCACATCAGACAAATCTTCCCCTCATAGAGGCTTTCAATGTATTCTTTCCACCTATCTGCTCTCTCCTCTGCATTTAACAGTGGAATTCCCGTTGCACTCTTAATGTTACCACCGTTGCTTTTAATATCACCAAAGGTTGTTTTGACTTTCCTGTATGCTGAGTCTGTCCTTCCGACAATCATTTCTTATCCACTGTCTTCACATTTTCCCTGCAGCCATTTCGTCATAGTTTCCCTGCACTTCCTATTTATTTCATTCCTCAGCGACTTGTATTTCTCTATTCCTGAGTTTCTGGAACATTTTTGTACTTCCTCCTTTCATCGATCAATTGAAGTATTTCTTCTGTTACCCATGGTTTCTTCGCTGTTACCTTCTTTGTACCTATGTTTTCATTCCCAACTTCTGTGATGGCCCTTTTTAGAGATGTCCATTCTCTTCACCTGTACTGCTTACGCCGGCCAGGGAGTCGAGCGGTTCTAGGCGCTACAGTCTGGAACCGCGCGACCGCTACGGTCGCAGGTTCGAATCCTGCCTCGGGAGTGGATGTGTGTGATGTCCTTAGGTTAGTTAGGTTTATGTAGTTCTAAGTTCTAGGAGACTGATGACCTCAGAAGTTAAGTCCCATAGTGCTAGGAGCCATTTGCTTTGGTACTGCCTACTGAGCTATTCCTTATTGCTGTATTTATAGCCTTAGATAACGTCAATCAAGCTTATATCGTCAATCCTTAGTACTTCCGTATCCCACTTCTTTGCGTATTGATTCTTCGTTGCGCTGAAGACCTTGCTGTCGTGCGCCCACAAACCCCTCTACTACTACTACTACTACTACTGATTCTTCCTGACTCTTAAACTTCAGCCTAATTTTCATCACTACTATATTGTGACCTATGTCTGCTCCTGGGCATTTTCCAAGTATACCTCCTCTAGTGATTCTTGAACAGAGTACTCGCTATCACTAGCTGAAACTTGTTACAGAACTCAATTAGTCTTTCTCCTCTCTCATTCCTTTTCCCAAGCCCATATTCTCCTGTAACTTTCTCTTCTGCTCCTTCCCCTACAACTGCATTCCAGTCTCCCATGACTATTAGATTTTCATATCCCTTTACATACTGTATTAGCCTTTCCTCATAAAATATCTCTTCATCTTCAGCTTGCGTCGTCGGCACGTATACCTGAACTATCGTTATCGGTGTTGGTTTGCTGTCAGTTCTGATAAGAACAACCCTATCACGCAACTGTTCACAGTAACACACTCTCTGCCCTACCTTCCTATTCATAGCGAATCCTACATGTGTTATACCATTTTCTGCTGCTGTTGATATTACTCTATACTTATCTGACCAGAAATCCTTGTCTTCTTTTCATTTCACTTCGCTGACCCCTACTATATCTAGATTGAGCCTTTGGATTTCCCTTTTCAGTTTTTACAGCTTCCCTACCACGTTCAAGCTTCTGACATTCCACGCTCCAAATCGTAGAACGTTATCATTCCGTTTATCATTCAATCTTTTTCTCTTGGTAACCTCCCCCCCCCCCCCCTTAGCCGTGGATCTTTCGCCAATGGAGTCATCATCGTGACACTTCTTCAATTACAGGCCACATGTCCTGTGGATACACATTACGTGTCTGTAATGCAGTGGTTTCCATTGCCTTCTGCATCCTCATGCCGTTGATCATTGCTGATTCTTCCACCTTTAGGGGCAGTTTCCCACGCAAGGACAAAAGAGTGCCCTGAACCTCTATCTGCTTCTCCTCCTCCTTTGACAAGGCCGTTTCAGAATGAGGGGTGACTTCTTATGCCGAAAGTCTTCGGGCGCCAATGCTGATTATTAATCAAAATTTAAGCAGCGTCGTGACTCGAGACAGGGACCGAAGATGTTTTGATTATGAGTCAAGAACGCTACCCCTCCCCCCTTTTTTTATTTTGTTCAGTACAGTTCATTGCGTTTGGTCTGGGCGGACGTCACATGGCGTCCGTTCAAATTGATCGTAGGCCACTGGTACTGCAGTCAAATTCCTCTTTTCTTGTTCCGTTCATGAATGGAGCCTAGGAAGAGCTGTTGGGAAATCTCCGATTTTGTCGTCTTGGTCATTTGAGGGATGCGTGGGGGAGAGGAGAGGAGGTGGGAGAAAACTGTCTTATAGTACCTGTCACTGGAATTAAAAGTGCATTTCCGTAACGGTGTCGCGCTTACTCAACAAAACTGTGCAAAACCCGCCGTTGTATGTCACATCTTATTTCTTCTATTAATTCCACCTGGTGTAAACAGGCCTCTGTTATTAGCAGTGTACGTAATTGTGTAATTGAAAAAAAAACTTTGTATTAACGTTAATTCTGAGCAGCCAGTAGGAGATGAACAGTAACTATTTAATGTAACCGAGCAAGCACAAATAATATTAAGTCATGTAGTGACAGTTTTTTGTCAATATACTGAATATATCAAGTTTCTGAAGGTTGTTTCTCAGCTCTTAATGCACGTCTTTACTCGTCCTCCTTTGCCAGTAGGTTGTCATTTATGATGGAATTTACGGAAAATTAGAAATGAATGTATGGCTAACATTACCATCAAGAGAATCTACTTTTTCTGACAACAATCCTATCCCGCCCAAATGTGGGCACTAGCCATCTCATTCCTCTCTGCAATCCCATTAATCTAATTCCCACTTTCCATCTATTACTTGCGTCTCCCATTCCACATAACTTTTGATAGGATATCCTTCCCAATACTCTCTCTTTCAAACACTTACCAGGACCAAACAGGTAATAAAAACTCATGCTACCATCATCATGTCATACCTATCTACTCTGCCTTATTTTATTGAAATTATTTTTATATTTCTTTCCTTTTTCTGTACTATAAAGGCTGTAAATCGGAAACCTTGTCACTGGGGGATTGTATATCGCAAATAAACATAAAAAATAATACCTCTCACCACTGTGCTGGATGAAGTAATGTAGTGCAACGGTTACATGGAAACTTTAGTGTGTCCTAAAACATACTAACAGTGTGTAGAACTGCCGGCCTTGTGGCCGAGCGGTTCTAGGCGCTTCAATCTGGAACCCCGGGACCGCTACTGTCGCAGGTTCGAATCCTGCCTCGTGCATGCATATGTGTGAAGTACTTAGGTTAGTTAGGTTTAAGTAGTTCTAAGTTCTAGGGGACTGATTGCCTCAGATGTTAAGTCCCATAGTGCTCAGAGCCATTTGAACCATTTGAAGTATGTAGAACCGGTGGGGTCAAGAGATCCATCAGAACCACCTGGAAAATGTTGCACGGTAGACTCCCTGGATGACTGCGCCTTTCTCACTGTTCAGAAAGTTTGACGATGTATATGTTTTAACGACAGTGTGTTTAGCCAGCGGCTTTCCTGGAGGAATGGACCTGGCGGGAGACATTTGACTAGTAGCAAACCGCCAAATCGAAATGAAGGCGTTCTCTCTTCCATTTATAACACATTCCATGAAAATAATTAGCTTATGGAAAATACTGAACATACTTCTTAGCTAACAGTTACAAAAAGCCACAGTTTCGTGTGCACATATGGTGTGGGGAGTCTTTAAAATTTAACAGTTACACTGGACAATGCAATCTAGATCGCTAGCTGAAGCAGCTGTTGAATCGTATAGGATTATTAGTCCCTAGATAACAGATTGTCTCTGTAAGCCGACGCAGAGTTACTTTCTTCTGACAGTCTTTCACAGCCATTAGGAACTTCTTAACCAGACGCTCTTCTCCACAACACTTTGATTTATGCAAGGATTCCAGCCTGCGTCATATAAATCACGAACTTTAATGTATGCATACAGTGGCAGTGCTACATAAGAGCATATGAACACCATAACTTTCGATACCTTGCGGATTTATTGGTTATTTTTCTTTGAATGCTGTTAAACGTAACGTAGATGTGGCAATCTGGAAGATACGGCAGTTAAATCTACATCGCTACTACTCCATGCTCTGGACTCCATGAAACTTGCCATCAGCGTCGTGAGCACGTCTGCAATTGTGCGTGTTTTAAGGAGCTTCTGCGCATGCGCGACTCGCATGACGTAATTCACTTATGGGCCAAATACATACGAATTTGATAAACAATGTGCACAGATCACGATGTGCACAGCTAGCCCTTGCCACTCAACTAGAAGTTGAGGTTACTGCCAGCAGGTGGTAGCACACTGCGGCAGACTTTTATCCTCATTTGCTCTGCATAAATCCTGCTAGACTATAGCACACTCCTCAGATATGCTGATTCACTCACTATATACTGTTGTAAAATTAGATCGGATGTCAGTATATGTTAAAGTCGTACTGACAGTAAACCTATTTTGTGGGTTATGAATGAGTTGTAGTATATTAAGTTACGAATTTTATCATACAATAATCCAACTGAGGTGCTGAGAATCATGTGGGCCTAAAGCACATCACCGTCGATTGTGAGATTGTAACATTTATTCATGCTTCTGAAATATGTTGATTTTGTGGTGACTCAGGTTTATATGTGCTGTAGGCTCATGTTGTATATATTAGAATTCACGAAAAGTTTTATCGCTGGTTTCTCTGATATTCACTTAAATGTAGGATCGAGAGCAATTTGCGTTAGGCTGTTTTGGATCTCAGTACCTCATTTGTATTCTAGTCAAGTGATCATGTTGGTAGAAATTACTGCTTGAGTTTAATCATTTCCACGAATGGAACTTTGTGTTTGGAGTTGACTGTTTAGTGTGCAAGAATCGCCTTTCGCGTGCAGTGTAAACATGAACTATGTTGAATCTGTTTTTATGCTAACAAAAAAATAAAGCTGTGAGGACGGGGCGTGAATCGTGCTTGAGTAGCTCAGTCGGCAGAGCACTTGCCCGCAAAAGGCAAAGGCCCCGACTTCGATTCTCGGTCCGGTACACAGCTTTAATCTACCAGGAGGTTTCATATCAGCGCACATTCCACTCCGGGTGAATATCTCACTCTGGGGACAGGTACCAGGAGAAGTTAGGCGCGAAGAAACTGGGGCCTCCTAGAACAGATCATTTGATTGGGATAGTGAAATAACCAAATAAGCGTGACTACAAGCGAACATTTAACAAGGAAATGTTCAGTTAGCCCAAGTTGTTTTGTGGGTGCAGCGTAAGAATGTCTGATTTTCAGCCCTGAAGTAAATTCGTGAACTAATACCAATACATCTGTTAAGGATCTTGTACATTTGTCTGAAAAAAAATGGAAAAGCACGAAAACTCTCGCTAACACAAAACATCATTTTGTTATTGCCCTAAAATGTACTTAATTACGTAAAAAAACAACAAAATTCCACAAAAACAATTATTTCTTTTGTCAGATAGGTTATGCATATTATTATTATTATTATTATTATTATTATTACTAAAAGCAAAACGAGGATAATAGAATGTAGTCGAATTAAATAGGGTGATGCTGAGGAAATTAGATTAGGAAATGAGACACTTAAAGTAGTAAATGAGTTTTGCTATTTGGGGAGCAAAATAACTGATGATGGTCGAAGTAGAGGATATAAAATGTAGACTGGCAATGGCAAGGAAAGCGTTTCTGAAGGAGAGAAATTTGTTAACATCGAGTATAAATTTGTCAGGAAGTCATTTCTGAAAGTATTTGTGTGAAGTGTAGCCATGTATGGAAGTGAAGTGTGGACGATAAATAGTTTAGACAAGAAAAGAATAGAAGCTTTCGAAAGGTGGTGCTACAGAAGAATGCTGAAGATTCGATGGGTAGATCATATAACTAATCAGGAGGTATTGAATAGAATTGGGGAGAAGAGGAATTTGTGGCACAGCTTGACTAGAAGAAGGGATCGGTTGGTAGGACATGTTATAAGGCATCAAGAGATCACCAATTTACTACTGGAGGGCAGCATGGAGGGTAAAAATCGTAGAGAGATACCAAGGGATGAATACAAATGGTTCAAATGGCTCTGAGCACTATGGGACTCAACTGCTGAGGTCATTAGTCCCCTCGAACTTAGAACTATTTAAACCTAACTAACCTAAGGACATCACAAACATCCATGCCCGAGGCAGGATTCGAACCTGCGACCGTAGCGGTCTTGCGGTTCCAGACTTCAGCGCCTTTAACCGCACGGCCACTTCGGCCGGCGGATGAATACACAAAGCAGATTCAGAAAAGCACTCCGTCTTCAGGCCACGAATAGCCTACCGAAGGATGTAGGTTTTAGTAGGTACTGGGAGATGAAGCAGCTTGCACAGGATAGAATAGCATGGAGAGCTGGATCAAACCAGTCTCTGGACTGAAGACCACAACAAAATTGTTATTATTACTGTTATTACTATTGGCAATGGCTGTAGTTGTATAAAATTGTTGATAAGCATAACTGTTGTACAATAGATGCTATTAAGTTCACACTCTCAGATTTATGTGAATCTAAAAATTTGTGAACACCGAGAATGTATGCTCACGAGCCGCCACTGCATGCATGTGCCTTGCGATCATGAATATCACAAAGATAGAATTATGATATTGGTTATACACAGTTATTCGAGTAATTCCAGGAGATAGTGTGCAGAAAGCTTGCAGCTCTATCTGATGTCAGCTTTTGAGTATGTAGGAGCGTGGCGCGCATCAGACGTGCGTCAAATGCGGGAGGGTTCGCTGGAATCTAGGGTGACGCATGGTCATAACTTAATTGGCCTGTATAAACAAATCTGCGCTGGATAGATAGATGGATTGATGTAACAATTACATTTATTTGTCTCTGCTTCGCGGGTTACCGGGTCCGTTTCTCGGCGAGGACGGAGATTTTTTCGCTTAGAGTCTGGATGTATCTGTTTTACTCATTTCATCTCGTCTTCATCACAATGATGGGTAAGTCACCGAAGTGGCGTCAAATATAAGACTTGCGCCAGACGGGCGAACAATCCTCCCGGCCAATAATGGCATACGATCATTTATTTCATTGGCTAGTGTGAGCTTAAGAGACCAGTCAGAATTTCACCTACTCTTATAAGCATAATTGCACGTATTTCTACGAAAGAGAAATCATGGGTAAGAAACCACGCGAGGTGGCTGATGGGAGTAACTGAAGCGAGTGCAGAGCGAATGACCTAGACCGATATTGACTGGTTCCCTACTGCTGCCATCTTTAGCTGGCCGACAACACTGCGCTTAGTACGCCTAAATTGCCTATAAATCCGTTGATTTCGAACTTAATTACATCTAACATTTCACTATCGTTATCACAGCGTTTTACTTCTGTTTTAATAGACACGGACTCTCTCTACGCAGCGTCTCCGCTAGTTAATGTTGGCAGCGACCGGAAAGCAGCCAATAACGGTCGATGTCATTCGACTTCCGTCGATTCGCTAGGCTCCTTGCTGAACCCCGCTTTTGAGTGTACCAACAGCAGGCCAGCATTTGACCGAGCCACCTAGCCAAGATGGATTGTAAATGCTCGTCGTCTTGAACTTTAATTATATATTGTCAGTATTATCATTTGTTACTGGATAAAAAGATTCAACACTTAACTTTGACAATGGTTATAAGAAATCAGTAATATTAATTTTTAAAAAATGTTCAAATGTGTGTGAAATCTTATGGGACTTAACTGCTAAGGTCATTAGTCCCTAAGCTTATACACTACTTAATCTAAATTATCCTAAGGACAAAAACACACACCCATGCCCGAGGGAGGACTCGAACCTCCGCCGGGACCAGCTGCACAGTCCATGACTGCAGCGCGTTAGACCGCTCTGCAATATTAATTTAGTTTTGCTCGAATATCTTAATGTGGGCCTCACACTGATGATTGGCGCTTTGCAACTGTTATTTCTTGTTTAAAACTGTTACGTTTCACTACGACGGCTAATTAATTAAGACATAATCAACGATTTCATTCTCCTATCGTTTCTCTACGAGCTTTGCAATATGGCGTTTTTTTAAACAGTCACCTCTGGTTGTCTTAGCCGGTGTTTTTGGACAGTTTTACATGTGTTCAGGTTGCCGACTTTTAGAGATGGGCAAAGTCCTTCATCCTTGGGAACTAATTCACTGGTGATCGCTCTTTTTTGGGAACCGTTCATTTTCACTCGTTCACCGTTCATTGTGCTCGGTATATGGTTCTATGAAAAAATGAAACTTAGTAGCATAGGTGACTGAGGGGGCACTTGCCTCCCTCCTGGAGTACAGAGCTTTTATTCCTAACAAAAGGCTCACACACTTGTAATTTTCGTGATTCTGCAAAACGTCTCGTTTAGCCAACTGCAGCGTTATGTGGCTGATCGCAGTGAAATAATATAAGGTGGGGCACGAAAAACCGGCCTCGAGTACAAACTGCTATCCAATTACGCACGATTTGTTGACCGCTACGAGCAGAGTAGGTAAACATGGAAGAATTAGGCAGTGAAGAAATAACAAATAAGCTTCGAAACAATAGATGACGATTGGTAAGCGACAATGAGCAGTCTAGTACTCGGGGCCGAGATTTCGTGCGCCACGCTGTACCACTGAAATAAAATTATGGGAGTTATGATATTCCCTTTACAAAAGGTGACACCACACGCTCGATTACGAAGCGCGAGCTTCATTCGGTTGTATGTCGGTCTGCCTTCCATAACAATGGACATGCTGTTTTACCTTGGATAAAAAAAAAGACGGAATATGGCCACTCGTATGTGCCGTGCCGACGTCCTTTGCATGTGTAATAACAAAAAACCTTGCCTTTTTACAGGTATTTCTTCAGCTGTTTATCGAAATAGTAAATTAAGCTCATACGCCGTTTTGTTACCTGAAAAGATGTATGTATTTTGTGTAATTTACGTAATTATAAAATACATTTTAATTACCGGTCGTGGACGCTGAATAGAATACGAAAAGAACCAGAAGTTCAGAGTTCAGAAAAGATTTGAAACAGATCTAGAATGTGATGTGGGCTGACAATGCAGCCAGTCCACAGTGACGGGTAGCCGAAAGAAAGGCACGCGTACACACACGCCGACTGGCGTGAAGTCTGGAACAGGCTAACTATTGAATGCTAATAAGAAAAGTATGCAGCTCCTCGAATACTTAACTTTATTCTTTGTTGGTTTACAACGTTCTTCTTGAGACATTTATACGATAACTATCAAACTATGTAAGGCTAATGGCGCCTTGCTAGGTCGTAGCCGTGGACTTAGCAGAAGGCTATTCTAACTGTCTCTCGGCAAATGAGAGAAAGGCTTCGTCCGTATAGTCGCTAGCAATGTCGTCGTACAACTGGGGCGAGTGCTCGTCCGTATCTCGAGACCTGCCTTGTGGTGGCGCTCGGTCTGCGATCACACAGTGGCGACACGCGGGTCCGACATGTACTAAATGGACCGCGGCCGATTTAAGCTACCACCTAGCAAGTGTGGTGTCTGGCGGTGACACCACAGAATGGACGTGCGAAGCAAACGAAACAAACAACTCGATACTGAACTATGAGCAGTCAGCAGTGGAACTGCGACGAGTGGCCACGCGAAGGAGAACGAGGCCGGCCGAGCGAGACCGAGACAGACGGGAACGAGACCGGCTGACGTGCCGTTCGGGAACGAAACCGACCGTTTCCCGTTCCCGGGAACTATAAGTAGAAAGCCGCGACCGAAGTGAACTATGGAAGACCGTTCCTTAGAATTCGTTCCTCGCTCGTTCCATTCATCTTGGTGAACCGTTCCTTTGGACCCGTTAGTTCGCGAACGACCCATCTCTAGTGACTTTACCCTATCTTCGAGGTTTCCCAGCCATTTCAACAAGAAATGCAAGACTGCAATGATGCCTGTGCTGTCCTGACAAGTGTCAATAACATGTCCGTCTGTTGCCCAGGCCAGCACAATCTCCATATCTCTCACCCGTTGAAAACATATGGCGTAGGACTGCAGTGGGTAATCTGGACAAAATTTGACCTTGAAGTGTCAGTTTGCCTGCACGCAAAGGAAACGCATGACATCAGTATACCTCATCCCTCTTTTGAGTCATGCCCCTTTCCTAACTTCCCAAGAGATGTCCATTTTCGTCGGCATCCCCTTATGTATTTAATTTCTTGGAAATAGGACGATCGGAGAGAGTGTAAGCTACTTCCGTCCCAGGAAACATATTCGGCTGTCCCAGTCACAGCTCAGCATTTAGTCATGAGATGGGGTGTAAATTGAGCGCAGGCGCGCGCGCGCACACACACACACACACACACACACACACACACACACACACACACTATCACACACACACATCGATTACTCCCCTTTAGGAGAGCGATTGAACTTGAATTCACGATTTTATTTTTGGATGTTTTCTCTCTTCCTCTCCCAGAAACTCTTCATACTCTCAGAATGTTCTCTCTTCCGTTCATGTGGCCACTTTTACCAGGTTGTTGCGTTCTTCTTTACTCGAACTTCACATTCATGATTTTACTCCGACACTCGTTTCGGTCTTCGAGATTTTCTATGTTGATCTGTTGTACGTCCCACTGGACCTTCTTTAGCCACTCCGTGCTGCATTTACTCTTTGTTACGACGTCGATTAGTTTCCTTGCTGTTCTGGTGTTCTCTATCCTGTAGATATGTGTGTAGAACTTTCCTCGGCGTTTCCTGATTTCTTCGTTTATTGTGTTGGTCTTTTTATAGAGTTCGTTCTGAGGTCTCTTCATCCAGATGCCGTTTTTGTTGATTGCTCCGTAAATCTTCCTAAGAATTTTTCGTTCCCGTTTTTCTGTTTCCCTAATTTTGGAGTGACGACCAATTACCACTGTTTCAGCTGCGAATCTTGCTTCTGGAAGAATCACAGTTTTGTAACGTCTCAATTTTGCGTCTGTCTAAATGCATTTCTTGTTGTAGTAGCCCCATGTTAATTTATATGCCTTTTGCAGCTTGCTGATCCTTTTTTCATTGGCGATTCTGTTTAGTCCTGATGACTGTAAAGTTCCACCACGATATTTAAAGTGGCTGACTTGTGTGATGTTACTGTGTTTCGTCATTAGCGGGGGACTTATTTTCTAGCCGTCTTTCCATTTATCAGACGAAATTTGCAATCCAGTTTTCTGTGCAATTTCATGTAGTTTTTCCACTGCGTGAATCGCTTCTGTCCTGTTGTTTGTGATAATAGTAATATCGTCCGCGAAGGCAAGGCATTTTACTTTCGCACGGTTTTCTTTTCTGATACGAATTTGGACATCTTTCACATGAGATTCCCAATCTCTGATGATCTTTTCTTGAAAATATTGAAAAGAATCGGGGGTAGTCCGTCACACTGCCGTACTCCTAATTTCAAAGGCTTCTGATATCTCACCCATGAATTTCACTTCGGAAGTTGTTTGTGTAAGTGTATGTAATATGATTTTCCGGGTCTTTCGGTCGATTCCGAATTCTTCCATAGTTTTAAAGAGGGTTTCGTGGCCTATTGAGTTAGAAGCTTTCCTGTAATCGATGACTGTAATTACTGTATTCCTGCATTTTCTCATTTGTCGTACCGTCTTTAGACTCCAGACCTATTCCGCTCATGTTCGCCCTCATCTGAAAAAATGTGTTCAAGTGTGTGTGAATTTCTAAGGGAGCAAACTGCTGAGGTCATCGGTCCTTAGACTTACACACTACTTAAACTAACTTATGCTAAGAACAACACACAGACCCATAACCGAGGGAGGACTCGAACCTCCGGCGAGAAGGGCCGCGCAATCAGTGACATGGCGCCTCAAACAACGAGGCTGCCCTTTTCTGAATCCGGTCTGGTACTCCCCAAGTAGTGGATTCGCCTGGGGTTCTATTCTGTACACCGCAGCACGGAGATTCATCTGTAGTTGTTGGTGTCGGTCTTGTCACACTTCCTATGTAACGGGTGGATCAGAGCGTATTTCGTGGTTTTTCGTTCGTCTCCCATATGTCAGATTAGGTCAGTGTGGGATTGTTCAGTTTTCAGAGTCCGGCGATAATCCCATCTTCTCCTGTCCCTTTGGCCGAGCGGTTCTAGGCGCTACAGTTTGGAACCGCGCGACCGCTACGGTCGCAGGTTCGTATCCTGCCTCTGGCATGGATGTGTGTGATGTCCTTAGGTTAGTTAGGTTTAAGTAGTTCTAAGTTCTACGGACTTCTGACCTAAGAGGTTAAGTCCCATAGTGCTCAGAGCCATTTGAACCGTTTCTGCTGGCGCTTTGTTGTTCTTGAGCTGCTTGATTATCGCCGTAATTTCTGCGAGATCTGCGGCTTTTGAGTCCGGGTGTGTGAATACCGGGGACGTGAAGTTTTTCCTATGGTGATTCGCAGTTAAGAAGGGAGCAAAAATACCGGGCTAATATTTTGCAGTTGTTTTTTGAGTTGTTTGCAACGAGCCGTCTGGTCTTTTGAAGGACAGATTGTGTGCTTGGTATCCCTATAGGTTTTCTCTAAACGTCTCGTAGAAATACCTTGTATTATTTTTGTTGAAATCCTGTTGGATTTCGTGGAGTCTATTGTCATATCCTCGTTTTTCTTTTCGAATAATCTTTGCAGTCTGTTTTCGAGTCCTAAGAAAGGTGTCTCACTTTTCCTCGGTTTTGTGGTTGCTGAATATTTTCCAGGCTGTTATTTGGTTGTCTGTTGCCTGATCGCAGACTGTGTTCCACCAGCGTTGTTTTCTGGTGCGAGGGGGTTCCCATGGTATCATGGCTTCCCGAATTTTTCCTGTTAGTTTCTTCCAGTCAGTCGATTTTTCCTGATTAATTTGTTTGATTTGTGCGTTGTTGAGTTTTGTCGTATTTTCCTTGGAAATCGCGACGTGATGAATTTGGTATTCGCCCTGCCTCAGAAATACTTTCTGAGGTAGTTTCACATTGAGAATTGTAGCTACAACCACTGTAAACAAATACTGCTTGTCACGTCCTTCGTCCCAGGCAATGTCGACCAAGAGCGTTTGCATGTTTCTCTTTACGAAGGAAATGATTTTTAAATCTCAATTTTACACGCCCACTCGACAGAGGGGTCCCAAATCAGTCTAGTCCGATACTCGTTTTATTGATATGTGTTAACAAGGACAGTAAAACACGAAGAATAACCAATGCTGCACCAGCACCGCCATGGCCCGCGCTGACATCGTCTTGCAGAAGCACGCTTCTCCTTCCATGCTGGGGTATTGATTATTCTTTGTGTTTTACTGCCACTGTTATCACACAGTGATAAAACGTAAATCGCACTATACTAATTTCAGACAGCTTTGTCGGATGGGGACGTAAAATTACGATTTCTAAATCATTGTGTGTGTTACGGGATACTAACCGAACTCTTCTCGTCGAAGCAGAGATATAATTACCAATATTTGTTCGGGCTGACTCCAGTTACACATTGCAAGAACTAAATTGAAAGTATCTACTGAGACATCAGAGAAAATGCTCCTACTACTCTTAGGAGAGAGAGCCTAAAATGTAATTTACGGGGGTGAGTCAAATGAAAATATTAAATTTGTAATAACAAATCGAAATTTCGTGCCGCTATCCCGTAAGCTAGTAAGCGTGCTACAAACAGCGTGCAGAATGGCCTGTAGGTGGCAACATAGTGCAGATGCACACATACCGTCGCAGTTTCAGTATGAAGATGGCCACCCCACTTGCGACTTGCACCAGGGAAGAACAGCGTTCTGTTATTCGGTTTTTGCGTAGTGAAGGTGTGAAACCTATTGAAATTCATCGACGAATGAAGGTTCAGTACAGTGATGCATGTTTTTCACAGCAACAAGTCTACGAATGGAGTAGGAAGTCCGCAAATGGTGTGACTTCAGTGGAAGATGCTCCTCGTCCTGGTCAGGCACAACGAGTTGTGGCTCCATAGGACATTGCAACAGTTGAAGCCATAGTGAAGGAAAACCGCCGAGTGACACTGAATGACATTGCAGCATGTTTAGAGATTAGTCATGGGTCAGCACACCACATTATGCATGATGTGCTCCAGTTTCACAAAGTGTCTGCAAGATGGGTGCCACGGCAGTTGACTCCTGAAATGAGAGAATGACGTGTTGATGCTTGCGAAGGACTTCTTCGGCGCTTTGTATGAGAAGGTGATGGCTTCCTTGCAATAACCGTTACTGGGGACGAAACCTGGGTTCACTTCCACCAACTGGAAACGAAGAGAGCTAGCAAGGAATGGCGCCATTCCTCATCACCAAAACCAATTAAGTTTGAACAGAACCATCAGAAGGGAAGTTTATGCTGACTTTCTTTTGAGACGAAAAAAGGCGTCATTTCGGAGCATCACATGCCTAGAGGGACCACTGTCACCACCGTATCATACACAGGTCTACTAAAAAATCATCTGCGGCCTGCAATCAAATCACAGCGACGTGGATTGCTGTCAGCAGGTGCCCTTTTGCGACGTGACAATGCAAGGCCCCACACTGCCCGTACAACAGTTGCAACAATCACAGACCTGCATTTTGAGTGTCTTCCTCATCCACCATGCACACCAGACCTTGGCCCAAGTGATTTCCATATGTTAGGACCACTCAGACGCAAAGGGATGAAAGAAGTTCCGCTCTGATGAAGAGGTACGCCACGCGGTGCATAAAGTGGTTGCGCGGACTACCAAAAGAATTTTTTTCTAAAGGAATTTATGCACTTCGTAAGCGCTGGAGGACTTGCATTGAGCGTGGGGGAGATTATGTTGAAAAGTGATACAGTTTTGTGCCACTTATGCATAATAAATAACATTTAAAAAATATTAAAGGTTTTCGTTGACTTACCCTCGTATTTTCTGGTCTGGCTACTGGCTAACATAGCGTCTTATTCTACTTTCCATAGTTTCGATTTTAGGCCTGACTGAAGTTACGTTCCACAGGTCATTCAAAATGGTAAACTTTCATCATCTGGCATCTTTTAGCAGATTGTCTATAATGGTTCCCTTCACCAACCACAGTTTTAGGGGAGAAGATGACAATCCTTTATAGTCTAAGAACCGTGAATGTCGTCTTTTGCCGCCAGATATGCATCGTTATTCCTTAGGTTTCTATTTTTGGGCCCAAAAAAATGAAAGATTATACTGTGAGCGGTTTTGAATGGATATTATAGGCTTAGTTCCTGGATTTTGTTTTTGATATAACTGTTGGGAGCAATATGTGTGTTGTCCTTTTGGCCATCGCCAGCAGATGGTAACAATGCTCTGCAGCAGGTTATTACTACTTTGACGTTTCTCGACGAAAAAGATGTGAAATTACTGTCATTTCCATAGCTAAATCAATAAGCTATTTTTGTTTGTCCATAGGGTTGCCTTTTTTGAAAATGAGCCTTAGGTTTTTGTGAGTAAAATGTAAAATTGATTTTCTACTTGCTGTCCGCCACGGTTTTGGCTATTAAGTCACTATATTCTAATTAAAAAGCACTGAATTTTGTGGACAGGTTGAAAAACAGTAGCGGAGGGTGTTGTTCCTTGGTACACTTTTCAGACTTTCGCCTCTAGCCACACCTGTAACAGAAAAGTCATATACACTAAAAAATTTTCCAAACGGAACGTGTATAATTCGGAAACTGCGCAAACCGCAGAGGTGTTTAAGCACCGACACATTTAGTACACTTTTTATACAATTTTTTTTTACAAAGCGGAACGTGCTGAATGCGTATTTTAATACTTAATTAATAATTCACTGCACAATGCAGAAAAGAGCTCATACAGTACTATTGCATTATGGTATCGTTAGTTATTCACGACTCTACAAGGATGCTACTTTTAAGACAAAGACCGTGCAGGTCTGACAATGCTGTTAAGCTGCGTAAAACCAAGAAAAGAGGTTCGGCTCAACGCTGCGCTGCGGGTTTGTATATCAAACGAGCCGTTCTGTGCAGTAACGAAGTTACGCACAATGTCTGTACAGCAAAGGAAATGGTTCGTTCGTGAGCGCTCTGTTTGATTGCGTTTTTCGTTTCCCATTATTACTGACGCGCGGGCGCACACCGGAGCATTTTGCGCACCTACGAACTCTAATGCAATCTGCGCAGTGAAAGAATTGGGTGTCGTTCCATTAAACAGTGGTTTTACCCGGCAAGGTCAAGCATTCCAAAGAAATGCACTACATTCATTATTTTCTGCCAGTTTCAGTTGGCTAGTAGCACTTTAAGTGATAACATGGTTTCGAACAAAAAGTATGTGTCGCTAACAGTTAACGAAACTATTAAGGTAACCGAGGCGGGTGAGAAAGACGAACTCTATGTGCGCAAAATAATGTTGCATTTCAGATGCAGTCATCATCATCATCATCATCATCATCATCATCATCATAATCAGTGTTCTGCCAAAAGGCAGGTTTTCACATGGTAGTTCCCCAGGCTGTCCAGTCTTCTGCCATCCTCTTCAGGTCTGCATAATTACCTCTTCCCTTTATGTCGTCTATCGTCTTGTATCTCTTTCGTACTCTGTCCTCTCCCACAAACCAATCCTTCCAAAGCATCTGCTAGCAAGCACTCCCTTCTCAATGAACGTCCCAACCAGTTCCTTTTCTTTCTCTTACAGCTTTCAGCAGACATCTTCTCTCACCAGTCAGTACTCTTTCATTACTCACTCTTACCATCCAGCTTATTCTCTCCATTCTCCTCCACATCGACATCTCAAATGCTTATAACGTTTTTATATCCTCTCGTCTCAGCGTCCGTGTTCCTGCTCCATATAGTGCGACACGCCAGACAAAACATTTGCCTAGCCTTTCCCTTAGACGATTATCTAATTTCTAATTTGCCACATAAGAGTCTCCTCTTTGTGTTGAATGCCTCCTTCGCTATGGCAATTCGAGTTTTCACCTCCTGGTCACATCAACTCTTCATTTATTGTGCTGCCAAGATATTTAAGTGCAGTTACTTGGCTAATGGTAGATTGTCCTATTTTAATATTGGACGGACTGTGTCTTATACTGATGACCATACTCTTTGTTTTTGCTGTGTTTATTTGCATCCCACATTCCACATAAGCTTCATTCAGATCTTTCAGAATGTTATTCACTGTCCACTCACTTTCTGCCACTAATAGCATGTCATCAGCAAAACTTATACATTCTGTTCTCTTTCCACCAATACATATTCCTCTTTTTTCCATCTAAGCCTTTAGCAATAATCTCTTCAAGGTATGCATTCAACAGGAGTGGGGAAAGGCAACAACCTTGTCTAACACCTCGTCCAATGCTGCTTCCTTCTGATATTTCATTTCTGGTGTAAATATAGATTGTGTACAAGTCATCTCTCTTTCCAATCTACTCCTTTCCTATTCAAAATATCCATCAGCTTGTTACACTGAACTCTGTCAAAAGCCTTTTCTGAATCTATAAAAACAGCAAAGATTTCTCTACCTTTTCCATATATCTTTCCCCTATAGTTCTTAACAGGCCAATAGTATCTCTTGTTCCTTTTCCTCTTCTAAATCCGAACTGCTCCTCAGCTATCACTCTATCCATCTTGCCATATAGCCTTCTATTCAACACTCTCAGCAAGCCTTGAGCTGCCTGAGAAATTAGACTGATGGTCCTATGCTCTTCACCTTTTTCATTGTTTCCCTTTTTCTCTATTGGTATCATAACTGTTGCAAGGAAGTCCTCAGGCAATTCCCCTTTGTCATATACCTAGTTACAGCGGTAGATTATTTATTTTCTTGCCATCTTTCCCAGACTCAACAGTTCTGCTGGCAAATCATCAATTCCACGTGCCTTCCTATTCTTCATCTCCTTCAGCGCCTTTTCAACTTCTACTTCTGCTTCCTAGATGGTGAATCCCTTTCCATCTTCCGGCACATATTGCTCCTCTTCAACCTCAATTTTCCGAGTATCCGGAGTAGTCCTTATCTATACGAGGTTGGGCATTGTACTTTAATAGACAGCATACGACATTTCTCAGTGTAATACCAGTGGGTGTTGCGACGCAATAACTGATAATCGTAAGGAATAACATAATAATAACTATGACAATGATAATTACTACAATACTATTACTTAGTCGCAAACGATAAGATGGTAATAATACAGTACTGGCCACGAAGATGACCTGCTACAGACGCGAAATTTAACCGACAGGAAGAAGATGCTGTGATATGCAAATAATTAGCTTTTCAGAGCATTCACACAAGGTTGGCGCCGATGGTGACACCTAAAACGTGCTGACATAAGGAAAGTTTCCAACCGATTTATCATACACAAACAGCAGTTGACCGGCATTGCCTGGTGAAACGTTGTGGTGCCTCGTGTAAGGAGGAGAAATGTGTACCATCACGTTTCCGACTTTGATAAAGGTCGGATTGTAGCCTGTCGCGATTGCGGTTTATCGTATCGCGACATTGCTGCTCGCGTTGGACGATATCCAATGACAGCAGAATATGGAATCGGTGGGTTCAGGAGGGTAATACGGAACGCCGTGCTGGATCTCAACGGCCTCGTATCACTAGCAGTCGAGATGACAGGCATCTTATCCGCATGGCTGTACCGGATAATGCAGCCACGTCTCGATCCCTGAGTCAACAGATGGGGACGTTTGCAAGACAACAACCATCTGCACAAACAGTTCGACGACGTTTGCAGCAGCATGGACTACTAGCTCAGAGACCATGACTGCGGTTACCCTTGACGCTGCATCACAGACAGGAGCGCCTCCGATGGTGTACTCAACAACTAACCTGTGTGCACGAATGGCAAAACGTCATTTTTCGGATGAATCCAGGTTCTGTTTGCAGCATCATGATAGTCGCATCCGTGTTTGGCGACATCGCGTTGAACGCACATTGGAAGCGTCTATTCGTCATCGCCATGCTGGCGTATCACTTGGCGTGATGGTATGGGGTGCCAGTGGTTACACGTCTCGGCCTCCTCTTGTTCGCATTGATAGCTCTTTCAACAGTGGACGTTACATTTCAGAAGTGTTACGACCCGTGGCTCTACCCTTCATTCGATCCCTGCGAAACACTACATTTCAGCAGGATAATGCACGACCGCATGTTGCAGGTGCTGTAGGGGCCTTTCTGGATACAGAAAATGTTAGACTGCTGCCATGGCCAGCACATTCTCCAGATCTCTAACCAATTTAAACGTCTGGTCAATCGTGGCCGAGCAACTGGCTCGTCACAATACGCCAGTCACTACTCTTGGTGGACTGTGGTATCGTGTTGATTCTGCATGGGCAGCTGTACCTGTACACGCCATCCAAGCTCCGTTTGACTCAATGCCCAGGCGTATCAAGGTCGTTATTACGGCCAGAGTTGGTTGTTCTGGGTACTGATTTCTCAGGATCTATGCACCCAAATTGCATGGAAATGTAATTACATGTCAGTTCTAGTATAATATGTTTGTCCAATGAATACCCGTTTATCATCTGCATTTCTTCTTTGTGTAGCAAATAGTAATAATATACTATAATACTATATGCTATAATAATTATACTATCAACTACAGGAGTCATACCACACAATATCCACCAGTACATCAACGCAATACAGCTACATCCAAACGTATATATACAACTACAGAGATCTGTAATTATTGATACATGTTCAATTACCCGAAAGTTCCTAAATGCAATTTAACATATACCGTACAGTTAAAAGGAAGTCACGCTTGATCAAGATCCGCGTCACTTTCCATTTTTAACCAGACATAATTTCTGAGAAAGGAAAGAAAGAAATAACAATTACAACAATTTTGTTACTTTTAAAAATTGTTTAAAAGTGATTGTTGTTACGAATACCTCAAGCTTCGCCACCGCTGCTAAACATTTAATGTGTAGCAGTCTTAACATTTAATGCACGTGCACTAAAATAAGAAACGTATTAGCAGCTGGAATGGCTTCCATTAATTTCTAGAAACTTTATTAAATGATCTTTCAGGAAGAGGGCAAGTACTTACGAGTGAAATAGCGCGACGTTTCAATGAGGGTCTTCTAGCGAAGATGATGGCAGTGAAACTCATGGAATTGTCGCGCCATTTCGAAAATTCACTCACTTGCAAACCTAACAGCTTTATATCAGATATTTACTAGTAATTGAAAACTGTTCGAACAGTAATAATTGTAATGTCTCATCTGTTAGTGTATGTCCTGTTCAATTAACGGTGCTGTACGAAGTAGAAACAGCTGGCCGCAGGGGGACGCCTAGCATCGTAGCTGCAGACAGCTGAAGGTCGCCGACTTGGCAGCGGCTCCGACCGCACTTGCACGGACTTGGCGGCCTCTGGCACGGCGCGCTATCGACCTAACCGAGCCGTGCGAACAGCTGACTGCGGGCGTCGCCGCCAGCGGCGGCCGTGGTATGAATGGCGCGAGAGCGCAGGCACACGGGCACGCCTCTGCCACTCCCAGCGGCGCGCATGCGCTGTGCCTCTGACGGCAGCTGGCGCGCCGCTGACGTCACGTACTGGCAGCGCGCCCAGCGGCGACCGCTGCACCGCCGCGAGTTCAACTAAGCACGCTCTGACGTACTATCTCGAGTTCGTTACTGGATGCTTGCAACCCGACAGCGTTAAATTACACTGCGCTAGACGACAATGGCCCACTGTATCGCTTTAAGCTAATTTAGATTTAAAGGTATTGAGCCAAGTGATATTCAGTATTAGTTCTCACTGATTTCATTATATCCCCTACAATAATTGGCGCCTGTTTGAAATAATCTGCATAAAATGTATGATATACGAATGCCTTGTGTACGTCGAATTGTTATGCGCAACGAAATAAAAATAAATAAATAAATAAATAAATGAATAAATGAAGGAAGGAAGGAAGTTAACCTTACCACTGTAGCAGACAATATGAAGTTTTAATTTATTACCGGATTTTCTACCTTAAGGGAGGTAGGACGTCAAACGGGCCGACTTGGAGCAGGAGAGACACCACAGGACATTTTAATTTCTACTGTCTATACTTTAACAAATAAATTCATAAAACTTTGTCAGCATGACCAGGAAGGATTGAGGACTCACACTCATAGCAGTGGAAGTACAAAAACATAGCAAAATACCTTTTTTGCATGTGAAATTTCATCATTTTTTTCACTTACTACTGGCTGCATTTGTTTCTGTAGGTACACTTTTCTTCCTAAGTAAGAGAGACTCTTCGATGAATTTTGCACAGCATACAAGCAGTACTTACAGGTGTATGAAACTCTAGAATTTTCCAAATCTATTAAAAACTGTGGTAAAAATTGAGATAATTAACTATAAAATTTGAGTTTTTTCTAAACAAGAAGTTTAAAATGTAACAGATCATTCTTTTTTTCATAAATTAAATATACTCTAGAGTTTCATACACTGCTTGTATGCTGTGAAAAATTCATCGAAGAATCTCTCTTACTTAGGAAGAAAAGTGTACCTATAGCAACAAATGCAGCCAGTAGTAAGAGAAAAAATGATGAAATTTCACTTGTAAGAAAATGTATTTTGTTACGCTTTTGAGCTTCCACTACTATGAGTATGAATCCTGAATCCTTCCTGATCGTGCTTTCAAAGTTTTATGAATTTATTTGTAAAAGTATAAACAGTGGAAATTAAAATCCCCTGTGGTGCCTCTCTTGCTCCAAGTCGGCCCGTTTGACGTCCTACCCCCCTTAATAATTTGATTCACCATGTTCCTTCAAAGTTTAAAATGTAGTTGACTCAGTAAATTATTTTTGGACTCAAAAGCCTGAACGCAGAAAATACGATACAGTTAACTTCCTCTGCAGAGACAAATTTATTCTAATTGCCGTAAGCAAAGAAGCTATAATTATCCTGCATGTACCCAATGTTGTGACCAGACGGAACTACTTTCGTAGTGCCATAAGTGTGGCTTCTTTGATTACTCTGGAAGGAGGATCATTAAACTACAACACCTTACTTAAAGGAATACAAGATTTATTCAACCTTGACACAGTTCTTTGCCACAGGACTACTGGATACTTTACAACTGTCATTATCCTAGCAAAACAACACCTGATGCACTTATTAATAAACTGTTCTCTTGAGGTACAGTGTTCAACATTTACAACAGTACAGTTTCATCAGAAACTTTAACTACTCTTTGCTGGAATATTGCTGCCCGGTGTGGAATCTTTGCCAGATAGGATTGACGGAGGACATCAAAAAAGTGCAAAGAAGGGCAGCTCGTTTCATGTTATCGCGCAATAGGGGTGAAAGTGTCACTGATATGATACGCCAGCTGGGGTAGCAGTCACTGACTGACTCACTTTGTTGACAGCCACTTACGTAGGGAGAAATGATCATCATAATAAAATAAGAGAAATGAGAGCTCGAACGGAAAGATTTAGGTGTCCTTTTCCCACGGGCCGTTCGAGAGAGGAATGGTAGAGAAATAGTATGAAAATGGTTCAATGAACCCTCTGCCAGGCACTTAACTGTGAATTGCAGAGTAACCATGTAGATGCAGATTTACTGTAGCTGAAGTCGACACTGTCTTGCCCTCCTCGTGAAGAAGCTGCTGTGCCGAGTGGGTATGGGCGGTCTTCAGGATTCCTCGTTGCAGCGTGCAGCAGAACCTCGCTAACGTTTGTGGTATCGGCATGCAACGTCGACTTTGATGTGGCACTGTGAACTCTGGATGATACCACACTTAACATCTTCCTTATATCAGCAGTTCTGGAGCCATCGACTTCCCCAAACTTTTATTTTATTTATTTTTTTAACATTTGGATGTGAGTGCTGGGTTATATGTTCTTTTTTTTGCGCATTATAAAACTAGTGGACAGCTGAAACTTCCTGGCAGATTAAAACAGTGTGCCCGACCGAGACTCGAACTCGAGACCTTTGCCTTTCGCGGGCAAGTGCTCTACCATCTGAGCTACCGAAGCACGACTCACGCCCAGTCCTCACAGCTTTACTTCTGCAGTATCTCCTACCTTCCAAACTTGCTTCGGTAGCTCAGATGGTAGAGCACTTGCCCGCGAAAGGCAAGGTCCCGAGTTCGAGTCTCGGTCGGGCACACAGTTTTAATCTGCCAGGAAGTTTCATATCAGCGGACACTCCGCTGCAGAGTGAAAATCTCATTCTAGTGGACAGCTCTTTGTCGGCCATACTGTCAGTGTTCTCTAGACAACCAATCTGCCCTTTCTTTTGCTTTATCGATATGTCTCGTCTGTTTTATGGAATCCCTTTTTATTTATCTCACGTGGTAATCTTTCAGGGTACAGAGTCAGTTCTTTTGACTTGAGATCGAATTTTACATTTCTTTAAAAGTCTCTCACTTAATATGACCATGTTTCTTTGCACTTTACGCTAATTTGCCTTGATCGGAGGCTATCATGTGTGCTAACTAATCTGTGGGTTTCTTCTGTTGCCGGCAAGCTGTAATATTTTTTTATCCATACCCTATTTGTGCCGTGGCCATGGACGTAACTATATCACATTAGAGCTTCTTTTGACTAAACTAATCTTTACCACTTTTGTTACACCCGTGTTGATCATCTCTGATTTTCCGCTTCGCTCCATTCTTACGCAAGCGTAAATATATTACTTTCTCATATCGTCACAGATTTCATTCTTGAATTTCAGCCTAATGTTTCCAATTACTATGCTTTGATATTTCCTGTACTTCACGTCTGTGGTCACAAATTTTTTGTCATCAGACTGCCGGTCTACTACAGTGGTGCTGCCTCGTCGCGCTGCGGCGCTTCTGCGTGCTCGCGGGGGCCCTACACGATATAGGAAAGGGTACCAGTTTCTTTGGCTCTTCAGTATATATACGGTGTCCCACTTACTTTAACCACCATAAATAACGGTTTGTCCAGATGCAATTTACTGTATGCTTACTCTACACAACAGTATTTAAAAGGACTAAACTACTGTACTAAATGTACCCGTACGTAAGAAAACAGTATTGCAATTACTGTTCTGCTAACTTACATTCCCAGTAGATGACTAGCATTTTTACCGTCTCTTCGTCGGTGTACATTCTACTCACACAACTCATCAACTGACGATGGTGTGCATTCTACTTATGTTTACATTTGTCCTCTGTCAACGTCAGCATGTGTACTCAGAGTACCTGCACTAAGCGCTGGGAGCGTCAACGTCAACGTCAGTGTTGTGTTATGTAATTAATAACGTTGTTTTTCAGTGAATGGTACACTGTGATACATTTTGAATAGGTCTTTAGGAGAGGAAATTAATTACCGAATAAAAAATAGAGTGCTATTTAAAAAAGTCATACCGCTGCTCATACCTTTGTAAAAAAAAATATAGTTACAACGAAGGCAATCATGCTGACTGATGTCCCCCTGACGGCTAAAGAACATTTGCTTGAGACATTTTGTAATTTGCATCTGGACAAACAGTTATTTAGGGTGGTCAAAGTTATATATATATATGTGCTGTTGTGGTCTTCAGTCCTGAGACTGGTTTGATGCAGCTCTCCATGCTACTCTATCCTGTGCAAGCTTTTTCATCTCCCAGTACCTACTGCAACCTACATCCTTCTGAATCTGCTTAGTGTATTCATCTCTTGGTCTCCCTCTACGATTTTTACCCTCCATGCTGCCCTCCAATACTAAATTGGTGATCCCTTCATGCCTCAGAACATGTCCTACCAACCGATCCCTTCTTCTGGTCAAGTTGTGCCACAAACTTCTCTTCTCCCCAATCCTATTCAATACTTCCCCATTAGTTATGTGATCTACCCATCTAATCTTCAGCATTCTTCTGTAGCACCACATTTCGAAAGCTTCTATTCTCTTCTTGTCCAAACTATTTATCGTCCATGTTTCACTTCCATACATGGCTACACTCCATACGAATACTTTCAGAAATGACTTCCTGACACTTAAATCAATACTGGATGTTAACAAATTTCTCTTCTTCAGAAACGCTTTCCTTGCCATTGCCAGCCTACATTTTATATCCTCTCTACTTCGACCATCATCAGTTATTTTGCTCCCCAAATAGCAAAACTCCTTTACTACTTTAAGTGCCTCATTTCCTAATCTAATTCCCTCAGCATCACCCGACTTAATTAGACTACATTCCATTATCCTTGTTTTGCTTTTGTTGATGTTCATCTTATATCCTCCTTTCAAGACACTGTCCATTCCATTCAACTGCTCTTCCAAGTCCTTTGCTGTCTCTGACAGAATTACAATGTCATCGGCGAACCTCAAAGTTTTTATTTCTTCTCCATGAATTTTAATACCTACTCCAAATTTTTCTTTTGTTTCCTTTACTGCTTGCTCAATATACAGATTGAACAACATCGGGGAGAGGCTACAACCCTGTCTTACTCCCTTCCCAACCACTGCTTCCCTTTCATGTCCCTCGACTCTTATAACTGCCATCTGGTTTCTGTACAAATTGTAAATAGCCTTTCGCTCCCTGTATTTTACCCCTGCCACCTTTAGAATTTGAAAGAGAGTATTCCAGTCAACATTGTCAAAAGCTTTCTGTAAGTCTACAAATGCTAGAAACGTAGGTTTGCCTTTCCTTAATCTTTCTTCTAAGATAAGTCGTAAGGTCAGTATTGCCTCACGTGTTCCAGTGTTTCTACGGAATCCAAACTGATCTTCCCCGAGGTTGGCTTCTACTAGTTTTTCCATTCGTCTGTAAAGAATTCGTGTTAGTATTTTGCAGCTGTGACTTATTAAGCTGATAGTTCGGTAATTTTCACATCTGTCAACACCTGCTTTCTTTGGGATTGGAATTATTATATTCTTCTTGAAGTCTGAGGGTATTTCGCCTGTTTCATACATCTTGCTCACCAGATGGTAGAGTTTTGTCAGGATTGGCTCTCCCACGGCCGTCAGTAGTTCCAATGGAATATTGTCTACTCCGGGGGCCTTGTTTCGACTCAGGTCTTTCAGTGCTCTGTCAAACTCTTCACGCAGTATCATATCTCCCATTTCATCTTCATCTACATCCTCTTCCATTTCCATAATAATGTCCTCAAGTACATCGCCCTTGTATAGACCCTCTATATACTCCTTCCACCTTTCTGCTTTCCCTTCTTTGCTTAGAACTGGGTTTCCATCTGAGCTCTTGATATTCATACAAGTCGTTCTCTTATCTCCAAAGGTCTCTTTAATTTTCCTGTAGGCGGTATCTATCTTACCCCTAGTGAGACAGGCCTCTACATCCTTACATTTGTCCTCTAGCCATCCCTGCTTAGCCATTTTGCACTTCCTGTAGATCTCATTTTTGAGACGTTTGTATTCCTTTGTGCCTGTTTCACTTACTGCATTTTTATATTTTCTCCTTTCATCAATTAAATTCAATATTTCTTCTGTTACCCAAGGATTTCTACTAGCCCTCGTCTTTTTACCTACTTGATCCTCTGCTGCCTTCACTACTTCATCCCTCAAAGCTACCCATTGTTCTTCTACTGTATTTATTTCCCTCATTCCTGTCAATTGCTCCCTTATGCTCTCCCTGAATCTCTGTACAACCTCTGGTTCTTTCAGTTTATCCAGGTCCCATCTCCTTAAATTCCCACATTTTTGCAGTTTCTTCAGTTTTAATCTACAGGTCATAACCAATAGATTGTGGTCAGAGTCCACATTTGCCCCTGGAAATGTCTTACAATTTAAAACCTGGTTCCTAAATCTCTGTCTTACCATTATATAATCTATCTGATACCTTTTAGTATCTCCAGGGTTCTTCCATGTATACAACCTTCTTTCATGATTCTTAAACCAAGTGTTAGTTATGATTATGTTGTGCTCTGTGCAAAATTCGACCAGGCGGCTTCCTCTTTCATTTCTGTCCCCCAATCCATATTCACCTACTATGTTTCCTTCTCTCCCATTTCCTACACTCGAATTCCAGTCACCCATGACTATTAAATTTTCGTCTCCCTTCACAATCTGAATAATTTCTTTTATTTCATCATACATTTCTTCAATTTCTTCGTCATCTGCAGAGCTAGTTGGCATATAAACTTGTACTACTGTAGTAGGCGTGGGCTTCGTATCTATCTTGGTCACAATAATGCGTTCACTATATGTGTGTGTGTGTGTGTGTGTGTGTGTGTGTGTGTGTGTGTGTGTGTGTGTCTATTGCATGGGGGATTAATTAAATATAATGCAAATATTTTTGGTAGGTGTATGTCCGATTACGCTGTGTCTCGTAAACAGTGGGCCCTGACTGGTATTATTACGCAATCTGACTGCATAGAATAACAACAAACAATGAAAGAAAATTTTCATTAACACAATTAATTAATTAAGTCCCAAGCAACTATAAAACCTACTAAACCAAAGCGCAAGTGTAATTGTTCTGTGTGTGGGAGTGTGACTCAACGTACACATCTGTCACGGTTCTTCTTCAACAAGACAAGAAATTTTAAATACCATTTATACTGAAGTAACTAAAAAATAGAAATACTATAATTGCGTAAGGAAAGCAGAATTACACTCTAATACAAGAACACAAGCCAGATGCTTTGTTGACTGAACCTGTAATGACGCATTATTCAGGACATTGAAATTATGAGAAAAAAAAGAAAAGTAGTTTGTTACCTTAATTTATATTGATGAAAAGCACTCTAAACATTACAATCTCTCCACACCGACTCGCTACTACCACATCTCAACCAGAACTCTCCAGTATCACATCTCAGCAAGCACTGCCTACTAGCACATCTCAACAAACACTCTACTACGAGCTCTCCCCAAGAACTGACTACCACGAGTCCTCGACAGGCACTGTGGAGGCGGCTGAATAATACTCTTTGGCGCAATCTCTGGCGCCGTGGCTCAGTGTAGCCACCTTTAATATGCCCCTCCTCCACGGGCCAGAATTTGATGGTATTTTTGCCAGCATTGGTGGTGAAAATACCACCAAATTCGTTCACAAAAATACAGACAAAAATAAAGATAATATTAATACCTAAATATCACATAATTAGATAAAATTTTGGCTTTGCACTGACCTTTCAATAACCTAATATATAAAATACAGTAAGCAATACAACGTCTGTTATACATGTGACTTTACATAATAGTTCACACAATACACAAAAAATCAGTTTATACAAATGTTCACATAAAATGCTTTCAATGATTAGTTCCAGTAGTAGCACCCAGCGATGGTCAACAGGTGCAAACACCAACAAGTGACATCATTTCAGTAGAAGCAGTCCATCAGTGGTACCCAGTAGTGTTGAGCAGGTACCCACACCAACAAGTGACATTATTTCAGTATAAGCAGTTCCATTAGTGGCACCCAGCAATGTTGAACAGGTGCAGACACCAACAAGTGACATCATTTCAGTAGGAGCAGTCCATCAGTGGCACCCAGCAATGTTGAGCAGGTGCAGACACCAACAAGTGACATCATTCATCAGAAGCAGTTCCATTAGTGGCACCCAGCAATGTTGAACAGGTACACACAGCAACAAGTGACATTATTTCAGTAGAAGCAGTTCATCAGTGGCACCCAGTAAAGTTGAGCAGGTACACACAGCAACAAGTCACATTATTTCAGTAAAAAACAGTCCATCAGTGGCACCCAGTAATGTTGAGCAGGTGCAGACAGCAACAGTGACATTATTTCAGTAGAAACAGTTCCATTAGTGGCACCCAGCAATGTTGAACAGGTGCAGACGCCAACAAGTGACATCATTTCAGTAGGAGCAGTCCATCAGTGGCACCCAGTAATGTTGAACAGGTGCAGACACCAACAAGTGACATTATCTCAGTAAAAGCAGTTCATTAGTGGCACCCAGCAATGTTGAATAGGTGCAGACACCAACAAGTGACATTCTTTCAGTAGAAGCAATCCATCAGTGGCACCCAGCAATGTTGAGTAGGTACAGACAGCAAGAAGTAACATCTTTTCAGTAGAAACAGTTCTAACAGTGGCACCCAGTAGTGTTGAACAAGTGCAGACACCAACAAGTGACGTTATTCCATTAGAAGAAGTCCATCAGTTGCACCTAGCAATGATGAGCAGGTCCAGAGAGCAGTCCATAATATTCACTATCACTGATCACACTGTTCATCAGAGTTTATTAGCAGAAATTAAACATGTCCTAGTGGCACCAATCATGTAGAAAAAGTACAAGTAACAGTCCATAATATTTACTATCACTGATCACACTGTTCATCAGAGTTTATAAGCAGAAATTAAACATGTCCCAGTGGCACCAATCATGTAGAAAAAGTGCAAGTAACAGTCCATAATATTCACCATCACTAATCAGACAGTTCAAGCATGAACAATAGTTTGAATACACATACAAATGCGTTTACACACTAAACATATAAATTCTAATAAACACAAAAATATCAGATAATTGTCATATTAACTATTACAAATACACAAATACCAGTAAACCCATAATATTTATGGGTGTCAGTGCAAGCCACTACAAACAAATTAAATAATATTTAAGAGATAGGTGGGTAGGATTAGGAAAGGAAAACAAACAAAACACACTCACTCATCTTTCATCCACATTAAGTACTACTGTGTAATTGAATAGTGTTAACTGTGTAAATGCAATTCTGTCAAAATTTGATGTTCATCATGTGTATCAAGTAGTAGTGGCAGCAATGTATAACAGTCAATAATAGTTAAGTCAACGTCATAGTCATCATGTCAAGACCAATGTTTGCCAAGCCAGATCAAAATATACGGTTGCTGAACAACTGTCAGTGTGCCAAGATATGCAATTACTTCCTCTCTCCAAAAAAAAAGTATATACTGCTTAGTGATTTAACAAAGTGTGTGTAGACAATCTTCCTTCCACTTTAGTGTTCTAGTCTGCTATTTTCATCCTCCTTGTTCCATATAGACCAACAAAAAAAAATATGCACCTCACTTACTTTACCTCTTATCCACCAAAACTTCAATATTCATCAGCATCACATAATCTCAATACTTCAATAATACCTCTTACGTCAATACATATAAATCTTACCATCAATATCATTTACCTTACCTCTTGTCCACAAAAACTCCAATGATCATCAACTTCATATAATCTCAATACCTCAATAATATCTCTTCAATACGTCGACACATATAAACCTTATCCCCAATATCATTTCACTTCCATAACAACTCTTTCCTCTAGTCAGTCTCCTCGAACGAGTACAGATAAAATCCTAGTGCAAACTTCAGTTCATTATCCCATACAATCCGAAGACACATTCTCAACACACAACCTCTGTGTAATCCATCTGAGCCAAATCTTCTACTCATTATGAATTATAAACAAAGAAATGTATACATGACCTCTAACAGACTTAGTTCGAATAACTCTCAGTAATTAAGTACGATTACGGAGTGTGAATGATCATAATATTTCACAGTGTGTACACCACTTCAAGAATTATGGCAAACAGTAGCAAACATGTGGAGTATTTCTTGTGTCAAGTGTCACTTCCTATTTCAATTGCTCACGAAAAATGCAGTGTAATAACTGTCAATGGTCTAAACCTAGTTTTGGTATGTCATGTCGTTAGCTTCCTTCCTATTAGCATACATTTATACAGCTTCCATAAAACCTCCAGCTCATGTGGCTTCTATGAAGTTTCTTGTACTAATGTTGTTCGTCGAATTATAGCAGTTCATTTTCTTATCTTAAAAAATATAAGGCACTGAGCGTAAGCAAAACATGCAATAGCGAGTAAATATACCAGTAGAGAACAGAATGTCAACAAGTGGAAGCAGCACAATTCTTACAACGAGGCTCTGCCAAGCGAACAATCTGTAACCTATACCATAGTGTAACCTAAACTCTATGTTCGTACACTGTACATCAGCATTGCTATATACCAAATTAAAGAGTAGTTGTGACGACAAACAGAAATGTATAAATATGCAATCCATACGCATAGCAGTAAACATATTTCTTACATAATAAACAGGTCATTAGCATCATATCAGCATAAGCAAATAAATGTCCATATGTCATCTTAATAAGTAAACATGAAGGCGCAAGCAGATAAATCACAAAGTATAACTTACATACATAATCACAGTCAGCACAATTAATCAGGTTACAATTATAATTTAAATAAATAAGCACAGCAGGCACATAATTAAAAAAAAATATGACATCAGTGAAAAACAGTGCAGCCAAGCGATGCATAATATACACAAGTTACAACCCAGTTCATTAATAATCATTGTCAAAATCAGTTAACGTACGCAAGCACGTCGCTTCACAAGTAATTTCATGGAACATGATATTAGCACAAAGTATGAATCACGTAATCGCGAGCAGCAAATTACGTCTAAAGTACGTACCTGAGTGGAAATATGTTACCTGAAAAATGAACTCAATTAATAGTTACCTTTTTTAGTTTATTAGTTTCTTCTTCGAAATTACATTCTTCCTGAAAATTTCTCGATAGCATGTCGTCTTAACGTCGGACACGCACAGAATTTACCTGAAGTTCTTAAATATTTTATAGAACCGTATCCTGAAAAATACTGAACGTTAATAACATAATTCATCAAGTCACTATAGCTTTATACTGAATTTAGTCGGAGAAATTAGACTGTGTATTTGTTAAGGCTGTCAGTGCATTCGCACTGAGCGCTCGATCAGCTATAGGCGCGTGACGTAGGAAGTAACTGTTTGCCGTCAACGACTGCCTTGTGCGGCGCGCAGACTTGACTGTTGCTTTGAGTATGTGCCACCGCCAAAACACAGCGCGGTATCCTTGTATTCTCCGCATGTTTACATCTAGCTGTTAGTTTCTCAAAAGTATGTCATTCCACAAAAATTTTTCAAAAGTGTATCATTCCACAAAAGTTTTAACGTTAGATATATGATGTATTTCCTTAGAGCGTCGTGATTTAAGAGTTTCTACTTCGACAGTGTTATCATGAATAATTTTGCGAATTCTATATGGACCGTTATAAAGCAGAAAAAATTTGCGACACAAGCCTTTTCCTTTGTGCGACAAACGATGAGACTTAATTAACACCTTTTGGCCAACTGAAAAAGTTTTTTAAACGACCAGGACGCTTAGCTGATTTCTCTCTTCTAGCAGCCGCAGATGCAATATTTTGCAGAGCCAGGTTCACAACTTCAGAATGTCGCAGTTTCCGTGTAGGCGGAAAAGGAACGATTTCAGATATGCGATTTGTCGGTGCTTTGTTTTTTAATAGCAGTATATGCGGTAAAGAAGTTGAATCATTAGGGAGTTCCTTCATAATGTTTTGAAAAATATGAAGATACTGATCCCACGTTCTGTGATTCTGATGACAATAAAGACGACACAATTTATTGATTTTCTTCATCCATCTCTCTGAAGCGTTAGATTGAGGGTGAAAAAGTGAAATGAGAATTGATTTAATTTTACGACGCCGTAGAGTACGAAGCCAAATTTTAGAACGAAACTGTGATCCATTATCTGATATAACCTTATCAACATGACCAACTTCTTTAAGAAAATGTTTGATGAAAGCATTAGATACTGAACGAGGTGTTGCTTTGCGTAACGGTGTAAGACACACATATTTTGACGTCAGTTCCACTGCTACGAAAATGTACGCAAAACCATTAGTAGAACGAACCACTGGACCGAACAAATCGACTGCAGCCATGTCCTTTAATTTCGCTGGAATGATAGGAAACAACGGTGCTCTGTGAGAAATTGTTGGCGGCTTAGCCTTTTGACATAATTTGCATTTGGCAAGAACAGATCGAATACGTTTTTCCATATTACTGAAGTAGCAATTTTCCCGTAATTTATGAAAGCATTTTCTGGGACCAAAGTGTGCATAACTGAAATGCGTATACCAAATCAGCTTATTAACCCACTCATCAGGAATACAAACTAACCAAACAGAGTTGTCGACCGATTTTCGTTTAAAAAGAATGTCATTGCGAACTAAATAATGCTGTCTAATCGCTACGCTTTCCTTTCTCCTCCACTTCTCCTTAATGTCCTTCCAGATTGGATCCTTATTTTGCTCCTTAGCGATGTCCTGGAGCGAAGACGAAATAAAGTTCTCAAACGTAACACCTTGAATATACATCAAACAATAATTGTTTTCTATGCAGTCCTCTTCAGCACTTTGTTTCAAACCCATAGGTGCACGTGATAAAGCATCAGCAACAATATTTGAAGAACCCTGCATGTAAACAATACTAAAGTCAAATTTCTGTAGGTACAACGCCCATCGTGACAATCTGCCATGAGTTAATTTTGTTGACGTAAGAAATTCCAGAGCTCGATGATCGGTGTAAACCTTAGTATGTCTGCCAAACAAAAATGTCCGAAATTTTATAAAAGCCCAAACAACAGCCAAAGCTTCAAGTTCCGTAATCGAATAATTCTTTTCTGATTTAGAAAGAACACGACTTCCAAATGCAATAGTTTTCTGTACTACAACGCCGTTTTCTTCTATCTCTTGAAATTAATGTGCACCTAGGCCTTTGTATGATGAGTCCGTCGTCAAACAAAAATCTTTAGATAAATCCGGATGTGAAAGAAGTGGAGCAGCAACTAAAGCATCACGAAGTTGTTCAAATTCTGATTGAGCTTCATCATCCCAACACCAATTAGATTTCTTTCTAGATAGTTCACATAAACGAGGTGTGGCCAAATTGTCCAATCTAACAAAGCGTCTAAGAAAATTACAGACACCAAGGAAACTACGAACATCACGTTTTGTGGTAGGAACAGCATAATTACGAATAGCGTCTAATTTCTCTGGATCAGGAAGAATACCTTCTGTAGAAATAATGTGACCGAGAAATTTCACCTGAGAACGACCAAATTCAGATTTTTCTAAGTTCACTGTAATGCCAACTCTTGCAAAGATACGTAATAATGAATCCAAAATTTTGTTGTGCTCACTACAAGAATGTTTAGCAATAAGAATGTCGTCAACATATGAAGTAATATTGTCACGAAGATAAACAGGTAAAATTTCATTTAAGCTACGAATGAATGCTGCTGAAGATACAGTAAGTCCAAACGGTAATTTCCGAAATCACTTTTGGGTAAATTAGTCACATCCGGTTATTGTTTACTTACTCACTAGATAGATTGATAGTCGAAGAGTTGTTTTGACAGATGCAAAGAATAGTAAAAGAGTAGGCAGCGGTGCAGAAAACTAAAAGAGAAATAGCACCACTACAGCTCGGGGCCCTATGCTCGCTACGGCACATATTCACTTAGAGTAATGAATCCCCTGAGGACGTTAATAGCCGCACATAATTTCTAGTTTGTGACTTAGTGGCCAATTTGGTGGAAGTGCGTACGTAAATTGTTCTAACCGTGCACATGGATGTATGTCATTCTTAGAATTGCGAAAGATCTTAAATTTCCGAACAGTCAAAAAGTGTTTATAGTCAAAGTTCTCGCCTCGTGGCGACAAAGACCTACCGCGTCTGTCCCTGTCACAATGACGATTATTGTTAAATTCACGCGCCTGGCGCTCTCTTGTTGCATCCCGTAAATGAAACAAATTATTTTCTTCAAACCCCTCTGCTATCTGTGATTCCAAATTTCTTTTGCTGTCTTTTCCTACAATTTCGCCTTCGATCTGTTTGACTTGCTTTCGTAATGCCTCAACTTCCCTTTTAACGCGTTCATTAAATTTTCCCTGATTTTCAACATGTTTATTTATGTTCTGGTACTCTTCGGTTTCTGCGAATGGTAATGGAGCTGTATCATCCGAATCTCTGTCCCCATGTAAACTAAGATTTGTCAATTTATCTGATATCTCCTCAACTCTTTCCGCTAAGTCACCTATTTTTTCTTTCTGTTTATTTACGTCTTTCGTAAGTGTCGCGACTCGGGTTTCAGTATTGACACATTTGGTAGTTAACTGTTCATATTGTTGTGTTAGATTATTTATTCTGTCATTTGGTACGGATTCCTCGATTCTCTCAAATATTTCTTTCTTATCGTGTGCACGTTGTAAATTTAACTCTGAAAATTTTTGTACTATCACGCGATCTCTTTCTTTCTGTTCTCTGTCCTGTTCCCTTTGTCTAATCTCTACTGCAAATAATCTATTATTGTGAGAATTCAAAATCGGTTGTACTTCTTCTCTGATTTCTTTCTTTAACTCATCTTTCATATTTTTGAAACATGTCCCTATTCGTGAGTCTAACCGTGTTTCCAGTGTTCCCATCTCAGTTCTGATTGTTACTATTTGTGAGTCCAACCGTGTTTCCATTGTTCCCATATCAGTTTTTAATTCAGATCCCAAAGTTCCCATCTCGGTTTTAATTGTTCCTATCTCTGTTTTTAATTCAGATCCAAACCGTGTTTCCATTGTTCCCATTTGTGATCCCAGTGAGTCTAACCGTTTTTCCATTGTTCCCATTTGTGATCCCAAATTTAATATTGCACTCATCAACTGCTCCATGTTAACTGTTTCAAAATTCTTTTCGCCCCTAACATTTCCCGCAAAACCAGCTTCCTTCGTCATAGCTGTAAAGCTATCTGTGTTCGATACTATTTCAGAATCTTCTATCGTTAATCTCGTATTCTGTGAATTTTCTGATTGAGAAAAATTTTGAAATGGTTCCGTACTGTCTTCCCGACTTATTAAATTGTTTTCAACTCCATTATTCATCATACTGTTGTCCTGTGTTGGCGAGTTCGCCATGTCAACAATTTCGTCATTCTCACTATTCATTTTCGCCTTTTTCATCGACAGCGTAATCATTTACAAAACATAAAAAAATTCGTCACTGTACGAAAATTACACACAATGACTCTTTATCTCCAAAAATACCATTCACATGAAATGTTTCCCTCAAACACGATTAATCGAACAATTGAAATAATTACACTAAATTGTCAAACGCGTATACAAGACAACAAATCAAATTCTGAGAAAAAATACCATTAGAAGAATGACAATTACCAAATCTACACATGCAAAATAGACTACAATTACTAAACTCCAGATTACTACAACAATACTACTGTCTACTATTTTTACAATCAGAAGAATTCCAAGGGACGATCCTAAGCAGCGGTGGCCACGTGCATGGGGGCTTAATTAAATGTAATGCAAATATTTTTGGTAGCTGTATGTCCGATTACGCTGTGTCTCGTAAACGGTGGGCCCTGACTAGTATTATTACGCAATCTGACTGCATAGAATAGCAACAAACAATGAAAGAAAATTTTCGTTAACACAGTTAATTAATTAAGTCCCCAGCAACGGTTCTTCTTCAACAAGACAAGAAATTTTAAATACCATTTATACTGAAGTAACTAAAAAATAGAAATACTATAACTGCGTAAGGAAAGCAGAATTACACTCTAATACAAGAACACAAGCCAGATGCTTTGTTGACTGAACCTGTAATGACGCATTATTCAGGACATTGAAATTATGAGAAAAAAAAGAAAAGTAGTTTGTTACCTTAATTTATATTGATGAAAAGCACTCTAAACATTACAATCTCTCCACACCGACTCGCTACTACCACATCTCAACCAGAACTCTCCAATATCACATCTCAGCAAGCACTGCCTACTAGCACATCTCAACAAACACTCTACTACGAGCTCTCCCCAAGAACTGACTACCACGAGTCCTCGACAGGCACTGTGGAGGCGGCTGAATAATACTCTTTGGCGCAATCTCTGGCGCCGTGGCTCAGTGTAGCCACCTTTCAATATATATATATATGTGTGTGTGTGTGTGTGTGTGTGTGTGTATATATATACGTGTGTGTGTGTGTATGTGTGTGTATATATATATATATATATATATATATATATATGTATATAAAGCGTAATGTTGATTAAAAAAGTACAAAATATATGACAGTATATCGCACAATAAATGTAATTGTGATTTATCCTATGACTAAATTTACTTTACAATTAATAAAGAAATTGCATTGCAATTTATTGTCTTCTTCTGTTCACGCTGCAGAAGAAGAAAATGTAGATTTTGAACCGCCACCAGCTGAAGGTGACAGTGAATATCCGTCTCGAACGGAGGACGTCGTTAAATTTTGTTTCCATGTCCTACTGTTAAAGAATCCTCATTCTTTGGCAGCTGTAATGATGATTGTGATTAATGGTCACCTTGCCGGCCGCGGTGGTCTCGCGGTTCTAGGCGCGCAGTCCGGAACCGTGCGACTGCTACGGTCGCAGGTTCGAATCCTGCCTCGGGCATGGATGTCCTTAGGTTAGTTAGGTTTAAGTAGTTCTAAGTTCTAGGGGACTGATGACCGCAGCTGTTGAGTCCCATAGTGCTCAGAGCCATTTTTGAATGGTCACCTTGTTTATGTCATTTCATTGTAAGCTAGTGGTTTTTGTTAGTTTTTTGTGGAATTGAAATCAAATCTACCGTTTTTTGTAAAAGTAGAAGTTGTCACCGTAGACGGCTGCCATGCAGGGGACCCGGGCTAAATTCCCGCTACTGCCGGGTATTTTTCCTTGGCGAGAAGACTGGTATGTGGTGCACTCAGCTCGTGATGCCAAGTGAAGAGCTACTTGATCAAGTAGCAGCGGCTCCAAGGTCTGGAAAATGTGCAAAACAGCCTGGAGAGCGGTATGATGACATGTCCCTCCATACCGCGTGCACATGAAGCCGCGAGGCTGAAGATGACACGGCTGCCGGTAGGCATATTTTGGGTCTTCACAGCCTGGATGACGAGCTAGTTTTTTTACAATTTTTGATGTGTCATTGGGGTCTTCCCCGATGGAATGCCTGAATAAAATCTTTTCGGTTTGCAAGCAGTGTGACATCGAATAAAACACTCGAGTTTTAGACAACTCTCAGCGTCACCGTCATCAAGGGTATAAATCACTTACTGCTGGCGCTGGTACAGTGTTTTTTCTCGAAACATTCACATGTGTCATCTTTTGTAATTTGTGAAGCGGTATTAGAAATCTCATGTATTTTGTAAATATCATCTGGTATTAAATTAACTTTGGGGTCATATAAGGGTTGTTCAACACTTGATGATGGCTCACGGGGTTCTGTTGAAAGGGTTTTTCGCTTACGATTTGGTATGGGTTTCTCAGTTTCTTCTATCGTGTGAGATGGCCCTGCTATTGTCTGAGTGAAATCGTCAATAGGACTTCGATGTTGGGGCGGGAACTCTGACTGCTCGACTTCTGAATGTTGTGACTGTGTTGTGAGGTTCGTTGGTAGTTCCTGCAGTCAAAATCTGAATAAAAATATCTAAAATATAATAACAGAATATTAACCGATTTTTGTCTGTTTAAACTGCTAAATTGTTTTATATCTGTAGTATATAACGAACAAATAGCTAATAATAATTTTGAAACAAAACATGTCTATCTGGAGATGGAATCGCTACCAAGAATTATTTATTTTGAGGCTCCAGTGACATCGGATGTTTGGATATGAGTTGAATATGACGTTAGAACTATATGGAACTCTCCAAACTATGTAGGAGCTCTGGACGGAAAAAAATATTGATATACGTAATCTTCCCGCAACTGGATCCGATTTCAAGAATTCAAAAAATAGAGAGCGTAGGAATTGAACTGCAGGGGAACAGCGACTGTTAGAAATTACAGCGACCTCTATAAATTAAAACTGTAGAGTCGCCACAAGTGTCATGTATGGCCGGCCGTAGTGGCCGAGAGGTTCTAGGCGCTACAGTCTGGAACCGCGCGACCGCTACGGTCGCAGGTTCGAATCCTGCCTCGGGCATGGATGTGTGTGATATCCTTGGGTTAGTTAGGATTAAGTAGTTCTAAGTTCTAGGGGACTGATGACCTCAGAAGTTAAGTCCCATAGTGCTCAGAGCCATTTGAACCATTTTTGTCATGTATTGTTTCCTTAATTTTGTGTATTTCACTGGACAAACGTAGACATCTGTAGAACTGTGGAAATACAGTATGTTACAGCACCACACAATAAGCTAAATTAACAGATTCACCTTGCAACATGGTAATTTACATTAAGTGGCAGACGGCCACTTGTTACAAATAACGGGCGTGTATAGCGCTGCAGTCATACATAAAATGGAGTAATTTGGTTGTGTACAGTTAATATAAACTCTCTGGTCAGGTGCATTCTACGATTAAACAGCAACACATATCAATTCTTGTTGAGCGAGTCAAAGCCTTACTGGTATGCGCTTTCTACCTCATGAAGCCTTGCGTAAAGGCAAGTACTTCAAAAAACTTTAATATCACTAAACCATGGCAAATATCCGACGCTTTTTCAGGCTTACACACACACACACACACACACACACACACACACACACACACACACACAGTCTAAAAAACGTTCCCAGTTATTAAAATAATTTTTAAGGGAGACAGTAAAATTACAAATTAAAATTGTATTTGCTGTTTTTGCAGGCGTTAATACACATGTCATGTATATGGCAGGTTAATAATGGCATTAAAACTGACCTGTATTAACGTAGATTAAACATACCATTCATACGTGGTGGCATTTTTCTCCTTACACCTACAGCTATAAGAGTGCAGTATAAGGAGACGAAGATGTTTATAACATATACTGTATTTCCACAGTTCTGAAGTGCTCGCATTGGTCGAGTGAAACATGTAAAATAAAGAAAAAGTTACATGCGACTTGTGGCGACTCTACAATTTTAATTATAAAACTCCCTCCAGTACTATATTGAGTGCTTTAGCTGACGCCGCATATTCTTTTCTGTGTGTTAAGGATGATGGTAACGTAGAGGTTCTCATAGATGAGTATTTCGAAGCAGTACTTAATACAGTGCTTGAGACACACCGCTCACAAACTGATAAGTGTGTTCAGCGTACGTAGCGCTCCGTGCCGTTTGCCGGAGATTTTACCTCGCAGGTATACGTCTGTGAGAGGGCTCTTTGGTTTGGTGCGGCCCTTAGTGAGGGCCATCGCAGAGCTGTGTGGGTAGTGTGGAGAGAGTGCTGGTGGGAAGGCGGTGTTCGGGAGCGACACACAGAGGGCGGGGCTGGCTGCGGCGATAGCCCGCATGTATGGAGGAGCAGCGGGGCGTGCCGGGGCGTCGCTGCACAGAATAGTGAGTATACAGAATGGAAACTCGGCTGGAACGCATGCACCAACATTTAGTGCTCATGTGCTAAGTTTGCCACACCGAAACCGAGTAAACAACTCTGTTTAAAGCCAAAGGCGAACAGATACGTTTTGTTTATTTTATTATTTCTGCTTTTCAGCTGATGGGCTTACCTACAAATAAAGTTATTTATGTTCTGTAAAAGTTAGAGATATACAGTATAACGAACAGTGTAAGAGAAAAGATCACACAGGAAAGTAACGAGCGGTTCTCTGATGCGACTGATAGTAAATGGGAAAAATTAGTTTTTAGATTTTCTTGCTGTGAACAACTGAAGCTCATTAAACTGTAAAAAGAACTCTGTGTGTAAATGAAGCAAAGCTACATCAACTCCAGCCGTTAGTTTTTCGGTAAACGTTCAACTTTTCCTTTGAAAAATTAAAAACGACATCTTTGGAATTTTCGCGTTTTCTGCACTACTGTACTCTTAATCGACTCTGAGGGAACTAACAGCCGCACAAAAATGATTTCTTTCGTGTCTTGTAGTTAGTTACCATTGCATGACGATGGAACATCTATTGCTCAATGTTGGTCATAGTTACTGTATGCGACGTTACGTAACATTTACCACAAGTGTAGCTGCCTTTCGTAACAGCATCCTTTACAAGTAAACCAGATGTCTTTACCTGCGGTTACTCGTACATTAGGTAGCAGGGTCTTGCACGGCTTAGTTTAAAGAGGCTAGCTCTATGTAGTCATAGGATAACTTGCGCATATCTACTTTCATGCCCTGCAGCAAATTCGCTGCTGATAATGACCTGTAGTTGTGATCGTGCAGCCAAGTGGTATGTGCATTGGCAAGAATTATTAGTTAATAAAATACTGTACTCAGAAATACGAATGAAATAATTTAACACTAAGGGTTCTATTCTAAAGTCTGTAGGTGATGTAGACGACAGATAATTATGCTGAATAATGTTTACTCAAGAAAGAGCAACTCAAATAAACGGGAACTGGCCTTATGACATTCAGTTAAAATACAGACAGAAAATACCCCTATCAAATGCAGTAAAGTTACGTTCAGAGCATTACCAGAATTGCAACAAAATCCCCAAACAAAATATTCATCAAAGGTGTGTGAAACTAAATATTCATCGAAAGTATGTGAAACTAAATATTCGTCAGAGGTATGTAAAAACGAAATCCATTTCGGAATCACAATACACGAAATATTCAACATCTCAAAACCGTTGAGCGTTAAACATGAAGATTTACAAATTAACACACGTGATACAAAGAATAGTAACTTACACTCTGCCTATCGTCAGTTTCGTAATGCTCTGGAGCACATTCAAACCTCTCGAAATATAAAGTCCCTTCAGAAGTTGAAGTATGACAGCGGCCATACGCCAATCACAATCATACCCTCCACAGCCCAATACCATTCATTACCACTGGCAGGTCTGCCTACTTCCAGAACTCGCATAAAAGTGCCCAGATTCCTTCCCTTGAACTGTTTACTTGGAAAAGTGTGCCTCCCTGCTTGACTCTGGCAGTGTTCCCCTACTGTCTACTTTTCCATTGGCTGACGGACGTCCCCATCAAAAACGCATCGTTCTTACATTCTGCGCACATAATTTGACACAACTTCACCACTTCTCTAATTAAATTAGTAAATTAAGACACTATTTAAGTAAAGAAATATTATAAATATTCGGCAACACTCACATTATTCACAATAATTAAAAATAAAGGTTTCTCCATTAATAAATAAGCTAATATTCTTGTGCTAGTGCACCCACGTTTAATCACAACAAATAATCAGTAAATATTGTTTAAGCAATTATTTATGCCTTCTCGAATGAACCATCTTTTGGTTCTCCTTTCAGTTGTTGAGTCTGCTAACACATGCGACTGAGCACTTTTATATTGGCAGAGTTTTTTAATAGCACTTCCAATCATTTGAACAAAGTTACTGGAAAAATAGTTAACTGTTTACTAAATAAATACACAAGTTTGGCAAAATACAGGTATTTACGCTGTATTCATTTGCTGCATAACTGTGGTGAGTATAATGTTGTCACAAAAGTAGTAGGGCAAAGTTCGTTTCTGTCCATTTTGTTATTGCGGGTTGCCTACATCAGGGGCAGGTATGCACTCAGGGGCAGGTATGCACTCAGGGGCAAACCTATAGTTCTCCTTTGATTGATAGGTACTTAATCTATTGTTCTCCTTTGACTGACAAGGACTTAACCTATTGCTCTGCTAAACGGATTCTTCCTTTTCATTGACAGGCGCTTCAACTATTGTTCTTCCCCCCCCCCTCCCCCTCCTCTCCACCTCAGCAAACCTCCAACCCACCCCCACCCCTCACTGCTACAGGTACGCTTTCCGGTCTGAGTTATTCAAATAGCCCCTCTCACTCTTATCAATTTGATTGACTACTTAATTAAATTGATCAATTAATTAGCCTCTCCCCCTCTGGTAAACCCCCCTCCCATCCCATCCTCCTCCCCAGAAGTTGATGGGAAAAAGACTCAGTTGATCTGTCATTTGCAGGGAAATCGGTTGCTGTATATGGAATATTGTTTTAGGGGATTCAAGGCAGTGTATGGAATATATGGAAACTGGTGGAGAGGAAGGATCTCACAGTTGGAAATTCAAGGGTATATTGTTTATTTATAAAAATTCAGTTTGTGAGGGTTGGATTTCTCATGTTCATCATCCTCTGTTGTTTGGAAACATGTAGTTCTCGTAAGAAGCAATTACATGGGGCAAACACATTCTATAACCTAATGTTGGGCACTGTACTCCGGGTGTTGTAACCCAATGTTTGGGCCTTTGTTGGCTCTTAACCTATTGTTCTGTTAAGTGGTGTCATGTCACCCCCCTTTTCCTTAAACTATTGTACCACCTTTGATACCAAATTAAGTAATTTTTTTATGTCCACCCAGCATTTTCTGGTACACTTTTCGAATTTCTCATGCTTTTCAACGCCATTTCTGGCGCATTATGCGTCACCCCCTCCCTTAAACTATTGTACTGTGTTTTACATAAAAATTATGCAAATTAACGTAGTGTTATGCACTTAACCCGCTGTTCTACTCCATGTGACCCTCTCACGCACACCCTCCCCTTAACTACTGTACCGCTAACACCACACTCATATAAAAAAATTTATGCAAATTAATTAAATCGGTATTCTTCACATGTAAGGGGTATTTCTTCTTAATTCGCAGCATATTATTGGTCGGTGAAATCGATGGAATATAGTTAAGACAAAAGATTGCTAATAAAATACACATCTGGCCACCCGACACTGACCCCGGAGTTGGCTGCATTGGTGGGCCTCACAAAGTGGCGACGTGCCATCCTCTGCCTAGCAATGGACAATTGTCCAGTTGGGTCCTGCAAGCATGAGGTGGTGGAAATCCCTTTCATACTTGACATCTGAGAAATTCCTGTTGAAACACGTGTTCACCTAGGCACCTTTGCTAGCATGATAAAGCATAGCTGCGGTACGGATCCAGCAGCAAGACATCTTCCATTGCTTCCCAGAATAGCACAGGGTGCATTGTTCCTAGCACTCCTAACGGGATAGCCTGTTCATCACTGAATTTACCTGTCAAACTACTGCTGCTGCCAGTATGGGAACACCGTCCGCCACGGATTTCTGCAGACAAGACTTTCAGCTCCAAAATTATTTGGTACAGATCCCTACATTGCACTGACAGCTAAAACGCTCAAAAGTTGTCTACAGATCATCAAATACATACAAGACTCCCAAGAGTAATGGGAGCCAGGAACATATTGACCAGTGTAACTACAATTAAATATTAAGATTGTTGCTACAGTCTGACACCGATCGTTGGACAGGTAATGTCTCCTCTTGATGGCTGTCGTTCTGGAATGAATCTCAGTATCTATAACACACATAATTTTCGATGTAAAAACCTGTCTCATACCTTCGCAGTTATCGATGTGCTGAATCTATACATCCCTCACTATAGGACACACACTAATCTTCTCTGATCATCCTACAACATAAGACACAGTAACTTCACACTGCAACATAAACGCATTTCAGACAAACAGTGGAGTTATCTTTTATATCTGTACAGCACTAGAAAATACTTTGGCGTCGTCGAGCTGTCGCCGCATATATTACGAGAAAATCAGATCAGATAACTTTTCCAAAGTGAATGAATGTGGATGTTTGATTGAAAGTGATTAATTGGTGCGTGGTATAGGGTATTTTCTGTGGGGACATTACAATGCCCCTCGCAGCGAGCGAAGTTTGTGAGCCTAATTTTGATTTACCGAACACACTTCGCAAGCTATCTATTAGTGTGGGTAACCCGGAAGTGATGATAGTCATTCCTCCGACTGAAAAAAAAAATCATGTTTAAGGCAGACGAAGAAAAGAAACATTGAAAACAGAAGAAATGGAGAGACAGGCACCGCGGCTGTATTGCTTTTACGTGCATCAAGGTGTTATGTCTGCTGTGCACAACCAAGGAAGATGATCTTTCATGAAACTGTTATCAGGGTCTACCCATTCGGGAACTTTCTTAAGCAGGGAAACCTTGGAAAACCTCTTAAGCCTAGACCCGCAGCGTATGGTACATAGAAGATAGGATAGCCTACAGAAGAGAAAAAATAATTTTGAAATTGATCTCTAAAGGAAAGATAGGGATCGATTTATATAACGATTTGGAGATGAGTGATTTGTGCCTCTAGCTAAAAAAAATTTACAATCAATAACTCGAGTTTGTTTTTTACAATCTTGTTCCCAGGACAATATCTTGCGGTGCTGAAACTCCCCCGGATCTTGCATGTCCCCAACGTCCGCATTTTTACTGTCTTCTACGCGGCCCACAATGGGAAGAGTAGAAGGGACAGGGATACCAGATTTCACACGCAACATTCATTCCAAAAGAATTAGCAATGACCGAAAGGGAAACTCTTCCTGTAAAAGAACTGATTAGGTTGCACCGTCCAAGATTCTCCTTTTTGAAAACAAAATCCCTATGGCTTCATGCATCCTTTTTCTTACGATGTACTGCACGGAATTTAGCCATTGACTTAAGGTTTCCATTTATCGATTGAGTAATGCTGTTGCCGAAAACATATTTACTCTAGTTTGAATTTTCTTTTGGACTTCGCATCACCACTTGTGCTTATAAGTCCAAAAATTCTGACATATTTTCTATCAATGATTTATTCTTCGTAATTTAAAGGATTCATGCAACTTGCAGTAGATTTTGGATTCAAATCATCGAATAATGGAAAGTGTGGTTCATTTTATACAAAGACATAATCCCTCATTTCCTTGAAAAGTCATATCATTTATCTATACTCATAAAAATTTTATCCTAAATACATATATTTCTCCGCTTGATTGCTGTAATGTAAAAGTTATTAGTAGTGAGGAATGTGGATTCGCTTCTTTCATTTATTCTCCGATTCATCCGGCATTCATACATGCACATACATGGAAATGGATTTTCACACAAAATTCCAAAGTGAACAAGACCCATTAAATAACTACTAATTCTATGAATATTACTTTCTTTCGACATTCAACAATAAATCAAGAACTCTTAACGTCTAATTATGACACTTTTTTGAAGTTCAACATCAATCAGTTTCCCCTCGCGTTTAATGCGAGTCTCTTACAAAGCATATCTGTGTCGTCTATATCGATTCTAACTCTCGCGCCGACGTCAATTGTTTTGCGCGGGAAATTATCTTTGCGGCGTTAACCGTAACTCATGATTCACTCCTTAACCACAAAACTTCACACGTTTACACATCTAAGCGTGCACTCGAAATTATATATGAACGTTCACTGGGAACCTCTTTTGATTATGCAGCGTCATTTTCGGGAAATATTTCTTTCTTCTTGAAGGTCATTCAGATCCTTTATAATTCTTGATGACATTAGCAATGCTAAAGTTCTATGTTTACCCAAACACAGTTGAAGCCTATCTCCACTATCTTCTTTGCAGCACTCGATAGTAATAGTTAGTCACTATTTCTACAATCTGTGTCACAAATTAATTATTTCAGTTTAAAGTTTTCTAACACTAAACACACACAGTTTATTGTTATGTTTTTACGAGCGTTCATCTCTGTCACTCGCAACACCATTCCTCCCTATCTTCTAATCTTCATTAAATTTTTTCAAGTCGTTATGGGAAAATAACCCTTTAATTTTGTTAGATCTACATCTACATCTACATTTATAATCCGCAAGCCACCCAAAGGTGTGTGGCGGAGGGCATTTTACGTGCCACTGTCATTACCTCCCTTTCCTGTTCCAGTCGCGTATGGTTCGCGGGAAGAACGACTGTCTGAAAGCCTCCGTGCGCGCTCTAATCTCTCTAATTTTACATTCGTGATCTTCTCGGGAGGTATAAGTAGGAGGAAGCAATATATTCGATACCTCATCCAGAAACGCACCCTCTCGAAACCTGGCGAGCAATCTACACCGCGATGCAGAGCCCCTCTCTTGCAGAGTCTGCCACTTGAGTTTATTAAACATCTCCGTAACGCTATCACGGTTACCAAATAACCCTGTGACGAAACGCGCCGCTCTTCTTTGGATCTTCTCTATCTCCTCCGTCAAACCGATCTGGTACGGCTCCCACACTGATGAGCAATACTCAAATATAGGTCGAACGAGAGTTTTGTAAGCCATCTCCTTTGTTGATGGACTACATTTTCTAAGCACTCTCTCAATGAATCTCAACCTGGTACCCGCCTTACCAACAATTAATTTTATATGATCATTCCACTTCAAATCGTTCCGCACGCATACTCCCAGATATTTTACAGAAGTAACTGCTACCAGTGTTTGTTCCGCTATCATATAATCATACAATAAAGGATCCTTCTTTCTATGTATTCGCAATACATTACATTTGTCTATGTTAAGGGACAGTTGCCACTCCCCGCACCAAGTGCCTATCCGCTCAGATCTTCCTGTATTTCGCTACAATTTTCTAATGCTGCAACTTCTCTGTATACTACAGATCCCGGGTATGCTAACAGATAAGCCCCAGGGTTCCAAATTTGTAGAATGATGTATGGCCCAGTATATAATAACTCCCATTTCTTTATACTCTTCTTTATTAAGGATGATTTGGTATGTCTTTTGACTAGTACCTTCTCTCCGACGTGGTACGCCTGTACCCTCTTGATTACTTTGTCATATTGTTGTTTTCTCCGATCAGCCTTTTGCGTCATATTTATGATGGCTTGTCTTATTTTTTCTTCCCAAGGCATCTCTGTTTCCTGAGTTTTGGGCATATGTTCAGTCCAGAAGTTTTCTTCTTTTGCCTCGAACATCAATTCATGAGGTGTATATCCAATGGAGGATTGGGGCGTGTTGTTGTATATCTCCCCAAATTCTTCCACGTAATTTGCCCACGCAGTCTGCTTATTATGACAATAGGTCCTCATAAATCGACTGAACTCTCTAAAAATTCTCTCAACCAAATTGCCTTGTGGGTGGTAAAATGATGTTAGTATGTGTTTCACACCGACTTGAGACAAAGCCTGTTTCCATCGGAGTCCCGTAAATATCTTAGCATTGTCTGTTATTATCGCCTTAGGTATACCAACATGTGGAGGATAATCCCTTGTCAATCTTAATACAATTACTTTGGCTGTAGCCCCCTTTATCGGGTATAGCTTTACGTATTTCGTACACACATCGAGAAATGCTAACACATATCTAACACCTCCTCTTGAAGTAGATAACGGTCCACACAGATCGCACGAAATTAATTCTTTTTTTTCTCGGACTGATATAGAGCATAATGGGTACTTACTCCCTTTTGAATCCGGCTTTGTTTTTTGACAGATTATGCATTTCTTCAAGACCTCATGCACTCTGCGCTTTATGTTGGGAAAATAACAGTACACACTTGTCTGCACATTGTCGCACCGAAATGTCCCCAGGTTAAATGGGTGAACCATACGAGTTTCTCTATTTACGCCTCAGATATACAAATACACCAACGGACTTTGTTGGGCCTTCCACAGCGGAAAAATAATACCCCATTTACCAGCTTGTAATAAGTCGCCATCTGATCCGAAGGTTGCTGTTGTAACCTTTGAATGACACTTCCCCATTGAGCATCTCTTTTCTGTAACTGTGCCATATGCGCACACAAATTGACGTAGTACGAGGTGCATTCAAGTTCTAAGGACTCCGATTTTTTTTCTAATTAACTACTCGCTCGAAATCGATGAAAGTGGCCTTACTTCTCGACGTAATCGCCCTGCAGACGTACACATTTTTCACAACGCTGACGCCATGATTCCATGGCAGCCGCGAAGGCTTCTTTAGGAGTCTGTTTTGACCACTGGAAAATCGCTGAGGCAATAGCAGCACGGCTGGTGAATGTGCGGCCACGGAGTGTCTTTCATTGTTGGAAAAAGCCAAAAGTCACTAGGAGTCAGGTCAGATGAGTAGGGGGCATGAGGAATCACTTCAAAGTTGTTATCACTAAGAAACTGTTGCGTAACGTTAGGTCGATGTGCGGGTGCGTTGTCTTGGTGAAACAGCACACGCGCAGCCCTTCCCGGACGTTTTTGTTGCAGTGCAGGAAGGAATTTGTTCTTCAAAACATTTTCGTAGGATTCACCTGTTACCGTAGTGCCCTTTGGAACGCAATGGGTAAGGATTACGCCCTCGCTGTCCCAGAACATGGACACCATCATTTTTTCAGCACTGGCGGTTACTCGAAATTTTTTTGGTGACGGTGAATCTGTGTGCTTCCATTGAGCTGACTGGCGCTTTGTTTCTGGATTGAAAAATGGCATCCACGTCCCATCCATTGTCACAACCAACGAAGAGAAAGTCTCATTCATGCTGCTGTTGCGCGTCAACATTGTTTGGCAACATGCCTCACAGGCAGCCATGTGGTCGTCTGTCAGCATTCGTGGCACCCACCTGGATGACACTTTTAGCATTTTCGGGTCGTCATGCAGGATTGTGTGCACAGAAATGCCAACTCTGGAGGCGATCTGTTCAACAGTCATTCGGCAATCCCCCAAAACAATTCTCTCCACTTTCTCGATCATGTCGTCAGACCGGCTTGTGCGAGCCCGAGGTTGTTTCGGTTTGTTGTCACACCATGTTCTGCCTTCATTAAACTGTCGCACCCACGAACGCACTTTCGACACATCCATAACTCCATCACCACCTGTCTCCTTCAACTGTTGATGAATTTCTATTGGTTTCACACCACGCAAATTCAGAAAACGAATGATTGCATGCTGTTCAAGTATGGAAAACGTCGCCATTTTAAGTATTTAAAACAGTTCTCATTCTCGCCGCTGGCGGTAAAACTCCATCTGCCATACAGTGCTGCCATCTCTGGGACGTATTGACAATGAACGTGGCCTCATTTTAAAACAATGTGCATGTTTCTATCTCTTTCCAGTCCGGAGAAAAAAAATCGGAGGCCTTAGAACTTGAATGCATCTCATACATCTTATATGGATTTTCCTGCAGCAGCAATACAGGAAATTCTGAGTCATTATTTACTTCAATCTCTTTGGTCAAACCCTGTGGTGACCTTGATAGAGCGTCAGCAATAATGTTTTGCTGTCCTGAGACATGCACGATCTTAAATTGGTATTGTTGCAGAGCGAGAGTCCATCTAGCCAGTCTGAGGCGTAACAGTTTACACGTTTGTAAAAACGTTAATGATTGATGATCGCAACATACTATAGTCTTTGACCCATATAGATAATAATGAAATTTTTTAAATCCCCAGAAGGCCGCAAGAGCCTCTAATTCTGTCGTCGTGTAAGTTCGTTCACAGTTGGACAAAACACGACTAGCAAACGCAATAGGACAGAAGGTGAGTTGCCCATTTATCTTGCGTACTTGGAAAGGGCACGCTCTAATACCCACATTCGAAGAATCTGTTGACAAGTAAAATTCTTCTTGCATGTCCGGATGGTACAAAAGCGGTGCATTTACTAATTGCTTCTTTATCTCTTCGAATGCTTCTTGACACTCTAATGTCCAGAGCCAGGGCACATCCTTCTTCAACAGACTATTTAGAGCTGCTGCGTTCATCGCCTGATTTGTTATGAATCTTCTAAAAAATGAGGCAAGGCCCATAAACCCTTTTAATTGCCTCCTATTCATGGGTGTTGGAAACTTACTAATCGCAATTAGTTTCTCCTTGGTTGGTAAAATTCCCTTTGCGTCAATTATATGCCCCAGGAACTTGATTCTGTTTACTGCAAAATGGGATTTCTGTAGGTTAGCAGTTATTCCCGTGGTTTTGAACACGTCTAACACTCGGTTCAGTAAGGTAATATGCTCCTCCCAAGTTTTCGATGCAATAAGCAAATCATCAACAAACACTGTTATCCTGGTTCTGAGTTCTGGGCCTAGTGCATAATCTAGAGCTGCTATAAAGATTCCAGCACTAATGTTGAGTCCGAAAGGAAGTACGGTAAATTGGTAACTTCTTCCGGAATAAATGAAAGCCGTATACTTCCTTGATGACTCATCCAGCTTGACTTGCCAATAAGAGCTCCGCAAATCAATGCTCGTCAAATATTGGACATCCTGGAACCGTTGTATAAGTTCGTCTATGTTTTCCGGATGTATTCTCACTGGAATTATGATTTTATTTATTTCTCTGGCGTCGAGTACTAGTCCAACAGTCTCATTTGCTTTTGGCACGACTAACAATGGGGAGCAGTATGGGCTTGTAGAGGGTTCGATCAAACCCCATTTCGACATGCTATCTATTTCCTTTTGAACTTGAGCCTTTAATCTCCAGGGAACAGGATAGGAAGTTCTACAATACGTTTCGTGCGGCTTATCGTAGAGATGGCATATGTATCCCTTAATAGCTCCTGGCCTTTCATCAAAAACGTTTTCATACGTTAATAATAATTCACTGAGCTGCTTCTTCTGATCTTCGATAATGCAGTCGGATTCATTTAACTTTTCAAACACTAATTGACCGAAATCTTCTTTGACTTGGAAGTCATTAATTATGTGCTCTTTAGAATTTTGGGCCGTCCTGATTACTTGCACACTGATCCCACAATTATATTTTCTCGTAAGGCTTTTTTTTTCTTCAACAACTCCAACTCAATTTCTTGTTTATTAACATTCAACCAAATTTTTCCTGTTTTAAAATCTATTCTGCGTCCGTATTGACGTAGGCTGTCGACTCCGATAATGCAATCTACCACCAAATTTTTCACAACAAGGAATGTGCTTAATATTGCTACATTTCCGAATTCCACACCAAGCAGTGACTGCATCTTTACATTAGCCGATCGAGCCCCAACGGCGCCTATTATTCTGCAATTCTGAACTGGAAAAACTGGTACTCGTCTTATATTTCTGATCCTGTTGAATAGTGCCTCCGAAATAACATTTGTGGTTGCAGCTGTGTCTAAAACCGCCACTACAGGTACGGTCTCCATAATGACTTGCACTTCGGCTACTGCCACCTGTTCCTTATCCTCATCTTGTGGTTCCAAGTCCTCGGTCAGTTCGTCTGCCAGTAATCGTCCATTATACGTTAGCATGGGTACACATATCCTGTTGCCCCTCAACCAGTTGTTGACCGCTCCTCCGGGGCACGAGTGGGTCCTTACAAGTTTGTTGGATTTTGATTTGTCTGCTGGTTGACATCATCCGTCACTTAGGTAATTACCGGTTGATTCGTAGATGTCCGTCCCCACTGATGTTGGCTATTTGAATTCATTCCTCCCGGTTGATTCCACTTTCTATTATTTTTATTATTCCAGGCTTGGGGTCTGAAATTTCTTTCGTTCCCCCACACGGGGTTGTATCTTTTCCCGTTCCTGTTGTTCCTTGAAAAGCCCCTCGCAAGACCATTGCCGGGATTACTATTGAGATTTTGAGGGGTTCCTCCATTATTTAACGATCTCTGTTCATTCCTTCTAAGTGTCGATTGGTCGCCATTGGTATAACCCATACTTCCACCTTGCCTACCGTTTGGCGGAGGTTCTATCGCCCTATATTGGAATCTGTTATCACGAGCTTTCTGGTTGTTCTCTTCGATAATATCTATATGGTCTAACGTCGTGGGGAACGACTCCAAGTCTTTGTCGTTGCCGTAAATCAATTGATTCCGGATGCTAGTTGGTAGTATTGCCTTAAGTATGTTTATTATGTCTGGCAAGGGCATAGGTCTGTCCCAGTATCTCGTTTTATTTATATATTTTTCGAAATACCTTCTAAGGCTTCCTTTCGAAAAGGAGAAATGCTCTGGGTAGAGCACCTCCTGCCTTAGGCGTTCCTGTACCCCTTCTGACCAGAACTTTGCTAAAAACGCCTTCTCAAAATCGTCATATGTCGGGCAAACAGAAGTCATGTCCGAGGCCCAGATCGCCCCCGAACCTTGTATATATCCTGTAACAAAACTGATCTTCTGCCACTCCGACCAATTTCTGGGTAGCACTCCTCTGAAACTTTGAATAAAAACAATTGGATGGACCCCCCTTTTGTCAGGGTTAAAAATCTGGAATTGCCGATGCTTTATCATTTTTTCTTCGGCATGGCAAAGGCTTTCGTAATCTCCGTTAGATAAGAATTCACGCGAACAACCAGCTTGTTGCAATTTAATGTTTGAATTACTTGAACAAGTCGGTATTGTGTGCGAATGGGCAGTAACTGGCTCTATAATCGCTGCCAACTTCTGCTGCTGCCCTGTATTCATTTGTTCTGAGCTTTGTTGTGAAGCGCGGATCGACTCTTCTATCGTTTGTTTCCAATGCTCCACATCAGCACCTAACTGCTGTCGCACCTCCTCAAGTCCTTTCGGAAACAAATTCTCTTCCTGTTTGCCAGATAAACTCTGGAATGCTGCCTTAACATTTTGCTCAACGTTTTCACACATTAACCTTTTGTTTTCTAGTGTGATTTGGGATAATCTACCCGTTAATACGTTAATTTGGTGGTCTATAACGTCTTGACGCTCTGTCAGATGTTCAACGTTTTCCTTTAGGTTAGTCTGTGTACGTGCCAATTCAGGAAGTTGCGCAATTGCACATGACATGGCGTCTTGCTTTTGTACTAATTGCGGAACCATTTCCACTTGTTCCCGTACAGTATCTATCTTAATAGCCACATACTCCTTCATTTCGACACGTACGCGGTGAGTAGATTCCTCACATTGTGCTTTCACCAGTTCTATTTGTGCAGTTAATTTTCGTTCCGTCTCTTCGGCCTGATATTTTTCTTTGGTCTTCGCCTCTATCCGCTGCTCTAATTCGGAAAAACTGTCTTGTAACTGCTGCTTAATCTCAGTCTGGGCTAATTTCATCTCTTCTTCAGTTTGAGTGTCTGTCACTAATTGTGCTTTAATATCGGTTTTCAGATTTTCCTGCCCTTCAGTAACTGAGGCTAATTTCGCGTTAATGTCGGTTTTCAGAGTATTCATGCTCTCCGTTATCATCTGCATCTTTCTCATGATTATTACCAATGGATCTAATCCCTGCTGCGTACTTGCTGTTACACCTCCAGCCGCGTCTACAGGGCGTCTGTTGCGCTGTCTGTAGCCATCGGTTCTACAACACTTCTTACTGCTTCAATATTATCAGTGCTAATAGCTGAAGGCTGATGCGTGCTGTTTTTCTCTGCTTGACTCATCCTAAACATTGCCCTAGTTGAAACCATATACATGTTCTACTGTCACTATATATAACTCCCTTCACACAAGAGTACTTCTGTGTCTGCTTTCTTAATGTACATATACAGATAAATGCAACTGGGACAGGTCAATCAAAACACTTCCTGTATCTAACATGAACACAATTAATCATTGTTGAAATATCAAATAACACTAAACAGAAAAGCGTATACTTCAACTGTACTAGCAGGCTTTAATAATAAAAATATAGATTTAGCTTTTTCTCTGCGTCCAGCGTGCTGTCTTTCGAGTTTATTTGTAGATCCAATTATATCACCTGTGAGTCTTTACTCTCTTTTCCAAGCGTCAGTTAGGTTAGCTCGTCGTAGTTGACATGAAACAGAGAACAAAATTATTTTAGCAACGTCCAAAGACGTGTCCTGTCACGGATTGGCCATTTTAACATTTTTTAAATGTTCGGATAATAAGTTGCCGTCTCTTTATCTAAGAATAGATGATGAATGCAGCTAGCCGCTATCTCTGTGTAATGTCTTGTCTGTATAGACGTGTATCTGTTGCCTTTAAGATCACTTCACCTCCACACATAAATCTATACAGTAAAGTAAGGCCCTCCCCGTTTTTGGCTGATCCGTGATAAGACAGGCGAAAAATTAGACTAGTGGAGGATTATTAGTATTATCTCTATTTTCATTCGCTCTCTCTCTTTCTCTCCTTTATCTATGTACAGTTTTTAATATAATATTTCATTACGTGAAATCAGCCAAATAGGATCTTTGGTGGAGTCCTTCGTCTTGGTAATCAGCGGCTGGCTGGCTGTAAGAGATCTTTACATTTATTATTACTGTTAAACACTGCAGTCAGTAGGGAGAATCAATCGTTTGGACAATTTGTTCCTTTTACGAAAGATTGCGAATTCCAGATGTGTACGAAGCCTTTTTGGACGATTTATCACAGACTCAGTGATTGCAGGCTCTCTTCGACGCAGCTGAAACTTCCCCACTAATTACAGGGCCAACGTGATCATCAAATGATTCAGAAAAAACTCATTCGTTCATTCACTCCAGAACAAAAATGTCACAAACCTTATTTATGGAGAAAATTGTGTATTAAATCCATCTCCTTTACATGTCCAGATCTCCGGTGATTCCACGCCTTAATTATTTTCCGTTTACAGTCTCTTTCTCTTCAAACAAACCGCTAGCGGCACAAATGTTAATTGGCTCGCTTTAGTGAGAAGAAAAGCAGAATATGTATCTCTCAGAAACACGTCAATCCCTCAACAGATACTCCAGAAGCTGTCCTAGTTACCCCCTAACAACCATGGACAATGCATATATGCATCTCTGTTATTTCAAAGAATAAACGCACAAGAAAATACTTTAGCGTCGTCGAGCTGTCGCCGCATATATTACGAGAAAATCAGATCAGGTAACTTTTCCAAAGTGAATGAATGTGGATGTATGATTGAAAATCATTAATTGGTGCGTGGTAGAGGGTATTTTCTGTGGGGACATTACAATGACTACACTCACATCTGCTATATGTCTCGATTCTCCTCAATCCTAGGTAATTATCTGACAAAATATTTGAATCAGCGGTTATGGAAGGTGCTCCATGCTGGCATGTGTACGGTATTCGTTTTCGATATGTGGGAGGAGAGAAATGTGGTCAAAGTCATATCGAGTTATCTATCAAATGAAGTTAGGGGAGCTTTTATAATTCGTTATTTTTCTCTGGTCGATGGTACAGAATAACTATGATAGAATGTTGGGGTGTCAGACGTGAATGGGCCCTAAGGACGTGGATATGTAGTACCTGCTTCTAGTTTGGAGAAGCACCACAATGCAGTAGCAATATCCACATCCTTCCCCCAGTTCCCGTACTGTCTTTTATACTACCTCAATTTACAGGAGCAGGCTTCATTTCCATCGAATTGTCAAAACATAGTTCTGTCACGATAACTCAGCTTCGCCTGTTCCTACACGGGTTGCAGGAGGAGGTAGATATAACTTTCTCTGACTTCTACTCAGTTCAGACTTACATTGGAACGATCACATGCGCAAAGCTGCAGTGATGGTAGTGGAGAGTCTGAGGGGTAGTTGCAAGATGCATAGGGGCTACCTAAAACCATGCTGGAATTTTACTGTAGCAGGTAGGTTCCAGAAAGGTGGCTCGTTTCGAGATCTGAGAGTGTCAGAAATATGATTCACTAGTGACTGTAATCATTAAAGGACTTCTCCATAGGATCCTACGCAGGTACGTGGTTGAATGAAACACTTGATTCCAAATCATAGTCATCATTTCTACCGAATGTGTAGCACTACAGATCTGAAAAGCTAGTGTAAATTTCTTACGACCTCAGTCATCACACCATCTACTACTGTTTGTGTTCCTTCTCAATCAATCATTATCGCCTATAACTCAATGGATATATCGCAGAACCTCTGACATGGTATTGAGACAGAATGCATTACAAATACTGGAGAAATATCTAGTGGTGGCGGCGGGAGGGAGTTACAAATACCGATTTCATACCACGCTCCTTAGCCGAATCACTTTCAAAATTCGGTAGGAGACGAGGTACTGGCAGAAGTAAAGCTGTGAGTACCGGGCGTGAGTCGTGCTTCGGTAGCTCAGTTGGTAGAGCACTTGCCCGCGAAAGGCAAAGGTCCCGAGTTCGAGTCTCGGTCGGGCACACAGTTTTAATCTGCCAGGAAGTTTCATATCAGCGCACACTCCGCCTCAGAGTGAAAATCTCATTCTGGAAACATCCCCCAGGCTGTGGCTAAGCCATGTCTCCACAATATCCTTTCTTTCAGGAGTGCTAGTTCTGCAAGGTTCGCAGGAGAGCTTCTGTAAAGTTTGGAAGGTAGGAGACGAGGTACTGGCAGAAGTAAAGCTGTGAGTACCGGGCGTGAGTCGTGCTTCGGTAGCTCAGTTGGTAGAGCACTTGCCCGCGAAACGCAAAGGTCCCGAGTTCGAGTCTCGGTCGGGCACACAGTTTTAATCTGCCAGGAAGTTTCAACTTTATTACCAGTTTGCACCGTCGGCGACGTGTAACCACACTGCTAGCGTGATAATATACACTCTGACGATCACTGTCTATATTCAGTGTCACAGTATTTGTCTTGAAAAATCACGTCATTCGTAGGTAATGCCATACGTGGATTTATAAAGCCGGTATAGCTTTTAACATGGATACCTTAGTGTATCTGCAGAACGAAGACCGCTTGTGATGGTAATGTGGTTGTTGGTTGTGTTTCTTTTTAACATGTAGCGGTTTGTAAGACGGATACGCCTCTGTTTTTAAGACACAGTGGTAACACTTTCAAGAAAAAATTGTGAGACATGTCCACCCATTGTTGATTTTCGTTCAGTATTATTTCTTATCTCCGGCAATCAGTTGTTGACGATGTATTATAGTACTTAGTAGTAGGAGGTGGGTGATAGGTTCGCCTTGAGCATCGGGCTTATAAAGTATGTGTTTGTGTTCCGACATGTTGAAAAGGAATGACTATATCCAATTGTGAGGAAGGTATGGATTTGACGTGGTGTACTGTGATAGCAAAGGGAAGAGTATGAAAAATCATATGAGTAGTACTGATATTTCTATTTCCAGAGCCATAGCCGTCAGCAAGGTGTAATTCCAATTCTTCACTCATTGTCAAATGTCATTCAACTGAGACCGCAATCGTAACATTTGGTTGTAAGTACAGGTATAAATTATAGGTGAGGCTGGTTTTTTCCACAAGACGATTCTGTCTATAAGTGCTTGGGGTGCAGCTCTGGTGACCTGTGGTGGGAATGATTCACGTTTCCTGTTAACGGTAGGAGCTGTCCGAATGCAGTGGCCTGTTGGAGTGTAGGAATGTAGCTGATTTAACCATGTTGTCCTCTAGACGGCCGTATAGCAAACTAATACTTAGTATGTGTTGGATAGCTTCCGTGATCATGTGGAAATTTGAGAAGATTCAATATGGACGTGCGTTTGCGGTGGACCGTTATTCCCTCCCATGTAAATTGTACGGTTGACTGCTTCTGCACATTTCGCGCATTTATTTAGTTGAGGGAACATCGATTGTGGTGTGTGCATCTAGCAGGTGGAAGAGGGGTGGAAGACACGTTTTCTGATTCTCTAGACATGAGGAATACCGTAGTTGACTCTGTAAATTATAGGGATGATTTGGTATCTGTTACATTACCGACATTGGTATTCACGAGTTGAAATAGCAGTTTCTTCTACTTTTTCGAGTTCCCACGTAAAGGTCTCCGCAAATGGGATAAGTTTCTAGTTACTCATTGGTTTACAGCACACTCCACCTCACTAAAATTACGGGTTTGTAGAGAAATAATTTCCAGTCTGTATTTTTGGAATACAGACTGGTAGGATACTGCTGTGTGATTGATATCGAGAAGTATTGCGGAAATGGTATAATATTATGGCAAACTATGCGAGAATACATCTGTTCTTGTAATCCCAGAATCGAGAAATGGGTGTAGAAAAGCAAGCAAGCAAGCAAGCAAGCAAGCAGGTCCAGACCAGAAACAGTAATGCATTTGTGCCGAGGGGAAACGAGCCCGAATTTCTAGAACAGTTCTGAGAGTGACTTCGGCCCACTGACGGCACTCTGGTCACGTGTCGGGAATGGATGACTTGTGACTGCTGGCTGCAGGAAAATATCTACTGCTGCGAGGAGTATATACGGTGCTGTCTGTCTTCGCGGTGTATGTACGAGCGTCTGGTGGTCGATAGCTATACGAATTATGAAAAGGGGCGATTTTTGAATGGTGCAGGATACAAATTGTATGTTTATTACATCGACACAGTACACGGTGATATATTGCTGGGTAGGAGATCTCTCTAATATTTAAGCTCCTTGAGCAGTGTAATTGAGTAAGAGTCTTTCAGTATTTCACAATCTGTAGCCCACTTTGCAAGGTTTAATTGCCAGTGAACATGCTGCTGCTTGAACATAAAGATACTGTGGCTTATGTTCCAACATACATTTGTGCAAGTAATCAACCTACTATTCATGTAAAAGCAAAAAATTACGTGTGCCTAGTCGTAATGGAAGGATAGATTGGACATGGTGAATTGTGATTTCAACACACTGAGGCGTATATTCGAACGTAAGTGGTGATAGATTGATTTTGTAAACGGCTGCACAATGTAGCAATGCACATGTTCAACAGGACGGGCAATAGAGCTGTACCAGTATGTCCCTCCATCGGCACCTCTAAGTGTACCCTTACATTTTCCTTGTTGTTCTATCAATACTGATGTTGATTACAGTACACCAATCAGCGTCGGTGATGTCTTTCCAAGCATTACGTGTACGGATGTGGTATTCATTATCACACATAGTGCTGGACGACTGTTCTTCGTAATACCTGTTTGAGAGAATCTTGGCAGGATGCAGCACCTTCCAGAAGCGCTGATTCAAAGACTTTGTCAGATAATTTCCTAGGACTGAGGAGAATCGAGACATATAGCCGGTATGATGGAAGCTAGGACGACTGCGCGTGGCAGCGAGCCGTGGAGTGGCCCGCTGCTGGCTGGCTATGGACCCCCTGTCGAACCAGCAACTCGCCGTGGACTGGAATGCTGGCGCTTCATCTGCTGCTGCGTGTAGCTGGCGGTGTGACACGCCCTGCCATCCAGGAGAGCTGCCACACTTGAATGAATCTCGTTAGAAACCCACACCTAGTTATACGTGGTTGTGCGCCTCTGTTTTGCCATATGCGCCGCTTCGCGTCACATACTCATAACACGCTAGGTTGGCCAGTGGGCTCCTTCTGCTTGTGATTTGTGACATACAAAACCGCTATGTATACTCTTTCAGCAATTTGACGGCTCTGTGGCCTCTATTCTACTTCGCAACTGTTGACGTGGTTAACTCACTGCAATCCAGCCTGCATCTGACTGTAGCTTGTGCTCAGAGTATTGTACAAAACTAACTTTCCCTATCCTAAACGGTGAAGCCGCTACAATACCTACGAGTAACTAATCAGAGCGACCGTAAGTGGAATGACCATATAAAACAAATGGCAGGAAAAGCAGGTGCCGTACAGATTCATAGGAAGAATCTTAAGGAACTCATCCACCAAGGAATTTTGTTTATAAGGTGATTGTTCGATCGATCGTGAGTACTGTTCTTCAATATGGGATCGTCACCAGTAGGAATGATACAAGAGAAGACAAGAGCCAACGAACGGCGGCGCGATTCGTAATGGGAGCGTTTAGTTGGCACGAGAGCCTTACCAATACACTCAGCAAACTTCATTGCAAGACGTTAGAAAAGAGTGTAGGCATGTCATAATTTTTCCAGGCGTTGTACAGATATAAAAGGTAACTCCAGTGTTTGTCTGAAATTTGTTTATGTTACAGTGTAAAGTTACTGTGGCTTAAGATGACTGTGTGTCCTATGGTGAAGGATGTATAGATTCAGCACACTGATAATCACGAAGGTATAAGAGAGATTTTTACATGGAAATTATGTCCATTATAGGTAGTGAGATTTATTCCAGAACCACGACTGTCAAGAGGAGACATTACTTGTACATCGATTGGCGTCAGACTGTAGCAGCAATCGTACTATTTAATTGTAGTTACACTGGTAAATATGTTCCTGGCTCCCAATATTCTAAGCCGGCCGAAGTGGCCGTGCGGTTCTAGGCGCTGCAGTCTGGAACCGCGAGACCGCTACGGTCGCAGGTTCGAATCCTGCCTCGGGCATGGATGTGTGTGATGTCCTTAGGTTAGTTAGGTTTAACTAGTTCTAAGTTCTAGGGGACTAATGACCTCAGAAGTTGAGTCCCATAGTGCTGAGAGCCATTTGAACCATTTGCACCCAATATTCATGTGAGTCTTGTATGTACACTCCTGGAAATTGAAATAAGAACACCATGAATTCATTGTCCCAGGAAGGGGAAACTTTATTGACACATTCCTGGGGTCAGATACATCACATGATCACACTGACAGAACCACAGGCACATAGACACAGGCAACAGAGCATGCACAATGTCGGCACTAGTACAGTGTATATCCACCTCTCGCAGCAATGCAGGCTGCTATTCTCCCATGGAGACGATCGTAGAGATGCTGGATGTAGTCCTGTGGAACGGCTTGCCATGCCATTTCCACCTGGCGCCTCAGTTGGACCAGCGTTTGTGCTGGACGTGCAGACCGCGTGAGACGACGCTTCATCCAGTCCCAAACATGCTCAATGGGGGACAGATCCGGAGATCTTGCTGGCCAGGGTAGTTGACTTACACCTTCTAGAGCACGTTGGGTGGCACGGGATACATGCGGACGTGCATTGTCCTGTTGGAACAGCGAGTTCCCTTGCCGGTCTAGGAATGGTAGAACGATGGGTTCGATGACGGTTTGGATGTACCGTGCACTATTCAGTGTCCCCTCGACGATCACCAGTGGTGTACGGCCAGTGTAGGAGATCGCTCCCCACACCATGATGCCGGGTGTTGGCCCTGTGTGCCTCGGTCGTATGCAGTCCTGATTGTGGCGCTCACCTGCACGGCGCCAAACACGCATACGACCATCATTGGCACCAAGGCAGAAGCGACTCTCATCGCTGAAGACGACACGTCTCCATTCGTCCCTCCATTCACGCCTGTCGTGACACCACTGGAGGCGGGCTGCACGATGTTGGGGCGTGAGCGGAAGACGGCCTAACGGTGTGCGGGACCGTAGCCCAGCTTCATGGAGACGGTTGCGAATGGTCCTCGCCGATACCCCAGGAGCAACAGTGTCCCTAATTTGCTGGGAAGTGGTGGTGCGGTCCCCTACGGCACTGCGTAGGATCCTACGGTCTTGGCGTGCATCCGTGCGTCGCTGCGGTCCGGTCCCAGGTCGACGGGCACGTGCAACTTCCGCCGACCACTGGCGACAACATCGATGTACTGTGGAGACCTCACGCCCCACGTGTTGAGCAATTCGGCGGTACGTCCACCCGGCCTCCCGCATGCCCACTATACGCTCTCGCTCAAAGTCCGTCAACTGCACATACGGTTCACGTCCACGCTGTCGCGGCATGCTACCAGTGTTAAAGACTGCGATGGAGCTCCGTATGCCACGGCAAACTGGCTGACACTGACGGCGGCGGTGCACAAATGCTGCTCAGCTAGCGCCATTCGACGGCCAACACCGCGGTTCCTGGTGTGTCCGCTGTGCCGTGCGTGTGATCATTGCTTGTACAGCCCTCTCGCAGTGTCCGGAGCAAGTATGGTGGGTCTGACACACCGGTGTCAATGTGTTCTTTTTTCCATTTCAGGAGTGTATTTGATGATCTGCATACAACTTTTCAGGGGTTTGACTGTCAGTGCAATGTAGTGATCTGTACAAAATAATTTTAGAGCTGAAAGTCTTGTCTGCAGACATCAATGGCGAATGGTGCTCCCATACTGGCAACAGTAGCAGTTTGACAGGTAAATTCAGTGACGAACGGGCTGTCCCATTAGGATCATTAGGAACAATGCACCTTGTGCTATTCTGGGAAGCAATGGAACATTTCTTGGCATTGGACCCACACTACAGCTATGCGTCGTCATGCTAGCAACAGTGCCTATGTGAACATGTATTTTGACAGGAATTTCTCAGGTGTCAGGTATGAATGGGTTTGCCGCCGCCTCATGATTGCGGGACCTGAGTAGACACCTGTGCATCGCTAGGCACCTGACGTCCGTGTCGCCACATTGCGGGGCCCGCCGATACACACAGTCTCTGGCGTTGGTGTCAGGTGTCAGGTGTGAGGTGAAGTGTGGCTTTGTGTTGTTTATTAGTGATTTTTTGTTTAAACTATATTCCATCGATTTCACCGGCCAATAATATGCTGCAAATTAAGAAAAAATACCCCTTACATGTGAATAAAACCGATTTAATAAATTTGCATAAATTTTTTATATGAGTGTGGTGTTAGTGGTACAATAGTTAAGGGGAGGGTGTGCGTGAGTGGGTTACATGGAGTAGAACAGCAGGTTCAGTGCATAACACTACGTTAATTTGCATAATTTTTATGTAAAACACAGTACAATAGTTTAGGGGAGTGGGTGACGAAGAATGAACCAGAAATGGCGTTGAAAAGCATGAGAAATTCGAAAAGTGTACCAGAAAATGGTGGGAGGACATAAAAAATTACTTAATTTGGTATCAAAGGCGGTACAATAGTTTAAGGAAATGGGGGTGTCATGGAACACCACTTAACAGAACAATAGGTTAAGTGGCAACAAAGGCCCAAACATTGGGTTGCGACACCCGGAGTACAGTGCCCAACATTAGGTTATGCAATGTGTTTGCCCCCATGTAATTGCTTCTTACAAGAACATGTTTCCAAACAGCAGAGGATGATTGACAAGAGAAATCCAACCCCTACGATGGAATTTTTATAAATAAACAATATACCCTTGAATTTCCAATTGTGAGATCCTTCCTCTCCATACACTGCCTTGAATCCCTTAAAACAATATTCCATACACAGCAACCGATTTCCCTGCAAATGACCGATCAAGTGAGTCTTTTTCCTGCCAATTTCTGGGAGGGAGGTTGGGATGGGAGGGGGGGGGTTTACCAGAGGGGGAGTGGTTAGTTAAAAGATCAATTTAATTAAGTAGTCAATCAAACTGATAAGAGTGAGAGGGGCCTATTCCAATACTTCAGACCTGAAAGTGTACCTGTAGCAGTGAGGGTGGGGGTGGGTTGGAGATTTGCTGAGGTGGAGAGGAGGGGGAGGCGGGGGGGGAACAATAGTTGAAGTGCCTGTCAATGAAAAGGAAGGATCCGTTTAGCAGAACAATAGGTTGAGTCCTTGTCAATCAAAGCAGAACAATAGGTTTGCCCCTGAGTGCATACCTGACCTTGATGTAGGCAACCCACACTAACAAAATGGACTGAATTGAACTTTGCCCTACTACTGACAGTGTAATAAAACTGATATAAAAGAGACCATAAGTCAAAAGTCAGTGTGATTTTTTTCCCCATTGTGTACAATCTCTGGAGACTGATCGATGAGAGGATACGGAGCAAAAAAGTTCTAATGAACTTATGTCCAGAAACTAGTGGACTCCATGCTAGAGACTATTTAATCAATCACACATTGTTACAAAGACTGCAGTCTAATATGTGCTGTGACATGCGGCCACAGTTACAGTATGCATGGTTTCCTCGAAAAAGGTGGTACTTGATACGCCATGCCCTTGCGCCCTCTCCTCCCATAGTAATCGGTAATTTTGTGTCTCACTTCTCTTGCTGACTCACCTTGTAATAGATGTGATACACCTTTATACATAATGGTTCCATTTTCGGAAAGGCAAACGGCAACAGGCGGCGGGAAGCACGGTTCTACGGTTCCACCAGGAGACCTATCGCCGTCGACCCCGACTACAGCATTCAAAGTTTGCAACAGTGTTCTGCCGGTTGTCTGAGACAGGGTCGCTCTAGGAAGCAGGAAATCGTGAAGGACGTACCCGAAATGTTCGGAAACCAGCTTATAACTTACTAGTGACACACTTTCCACATCGGGAGCAGTTTTGTCACTGGTTTATTCCCCAGGTAACCAAGTTTCCGGAATTTGTGTCATCCATCATTTTTCGTAGATGAGGCCATCTTTACATGGAGTGGTATCTTCAACTTTTATAACAGTCATCTGTGGGATGGTATGCAGAATCCCCATGGTATGGTGACAGCGAATCATCAGCCACGGTGCAGTCGGAATATGTGGATGAGGATAATTGGCGACCGTATTTTGGGAATATTTTTCCTTGCACGTCGCCTAAAAGGCCGGAACTATGGGCATTTCTTGTGGGTGACTTTGCCTCCCCTGCTGGATGAAGTGCCATTAATGATTCGAAGGGTTATGTGGCTGCTACATTATCATGCTCCAGTCCGCTTCACCGTTAACGTCCCGAATCATCTCAATCTATCATCTTCCCTGGTCGAAGGATCGGATGGGGGGGTTTCAGTTGCATGGCCTGTTCGTTCACGGGATCTCAACTCTTGCGATTGCTGGTTATGGGGCCATCTCAAAAATATCATGTATTCAGAGCCTTCAGAGCCTGCAGATGTGGAGAAACTGGAGTAGCGTATTCATGCTGTCTTTGGCACTGTCCGGATGCAGCCTAGCCGATGTGAACGTGCGAGACAGAACATGCTACGAAGTGTAAGCATGCGTTGAGGCACATGGAAACCATTTTCAGCTCATACTGTGGCTGCATTGTACAGCACGTATTAGACCGCAGTCTCTGTAACAATGTATGATTGAATAAATAATCTCTACCATGGAAACCATGCATTGTGAACATACGTTCATTACATCATTTTTGTTCCACATCCTATCACCGATCAGTCCCTAGAGTTTGTAAACCGTGAAAAAGATAGCCCTGTGTAAAACAGATATAGATGAGTAGCTTTGAGGAATGTTAGCTGTCGTGCAATGGTATTATCTGAGATAATGTTTGTTGAAATCACGTGAAGCGTTTAAAAGTTGTTAATTCATAGGTTCGTTATGAAGATATTTAGCCATTGTAAATTACTAAATTATTTTGGATACTGAAATTATTGTTGTGTTATAAGATGCAATTCACTTTTCTGGGATTGCCAATGTACTCAGATTTTCACTAATATTTGATTATAATGTATCATAGACTCTCATGGAGCTGTAACAATGCAAGCCGTCTTTTAGCTTATCTGCCACACTGCCATTTGATGGAACACTGTCTGTCCTCTTACATGACTGTGACGTCAGAATTTCCCATACTGGGATTTACCCATATTGTCGTGTCCCACTGACGTGTCCTGAGAGGGAGTGGAAGGACTGCGTTGGTGCGCGTCACAGAACTTACTTGGCATGAGGTCTCGGTGGTGTGGGCCGCCAACTCCTCACTGCTCCGTTGTAGAGAAGGCTGCAGGGTGAGCTAGAGTATGGAACTCGGATAGGATCTTAGGGAAGCTTTCATGTACGAACACTCGATGCATAGAACGATTATACTGGAAGTGCCCCTGGCACTTTTGATTTAAATAAGATTCTATATACAGTCTCCAACGATTGTCTATCTGGCTATGCAGTTGCCATCCCTAACTTCCCAAACCTAAGTCCTACTACAGCAGAGGCGAGCGCACCAGACTAAGTGTCAGCTGTGTCGATTCAGCCTAAGTCCGTACTTGTTGCTGTGCTCAATACTCTCCTGCAACTCTTGCAGCATCCCGACGCAGACTAACGTGGACCGGCGTCCTAAGTACCTCACTCCATCACTGTCCTTCGATCTAGCGGCTATCCGCTTTTATAGGGGGTAGTGCACCCGGCACCACTTGTTCCAGAAGGTTCTAGCACCCCCGAACTTTGAGCCCTGAGTAGGCTAGTCACGCGGCAGCATGTGATGCCTACGCGATGAACTAGCCATTCTCCACTGTTTGCTGTGTCCAAGGGTTGCCACTAACTGTGCTTGAGCCTCGTGATACTGCATACTCCGCTCTTGTTAGTCGAGTACACATTACACATTAAACATGAGATAGTCTGGTCACGTCCGCCTTGCTTGATCTGTAGCAATAATTTTCCAGCCTACAGCCAACATGATTTTAATTCTATCTTCTACTATTCGCGACAATATCTGGTGGTGCTGCTCGACTCTGCACCGAGCTCGCCTTTATGGTTGCAGCTGCTTGCCATCCTCGTTGCTTTGACTGACGCGGCCATGGCATGACCTGTACTCCAGACCCACACACACAAATTCACCTTACCTCTTCCAAAATCTAGGCAGCCAAATTGCTTGTCTACGTACGCATAACGTTACGTGTGATACTTAATTTCCAACTACTCCGTAACACAAATTTTGAAGGGTTTGCAATGAAAAATGTGGTTGCTGGCTACTTTATGTTTGGACCATTTTAGGCGATACATTCTGAAACGTCCCCTTTAAACAATTAAACAGGACTGTGCTTAAACTGACATACAATATTTTTAGCGCAACGCAATGTGACTTTCAAAAATCCCCACAAAAGAATGGCCCTGACTAACATTAACCTATACGTTTCACAAATCACTTACCTCGCAAAAATCTTGGTTACTCGAACTACTGCAATACAGCAGCGCCACTACTGCCAGCTAAATAAAAGATTCAAACTACGGAAGGCACTAACTACTGATAGGCATAGTTAGCAAATGAAAGATTTTAATACAGAACAATGTATTTACCTTAATAGTCATCAAAGGTCATAATATATATAGGAGTTCATAACATCCATTCTTACAAATATCAAAACTCCGCCATTTCTCTCCCCACATCCACCACTGCTGGCGGCTCACCTTCAACTGCGCAACGCTACGCGCTGTTCACATCCAGCTGCCGCTGCCGAACACTACAATGGCAGACAACAATGCAAACTGGCCACAGACTGCACACAGCACAGCCAGTGATTCTCACACAGAGCGCTACGTGGCGTTACCAATAAGAAAACATAAACAGCCTACTTACATAGCCCCCATGCTCCCCACAAAAAATTTTACAAATTGTTTTGGACAGTGGCCAATAATGATTTGATAAAATTTTTCATAATTACAATAACAAAGAAATCAAATGCACACACGTATTGATACAATGTTGGTCAAAAGCTAAAATTTTCTCACAGTCCATAAAGACAGTCCTGATCATTCATCATGGTAAAATTGTAGTGTTTTTCTCAAAGTCTGAGCAGTAAAACAAAATGCACACAGAAGTAGTGGATTTCCATGTAGTCTTGAAGTAGTAGTGTTGTCCTTCCAACGGAAAGCCAGTGCTGAGTCTCGACATGCAAACCCACAACAGAGTCATTCGAAGTTTTGAAGAATATTGGTAGGTAGGTCATCACAGAGCAGACCCACTATAGTCTTGGTAGAGAGTATGGTATAGGTGGGCCACCAAAGGTGCAGATCCACTACAGTCCTTGTAGAAATAATGGTACTGATGAATCATCAAAGATGTAGACCCACTGTAGTCCTTGTAGAGATGGCCAGCAGCCATCTGTCGTGACTGTGCAGGTACACAATCACCATTGAAGAGTCTTGCAGATAATATAGCAAGTCCATAACCACCACTTGTGCCCTCACAAAGTGTTTGGAATTGTCCTTAGAACCAGCAATGCTGTTATCCAGTCCCTTGCTGAATTATTAACACACGTGCAAACACTAACAGTCTCTACTTCTCACATATTGTCCATATACTATGACCAACAGAAACGTGTGCAGTGAAATGTAACTTACAAGTTAATAATATAATGAACTGGTGTCAATTACAATTTTATAACATAAGAATACAATTACAAAGGCACAAAATACATCATTAAAGAACATAACAGTACAGATAACATTTGTAGTAATACAGGCTTTACAACAGAATATAAATAAACATATACATCATTGTTACAGGAATTATGACATAAGTAAATACATAAAAGATCAGAATAACTTTTGAAACATCAACTTCACACATAAGCATTAAAACAAAACAGAACAAATAATGTTTAAACATCTTTACAAAGTAAATAACATAGTATTAGAAAAATTCTACAACATAAATCCTATTAGCTAAACACTTAAAGACAGGAAAAAGACAAATACACGAGGGTACATAAACACATAGCATAATAATACAAAAGGAAAGGACAGGGTTTGTTTTACTGCAGTATTTTGCAAACAAAACTTTCTGTACTTCTTGGAGATCTCCCTTCATTCATCATTATTCCCAAAAAGTCCTATCTATACCTGCTTTCTGTATTCTATTCATATTTCTTTCAAAATAATTATTTCTCAGTGCACAATACTCATTTTTGCCAAATCTGTTTCTTATATCTTCTCAATGCGTTTCTTCCAATTCATCGCAACTCATTCTCTTATATAGTCTACCCCCTCTTAAGCTAACTTAAATCTACTGAGCTCAGATGCTAAACTAAGGGACGAGGCAATGCAGCAGCACAAAACAATTAACACAAACAGCAATGACAAAAAAATTCAAATTTGCAAAGCAAGCAGCATTATAGAAATTAGCAAAGCAATTGCAATATTACAACTAATATAAAGCAATGTGCAGCAAACAAGAAAAATAAATCTGGCTTAGTAGAGTAACACAAATTAAAATTCAATAGCACTATGCCTGGCAAACAGCAGCAGTAAATGCTATAACGTATACCTAAGTATGACAAAGCTCAAGCAGAAAAAATAGTACTCTAAAGATAACAATGCAGACAAGGGAAATGTATAATCACATCTTATTGTCTGTGTAATTAAAGTGGTGCACCACAACAACTTATTGTAAAAAAATATCACCATGTACTTGAAAAGAATATTATGTATGCAGTTACTGTTACTAGTCCCTTCTTATTGTTCTTTCCTTTCCAAATGCTCCTTTTTTGTAGAATGTGGATCACAAAATTATTATTTAATAGATCTGTTGATAGAAAGTGTTCACATTAGCAAATGCATTTAATTTTATTTTATGAAACCAATGCTGCAAGACAGCTGGAAACCAGATATCAAATGAAATAAGTAACTATGTACAAAGTAAAGCATAAAATGATCATTCAGTAGTCATGAGGCATTTCATAAGTTAGTAGAAATTCTCTCAATTCTCGTAGACAGGCACTTGTCCTAATCAGGTGTGCAGATGTAAGAATGTTTCCAAGTTATGAGCGTGTCGTATTTGCGATGCTTTCTACAAAGGAATGTCAATAGCGAGGATAATGGCCTCCCCCGTTTTCTTTCTACCTGTGCCTCTGAATAGGCTTTTTCTCCAGGCGTCTGACACAGCTTGGTGCCCACGACGCATTACGTGCAGGTGGTCACTTAACTTTCTTACCGAAATATTTACGAGACCAGTTTCCGCTACAGTGACAGTCTCATATGAAAAAAATCACAGGTTGAGAATTCGCGTTACAAATGTGTAGAAACAAAATCCTATGAATATAACAGTGTGCAAAAAATTTTCGCCTGCATTGTGATACATTCATGCATACACACACATTTCATAACTCTTAAAGTACGATTCTTGGTTTCCAACATCCTTTTTCACAAACCAGAGACCCTAACCACTACTCATTATTCCTTACCTTATTACACATATACATATTCGTTGTCATAAAAATAACATCAAAACACCTCAATCAAATCTCAAAAACGTCGTAGCTTTATGCAATAATTTCAAAACCTAAAGAAAATTCTCTGCTCATTTCAATAGTGTCATCTACCTCAAACGTACTTTAAAATCATGATCCCATACCAAATACATCATTTAAAGCTCTCATAGTATCACAATGGTTCCGAAAAAATATGAACATTTCACAAAGTACAGACAAAATACAATTTCATAAGTGTGAAGTTATCCAACTGTGTAATTGCGTAAACATGTGTCACTGATGTAGTAAAAAAAAATGTTTATCTCTCAGTTAAATGATCAGATAGCTGTGTAATTTGTGTGTTAGAGAAATATGGTACCGATGTGTAAAGTTGTATAAGCAAATACCATATTTGCTAGGGCTCCTTGTGCTTGCCAAACACATGGTACACAAAGTTGGCGTGTACCCCCCTGAGGATTAATGTAATTGTACCCTCAGGTGTTACAGATTACAACAATGGAATGAAATTATTACAGAAAACCTTTGTATCATTGTACTTCAAATATCTTTAAAAATGAATGATTTAAGTGCAAAATTAATCACTCAAATACGTGTACTGTAGTGCTAAACTGTGCGTCTTGTTGTAAGATAATCTCTGTGGAAGTGTCGTAGTTATCGTCCTCCGAAAGCTAAGTTCTGCAGAAGTCAATGTACTTACCTCATCATAAACGAAAGTGAAAAATCTTTGCGTATCGATATCGTAGTTATTACGTACCTGACCGTAATCAAGAAATTACTATAATGTAACGTATTGTTGTGCTACGGAAAAGGCTGTCTCATTGTAGCAATACCACAAAAGTTACTACTAAAACATGTTTTACTTTCCAGAATAATGCAGAAAAACTGTGCAGATATAAAACAGAAACACTGCAAAAGCAACATTGTAAATTGTCACTCATTAGTAGCGTCATGATAAAATCGTGTAGCTGTCACATACACTGTGTCATCTGGTATCTCACTGAAAGTACTTTAAATCCAGAATGTATTTTCAAGTAAACCAAAATGTTGCATTAAAATCTTATTAGCAGTACTGGTAAATGTTCTAAGCATGTGAGCCTTATAGTCGTTACGTAATCGTGCAACTAACAAGCAAGAATGTACACACACAATAACACTGTGTCGTCTGTTCGCAATAACAATGCATTCGTAATTTCTGTTTAAATAAGTTTTCTTGGTTCTTGACTGGATATTTAACTTCAAACATTGTTGCATGGTAACAGTTTCTAAAGCATACTAGTAACGTGAAGTGAAACGTTTTATGGCAAAGACAAAGTTAAAAAGCAGATTATCTTTCAATAAACGGTTTTACATGTGAAATGTGGTGTAAACCTTTACTCTTACTAGTACGCAGAGTTTCAACTGAAAAGCAATTGTCATGTTTTATATGTCGGTAAGGAATGCTAAATCTTTTCTCAAGGTTAGCATCTGTGTTATTTTTCTCTGAGCCAGCCAGCGCAGGTGGCTGCCTGCAGTGCGAGTCATTGTCTGTTTCTTTGTTGGCGCGCGCCGTTATTGGGATTAGGAGACCGAACTTCTAAAAAATTCACCTTGACGACAGGGCTCTGCTCTGTTTGAATCCCGCCAGTTGTGATGCAATTCAGGTCTGTCGTTACGATCATATCGTCTGTCGTCATGTCGGTAGACTCCATAGTTTCTTTCTTGTCGGTCACATGGTGGAGAATTTCTCCCTGAATCGTAACTGTGCGCTGGACCGTTGCATCTGAAGTTATTTTGTCTCCCTTGATAATAATTATTTTGGTTCCCATATTGTCTGTTTCTCTGATTGTCTCTGTGATAGTCATTACTGCGGAGAGGTGATCTTTCCCTGTAATTATTACTACTCTGCCAACAGTTGTCATACGGGTGGTATCTGTTTCGGTCACGATTTACGTTGAAAGAATAGCCTTGTCGTATATTATTTCTGTCATCGCGGAATTGTGACAGATGTGATCTGTAATTGTTGTGCTCCTGTTTCCGCGTTCCCCGATTGTCAGTGTCAATTTCCAGTTCTTGTAACAGTCCCTGAAAAGCCTCAATGTCTTCTTTGCAACGTCCTGCTAAAATAATATGTCGTAAATGTTCAGGTAATTTGATTAAGCAAATGCGGATGAGTTCTGAGGGGCTGTATGGATTTGTCAGGTACAGATTCTTGTGCAACATGTCTTCAAAATATTTGACAAGACTGGAAAATTCAGATTGTTCGAAATGTTTCATCATTATGATGCTATGTTTTACTCGGTCTTGTGTAGCTTGAGACCAATATGCTGAGAGGAAGGCATGATAAAAATCTCCTTCATTGTGGCAATCGTGAATGACCGATTGCATTCTTACAGCTGGTTCATTCTCCAAGTAGCCACACATAAATTCTAATCTGTGCTCCAATGACCAGTTGGGAGGAAAACAATGAGAGAATTGATGGAGCCACGCTTGTGGATGAATGTCGTTGCCAGAATTCTTAAATGTTTTGAATTTACGTGTAGTAATGAACAGCTCATAGTCAAAATCATCATGTCGGCGAGTCGCATATCGGTCATTGTTACGTCGTGTCGGCGGTTCCATCTCAAAATTCGGTGCACATTGCCAATTTCTTTCATAACTTCCGAAATGCCCTGTGTTATTATTTTGCGGCTTTTCCGTATTTCTAAGTCCCTCTTCCTGTGTTGGAGCGCGAGTGTCCTCTGAAATATGAAATTTTTGTATTACTTGTGCCAACTGATCTTGTACTTCCCGGATTTCTCTATTGTATTGCGTATTAATTTGATTCTGATTTTGTTTGAATTTCTTAATTTGTTCATACTCTTCTGTGTCAGTGATAGCTACGGCTCTTGTGTCATTCAGATCATCATCTACCTTTGCAGATAAGTTAGTGAACTGATCCGAAAGTTCGGCTACTTTCTCCGATAGTGTACTTATTTCCTCAGTGTGTTTTTCTGAACCAAGTTTCAGAGTGTCCATTTGTGTTGAAATCATATCTACTGTGTCCTTTAAGTTTTCTTGAGTTTTTGCAAGTTGCGTAACAGAATCGGTAGATGCAACTGAGTCAATTTTAGCTTGCAAGGTGTCGTGATTTTCATGAACAATAGTTTGCAGTTCTTTTATGGCTGCTTCGTGATTCTGTAATGCATTTTCATGACGCGAAAAAATAGGTTGGAAATGCTCACAAATTTGTGTTTTTACGTCATTACAGACTTCTTGACATTTCGATTCAATGTTATGTAACTCAGTAGTTAAATCTTCACGTGTTTGTTCAAGTGTATGTTCCACTGAGTCTAAGTTTTGAAGCTTTTCTTCCATTGCATCTAACTGTTGCTGTGTTTGTCTCTGGTGTTGTTCCATTGTGTCTAACTTTTGAAGCTTTTGTCCCATTTGTTGCATTAATTGTAATAACAATGCACTGGTGTCTGAAACATGTTCCTCAGTGCTTTTCGGCAGTGAATTTGCACCAGGAACATTCACATTTTGACAAGCGGAAAATGTGTCTTGACTCATTTGAGAAAACGGTGAGAACCCAAAACCTGAGTCTACAGTATTTGCAATATTGTGTTCTGTCATTCCCGATTCCTGAGGAGAGCTGTTGCTGACCGATCGATCGATAATGCTTCCCTGTTCACTACCTGTTTCACTGTCTACACCATTATTTGACGCCCGCTCCATTTACTTATGCACAGTTACCAAATTACTACTTTGAATGTCTGTTAATTCATTACACAGCGGTGCTGGTAAGCTACACTCGTCGTCACTATTATTTCTCAATTTACTTTGGAGCCTAGTGTTACGTTTTTCACACGCCATTATTGTCACAATATTTCACACGATAACACAGAAAAACACAATTTGAAGAGCAAAAATAAGAGAACACATTAACATAGCACTGAAAATAATATGTAGTTAATTGCAAGCGCAGCTGCAAAATACTTGGTGCAAATTTACATAAGTGCCACACCTGTTTTACCGTACAACAATGAAAGACTGCAACTACAAAGGAGATTCTCTCTACATTTACACGCTAGCAATAAACAATAGCTACACTAATTACACAAACTACAAGAAAAAAATCAGAAGATTCCAGTGAGGTATCCTGGCAGGGTCGCCATATGAAACGTCCCCTTTAAACAATTAAACAGGACTGTGCTTAAACTGGCATACAATATTTTTAGCGCAACGCAATCTGACTTTCAAAAATCCCCACAAAAGAATGGCCCTGACTAACATTAACCTATACATTTCACAAATCACTTACCTCGCAAAAATCTTGGTTACTCGAACTACTGCAATACAGCAGCGCCACTACTGCCAGCTAAATAAAAGATTCAAACTACAGAAGGCACTAACTACTGATAGGCATAGTTAGCAAATGAAAGATATTAATAGAGAACAAACAATGTATTTACCTTAATAGTCATCAAAGGTCATAATATATATAGGAGTTCATAACATCCATTCTTACAAATATCAAAACTCCGCCGTTTCTCTCCCCACATCCACCACTGCTGGCGGCTCACCTCCAACTGCGCAACGCTACGCGCTGTTCACATCCAGCTGCCGCTGCCCAACACTACAATGGCAGACAACAATGCAAACTGTCCACAGACTGCACACAGCACAGCCAGTGATTCTCACACAGAGCGCTACGTGGCGTTACGAATAAGAAAACATAAACAGCCTACTCACAATTACTGTGTGCTAAATATAACTAAATATCGAAATTGTGGTTAACGTTGGAATGAAAGCCATATCGCACTACAGCATGGAGAAAAAAAGTTGAATTATTCTTATTTGAGCACTCTGTCCCAGCATGCCAAGTGCACATAGCCTGCAGCTCGCTAGTGAACAGTTTGTGTAAACTGACGCACATTTCTAATTAGCGATCACGATTTATTGCTGTAATTACTGCTAGAAGGAAATTATGAAGAAAGAGGCATTTTGCACCAACAGTTAAGTAATCAAAATGCTTAAACACCTCTCATATTTATAAGAAAGCTTGACAAAAGTTCCTTCACGACACTTATCAATCGTCATTTATTAAATGAATAAGATTCATATTACATAATATGTTAAAGTAAACTTTTAGGCCTGGGACTAATTCAAAAAAATTGCATAAATTAAATTTTAAATCACCCTACTGCCAACAATTAAAGTAATACCTATTTATTACTTTCAGACTGACAACAGAAATGACAGCTATTTCTGTTGGAAGTGAAATTGATTTATTAGCTCACAGTCCCAGAAAAGAAAAGTTAAGAAGTAAAATATATTTTCTGCAAGGAAAAAAGATATTTACAAAATAAAGCAGTTTCATTATTATAGGAAGCTAAAATCAGTAGCAGTTCACAGCTTACACATGTGAACAGAAACGAATTTAAAAGCTTTTCATTTAGTTAGGTTAGTTCAGTTTCGTAAAAATGTCCATTTCGAGCAGTAGTAGTAAGCAGCTATCATTTCGTGTTTACTCTGTTTCAGTACGGCTTCGAGCGCAACGCGTGACTTCATATAAATCAAAAGAGCCGCCATCTACTTTGCTTTCTGTGTATTCTGTATTTCGTGGTCGCGGGCATGGGGTGCTCCCGTATTGCAGTAGTGACTTAGGAGCAGCCTGTTGCTTTCGGAATGCTACTCAGGAGCAACGAATCGCATGGCGGAACTGAGTTTCGTCTTGGAGGTAAGAGCCGCTTTATTTGAACGTTACTGGTTTGAAAGTCATTCCAATCATTGTTGGTTACTGTTCAGGCTCCCCTGTCCTTAATGCATACTGGGTTTTACTACACCAAGTCGGTGTAGTTGTTATTCTATCTGGCTTAGTTGTGTCCACGTTCTTAATCCCCTCCTGTGTATTACATTCTACGGAACTTCTTGCTTTCTAATTAATAATTGGAAATTGTTATTCAGGAGCTTCTGACACTGAACTGAAGACGATCTGGAAGACTGTGTGTTCACCGTTTGAGGGTGGCTCAGTGTAACCTTACCATCGTGAATTTTGTTTAAACTTCGAATAGCTTTAACTTCCCTTTAAAGGTGGTTCGGTGTACTATTTTCAAATTGTGAACATTTTTTGCAGTTTGAAAGGATTAATTCCTCCTTGAAAGGAAGGTTCAGCGTAACTTTACCATCGTGGATATTTGCTTAAGCTTTTGAAAAGTTTTTTCTTTTAATTCAACTTTAAGAGCACTTCAGTATAAAGTTTGCTTCATTTTAATCCACCCTTTTAAGGTGGTTCAGAGTAATTTTTACCTAGTATGAACATCAGCTTAAAGATTTCAAAATGTTTTAAACCACCCTTTAAAGATGGCTCAGTTGTATTGTTCCCTTTTGTAAGCATTGGCTTAAACTAAACTTTAACTTTTCTTTTGTGGTCTTGTTACTGAATGTATTAAGCATAGGTCTTGATCACTTGTTTCACACTAGCTCGTGTAATAGCAAGTAAGAGCATGCTGTATTAATTACTATTTGGTATATTCAATAGAACTCAAACTGTTTGTATAATATTGCTGAAATTATTCCATACGTAGCCCGGTTCCTAGGTCAGTTAAGAGGACCAATACTAGATCACCATGTCATGTATTGTCCTTACCACTGTGACAAAATTTACTTCCATCTAATCACAGAGCAAGCAGTTGATGGACATCAGAATCTTAAGTGAATTTCATCCATAGTGGATGTTGCTGAACTCCGTGAATGATCAGAATGTCGTTGCGCAGCAAGTTTAGCCGCGTAAGTTTGGTATTGTAAATGTGCCACACTCGACCATATGTTGTTGATTCCTGAGTAAAGTTACGGATATTGAGTGCACGCGTATTTTCAAATGTCTGAATTTTCTCAGTTTTATTACACTGAAATTTTGTTAGTATGTTTAGATTTAAAGTCGAGTGACAGTTTGCTTTAATAAAAGTCTGTCTTTCAAACCATATTTTGCTTAATTGATCTACTGCATACTGTTCAAAGTATCTTGGAAAACAAAAAAGGAGTACATTTTTCTTGTATAACCGATTTGGATTCATTCTTCACATTGCGGCAGCCTGTGACCTGCTTACCTCTCATATTACACACAACTGATTTTGGAACTGTAAGGGAGGAAATTTTTCCATTAAAGACGTTTGATGAATTCCGAGATAACTAGAAAGAATGTACAACTATCTACATTCAGGAGCATGAAGCATGGTAAAAAACACTTTTAAAACCAATTAATTTAAAATTTAGAAAAGGTGGACTCGTTCGTACCAGCTTACTTCACACTACATAACTGGCAGAGGAAAGTGAATCCCACATATATCTCACGCCGTTTAATCGATTACAGAGATAAAACTATCATATACCTCCCGGATCCTGGCGTCAGACTGACATCACTGGCTTACAGCAAATTCCGGCAAGTCTTCACAGAAATCCGCAACCACATGCACATTCTGGATAACTATCGTGGTTACTTTTTTAATAAAGGAGCTGTCCACTGGCAAACAGTACAGTTCAGTCAAGTCTCAAATGCCGCACTGTAGAGCATATAAGTGAGGAAAATCATATTGATTTCACGCCTTATGTAGCTGTTAAATTAATAAATGATTACAGCAAGAGGAAGTTGCAAACCCTTGCAGACGCCACCGACAAATGCTTTCAGATGCCACCGGCGAAGGACGGCTCGTGAATAGGCGGAAGAGGTCAAACCGGCTGCATTTCTGCTATACTGCGACGAGCAGCAAGCTGGGACGTGTGCTGCACTGAGATCAGTGTTCCGGCCCGCCTCCAAGACTGAAGATACAATATGCTGGATTAAAGAAGACATAGCTCTTCGAGTGCTCATTGTATAAGATGTCCCCAGCGATTGCAGCAGCATCTATATAGGTCACACAATTCGCACTGTTGCTGTGCGTTGTACTGAGTAAAAAAATGGTTCAAATGGCTCTGAGCACTATGGGACTTAACATCTTAGGTCATCAGTTCCCTAAAACTTAGAACTACTTAAACCTAACTAACCTAGGGACATCACACACATCCATGCCCGAGGCAGGATTCGAACCTGCGACCGAGGCAGTCCCGCGGTTCCAGACTGCAGCGCCTAGAACCGCACGGCCACCGCGGCCGGCATGTACTGAGTACAAGCGACATATTGAGCAAAGGAAGTTTCAGAAGTCAGCCATAACTATTCCCTCGAAACTAGCATAAAATAAAACCGAAAAAGACGAAAGTCTTGGCTCATGTATCATCCTCTAGGGAAAATCTGTGTACACAAGCATACGTGACTAGCTTCTAATGGTGGAAGCTTTGTGGGACTACTCAGGGACGATGCTATTGTGTGTAGTAAGGTTGCAACATCACAAAATTCTAGAAAAATGTGGAAGGACCTGCAGAAACTCTGGGCTTGTTGTGAGGACTGCGGTTAACCTGTCTCCCCGCCTTCGCCGCTACACAAATTTTCGAATGGCAGAGGAAAGGGGAGGGGCTAAAGGTAGGTTGCGAAGTACGTGTGGACACACGAGGTCAAACTTTACAGTTTTTCTTTTGTGTTGCTGGGTACTGTTCTACGCTATTCTGTGCACCTTCTCCACGGATGTAATAAATCACGTGAAGTGACACACCTTATGGAGCGCATAAATCGCAGTTCGCTCTGGTATTTTACTGCCCCTTGGTGTGCTCTTGGGCGGTATTGAAATCTGTCTGGTTGCATGACAACGTGGCCCGCATTAATTTTCGGGCTAAAATTTTCCCCCGTCACGCTACGCCCTCTTGAAGGGCAAAACCCTTCTATTCGTTCAGACAAGTACCGCAGGGCCCCGTTAAAGTAGACACGATATCTCCCTCCGCTAGAAGAAAAAGTATTCTTCACAGTTAAAGGCCTCGTATGTTAGAGGATGTGCATACAACTGGAAAAGTAATGAAAATAATAGAAAACCATTTCTCATGTTTCGCATCTTTTAAAGGATCTTAATTCTTAATGCAATACCTTTTTGTGGTATTGGCAAGTAAGCAGTTTAACCACTACAAACGGTTGTCTAAGGAATCATAAAAGAAGAATTCGTAAGCAGCAGAGCCGGCCGCGGTGGTCTAGCGGTTCTAGGCGCTCAGTCCGGAACCGCGCGACCGCTACGGTCGCAGGTTCGAATCCTGCCTCGGGCATGGATGTGTGTGATGTCCTTAAGTTAGTTGGGTTTAAGTAGTTCTAAGTTCTAGGGGACTGATGACCACAGATGTTAAGTCCCATAGTGCTCAGAGCCATGTGAATCATTTTTTGTAAGCAGCAGAGGATCTGCGTTTTATCCTGTAAAAAATGTAGGAAATTAAGGAAGTTAGATTTGGATACGTTGTGAGGAGAGCAGTAAGCAATGACACATCAAAACATTAATTCGACAGGACAGAACATGAATGATTGGCTAGGGGAGGTCAAATAGTAGAGGCAGAAAGTAAAACTAGGCAAAAAAGACTCATGAGAAGTTTTTGGATAACACATAGTATAATGAATGTTGTCAAGTAAGTGAAGTCGCTCGACGTCATTGGCTAGGAGATCCCGAAGGACAGTTTCACCTGCCATATTGGAAAGATTTTTTCAGTGTTCGACACACAATGATACATTTCGTTCGCGACGTATGAGAGGTGTATGTTTAAGTGTATCTGATAAGAGTAGGTCACTGTAATGGGGGTCTGTACGTGTAGTGTGGAGTCACGTATGTGTTGGATAATGGTGAGAAAACGGAAAGGGTAAAACAAGGTGCCAGTCCATAGCCTACTCCTCCCGAATACCACAAAGGGGACTACCGAGCTTAACCTTCACATCAGACTGACGGATCACCATCAGCGAAGACACATGCCTTCACTCCATAAGACATTGCAGGCAGAGAAGTTTAGAATTTAAAGTATGGTGACTATGTATTTTAAGCCACCATTCTCCTCCACTTACCCGTAAAGGCAGGTGACAAGGCATTGACAAGCAGACTGTTTGTGTTGCTCTTCTAGATACGACAGTACCAATAAATCTCGCCATTATAAATTCAGAACTGAACTATGTACGCGAGTTCTACTTACAGTCAAGTTATGGGCAAGCGAAGAATTTCGGTCAGAAACCTGTCGCTACCACCAAAAACACCGAGATGACGAAAGTCTTGGGATACATAGATTCACAGGTACAGATGTCGCTAGTACCGCGTACACAAGTTATTAAAGTACTGTGCATTGGCGAAGCTGACATTTGTGCTCAGGCGATTCGTGTGAAAAGGTTTCCGACGTGGTTGTCGTCACACGAAGTGAATTAACCGACTTAATGCGAAATGGTAGTTGGAGCTACACGCATGAGACATTCCATTTAGGAAATCGTTAGGAAATCGTTAGGAAATTTAATATTCAGGAATCCACAGTGTCAAGAGTGTGCCAAGAATACCAAATTTCAGGCCTCAGCTTTTACCCTGCACAAAGCAGTGACACTCTTCGCGTAATGACGAAGAGCAGTAGCGTTTCCGTAGAGTTGTCAGTGCAAACATACAAGCAATATTGCATGCAATAACGTCAGAAATCAATGCGGAATGTACAACGAACGTATCCGTTAGGACAATGCGGCGAAATTTGGCGTTAATGGGCTGTGGCAACCAACGCGAGTGCCTTTGCTAACAGCACGACATCGCCTGCAGCGCCTCTCCTGGGCCCGTGACCGAATCTGCTTGACCATAGACAACTGACAAATCGTGGCCTGGTCAGATGAGTCCAGGTTTCAGTTGGCAAGAGTTGACGATAGGGTCTGATTGTGGGGCAGAGCCCACGAAGCCATTGACCCAAGCTGACAACATTGCACTGTGCGGGCTGGTGGTGGCCCCATAATGGTGTGAGCTGTGTTTGTATGGAATAGAATAGCTCCGCTGGCCCAAGTCGTACCGATAATTCACTACCTGGAGACCATTTGCAGCCGTTCAGACTTCATGCTACCAAATAACAATGCGCCGTATCATCGGGCCACAATTGTTCGCTGCCGGCCGCGGTGGTCTAGCGGTTCTAGGCGCGCAGTCCGGAACCGCGCGACTGCTACGGTCGCAGGTTCGAATCCTGCCTCGGGTATGGATGTGTGTGATGTCCTTAGGTTAGTTAGGTTTAAGTAGTTCTAAGTTCTAGGGGACTGATGACCACAGATGTTAAGTCCCATAGTGCTCAGAACCATTTTTGAATTGTTCGCTACTGGTTTGAACAACAGTCTGGAAGAAGTCTGTTATTCACAAAACCCTGCACCGGCAGCACTTCAGCAACTGCCGGCCTCGGTGGCCGTGCGGTTCTAGGCGCTTCAGTCCGGAACCGCGGGACTGCTACGGTCGCAGGTTCGAATCCTGCCTCGGGCATGGATGTGTGTGATGTCCTTAGGTTAGTTAGGTTTAAGTAGTTCTAAGTTGTAGGGGACTGATGACCACAGATGTTAAGTCCCATAGTGCTCAGAACCATTTTTGAATTGTTCGCTACTGGTTTGAACAACAGTCTGGAAGAAGTCTGTTATTCACAAAACCCTGCACCGGCAGCACTTCAGCAACTGCCGGCCTCGGTGGCCGTGCGGTTCTAGGCGCTTCAGTCCGGAACCGCGGGACTGCTACGGTCGCAGGTTCGAATCCTGCCTCGGGCATGGATGTGTGTGATGTCCTTAGGTTAGTTAGGTTCAAGTAGTTCTAAGTTCTAGGGGACTGATGACCTAAGATGTTAAGTCCCATAGTGCTCAGAGCCATTCGAACTTCAGCAACTATGGACGGCTATAAATGCAGCATAGCTCTGTAGTTCTGCAGGGGTCTTCCAACGTTTTGCTAGACTAAGCCGGGCAAAAGGAGATCCGATACGATATTAGAAGGTATCTCATGACCTTTTGTCCCCTCACTGTACACACACGGAACCCAGTCAGCGCATGTATCCACGCTTAAATGGAAAGAATGTCTGCTACAACGTAAGTAAGCCATTTCCGAATAGCAGACTTATAGAAGTGTGTTACGACATAGAAAACGAGATCGTTCTTACGGGTGAAAGGCTACACCAAACAAAACTCTACACAAAATAAAACTGAGGTCTTCACAGCAGTGCACAAACGCCAACTGCAGCCTAGCTTGCCAGACCAGACTCGGATTTGAACTTCGACCAAGAAAACATTAGCAATTAAGATCAGAACCAGTAATAATGCCACAGCAGTGCAACACATAGCAAAACCGGATTGGAGACTATTCCCAGAGATGAAAAATAACAATTACATTTGGCTCATCGGTAACTGCGCCTACTACATTCTAACAACGAAATGCCCATCACTCCAAGAAAATACGAGGGGCGTCATCAAGCATTGTAGCACTTTGTTTCTGAATGCATGTTGGTTTTTTGCCACAAAGCCCTATTTTCCGACATAATCTCCTTTCAGGGCGAATGTGTTACGCCACCTTAGCGGGAGGGCCTGCATGCCTTAAGACGCCAAACCACTTGTCGACGTCGGACCCAACGACTTGCTGCATCAATAACTCTCCGACTAAGGCTAAGTGTAGCGCCACTGTCTACCAGAACTTAAAGAAATTATCCGGGCTAGTACCCGTGGTCTAGGGTCGCCGCCACGGTAACTCAGCGTGTTCGGTCAGAGGGTTAGCTGCCCTCTGTAATAAAAAAACTGAGTTAATGGATCAACGACGAACTGAAACGGGCGTCTTGCGACGTCCGCCCCGAGCAGCTACAACAAACAAAAACGAACAAAATGATGAGATAAAAAAAGGGGTAGCGTCTTTGATTTATAATGGAAAAATCCTCTGTCCTGGGTTCGAAACTCGTCATCGCTTAGATTTTGATTAATAATCAGCATTGGCGCCCGAACGCTTCCGGCATAAAAGGTCACCGTCATTCTGCCAAGGGCCTCAACGTTATTGTCAAAGAGGTCGGAGCAGCGGACAGGGGTTCAGGGCACTCTATTACCCTTGGGGTGGGAAAATGCTCCTAAATGCGGAATGATACAGTGATCAATGGTATGAGGATACAGAAGGCAATGGAAACTACTACATTAAAGACACATAACGTGCATGTACAGGACATGTGGCCCCTAATTGAAAAAGTGTCATGATGGTTCCTCCATTGGCAAAAAATGTCGGAATAGTCTCCCATTCGGATCTCCGAGAGGGGACTGCCAAGGGAGAGGTCACCATGAGAAAAAGACTGAATAATCAACGAAAGGATAACGTTGTACGAGCCGGGACGTGGAATGTCAGAAGCTTGAACGTGGTAGGAAGCTAGAAAATCTGAAAAGGGAAATCCAAAGGCTGAATCTAGATACAGTAGGGGTCAGTGAAGTGAAATGGAAAGAAGACAAGGATTTCTCGTCAGATAAGTATAGGGTAATAGCAACAGCAGCAGAAAATGGTCTAAGGGGAGTAGGATTCGTTACGAATAGAAAGCTCGGACAGAGAGTGTGTTACTGTGAACAGTTCAGTGATAGGGTTATTCTTATCAGAATCGACAGCAAACCAACAGCGACAACGATAGTTCATGTATACATACCGACGTCGGAGGCTGAAGATGAAGAGATAGAGAAAGTATACTAGGATATTGAAAGGATAATACAATACGCAAAGGGAGATGAAAGTCTAATTGTTATAGGCGACTGAAACGCAGTTGCAATAGGAGTAGAAGAAAAGGTTACAGAAGAATGTGAGATTGGGACAAGGAATTAGAGAGGAGATAGACTAATTGAGTTCTGTGATAGATTTCAACTAATAATAGCGAATATTCTGTTCAAGAATCACAAGAGGAGGAGGTATACTTGGAAAAGGCCATGTGATATGCGAATATTTCAGTTGCATTACATCATGGTCAGGCAGAGATACCGAAATCAGATTCTGCATTGTAACCTGTACCCACGAGCAGATAAAGACTCGGACCACAATGTAGTAGAAGAGTAAGTTTAAGAGATTAGTAGGGAAGAATCAATACGCAAAGAAGTGGGATACGGAAGTACTAAGTAATTACGAGGTAAGCTTGAAGTTCTCTGAGCTGTAGATACAGCAATAAAGAACAGTCCAGTAGGCATTATAGTTGAAAAAGAAGGGACGTCTCTAAACAGGGCAACCACAGAAACTGGAAAGAAAAACATAGATACAAAGAAGGTAACTGCGAAGAAACCATGGGTAACAGAAGTAATATTTTAGTTGACCGATGACAGGGATTCGTACGGGTGTTCTGTTTCGAACTTTCATTTGGTGAGGCTGCTCTGGTCTGTGCACTCGTTCGTGATTTTCTTGGCGTCGCCCCCCTCTCCCCCCCCCCCCTTCACCCCCACCCTCCCCCGCCGCCAAGTCTGCAAAGTTTAACTCCGAACTTACGCGCATGCGCGGCGGGTAACCAGGAGAATGATGAGATGCGCGATTCGCAATCACGTCACGTCGTCTCAAGCTACCAACAGTTAGCAGCGAACGTAGTTCGATATACCCTGACTTGTGCGGAAACACTTCAGTGACACTAATGGTAAGATCATATTTGCAATGCGCACTTTCGTCCTCGGGAATCGCGTTATACAGAGGGGAGTTCATTACGGCTTTCTATTTTTTTAGTCTTCCAAACTTGATCTACATGCTTCACGCACTGGTATGCAAATTTTCATGCAATCTAGTTCTTACTTCGAAGAGGTAACCACTCATATTTGTTTCGTTGTCGAATTAACTCATTGGAGCTTATCTGCCTAGTGGTGTTTCTTCCTGATTCTTCCTTTATTCATTTATCTGTTGTATGCTTTACTCGAATTCATACACTTTTTCTGTAATTTTAAAGTTTTGCAGTCACGGTTGAAAGGATAATTCGTGTCCTCCGTGTGTCTGGACATCATCTCAACCGTAATTACCCAGCATTATTCTGGCGGCCACCGTAACAACCATTCATTTTATTATCAATGTTCTATTTTAACTGCGTAAATTAATTCTCAACTTGTTTTGTACCTAACCTCGACGTTTGTGTCTCATGAGTAAATTTTACACGCTGTTTGAATAAATATTATTTTTTCAGATCAAACTCTATCATTCAGCAACATTTAAGTAAATTTTTCAACTGAAACGACCAGGGCCTCGAACCATATGCAAGTGGTGATGCACCTGCCAAGTTCAGGAATTTATCCGATAATGTTTTCCGATGTGCACGGCAATTGATTTTTTAAGTAACCTATTAGCTTCCACGAAGTAATCTCATTTTATGTGATCTGGGGCGATAGATTCAGCAGTTGATTTTTTTAAGTAGCCTATTAGCTTCCTGGGAGTAATCTTTCATTTTATATGATCTGGGGCGATAGATTATGCACAACCACGGAGAGCCTGCTAAGCAAGAGGTCGTGCTCACAGCACACCCGGCTTTTGGCAAGTCATCGAACTGGAGGCTACCACACACCACACTGAGCTACTTTGAAAACACATTTATTATGCGACCACCATTAGTCGGTGTCCATCATCTACCACCCATTATACCCATCAGAATATGTTGAAGTCATTCAAGTCAATTCAACCTGATTGCGTTTGGAGATCTGACAAAAAGGTTCCATCTAGTTTTTAGTTGGCTTGTACCACAGTTGGGCCTAAGATTCCAAACTGCATCTGACTACTCATAAACATTCTAGCTCTAACAACAGTTTCATTTGTAGTGTCATAAATAACAATCCGTACAGTAGAAAGCGAAAGGCGTCCCGCTGGTACACGTAATTATAACAGAGCTGTACTAGGTTGCGCTCTAGAAACATTCTGGCAACGCATGTCTGAAGGTCGAAGTACAGCAGATACTCTTTTGAGTTTGGCCACCAAACTTCCCAGACATGAGCATCATTGAGGAAGTCTGGCATGCCTTGCAACGTGCTGTTCAGAAGAGATCTCCACCCCCTCGTATTTTTGCTGATCTATGCACGGTCGTGCAGGGTTCATGGTATCAGTTTTCTCCAGCTATACTTCAGACATTAGTCGAGTCCATGCCACGTCGTGTTGCGGCACTTCCGGGTGTTCGCGGAGGTCCTGCACGATATTAGGCAGATCTACCAATTTCTTTGGCTCTTCAGTGTATACTGACAGTATTTAAATGAAGCAACATGAAAACATACGTTACTGCTTGACCCCAATGGAAGTGCAAAAATCATTAATAAAATTTACTAAGTTTTAAATATAAAAATGAACAAAACATCATTGGATGCATTTGACTCAGAGAGAGAAATTAATAAATTTTGAAAATAATGTCTTTGAAGGTGAGCTTGCAGCTCACGTCGACCTCTCGACTGCGGGGTCTTTGCAGGAGTGCGGCTCGGCGGCGGGACGAGATCTCCTCCACGAAACAGTCGGGGGCGAGAGTGCTCCGAATAACAGGGGCTGATAGGGACAGTGGTGTGAGGCGCTGGTGATATCAGCGAGGCGGTGGTGTGGCCGTGGTTGTTGAGAGCTGTGTTCCTGCTGGGGCAGGAGCGAGTTTCTGCTGGCCGGTGTGATTTGAACACAAGCTACACGTCATGCACTGATAGACCACCTGGAGCTTACATTTCTTGCTAGTTACGAGCTTTTATTAGGCATTTGGTGAGCAGTTTTAGACTCTGTTTCACGTTGTGGTCTTTTGGTGCCTTGCAGCGGAGCTACTGTCTGAACTTTCCTGCAGTGCTTTTAATATGGTTGAGACCTGAATGGGCAGGGAAGGCGGGATTTGGTTACGATTGTGGACGGGGCTGTAATCAGTTACTATTGGTTGCCTTTGCAGTTACACACATTTATTTTTAAAACAGTAATTCCAGACACAACAATAAATAAAAGATACCACACATTATTAAAGAAGGAATAAACAAGTGTGTAAATAATAGTGTTTTCAGTGCGTTACAATTTAGCAAATCACCATAAAATACAGAAACAGATAATGTCTAAAAAAAGGCCACTGTGATCACGGCTGAGAGCCTTACACACCAAGAATAGCAATAAAATGTATGTTTAAGAATTCGCTGCAATTACAACTTACAGGTATTGAAATAATAAAAGTGGCCACAAACACAGCAGAAGGTATCAGACGGCAGGAATGGCAGCAAATAACGTTTTAAGGCTTACTGCTAAAATACAAATACCGAATAATTTTTTCATAGGAAATGACCACAATCACAGCTGAAGGCCTTACACGCCAGGAAAGGCAATTATATAAAAAATTTAGAAACCTGCTGTAAAACAGCAAACACAAGCCAAGGTTAATTAAAAGAAACAGGCAACTGACCACCAAACGGGTGAGACAAGATGATGGTAACCTTGTAACACAACCCTTACACTGCTATATTCATTCCAGAAGGCGACCAGAACTATTAACTAGACATACATAACCTTTAATGTACGCATTACAAGGTATGATACTACATAATACAATAACAATACACAAGGACCAGTCACAGATGGTGCTCCAGGAATCGACGTCTGAGAAGGTCCGGCAACGAACACTTTCACGAGCTATGATATAGGCAGCCAAGAGTCGCATTCGCTTCACAGAATGGTAACTCAGACTAGTGGCAGTCTAACGAATGAGTGACGATAATCTTGCTGAAGCTACTTGACATCCAATAAACCAAATGCAAGAATGGAACAACACGCCAAAGTCGGAAATGAGGGACTGTACTACACCCCCAGATTACTGTGCTTAGAGCGCCCGGAACAAGAAAGTAATCACTACCTCCAGAGTAGAAGAATCACAAACTACCTACAATCAAGAAAGCTGTCAAAACTACACGCATTACCGGACAGCAGCGGCAAGGCGAGAAAACGTACACTGATGTTACGTACACTAACCCAGAGGGCAGGTAACTGGGGCGTTAGCGGCCACCAGGCAGCAAAAGTACTAATGGTTGAACTTAAATTGTAATAAGCTGAACGCAGTAAATAGTAGTAAGTTGAGCAAAGCTAACCAGACCCACTTTCCCCAAGCACTCCACTCGCTGCTCTTCGCCTCGGCGACACTACAAGCAACAACATGATGCCAAGTCACTGGAGAATCGCGAGATGTGTCAATGGTGGATGTTTCTCTACTTGAACTGAAATGCACTCATCTTAAAAAGCTTGATGGATCCGGTTTACGACAAGGTCGTGCACCCTCGTGGTCACAGCCCTTCCATCCGGCAGTCCATGCGTGATGCCAGCGGTTCCGGCGTGTTCTCGCATTGCCCGGACCTCGCTCCTCCTAAGTCCACAACCAAACTCATTCACTCACGCGCCTCGGAAAACAACGACGTCGCCCCAAAGACAGGGCAGCAGTTACTACATATCGATAACCGCCGCTGCTGCCACTAGCGGACAGGCAACGCTTGCGAAACCAAGTGGCGCCAGTCAACACGAGAAGGAGACCTGCAACAGAGGGTGGAAACCTAGAAACAGCACCAACGCAAGCCGCAGCACGTCTCAACGGTTTGGCTTTTGCGTTTTATATGAGTGGTTGCGGTCGTTAATTTCCGTGCAGTTTTTGCGTTTCCGTCTACAAAGCTGAGCTGTACCGTGGAGTTAGATTTGTTTCCAGACGTTCCTCCTAAAAAGAAAAAAAGTGTTAGCTTAAGTCAAGGCTAAAACCAACTAGAAGTGAAATTCCCGAGTGAGACTGCTACGGTCGCAGGTTCGAATCCTGCCTCGGGCATGGATGTGTGTGATGTCCTTAGGTTAGTTAGGTTTAAGTAGTTCTAAGTTCTAGGGGACTGATGACCACAGATGTTAAGTCCCATAGTGCTCAGAACCATTTGAACCATTTTTTTTTTTGGAACTCCCGAGTGAGATCGTGAGCTTAAATTATTATTCCCTACTGTTTTGGTTGGCACAGCGATAAGGGCTATGGTTGGCCTATTGCAGTGAGCTGTACTTGATAATTTCGAGTTTCGTCAACTTCTGTTAGAAGCTTCCCAAATGGCTAACTGTGTCAGCTGCCCTGAGAAACCATAGTGATTAAGCACTCCCGACGCTTGTTACATCGTGAGCTGTGACTGGACTGCCATTTTAATTGTAAGAATAATCGAAAGTTGAACACACTGCTCTCTACTGTTCCTTTTGTTATAACAGCCATTAATTGTAGACTGGATAATTCTAACCTATTTGCCTTAGTAGTAGCGGCGCCGCCAAATTTCTCTCAAGACGTAATTACAATCTGGGTTCTATTTGTTAAACTTGAAAGTGAATATTTAAGCTTACGATAGTCTGGTACGTTATGAAATAATCTACGAGTTTTGAGCCGTGGTAGGGGAAGAAGGGGGAAACAAATGGTAGCACCAAAATTTTTCTTTTAGCGGGGTGGCTTTATTGGAGTGAACAGTTACACTAATTCTCAATGTTTCAAAATCAGCTTTAGTTCTTTAAGGCAAGCAGCTGCGATTAATCAAAACAACAAACACTTTTAATACAGTAACAAAAGGGCAAGCTGGGAAGACAATGAAATTTAAATAACAAGTCTCCAAAAATATGGCTTCACAGGTAAGAATAAATTTGATTGTTAAAACTTTTTTCTGACATCGCAGCAGTAGGCAAGATAAAATTAGCTCAGTTAACAAAACACAATTACACCAAAACTCAAATACAAGTTAAAATTTAACACACACGGCGACAACCGCCAGCCTACAATAGTTCAAAACATTATTGAATCTCATAGGTGCGCAGACGTCATTACCAAGGGAAGTGTGCAAACCAACTTGAAGCACCTATAACATGGCATAGACCAAATAACAGATTCGGCAGTCTACGCAGAGAAGTCGGCTAGAAACGGTAAAAAAGTCAGACAACATACACACTCGCGCAAAGGCACAGAGGAGCCAACCTTAAGCCAGGGAGATAGGACCGGCAAAAAAAAAAAAAAAAAAATAAATAAATAAATAAAATAAAAAAAAATTCGTCATGGGTCCACCGAACCACTGGACGGGAACTACCAAAATTCACTCACCTTAAACTTTACCTACGACGCCCGGGTGAGGAAACTGGAAATCGTACAGGCACAGGCCAGCAAAAACCCCAGACAAACACACAGAATCCCATAAATTCCAAAACATAATTTAATCAATTATCCCCCAAAACCCCGGAACTTGGCACAAGCGAAATTACAGGCCACAGGATCCAAAGGCACTCAACAGAAGAGTAAGGAGGGAAAAGGTTAAACAAATTTCTGCAACGGCACAATAGAACGCCAAGAAAAAACTCACTAAGTAAGGTACATGACCCCACAGGAAGCCGAGAAACACGAACGCTGGGGTTTGCCCACGTTTCCGAGACGATCATAACAACGAAGATAATCTTCTTAGCCACAGCACGCTGAAACACACAAACAGCACCAAACTTCCGAGGACGGAAAAGTACTCCCCCGTAAACTATATCCGGAAGCAGCACAGCCACAAGCTCCTGACAAGGGGCGGTCCAGGGAAACCGCGAGAAAGATGATCCAGCACAAGTATCGTCACCCAGGCAAGTGCAGTCAGACAGGGCAGGAAAGCTGGCAATCAGGCGACGACTCCCACCACCGACCCGGGGAGCAGCAAGTAACACCAGCCCCGGCCAGCGACAGGGTGGAGGGACCCACCGTCCGACGCAAAAGGCAATGCTCGCGCCGCTGGCGCCCCAACTTGACTGCCCGCGGTAAACGAAACACCACTCGGAGGCCCAACGATCGAGAATCGATCGGGAATACCGCCACCACGGCACAAGTTTTACTTAACGAATTAAAATTAAGCCAAAGTTATATATATGCAAATTTTACGCATTCGGTATTGAGAAGTGCTAAGAAAATCCACTGTTAGAACTGGCCTTTCTTCGGTGGTTGCCTGGTTTCTTTTATTACCAAGCATCTCTTGCGTGGCTTTTGTATGTTATTTGCCCAGTAAGTCTATAATCTTAGTTTTAATGTGTTACAGATGTCTGTAATGTTCTGTATGACCCGGGCGGTCGTTAGCTTGCTTTGGCAGCCGGCCCTGGCCGTTTTCATCTCGAGCCGTTGTGTCGGCGTCCATCCTGGTGACAAAATTAGTGTTGCGTCGTACTGAGCTTGGTATACTATAAACAGCTGATTAAAACACTGTATGATTTTATGTTTGAATAATTCTTTTACCAAATCATTTAATTGCAAGGTTAAAGGCATTAAAATTTCAATTCGTTGATGCTTCTACCCAGTTATTTAATTCCAAGTTTTTTATGTCAACTTTTTTATTTGTCAAATGAGAATTTCAGGGCTCTGAAATGAAATGGTAATCTTGAAATAAAGATACACCAATCTGGCTAAGTTAGTGTAAAGTACAAGAATAAAACCTCCAATGAGGCGTTTTGGTAATAATTCCTTTCGTTGTTTTAACTGCGTCAGTAAGTTGATTTCATTATTATTAATTAAAAAAGTAAATTTCTTTAGATATTTTCTGTGTAGTTACATTAAGTAAATTGTTATGATTGTTCAACTGTGAATGGCGTGGTTGACGTTTTTTTCCCTTGGGGCAGCAATCACGCTCCACAGCTAAGTGTACTGAATCCTAGTGTCGCATGTTAAAAGTATGCCCGCATCTCGTGGTCGTGCGGTAGCGTTCTCGCTTCCCACGCCCGGGTTCCCGGGCTCGATTCCCGGCGGGGTCAGGGATTTTCTCTGCCTCGTGATGGCTGGGTGTTGTGTGATGTCCTTAGGTTACTTAGGTTTAAGTAGTTCTAAGTTCTAGGGGACTGACGACCATTGATGTTAAGTCCCATAGTGCTCAGAGCCATTTGAACCATTTTTTTGTTAAAAGTATGCACTGAAATGTCAGAAAACAAGGAAGATACATATTTGCAATGTGATTTTGGGGTTGCGTTGATCCCAGTGGTACTATGAGGGTTGATGCATGGTTATTAAAATTGTTCCTAGTCAGAAGTAACAATATCAAAAAACATGTTTCCCACCACTTTGCCGGCCGGTGTGGCCGAGCGGTTCTAGGCGCTTCAGTCTGGAATCGCGCGACCGCTACGGTCGCAGGTTCGAATCCTGCCTCGCGCATGGATGTGTGTGATGTCCTTAGGTTAGTTAGGTTTAAGTAGTTCTAAGTTCTAGGGGACTGATGACCTCAGATGTTAAGTCCCATAGTGCTCAGAGCCATTTTTGAACCACTTTATATTTTCCAACGCGGGTTTGTTTACAGTTTCATCCACATTTTTACCACACAACTGCCAAAAATTACAAGACGTACGGAAAACGTACACAGGAGTGGAGAGAGTTTATCTTCAGGTTTTTAGGTCACATTACATGCCCAATATCGAGAATGTTTGTGACGTGACAAACGTAAATACTTCCGTGAAGTTCATTAACGCTAAGTTGTCTGGGAAGACGCGATAGCCGCGCGGGGTAGCAGTGCGGTCTGAGGCGTCTTGTCGCGAACGTTCGCGCGGCTGCCCTCCGTCGGAGGTTCCGAGTCCTGTCGACGCGGCTAGAACAGGGCCGTAAAGCATCCCACTGCGGGCGGAGAGAGGAAGTGAGCGAGGATGCCGGCGCAGGTGGGCCGTGACGTAGTGAGCAGGTAGGCTTCAGGTAAACTGGGAGCAAATTTCATAGATTACTGTTAGGATGCAAATTTCGTTTGGTGCAGCTTTCACGAATCCAGAGAACCAGCGGTAATTTGCAGCATTTTATTGCTCTATATCGATGTCCCACTTGTAAAGGGACGCTTGCTGATGGTTTCTAGGATTCTTACAATTACAACTTGCATATGTAGGTTGTGCTGTCTTCCAGTTTCACTGTTAACCTTATGCTCCACTCCGCTCCGTATTGTCATACCGAATTAGTTAGCAAGTACAGGTAGGCAACCCAATCGACAGATTTGCAATGGCCTTCGGGCATGGGCGTGTGTGTTGTCATTAGTGTAAGTTATTTTAAGTTAAATTAAGTAATGTGTAAGCCTAGGGACCGATTACCTCAGCAGTTTAGTCCCATAGTACTTACCACAAATTTCCAAAAAGACGAGACAGCAAGCCGCATTGCAGTTGTGTCGATTGGGTTGCCTATCTGTACACATTAACTAATTCGGTAAGACAATACGGAACGGAGTGGAGCAGACGGTTAAGCACAACCTACAGATGCAAGTTGTAATTGTAAGAATCCTGGAAACCATCAGCAAGCGTCCCTTTACAAGTGGAACATCGATATAGAGCAATAACATGCTCCAAATTACCGCTCGTCCTCTGGATATATGAAATATCAGCCAATGAAATTTGCTCCCAGTTTACCTGAAAGCTACCTGCTCACTACGTCACGGCCTCTTTGCGCCGGCGTCCCCTCTCACTTCCTCTCTCCGCCCGCAGTGGGATGCTGTACGGCCCTGTTCCAGCCGCGTCGACGCCATCATGCAAATGACGAACGTGAATATCCTGTAGCAAGAGCACCACCAGTTGTCTACATGACGTTCTACAATTTTACCACTTACATGCGCATGTGGCATTGATTCAACTTCTTTTAACGTTTATATCCTGCAGTTCCTTCTTTTATGACGCTTATCTACATCTACACCGACAACTACATGACTACTCTGCAATTCACCTAAGGAACCTGGCAGGGGGTTCATCGGACCACTTTCACACTATTTCTCTACTATTACAATATTGAACAGGACGCGGGGATAAAGAACACCTAAATATTTCCGTGCGAACCTGATTTCTCGTACTTTACTTCGATGATCATCTCTCTCTCTCTATGCAGGTTAGCGTCAAAAAAATGTTTGCGTGCGGGGAAGAAAGCTGAGATTGAAATTTCGTGAACAGATCTCGCCCCTTTGTTTTGCTAATTGCCATGCAACGTGCGTATCATATACGTTATACTCTCTCCCCTATTTCGGTATAATACAAGACCAACTGCCCTTCTTTGAACGTTTTCGATGTCCTCCATCAATCCTATCTGGCAAGTATCCCATACCTCAAAGCAATACGCTAGCAAAAGGAGGACAAGCGTACTGTAGACACTCTCTTTAGTGGAGCTGTTGATTCTTTCTTCCAATAAAACACAGTCTTTGGTTCGCTTTCCAAGCAACAATTTCTATCGGAACGGCAGTTTAAGTTGCCTGTAACTGTAATTTAATTGAGTTGGCAGCCATTAGTTTTGCGTGATTTATCGTGTAACCAAGATTTAGTACTGATGTGGTTACTTCAAAAATTGTCCAAACTGCGAGGAACCAACACGACGACTAGCTGAGTTGTGGAAACTGGGAGGGAAGCGGGCAGCTAAAACAATTTATGAGGCTGATGGTACTGAGACAGCAACCAGCCACAAATTTAAGTTCCTTTATTCAAAAGGTACCGTTACCGTTTCCGAATCATTACGATTCATCTTCAGACGGCTTTCGTGCATTCAGTGACAAATCTGAAGAGCTCAGTTATGCAGGTTTGTGTGTGCAATGACGTGAATGCGGCGAAAACTACTAACATTATCTGCTAGACGAAAACTACGAAAACGAGTACACAAAACCGACATTTTACGATAACTAATCAGTAAACAACGCAGCACATATTATAGTGAAAGCATGAAAGCCGTCTGACGATGAATCGTAATGATTCGAAACCGGTAACCATTTGAATAAACGAACTTAAAATAAACTTTTGGCTGATTGCTGTCTCAACATCAATATTTGTCTTAAAATAACAGCCATGGTCTCCAACCATGTCATCATATGACAAAATCGCATTTATGCGGATATTAGAGATTGCTGGGAGAAAAAAAGAATACCGGAAGATAGGAAATAATCCATAATCCATCCGCTATATGAGAAGGGTGACAGTACAGACACCAAAAATTACCGATGCTTATCTCTACATCCAGTTACCTGCAAAATTATGTCCAAAGCTCTACTGAGTAAGATACAAGATCAAGCAGAACAGACAATTGACGAGTACCAAGCAGAGTTCAGAAAACATAGATTGTGCCCAAAGCAAATTTTTAAACTGAATACTATCCTCAGTATCAGACAATGCGGAACCTTAATATAGTGATTACATTCATTGATTTCAAAAACGCATACGATTCTGTAGACAGACAGTATTTCCAACATTAGATGTAGCAGGTGTCGACAAAACCATCAGACAATTAGTGGAACAGACACTTACAAACACAACGTTAAAAATTAAATTTCTGGTAGTAGTTTCTGAAACCTTTAGAATTAAGTGTTCGGCAGGGCGATGGGCTCTCACCGACTCTCTTCAGTCTGGTCCTAGACAAGGTCATGAGCGAGTGGGATAGAGAACTAAAACAGAAAAATACAGATGGAATCCATCTAGGACAAGGAAGAGGAAATCTGAGGTGAAATATCTCGCTTTTGCTGACGATATTGCAGTAATTTCTGAGGACAAAACACGCAAAAATAATGATAGAAGCACTTCACAAAACTGCATCTAAAACCGGGTTACTAACATGATACAAGAAAACGGAATACATTGAACATAAACACAACAGAGAAAATATATACAAACGTGATATCAAAAGAGTTGGTAAGTTTAAGTATTTGGGAGACTGGATACAATCAAATGGGTTAGATAACACCACAAGTAAGAAAAGATCGAAGATGGAATTAGCATACAAACTCACCAAAAACAATATAATAAAAGATCAGTATCATTCCAGGCAAAAGTTAAACACCGCGCAACAGTAATTAAACCGGAAGAATTTTATGGATCCGAATGCTAACACTGAATAAAAGAGGTGAACAAGAAGAACTGATAAAGAAAGGAAAATAATCAGAAAAATTTTAGGACCACAGAAGAACAAAGATAATAACTGGACGAAGAGGAGAAATTAAGATCTATTTGAAAACACTGAAATAATCACAGACACAATAAGAAAGAGGAGATTAAAATTTTGCGGTCATATGCACAGAATGAATGACGATAGGCTATGAAGAAAATTTTTAACTTCATTTCCAAACCAAAAAACATCACTGGATGGCTAGAAACGTCAAGGAAGGACTTGAGAAAACTTAACGTCCCAGAAAACTCGATACAGGACAGAGAAAGTTTCAGGATACTGATCAGTACTGCAAAATTGCCTGTCGAACAGCGACATTCACAACCTAGGAGGATGATGTCAAATGAACAGAGCAGGCCGTCAGCCAACGCATGAAGAAGTTCTAGGAAGATAGAAAGAAAAAGACTATGCCTTTTTCTTATGTTCTTAGCGGTCTATAATTGGCGAAATTCTGTAAGAAAAATGGATGACTTCACATTTTTCATTATTTAGAATCTACTGCCACCTTTCGCACCACAAAGACGTTTTAAAACCATTTTACAGTTGGTTTTGATCTTCTGATGACCTTAGCAAACGATAAACGACACTATCATCTGCGAATATTCTAAGACGTTGATCAGATTGTCTCCGAAATCATTTATATAGATTGGGAGCTGCAGAGGTCCTATAACAGTTCCATGGCGACGCCACATATCACTTTCTTTTAAGTCGATGACGCTCCGTCAATTATCTTTCTGATAGTGAACCACGTGTCCAGGCCCACAACAGAGAGAATACTCCATAGGCAAGCAGTTTGACTACAAATGGTTTGCAGGTACGGTACCAAAAGTCTTCTGAAAACCTAGGAATATGGAATCAATTTGAGATCTCCTGTCGATATCATTCATTACTTCATGAGGATAAATAGATAGTCCTGTTTCGCGAAAACGATTATTTTCAATTCGTGATGACTGTGTGTCAATAGGTCGTTTTCTTGGAGGTAATTCATGGTAGGATATTGCAGTGCCTGTGTTGTTAAGGAGGCAGTGACAATGTTACTTCGGACATGCAGGCCTGTCCGAAGGAACGTTGCATCTTCCTTCTTCACAACACAGGCACTACAATAACTTATTTACCCGCCGATTCCAGGCAGCGACTTTTCATTAAAAATGCCTCCCCTTTAGAGGCATTAGGGCAACGGCCTTTCCACAGTGGATACACCGGTTCCCGTGAGATCACCGAAGTTAAGCGCTGTCGGGCGTGGCCGGCCCTTGGATGGGTGACCATCCAGCCGCCATGAGCTGTTGCCATTTTTCGGGGTGCACTCAGCCTTGTGATGCCAATTGAGGAGCTACTCGACCGATAGTAGCGGCTCCGGTCACAGACAACCATCATAACGACCAGGAGAGCGGTGTGATGACAACATGCCCCTCCTGTCCACATCCTAAACTGAGGATGACACGGCGGTCGGATGGTCCCGATGGGCCACTTGTGGCCTGAAGACGGAGTGCTTACGGGCATTACAAAATGTGTGTACTAACACAGGTTGTGACTCAAGAACGACGACATCTGAAGGGCTTATTTCAATAGTGGTACAAGTCCATTTTTGTTCCTTCTGAGATACAAAGTCCTGAAGTTAAATGAGCGCTGAAAAATCTGCAGTTGAGATACCAGAAATATTCAAGCATATGGCTTCATGCTAGAGGTGAACCCTTCTTTCTGTTTGTTTGGACCATTAATGTCAGAAGCATTATAGACAGAAAAGTGGAGGTAATAGACTTGCACCACTATTGAAATAAGAACTTCATATGGAAGTTCAGGTCTGACAGTGATCCGTGCACAGGTAGCGAAAGCGTTTAGGGCGACCTTGTAACCTCCCCCCTCACTTATCGACCTTAATGACAGTGAAAAATTAAACCGCGTGTACCTAATGGAAATTTGGGAAAAGCAATCGTCACCGAAGTTAATCTATCGGTAAAGAGGGAGGAAAGGGTTACATCTAAATGAAAGGAAAAATGCAAATGAAACTGGTGGAAATTAATTTTGAAAAGGGGTAAAGTTAATAAAGAAAGTAAATGTGCGGCCGTTACGTTAACAATTAACTAGCGGTAATTAGATATTTGAGATTTGGGGGAAATCACGGTCGCCAGTCCTAAGGACAATTACTATAGTAACTGAAAAAGAAAGGTTATTACACATATAATTAACACTAGAAGCGTGGCAACTGAAGGTTGACACGTGTAGTGTGAAAACTGAAAGTTTGTCAGAAGTAATAAATTTCGCTACACTCTGACTTAATTTAGCAAAAGAATTAATAAAACCGGAAAATCGAAAGTTAATTTAGTGACTGAAGTTAATAGTGAGCTTTCTTTCTGAAGCACATCGAAATCCAGTAAAATACGGTTAGTCTTGGACTACCTCAACAATCATTTCAAAAGCAACTTGACTCTACGCAATTTAGAAACAAGAGATTTAACTTTGAACTTGAATTAAATGATTCTGAACTATTAACAATAGTAAAATTTAGTACGTACCAAGCTGAGCTGCAGTCACAGGTAAGCTAAAATATGCTAACAAAACTCGCACTCTAAATTTGTGCTCGTGTAACCTAAATATTGTAGCCAGCTACTGAACTTTGAAATTAAAGCAGTGAAATCTAATTATATTATTTTAATGCTGGCTTTTGAATTTCAACGACACTCGGGTTCATTTCGGAAAAGGAAGGGACCCTGCTTGGCAATGAAATTGGGACAATGAGCAACAAAGGTTCATGCTAAGTTGCTGTAATTTTGCGAGGCAAATGGAACAATTTGAAAAGCTGAGGTCTGCCATACAGTTCTGAAACTTTACGTGCTTTTAGTCTTCCTGTTGGTTGATTGAAGGTTTGAAGCCGTCGATCGAGGAGGTGGCGACAGTCACTCATTGTCGGCCGTCGCTGTTGCAGAAGCTGGATGTTGGCGCGCCTTCTTCTCGACACGGTCACCAGGCGAAACGGGCTCTTGATGTGCGCCAGCTAATGCTTCCCGTCCGCGACACCATGTCAGAAACTATCATCGCGAGTCGAGCGCAATTACATGCTGCCAAACCCCGAAAGCGCGGCAACTCGCGGGAGCGTCACACAACACCTGCTCCACTCGCTACTCCCGCCAGACTCCCACTGTTCTGCCCGTGCTCCACGCGGCAGAGTTAACACTACCAAAGATCCTACACACTTTGATTCTTCACACGACCTATCGATGTAATCGTTCGATAGCAGTTTTCCCTAGGCAAGACCCAGCGTAAAATACAAATAATATTTACGAAACAAACCAATTATACATCGACATAAGTGCATAAATATATATATATATACAAACAGTAAAACAATTACAATATATAAAGAGACAGAAATGTCATATCTTGAGGTAACAAAACAAGGAAACAAATAATAGTACAATAGATGGAAATAGGATGATATGCATTTCCGGCGTTACACGTGCCCCACATTGTCTGAGGATGTTCGTGTAACGTAAACAGACTCAGAAAATGTCCCAAAAAAGAAACAGCGGAAATGCATATGCTCAAAACATCAACAAAATTTAGCATTCGTCCAATTAATCCTAAATCAATTTTTAGACCATTATAATTGAGTGGAGACACTCCTAATCTTATTCCACTCTGTCATCTTGCACAAAATAAAACAGGTTGACAACATATTAAAATTCATAGAAGATATAGAAAATGGTTTAGCTATTCCAAAATCGTCAAAATCCGTAACACTATCATGAAATGGAATACTATTTACAAAATTAATCAGAGTACATGGTCATAAAAACCGGTAGATCAAAATACGCAAATAAATAATTAAATAGACTACACATTTTGTATAACCTTTTCATAATTAATATTCTCGTCACGAGAATCCACTTAATGCTAAACAAGAAAATAATATTCAGTAGATCGAAAAAAACATAAGTATTGACAGCAGAATTCTTCCACATCATCTGTCCGGGAAGAAAAACAATTCCGCCTTCCGTACTCGCAAGTACAAAGAATGCCGACAGCGGCACAAGAACCGACAGCGGCACCGCCTCGCCAGTATTGTTGCGCCCGCCTGTGCGGCACGCTTGATCTCACTCGCCTGTGTAACGGCATTTCCAGAACGTCTGTTTCACTGAATTCTTTCGGAAAAACTCACTCCCGAGTAATCTTAAGGAGTCCATTAACACTATCACAGTGGATAACTCAACACTGTCCATCATCACACATGTACAAGCCTGAAACTTAAAACACCGTCTAAGTACATCGGCAATGACTAGTGAAACACATATTCATGAAATCTTACAGCTAGTTACAAAATCATATTTACATTGCTTAATCTACTGTGACTCAGCTGAAAACTTAAACTAGCAGCTTGGATTTTTCAATTGATAAATAATCACTTTCTCTTAAATCATTTAGTCAAAATTAATTACTTATTAATTACAACTTCTTTAATGTCCTCTTGGTCAGGCAAAAGCATGGCAATCTAGCAAACCTTAAATCTTACACTCTATATTTACATATTGTACAAATTACGCATTGTGTGGTATTAATCGATCCTAGGTTGGTACAATTTCAAGTCTACTATATTCCGTATACCTAATCGTTTTCCAGAGCTTGGATACTCTAAGCAATAAGCATTTGTGTGAGGTATACCAATGACTTTATATGGTCCATTATAAACAAACTTAAATTTAGAGATTTCATTGCCTATCTCGCTCGATTTCTCATGAGCTTTTACAAGTACTAAGTCTCCGATCGCAAACTTAGCAAAACGCGCTTTAGCGTCATGACGATGTATGCGAGCATCGGCTTTAAGCTTCATTACTTCTCGCAAACGATCTTTTTTCACACCAATACTAATGTCAATCCGTGGAGGGAATTTGATTATCTCTTCCACTAAACTTTTACTTCTGTCATCCAACAGGATTTCCTCTGGAGAAAATCCCGTAGATTCATGTCTCAAGGTGTTCATAATTCTCTCAAATACTGCTACATATTTGCCCCATGCCCTATGGTTGTGATGGCAATAGGTACGGCAAAGTCAGCTTAGCTCGCGCATATACCTCTCAGCGGGATTCCCAGCCGGACAATAAGCTGAAATATGGATCACCTCGACCCCATTACTTTCCATGCCTTCATTCCACAACTTAGAAGTAAATTGTGCCCCATTGTCTGATAGAATCGCCTTGGGCTTACCAATATGAACAAAATAATCGTTCACAAGCTTGCTATAGACCGCTTTGGCTGTAGCTTTCCTAATCGGGTATAGTTTGATGAACTTGGAAAAAGCTTCTAGCACTACTAAAATGTAGGCAAAGTTTCCTGATGACTTGGGCAAAGGTCCGTACAAGTCCACGCACAGTAACTCAAAGGTGTCGTTAGGCCTTATACTTTGCATAGGACCACGACTCGTACAGTTGGTAACCTTCACCTTCTGACATAAATCGCAAGTTTTCACTCTGTCAGTAACTCGTTTTAACATGTTGTTGAAATGCACTACTTCACTCAGCTTTTCCGTACATTTCTTTGGTCCACAGTGACCATACGCCAAATGGTAGTAGTCTATGATTTCCGTGACGTATTTGCTGGGCCAGCATACCCGCCAAATATTACTATCTTCACCCTTACGTATGTACAAGATATGATCGTATATCTTGTAATACTTCCTTAATTTCTCTCCTTCTGGACTCTTTTCATCATATCGGGTTTTCACCATATTTAAACAACCATCCTCGTTCTGATGACGACGTAGATTCTTACAAATGTTCATTATTAATTTACGTCCCTCAACTTCTTTAAAATAGTACAATTTGACCACTCCATCTGCCTCATCTTTCAATAGACCTTGATTAGACTCGGGCAACCGCGACAGCGCATCCGCTACGCAATTGTCGGTCCCTTTTACGTAACAGATGTCATAGTTAAATTGCTGTAAATACAGCGACCACCTAGTCAGTCTTTCGTGAAGTAGTTTACAATCCTTCAGATAAGTGAGCGCCTTATGGTCCGTATGAATAATCACCTTACGGTCCCATAGGTAACCCTTGAACTTCTTGAATCCCCACACGATAGCGAGACACTCTTTCTCAGAAACCGTGTAGTTTCGCTCACTTTTTGATAAAGTTCGACTCGCGAACGCTATCGTCCGGTGTTCCTTATCCTCTCCTTTACCAACTTCTTGGAACAGTTCTACCCCCACCACGTAATTCGACGAATCCGTTCCCAGATGGAAGGGTAGCGATAAATCAGGATGAAATAGTATGTTAGATCTTAACAACTCGTCTTTTAATCTCTCGAAAGCGGTCTGACACCCGTCAGTCCACACAAACGGAACATTTTTGCGTAAGAGGTTATTCAAATTTTCATCATTAAACACTTGTCCTTTTACAAATTTACGGTAAAATCCTGTGAGCCCTAGAAAACTTTTTAACTGTTTCCTAGACTTGGGTGGAGGACAATTCCTTATTGCCTCTAGTTTCTCTGGGTCTTTCGTAATACCAGCAGTGGTAATTACATGCCCTAAAAATTTCAGTTCCTGCTTCACAAATTCGCATTTCTTTAGCTTTAGAGTCATTCCGCCACGGCGCAATGCTCTAAAAACTTCATCTAACAGGTCACAATGGTCATGCCAAGTGGCATTGGCCAACAATAGGTCGTCAACATATACAGTTAATCTTGAACTCAAAGCCGGTCCTAGCACTTTATCTAGGGCCCTGATGAATACGGACACAGATATATTAAGTCCAAACGGTAGTACTCTATACTGATAACACCTGCCCGCAAACAAGAAGGCGGTGTATGGCCTAGATTCTTCTTCGAGTTCTATTTGCCAGTAACTAGCTGTCATATCGAGGCTAGTCATGAACTTAACGTCATGAAAACGTTGCAAAATCTCCTCCATACTCTCTGGTCTGTCTGTTTCACGTTGAACGACCCTATTCAACGTGCGTGCGTCAATCACAATACGCACACTACCATCCCGTTTTGCTACAATGACCAAACCGTTATTGTATGGACTTGTACTTCTTTCAATCACTCCCCATTCGATCATCTTATCTATCTCCCGTTGCACTGCTTCCTTTTTGGACAGCGGTATAGCATACGGTCTCACGAAGAATGGTTCGTGCGGAATTACATGCAACTTGCATTTATATCCTTCCACAAGTCCCGGTTTGTCTGAAAACACACTCTTATTCCCCATTATTACTTCATACAGGCCTCGTCTTTGTTCGTGTGTTACGTTTGACATACCGTCTACAATACTTTCCAATTCACTTTCTACACTATTGTCAATGCCGAGATTCCTCACATTACAGTAGTTCAAATTCATACCTACGTCAATACCATTCGGCCAGTTAACAATGTGTATAGGCTGGTATTGCCTATGCACACCGTCTCCTGTCTCGTCAAAACTAACTACTATTGTTTTATCTTGGGACGTACATGTCAAAGTTTTGCTTTCGCAGTTAATCACTGCACGGTACTTTAATAGCCAATCTAACCCGATAATTACTTCCGTAGTTAAGTCTGGCACGACGACAAACTCTTGTTCAAATCGTGCCCCACATATCTCGAAGTTGACAAAAATCTGTTTTGTGACCGGTTTACTGGCCTTCCCAGTAGCACCGATAATTTTCACTCCTGTTACTGGCATAACTACGATGCCAGGTCTGTCTTTCAGTAACTCAAATATTTTCCCAGATACAGCACTCAATTCTGCACCGGTGTCAATCAACACGTTTAGTTGTAGGTCGTGCATATTAACAGACACTACTATCTGTCTACACTTGTCCTCGACTGTTTCTTTATTTTCCCACAGTAAATCCTCATCTATATCCAGGTCATTCCAGAACAAACCATCCGGCTTTGATCCTAAATCCGGTTTATCTGGCGGCTTTTTCAGTCTCTGTTCACATACAGTTTTAATTTCAACATGTTTGTCCTGAGGCTTAGTCTGTAGCTTCGCCTCCAGTACCGAAACCTTTTCCTGTAACTCGTCAACTAGTGAGTGTTGCTTTGCTATCAATTCACTAATTGTCACCTTCGTTGATTCCTCTTTAATCAGATTGATCTCATCTGCCAATCTACCTGGAGACATGTGCCCAGTAGTATCTGCAATTACTTCCTCTAGATCTGCGCAACCCACACTGTTATCTTCTGACCGTATAATGTCAGCTCTAACCTCATACACGCTGTAATCTACGTGCTTTTCTACCAATCGTGTTCGGCTATCACTAAAATTTTCGTAATCTTTCTCCTTAATACTCTCGCAATGTTTAAACTGGATGTTCGCGTCGGATGGGTCGGCTACTTCTACCATTACAACTTTCGGTAAAGTCTGCCGGTTAGGGCCAGAACTTTCCGTTACTACTTCAACATTCAACTCCTGCGGGACGAAACACGACGCATCTTGCTCGTGCTCCCCATTAACATCAACTATTTCTAGTAAAGTCTGCCAGTTAGGGCCAGAACTTTCTATCACTTCACAATCACTATCTTCCTGCGGGACGAGACGCGGCAAATCCTGCCCGCGCTCCCCATAAACACTTCTCCCGTACAGGCCCCTATAATCTCTTAGTTCGTCGTATAAGCGACCGAACTGCCTTAACCAGACCTCATCCCTCTCTGCATCTCCTCGCTCGATGACGGACGTTTTATCCGACATCTGATCTTCTTTCAACACTTGCGAATCATTCTTAAACTCAATCTCCAGTTCCGCTGTGGGTATTACAGCTGCCACTTTATAATCGATTTCCGGAACACTACTTAAATTGTTCTCACTGACAGTGAATGTACTTCCTACTGCCGTGTCTACAGCTGATCTACTACTTGTGGGCGCACTCCTTTCTCCTAACACTGGCACACTCTCCCGCCGTTGATTATTCCATACGGAATTTTCATAACGATGACACCTGGGTTTTCTCCTGTTATTGGGCCGCCGAAATTTCTCCACGCCCGGTCGGCCCCTCACCGGCGCGGCTAATGGTTTCCCTGTCTCGTCCCAGCAGATACGCTCCCCGGATGCTGCTGAGGCGGCTGATCACACCCTCTGGCGTTATTACTATTCTGTGAAGCCCGTATCACGTTAGTATGATACTGGTTTCCGTCATTCCAGTTATTATTTGCATTGTACCGATTGTTATTACGGTCCGAACCATTATTGTTATTGCTGCCATGGTTGCGGTATGCATTATTCCCATGGTTATCGTTGGTGTGGTTGCTGTGGTACCCGTTGTTGTTACCACGGCCTCTACCACAGTCGCGATTATTGCGCCAATTGTCCTCGTCCTCCACTCTTTCCAGGAAATCATTTATTGTCCTGTAATTGCTTCCTACGTAGCGTTTTGTATCATCTGGAAGCTTCTTGTAGAGTTCCCAGACTATTTCGGATTCCGTGCGGCGATCACGCAAATATTCCAACTTGCGGATCCAGCCCTCACAAAACTCCTTCATCGAGCCGCGCGAATTCGCATCGAAAGGCCTCGATACGACAAATTCGCGCCAGAAACTTTGCTGTTTTTGCTCTGACCAGTATTCAGCCAGAAACAAATTTTTAAACGCGTCAAAAGTCAGGTTCGTAATGTTGAGGTTTAGGCCCCAACGCTTGGCATCACCAGCCAACACATCAATAACCGCATTAATTTTTCTCTCATTAGTCCATGATCTGGGTAAAACTCTTTCACAATTTTTAATGAAATCCGTCGGGTGTATACCGCCTTTTTTCAAGGGGTCGAACCGCTCCTCTTTCGTCAACAACTCCGAACTATGTGCACAGATTGGCACATAGCTCTGTTTTTCGTCAAGTTTCCTTTCTAATTCCGACACCCTCGTAATCACTTGGCAAGTGGTTGTCGCAAGCGTTTCCACTTCCCTCTTTTTCTCTTCGCAGGTGTTAGCCTGCTTCGTCACTTTGGTATGTACTTCGGATACTAAAGCCTTTAAAGTTTCCACCTTCTGTTGATCCTCTTTTCTCACTAATTGAATTTGTTCCGTCACCTTATTCTCGATGATCGGAGCAACTGCGTCTCCTACACTTTTCTCGATTCTGCTAATTTCGGAACCAAAACGAGTATTTATGCTCGCAATTTCCGCCTGAACGCCTATCATTTCCTGTTTAAGGTTACCGATTTCGGTATTAATCACGACAATATCGTCTTTGATTTTATCAACTTTTGTGTTAACAACTTCAACATTGTTGTTAACAACATTAATAGCTTTCTTCTGATTGTCTAGCATTCGTTCAATTTTTTCAGACTGAGCTAATTGCTTGGCAGCCTGAGCTGCTTGCTCGGCAGCCTGAGCTTCTTGCTTGGCAGCCTGATCTTTAATTTCTGCCGAATGACTCTTGATTTCGTTAATCAAAACATTCAATAAATCAGTTAAATTCCCGGAAACCACCGGTTTTACTTCCGTAGCGACTTCCTCTTTCATTGTCCCCCCGTATTCGTCATCAAGGGATTCAGATTTGATTTTCACTTCCGATTCCGAAACATTTTCTAAAGTCTGGAATTCCATTTCTGCTCTTTGTTGCGTTTCGGCGGTCGCATCTTTCATGCTAGCCGCCTGCCCCGGAACAATGGGTACCGCTGTGCGCGTTTCCCACTGTTCGACCGATTGTTCCGTATCTAAGTCTACCAAATTTTGGTAATTGTTGCCTTCACTCATTTTAATAATTTTCAATATAAATGCAAAATCTCAACTCTAATTAGGATTCCTCACACGAATATTCTCGCTGACGTATCGACCATTTCGTAACCAGTACTTTGTTACGAGATTTGCACAATGCAAAATTCGTGTCCAGAACAACCTCAAATTTGAGGATTGTCCTGTCACCAGGTCGCCACGTGTAACCTCCCCCCTCACTTATCGACCTTAATGACAGTGAAAAATTAAACCGCGTGTACCTAATGGAAATTTGGGAAAAGCAATCGTCACCGAAGTTAATCTATCGGTAAAGAGGGAGGAAAGGGTTACATCTAAATGAAAGGAAAAATGCAAATGAAACTGGTGGAAATTAATTTTGAAAAGGGGTAAAGTTAATAAAGAAAGTAAATGTGCGGCCGTTACGTTAACAATTAACTAGCGGTAATTAGATATTTGAGATTTGGGGGAAATCACGGTCGCCAGTCCTAAGGACAATTACTATAGTAACTGAAAAAGAAAGGTTATTACACATATAATTAACACTAGAAGCGTGGCAACTGAAGGTTGACACGTGTAGTGTGAAAACTGAAAGTTTGTCAGAAGTAATAAATTTCGCTACACTCTGACTTAATTTAGCAAAAGAATTAATAAAACCGGAAAATCGAAAGTTAATTTAGTGACTGAAGTTAATAGTGAGCTTTCTTTCTGAAGCACATCGAAATCCAGTAAAATACGGTTAGTCTTGGACTACCTCAACAATCATTTCAAAAGCAACTTGACTCTACGCAATTTAGAAACAAGAGATTTAACTTTGAACTTGAATTAAATGATTCTGAACTATTAACAATAGTGAAATTTAGTACGTACCAAGCTGAGCTGCAGTCACAGGTAAGCTAAAATATGCTAACAAAACTCGCACTCTAAATTTGTGCTCGTGTAACCTAAATATTGTAGCCAGCTACTGAACTTTGAAATTAAAGCAGTGAAATCTAATTATATTATTTTAATGCTGGCTTTTGAATTTCAACGACACTCGGGTTCATTTCGGAAAAGGAAGGGACCCTGCTTGGCAATGAAATTGGGACAATGAGCAACAAAGGTTCATGCTAAGTTGCTGTAATTTTGCGAGGCAAATGGAACAATTTGAAAAGCTGAGGTCTGCCATACAGTTCTGAAACTTTACGTGCTTTTAGTCTTCCTTGTTGGTTGATTGAAGGTTTGAAGCCGTCGATCGAGGAGGTGGCGACAGTCACTCATTGTCGGCCGTCGCTGTTGCAGAAGCTGGATGTTGGCGCGCCTTCTTCTCGACACGGTCACCAGGCGAAACGGGCTCTTGATGTGCGCCAGCTAATGCTTCCCGTCCGCGACACCATGTCAGAAACTATCATCGCGAGTCGAGCGCAATTACATGCTGCCAAACCCCGAAAGCGCGGCAACTCGCGGGAGCGTCACACAACACCTGCTCCACTCGCTACTCCCGCCAGACTCCCACTGTTCTGCCCGCGCTCCACGCGGCAGAGTTAACACTACCAAAGATCCTACACACTTTGATTCTTCACACGACCTATCGATGTAATCGTTCGATAGCAGTTTTCCCTAGGCAAGACCCAGCGTAAAATACAAATAATATTTACGAAACAAACCAATTATACATCGACATAAGTGCATAAATATATATATATATATATACAAACAGTAAAACAATTACAATATATAAAGAGACAGAAATGTCATATCTTGAGGTAACAAAACAAGGAAACAAATAATAGTACAATAGATGGAAATAGGATGATATGCATTTCCGGCGTTACAACCTTACGAGTAATGTGGGAAATCTGTGTTCGAGTCCCGGTCCGGCACAGATATGCATTGTCGTCATTCCTTTATACAGCTAAAGGTTGTTCATATTCAGAACTTCGAATACATTTCATGTTCAAATGTAGTATATGTTCCAAAACCGTACAGCAGGTCGACGTCAGTGATATACGAGTGTAAGTATCTAAATCATCGGGTTACTCCTTTTTCCTTGAGTGCTCGTGTGACCAGTGCAACTTTCCAGTGTTAAAGTGCGAATCTTTCGTCGGGCGAACGGTTCTATAAGGTTGCTGTACATGAAGCTATTTCATCAGCACACACAGAAAGAAACCTTACAGGAATACAGCCTAGACTAGAAGACTTGCCTTTTTTAAGTAATTTGGGTTGCTTCGCTATAGCGAGGATATTTACTTCTATGCTACTCATCTTGGCAGCAGTTCTTGATACGAATTTAGGAATATTTACTTCGTCTTCTTTGGTAAACGAATTTCGGATAGCTATATTTAGCAAATCCGCTTAAGTGGCACTGTAATCGGTAATATTACTATAAATATTTTGTCCTCATACCCCAAAATCATAGTACTTCGTCATTTAAAAAAATTATTTGTTACGTAAGTTGTGATGAATATTCCGTTCTTTTGAAGTGTACCTTACTTAATACACAATTTTATAAAGCTCATGATCTTCCACTTGACAATGAAGACAACGATACCCTGAATTACCCGTGGTCTAAGGGTAGCGTCGTTGATTAGTAATCAAAACGTCCTCGGTCCCAGGTTTGAACTGCATCAGTAATTAAAATCTGAATAAATATCAGCAATGGCGGCCGAAGATTTCCGGTATAAGAAGTCACCTTCATCCTGCCACGGGCTTTGTCAAAGATGTCGGAGTAGCGGAAAGAGGTACGGGGACGGGAATCTGCCCCTAAAATTCTCAAGAATCAATAAAGTTCATCGGTATGAGGGCTGCAGAAGGCAATGGAAACTACTGTCTTAAATACACGTGATGTGTATCCACATGAATTGTGGTCTGTAATTGGAAAAAGTGTCATGACGATCTCCCCATCAGCAAAACATTCCGAATTTGTTCCCCTTTCGGATTTCCGAGAGAGGACTGCCAATAGGGAGGTCACCTTGAGAAAAAGACAGACTAACGTTCTACTAGTTGGGGCATGGAATGTCAGGAATTTGAACGTTATTACGAGTTATTAAGAGTGCTATAGTTATTAAGAGTGCCATGGGTATGTCACTGTTAGATCCAGAGGAGAGAGCGGATGGGTGGGAAGAGTACACTGAAGGTCTCTCCTCCGACTTGTCTGATAACGTGATAGAAGAAAAAACAGGAATCGATGTAGAAGAGAAATGGATCCAATATTACAACGAGAATTTAAAAGGGGTTAAGATCTAATAACGGGCAGGAAGGACAGATAAAATAACGTCAGAATTTGTAAATTCATTGGGAGAAGTGGCAACAAAATTACTGATGTGTCGAATGTAAAGAGTCCGGCGATATACCATCTGACATTCGGAAAAATATCGTCCACAGAATTCCCGAGAATGCAAGAGCAGATAACTGCGAGAATTATCACACTAAAAGCTCTTGCATCCAAGTTGATGACAAGGGTAATATACAGAAGAATGGAAAATAAAATCTAGATCTGTTGGATGGAGATCAGTTTGGCTTTAGAAAGGAGAAAGGCCCCAGAGAAGCGGTCTTGACGTTGCCGTTGACATGTAAGAAAGACTAGAGAAACATTAAGAAACCTTCATAGGATTTGTCGATTTGGGAAAACTGTTCGTCAATTTCAAATGGTGCAGAATGCTCTAAACTGTGAGAAAAATTAGAATTCAAGGTGAAAGTATATCGAATGATAAGATTCGCGGATGAAATATCTATCCTCTGAAAGTTAAGAAGAATTGCTGTAACTGTTGAATGGAATGAGCACGCTAAAGACTACAGAATATGTCAGAATGGAAGGTAGGAGACGAGGTAATGGTAGAATTAAAGCTTTGAGAATGAGGCGTGAGTCGTGCTAGTGTAGCTCAGTCGGTAGGGCACTTGCCCGCGTAAGGCAAAAGTCCCGAGTACGAGTCTCGGTCCGGCACACAGTTTTAATCTGCCAGGAAGTTCCATATCAACGCACACTCCGCTGCAGAGTGAAAATCTCATTCTGGAAATGTTCACAGCTCAAACAATATACAATTTTCAGTGCAGAATATGGATTGAGAGTAAATCGAAGAAAGCCAGAAATACGGGAAGTAGCAGAAATGAGAACAGCGAGAAACTTAACATCAGAATGGGTAATTGTGTAATACGTATATGAAGTTCAGGAATTCTGCTGCCTAGGCAGCAAACTAACGCATGAGGGACGGGGCAAGGAGGATATCAAAAGCAGACTAGTACTGGCAAAAAAGGCATTCCTGACCTAGAGAAATCTATTAGTTTCAAACAAAGGTCTTAATTTGAGAAAGAAATTTCTGAGAATATACGTCTGGAACACAGCATTGTGAAACGTGAACCGTGGGAAAGCCGGAAGAGAATCGAAGGATTTGAGATTCGGTTCTGCGGAATAATGTAGAAAATTAAGTGGACTGGTAAGGAAAGGCATGTGGAGTTTCTCCAGAGAATCATCGAGGAAAGGAATAAATGGAAGAAGAATGGACAGGATTGTAGAACGTCTGTCAAGACATCATGAAATAACCTCCCTGGTACAGGAGAGGAGGAGAGAAGTTTGCAATGGGCAGCATCAAACCAATCAGAAGATTAAAAGAAAAAAAAAGAGAGAGACGAAACTAACGTCCAATATCACTGCGATCCATTCGTTGTAGAGTCTTAGAACACATTATGAGCTCAAAAGTCAAAATATGGAAAAAATCTCCTCCACGCCAAAGAGCTTGCATTCTGAAAAGATAAACCGTGTGCGAACCAACTCAGTTTTTCACATGAGTGCCTGAAAGCCATGGATGAAGGCAGTCACATAGATACAGAATTTCTTGATTTCCGAAAAAGCACTTGACTCGGTATGTAATCCACACTTACTATCAAAAGTATCATCGTATGGTGTATGAAACAAAATTTGTGACTGGTTTGAGGATTTTTTGGTATCGAGGACGCAGCAAATTATTTTGGATTGAAAGTCAACAGAAGTAGAAGTGTGCCGGAGGTAAATGTTGGGACTCCTGTAGTTAGTTTTGTTTAGTACTGATATTGCAGTCAGTATTATAGTTAGATTTTTCGCAGATGATGTAGTTATTCATAAGGAAGTACTATGTAAAAAAAGCTGCATAAATATTCAGATTTTGATAATATTTCAAAGTGGTGCAAAGATTAAAACATGTTTGAAATGTTCCGAAATGTAAAACTGTGCTCGTCAAAAAACGAAAACAACGTGGTACCCTACGACTACAGTATCAAAGAATCACAATTGGAGCCGCTCACCTCTGCAAATACCTAGGTGTAACAGTTCGTAGGGGTACGAAATGCTCAAATAGGCTGAGTCGTAGGGAAAACTGATGACAACGTCGGTTCCGTGGTAGGATACTAGAGAAACGCCACCAGTCTACAGAGAAGAGTGCATACAATAGCCTCGTGCGATTGCCGACCGCTTTGGCCGAGCAGTTCTAGGCGCTTCAGTCCGGAACCACGCTGCTGTTACGGTCGCACGCTCGAATCCTGCCTCGGGCATGAATGTGTGTAATGTCCTTAGTTTAGTCAGGTTTAAGTAGTTCTAAGTTCTAGGGGACTGATGACCTCAGAAGTTATGTCCCATAGTGCTCAGAGCCATTTGAACCATTTGATTCGTTAGAAAATTGATCACGTCTGTAGGACCCATACCAAATAGGACTAGCAGGGAATATTCAACGAAAAAGAGAAAGGTAGCACTAATGGTCACTGGTTTGCAGTAATAATGGTCACTGGTTTGTTTGACCAGAGGGAGAGTGTCACGGCGATGCTGAAAAATGAAGTGGCAAACGCTTGAATATGGAGACAAACTATCCCGAGAAAGCCTGGTAAAGTTTCAAGAACCCGTTTTAAATGATAAATCTAGGAACATAGCACAACCTGTTGGTCCCGTAGGGACCGGGAAGACAAATTTAGACTAATTAGAGCAGTCGCTGAGACGTTTAAGCAATCATTCTTTCCACGCTCCATATTTTGAATGGAACGATAAGAAACCTTAATAAGTGGTACAATACGAAGTACCCTCTGCTATGCATTTCACAGTTGTTTGCACAATATGGAGGTAGATGTAGAATTAGTGTTACAATGGAAGTTGTTTCCATGTTTTACGTCACGTATAGAGGACGTGCGCATGTAAGAATAGAAGAAGAAGCCACGTATAACTTTCATCGCCTGTAAGGCGTGAAACAGAACCCCACCGCCAAACTTTCAGCGGTTCTTTAGGGATGTTTTCTAAGTCGCAGTCTCCAGCGCCTCCTTCCACAGTAATGATGTTATTATGACTTATTTGGCTTCGTTATCGGAATTATCTTTGTGTCTGTGAAAATACTTTTACAACAGTGAAGAAGAGTGTAATATCGAATCAGCAAAACGTAATAACACGAAAGAATCCCGTTATTCGTCGGCACCTGCGTACAGATGCAAAACTACTGCTGTTGCCACCACTGAGGAAACAGCTGAGCACATCGTCGTCGTGCCCTTTCGCATTGCATCCAGTGAACAGACAGACGACAAGCATAGCGCGCTGTCCGTGCTGTTGTGTACTACTGTTAAGGTACAAGTGACACTGCTGGAAACTGGAGAGTGAACCGAGCAGCAGCACTGATTGCAAGAATGAGGGTGAAAAGTGAAGTGGTGGGCATTACTGCCATCAACAGCAAGTACCGTGAGTGAATGGAACAAGTTTCTTGTCGAACAAGACACACAGTTGACATCGTCGACATTTTCACTATTGTGCAGATATTTTCAATGTGGTCCCAATGTAACGGGTAAGACATCAAACGAAATGTAATTAATCTGTAACGAGTCACCAGAGACCACGGGTCCATTTGCAACAAAATACTAGGAAAATATCATTGGCCAACCAGCGATGTTTTGTCGGTGGATTCACGCTTCACCACGTATACATGCATAATGGCCTTTCTTGTTAAACTAACAACGCATCTTATGTATGCTACTGTTCCATATGCTGATCCGCGAGTATAGACTATAATTTATTTTTAAGTACACTTTGTCGAGTAGAAGACATACGATTTGTAAAATCCATGTTTGTAATTAGGTTTTAATGTTTTCCTCTGCACTTTCGGAAGATCTGATAAATAAAAAATATACTATTGGTACCGACAGAAGTTAAAAATTTGTGATCCTTTCCGATTGTGAAATTTAAGCGTTCTAATTCTCATTCGAGAACCTTCAGCCGTCTTCAACAGCACACCAGGTAGCGGCAGATCCTCGGTCCCTCTACTACAGAGCACAGAAGCAAACAGAGCGGCCTTCGGGACGCGCGAGATGTCAGGCTTCCCTCTCCAACTGGTTACCCACAACTACCGACTGACGTGATAGTCAAATGGTTCAAATGGCTCTGAGCACTATGGGACTTAACATCTGAGGTCATCAGTCCCCCAGAACTTAGAACTACTTAAAACTAACCAACCTAAGGACATCACACACATTCATGCCCGAGGCAGGATTCGATCCTGCGACCGTAGCAGTCGCGCGGTTCCGGACTGAAGCGCATAGAACCGCTCGACCACCGTGGCCGGCAACGTGATAGTCGTTTCACGCAAAACGTGTCGCACGGTACAAGGGGAATGACATTTCATGTCAACCGTTTTACCTTTAAAAACGTGTTTTATTTATCTGTAGCAAAGCAACATCTGTTTCTGTAGTCAGTTGCTCAGTAAAACTTTTAGTTTTCGAGTAAAAAAAATGAAAACCACTGTTTTGGGGTTCGCACGTGTTCTCCGCTGTGCAGTCTTTCTCATTCAGCTTTGAGAAAACTGTTGTTGTGGTCCTCAGTCCAAATACTGGTTTGACGCTGCTCTACATGCTACTCTATCTTGTGCAAGCCTCTTCACCTCTGAGTTACTACTGCAACCTACATCCTTCTGAATCTGCTAAATGTATTCACCTCTTAGTCTCCCTTTACGATTTTTACTCCCGTCCCTCTCGCTTCCTTCCGGTACTAAATTGTTGGTCCCCTGATGCCTCAGAATATGTCTTACCAACCGATCCCTTCTTCTGTGTGATCTATCCATCTAAACTTCAGCATTCTTCTGTAGGAAGAAACTATAAGGTAAACAAATAAATTCTTTTTCCACATCTCATTCCCACACATTGCAGCTTGATAATGAAGTTGTTTTATTTTCGTTATGGTTCGTAGTTATTTTGGTACTTCGACATGAAGTACAACATCGCGCTTATTTTCAAAAGTTTGCAGTGAAAAATGTGGTTTCTGGCCAGTTTACGTTTGGTGGGTTTTAGGACATAGATTGCTGCAAACGAAATGTAGCGAGCAATGGTAGAAGAATGGTCATATCTGTTCCCATTCTCGAGAAAATACGTGAGATATATTGGAAATTCTCCGCGACGAACTTGACAGCTACGCGCCACATTCGCGGCTATTGCCGCCTGCTATGGCCTAATATGCGGAGTCCAAAGCTGCCTCGTGTTCCTCTTGTTTGAGCTGTGCCGACACAAACCGAAGCTGGAAGTGAAAGAAAAATTTAATGGTGTGGAAAGATGAGCTCATGACGCTGACTGTATGTTGTCTGTACTGCCTGTTGTCAGGAAACAGTTACCTATATTTTTGAATTCATTCGCTCATTTATTATATCCTGTTCACTTTACAACTGCCGTTTTAGCTGAAGGTGCTACCAGCTGTTGACATGTTCTGCTATTGGTTGTTACGAATGACGCTCGAGCGATATAACTGCGCTCAGTCAAAATGTTAACACTGATCCTGAACTGTACTTTCTATAAGTGTGGCAAATAAAACAAACATACATTCCAGTAACTCACATCTACAGAAAAACAGTCGAAGTGAATAACAAGTAGAAAACTTGTTTTACAGTCACACAATGTAACTTTGCGTGTAGGAGACAACGGTACTTCCCGTTTTAATACTAGTATTCTAGAGAAAAGCGTAGGGTATGACAAAAATAAAATAAAGCTTGTGTTACTGTCTAATAACTGAAGCGAACGTGTAATATTCTACAAATAAGTGTACGAAACTGAAGTTCAATTGTTACTTTAAGATCTGATGACTAGAGTTGAGGTGCAGATCAAAGCTGTAGGTTTCTTCGTATTTTTCTCGTTTTCTCTCACTGTTCTAAGAAAGTGCCGTACTCCCTCTGAACCAAAGATGCCCTACTTTTGCATTTTTCAAACTAAGCAAACCTTCCTGTTTTTCTTCTGACAGAAATTAACTACGTTATTTATCAAACCTTTTCCATACGAGCATACTCTACGATAATGTATACTTGCGTGATGACTGTCCATTTCAGCAAACGCTAAGAATACGCAGAAGCAGTAACGCACCATGACTATAAAGTGGTTGTACAATGCCGAGGCTCCTATGTTAATCGTGTGTTGTCGAGTATTATCGGACGCCTTTGGTCCCACCTGTACGTAAACAATGTTTAGTTCCGCATTCTGTCGTCAGCAGTAACTTGAAAACCAACAAGTCAAAGCAAAGCCGATAGAAATTAGAGATAAGGTAATGAGTAAATAAGCAGACACAGGGAAAACAGCAGCACAATTGGCACAGGGGCACAGGGACCTAACACAAGCCCTCCGGTCCTTTGACAAAGGAAAGGCACCTCTACTTCTATGATCTGTGCCTTCTACCTGCCGGGCAAGCCATGGAATTGGGACGGACGGATTAGTGGACCTTTTCTCGACCACTTCTCTGTGCAAATTCACTGGATGCAGTTTAACGGACATCGGTTCTCTGATGCCCCTATTGTGGAACACGTATGTCCCTATGGTGATGAAAGGCTCAAAGAAAACTAAATCTAAGACGAAGGTGATGAAGAGTAGTAGATAGGACAACGACTTTCCTAATATCAAAACTGGGGACGATACCATAGTCGCAAGAGTAAAACTTTTATTATACAGGATCAATGAAGCAAGGAAGTTATTAAAGTGGTTGAAGTGAAGAAATTTTCTTCAGTAAATAAGTTCTACTGGTACCAGTTGTGAATGAGGAAATGAAGAGTAGGACCTTGAAAGTAAATGTCTGGAGAACAAAGCATATGGAAGTGTAATATGCGTCGTCAAATAAGGGCTAAAGGAGAAGCATTTGAAGTGCGACGCAACAGAAAATTTTTTCTGAACTGCGATATGAAGAAAAAATAAAAAGAATATGTGAGGAAAGGGGTCTACAGAAGGGATGAATTAGTGGAACATTTGAACTGCATCCAGCGCTAGATGGAGCGGTGGATGGCAAATGTAGTACAGGCAGAAAAAGAGTAGAGAAACCAAAAGAAATCACAGATGATGTTGGATGTACTAACTACGTACGGACGACGAGATTAGCACAAAGCAGAAAACATTTGAGGTCATTATCACAACCATCAAAAGTCTGACAACTTAAGAAAAGAAAAATTTGGTAACTACTGCTGAAAAACCGACGAAGTGCGAGTAGGACTCACACGCTGAAGATTCTCTACAAACTTATTTATAAATACACGCATCAAAAAAAGTTTTGCATCAAATCAGTTCCGAGAGTTCCGGAACCTGTACAGAAAATTGGAATAGAGATCAACATAAACATAATTTTCTCCATTTTTATTGCTCATGAAACCCACACATTGCATGTTCTACCACCATTCAGCGAGACCTTCAGAGGTGGTGGTCCAGATTGCTCCAATACCCAGTAACAAGTACTCTTGCATTGATGCATGCATGCCTGTATTCGTCGCGGCATACTATCCACAAGTTCGTCAAGTCACTGTTTATCCAGAGTGTCCCATCGTCAACAGGGATTCGGCGTAGATTCCTCAGAGTGGTTGGTGGGTCACGTCGTCCATAAACAGCCCTTTTCAATCTATCCCAGGCATGTTCGATAGGGTTCATGTCTGCAGAACATGTTGGCCACTCTAGCCGAGCGATGTCGTTATCCTGAAGGAAGTCATTCAAAAGATATGCACGATGTGGGCGCCAATTCACGTCCATGAAGACGAATGCCTCACCAATCTACTGCCAATATGGTTGCACTATCGGTCTGAGGATGGCATTCACGTATCGTACAGCCGTTACGGTGCCTTCCAGGTTCACCATCGGCGTACATCTGCCCCACATAATGCCACCCCAAAACATCAGGGAACCTCCACCTCGCTGCAGTCGCTGGACAGTGTGTCCAAGGCGTTCAGCCTGACCAGGTTGCCTCCGAACATGTCTCCGACTATTGTCTGGTTGAGGGCATATGCGAACACTCATTGGCGAAGAGAACTCATTGGCGAAGAGAACGTGATGCCAATCCTGGGTGGTCCAATCGGCATGTTGTTGGACCTATCTTTACCGCGCTGCATGGTGTCGTTGTTGCAACGATGGACCTCGCCATGGACGTCAGGAGTGAAGTTGCGCATCATACTGCCTATTGCGTACAGTTTGTGTCTTAAAATGGCGCCCTATGGCTGCATGAAAAGCATTATTCAACATGGTGACGTTGCTGTCATGCCTGAGAGAGGCATGTCATCGACAGTTCCTGTCTATCTCCTCCGTGTCTGAACAACATCGCTTTGGTTCACTCTGAGACACCTGGACACTTCCCTTGTTGAGAGCCCTTCCTGGTACAAAGTAACAATACGGACGCCATTGAACCGCGGTACTGACCGTCTAGGCATGGTTTAAGTAGAGACAACACGAGACGTGTACCTCTTTCCTGGTGGAATGACTGAAACTGATCGGCTGTCGGGCCCCCTCCGTCCAATAGGCGCTGCTCATGCATGGTTGTTTACATCTTTGGGCGGGTTTAGTGATATCTCTGAACGGTCAAAGAGACTGTGTCTGTGATACAATATCCACCGTCAGCTTCTGTCCTCAGGAGTTCAGGGAATCAAGAATGTCAAAGGTTTTCGCTTGTTTTCGATGTAGTTGGTGGGAAGATATCGGTCGCTGGAATTCCAAGACCGTATCAAAATCTCTACAGTACTTCCTCCGACTAGCCCGGATACACAAAAAGAAGCGAGGGGACTTCAGTTTTTAAATGTGGATGTACAAGATTTAATAAAATATTCTTCATTTAAAACTTCCGGGCTGATAGGCCGTGGTCGAAGTATAAAACTCTCTTCTGACGTTTCGTCTCCGACTGCGGGAGACATCCTCGGAGGTAAAGCGGCGAACTGCGAAGACAACTCGAGAAAGCGCTGATTATATAGACAGTACAGAGGGCGCCATTGTCGATCACGTGGCGTCGGCTACGAGATTGTCTCTGGTAATGCCAACATTCTCGTTTGAAAGGAATCGATCGTCGCGCTTGCGGTGCAATTAAAATTATTACGATGTTTATCAATCTCGATAGCCTCTCTATACGAGCGTGTATAATAATGCGAGGTTTTTGATATGACGCTCGTCTCGTTGAATTTTATTTCATGATCACCTTCCTGGTAAACATGTTCCGCTATGACCGATTTATCTGTGTGACCCAGGCGGCAATTTCTCTTATGTTCAACAATACGGGTGTTCACACTTCTCTTTGTGGTACCGATGTAAACATGTCCACAACTACAAGGAAAATAGTTTCCACCTCATACTTGCCTAAAACTTTCCCAACGCCATCTGTGATCTTACTAATGAACGGAAGAAAACTTTCGTGAAGAATGGTTATTCTAGCAAGGATATAGATCGAGCACTTCGCTCTAGGCAGAGAATCAGGAGTAACGACGAAAAACAGTCGCCCAAGGGCAAAGTTTTTCTTCCGTTCATTAGTAAGGTCACAGATCACATTGGGAAAGTTTTAGGCAAGTATGAGGTGGAAACTATTTTCAGACCGACCAGGAAAATAAAAGAATTTTTAAGGTCGGCAAAAGATGCACGACACCCTTTGGCTACACCGGGGGTATATAAAATTCCTTGTAGTTGTGGATAGGTTTACATCGGTACCACAAAGAGAAGTGTGAACACCCGTCTTGTTGAACATAAGAGGAATTGCCGCCTGGGTCACACAGATAATTCGGCCGTAGCGGAACATGTTTACCAGGAAGGTGATCATGAAATAAAATTCAGCGAGACGAGCGTCATATCAAAAACCTCGCATTGTTATGCACGCCTGTATAGAGAGGCTATCGAGATGGATAAACATCGTAATAATTTTAACAGGAAAGACGAAGGTGTTAAACTGGATAAAATTTGGATGTCAGCGTTGCACCGCAAGCGCGACGATCGATTACTTTCAATCGAGAATGTTGGCATTACCAGAGACAATCTCATAGCCGACGCCACGTGATACAGTGGCGCCCTCTGTACTGTCTGTATAATCAGCGCTTCCTCGAGTTCTCTTCGCAGTTCGCCGCTTTACCTCCGAGGATGTCTCCCGCAGTCTGAGACGAAACGTCAGGAGAGAGTTTTGTACTTCGACCACGGCCTATCAGCCCGGAAGTTTTAAGTGAAGACAATACTGGCCGTAAAAGCCTACATTGTATGATTAATAAAGTATTGTCAATTACTTAGTAAAACACGACTATAATTTACATTTTACGTTTTAAACGATGAATGCAATGTATGTTCTGACGCCTAGAAGTTATTTTTCATGTAATATAATTACAGTTTTATAATTTTTAATTTTTTTCCTTTGCTTTTACTGTGAAACCTGGATTCTTGCCATATTTCTTGGTTCTAGGTCAACTGGAAGTACTCTGTAGATTTTAATTAATGAATTTGTGGGTATCAAACTATGTGACATAATTGGACGTCTATTTTGACTAAATTTACGTAGAAACTTTAAATTTTTACACTGCCAAGAGACGAAGACCTCAAAGCGTGACATAAATTTGAGCTTGATACGCATACTCGTTCATGAAAAATGGTTTCCTAACAGTGGGACAGATGGCTTCTCTATATAGCCGTGGATAATAGTTCGTCATTGTACATAAAACTACAGTTTCCGAAAATTTCACTACGTGATCACCTGACTGAAGAGCATGTTCCGCCACGGCTGATTTGTCTGTTTTTCCTAGTCGGCAAAGACCTATGTTCCTTCAACCGTGTATTCACACTTCTCTTTGTCGTTCCAATGTAGACGTTGCCACACGTACACGGAATCTTATTTACATCACTTGCAGACAGAAGGGGACGTTTATCCTTAACGGAACGAAGTGCTTGCCCTATTTTCTTAATTAGTCTGAAAATCGGTCGAACGTCATGTTTCCTTAGAATCTTGCCGATTTGATCCGTTACTTTTTTGATGAAGGGTAGAGAAAAGGTGTTCTTCCATCGCTGTGACCTATCGTTGTCCTTATGCCTCCTGTTATTCGGTCGCAAAACTCTATTTCGTTACTAGAGCACCCATTCTTCTCAAAAGCCTGCATGCTTTAATTCGGCACCCAGGTGTTCCGGCGTACAAATCCTTTTAGCTCTGCCCACTAGACTCTTAATTACACCTCTTTTCTGTTGTGGATGATGATTGTAACCATCATGCAAGTATCTGTCGGTATGTGTAACCTTCCTAAAGACTTTGTTTCAAGCTGCCATCAGTCTGTCTCATGACGATGACATCCAAGAAGGGTAGTGCATTGTCTTTCTCTATTTGCAAGGTAAACTGGATTTTTTGATTTATACTAATTGAATAACAAAAGAATTTCTCTAAAGCTTTTTTGTCATGTGAACAAACAACAAATGTATCATCCACGAATCGATACCATCGACTTGGTTTCTTACTCGCTCTTTCCAGAGCTAATTGTTCGAATTTTTCCATGTAAAAATTAGCAATCGTAGGACTCAATGGGTTACCCATGGCCACACCATCATCCTGCTCATAAAACACATCTTCCCACTGGAACTGACTAGAGGTAAGGCAGTGTCTGAAAAGAGCAGTCAAATCCGCTGGAAAACATCCGCTGTGTAAACCATAACTTCGTTAAGCGGAATCACAGTAAATAAAGACTCTGTCAAAACTGACAAGAATATCCTCAGGAGCCAAAGTTAGTCCCTCAAGTTTCTCAATAAAATGACGTGAGTCTTTTACATAAGAATCAGTTTTTCCAATATGTGGTTGTAAACACGTTGCCAGATACCTTCGTATTTGGTACGTTGGGGAATTAATAGCACCGACAATGGGTTTCAGAGGAAGGTTAATCTTATGAACTTTAGGTAGGCCATGAAGTCTGGGACACATAACTTCATTCTTTTAAATTGAAGTAGATGACTTTATCAGCGCATTTTTTCCCTCAATAAGCTAGCTGTAGGCTCTTTCTAAAGTTTATTATATTGTCCTGACGTTACAAGATGCAAGATCTTACTTCTATAATCCTCTTTGTTCATAACAACAGTAGCATTGCCTTTGTCAGAAGGAAGAACCACTATCCCTTCGTCTGCATTTAAATCTCTGAGAGCCCTTCCCTCGCATTTCGTTAGGTTACTTTCCAAGGGTTTCTTGCGGCACAAGACCCTAGCGGTTTCAGTTCGAATTGCATTTGCAGTTTCTTTAGGGAGGGTTCGTATCCCTGCTTCTACGTTCGCAATTATCTCCTCAACTGGTACTTCCGTAGGTGCAATAGCAAAGTTTCCTCCTTTTGCAAGGACCGAAATTTCATCCTGAGATTGAAGAGGGATTTGAAGAGTTCCATGGATCGCGGCCATACAACCCGGAAGAATTCTCAGTAGCTGAAACATCCGGTCGTGAAAGCTTTCATTGTGTGTTTGTTATTAAGTGAAGCGGCTAGGCCGAGTTGGATGGGGGCCATTTCAAAATGCAAAGCTGCATGTAATACAGGTCACTCCTTCGACTTGCCAGTTAAAGCATTATCTGCTGTTGTACCTTATGAGCCGTGGCAGCTCGACCTGGTCAGGCTCCGACTGCAAAACTTGATGTTTACACGCTTTCCGTGACTGGCGGGCAGATCGCATCTATTGCAAGAGATTCCTGCTGTGGCGTGTGCAGAGCTGCGTTGGAGTGAGTGGACGGTGAGTTCTTGTCTAGATTTGCTCGAAAGTGACTGATCGCTTGGGAGGTGTGGTAACCTCATTGTTGCTGCCTCCCTGGAACCTGACCATTGTTAAGAATCGGTGGTGCAGGGCGTCCCTGACGGCTGAATATTCATCTTCTCTTTGCGTTCGCGGTACGGATGAGGCTTAAAGGTGGCGTTTTCCTTTGGTACCTTTTAATGGACATAAGAGTTTGCTGCCTGTGAAGTTGCAATGACCTTCTGAATGGTCTGTAGCCAACAGAGCTAGAAAAATTGACTCTAATGTTGCCATGTGGTATGTTCACACAAATGTGGGCAAGACATTATAATTCTTTGACTGGCAAGTGAGATTTTAAACCTTGTGTTTAGTATTAATCAAACACTTAATTTAATTAGGAATTATTTTGAAGGTGTAATGTAAGCGTTTTCAAGCCTTGGCGCCGCAATGACGTACTGTGAAATGATATGCGGGTTGTAGTGCGCCTGTATAATGGGCGTTGAGATCTCCTGCTGCACTCGAACATACAACTTTATTCATATGACAACCATTACAAGAGTAAAGAAAACATTGAAAACAGAGCAAGCCAAACATTAATTTAGAACTTAATTCCCGGCTAAATGCGCCATTCAATCTCACGCCTCAGGCGCAAAAGAACTTTAATTTAAAACCGGCTGAAGGCCAATAACTTAAGAATTAAAAACGGGTATTTGAATTTAAAAGGCATAAGGTCTTATCTTAAAACATTTCTCTAAATTAGGCTGAAGGCCCAAACAATCTCACGCCCTAAGGGCAAAACAATTTTTACTTAAAATCGGCTGAAGGCTAATAACTTAAGGCTAAAACAGTAATTTGAATTTTAAAAGGCAGTAGGCCTTATCCTAAAATTTCTTTAAATCAGGCTGAAGGCCCAAACAATCTCATGCCTTAAGGGCAAAACAACCTTAATTTAAAAGGACAAATAAGAAAAGGCAGCACATCAAACGGCGCTGAGAAGTTTCCAAGGGTCGGCCTGGAATTCAAACACTAACGCTGGCTTAGGTGAGACAAGCACCGGCCCAACAATTCTCAATCCGACGGCACCCAACCGACAGACAGTCAACGGACCAAGCGACAGGATAACTTCTGATCCACCCGACCAGCACACAGCAGGGAGTTCAATGGAACAACGAAGAAGGTATTGGCACCCCAACACATTCAGCTGTCAAACCACACGCTATGCTGGACAGCCACAACCCGACGAGGAAAATACACTGCCTGAATTTACGTCAACGGCTAGGGCAGGTAACCGGAACGTTAACGGCCACAAGGCAGAAGATTCTGCTAGTGCACTTAAATTCAAAAATAATCACGTTAAGTTAAACTCCACAGGAGGGCAGCTAAAATTTCACCAACTTGAAACAACGTTGTTGCTCGCGGCAATGTCCCGACAGCCCACAACGAAATTCAAGCGACACAATGTGAACAGTTGGGGCTGTCTGGTAGATTAAGTAAACTTTCGTGCCCGGGATCGGTGAGCCACGGACTTCGTAGCAATGGGAACAGCCCCTCACACTCCGACCGCGCGTGGACGCCGCCAGCTGCCCCAGCCAGATACGCGCCACAGAGACTTCTTCGCTGCTCCACGCCAACCGACCAACTGCCCGCACATGGCACAGTCGGAAACTATAAGCGCGACGCCAAAGATAGTACAAGGGTGCAAATATCGATACACGCTGCTGCTGCCACTCGAGGAGAGAGAGAGGATAACAGCATAATGGCGATAACTACGGGAGACTAATCACGGAATAGCAACCAAGGTTTAATGCAAAGCATAACACGAGCCAGCCACGACTCGTGTGTGGTACACGCCGGTTTGCAGTGGCGGTCTAGTTACGCATGGCAAATTGCAAGCAGCTATTAAAATTTTTGGTGATCTGTGTCCTAGGCCTTAGCGGAACCTTACTTCATCTTCATTCTGTTGCACATGAGTGTAATTTTCTATGGCATCTTGGCCACCTTAGATGTCATTATTAATTGTGGGTATGCCAGTGTACTGATAGAGTTTAAGATACTGTTGTGATCACCAGAATTTTTGGTGTCTGTTACTCCTGTGCTAAATTGTATTTAACAGTTGCTGTAGCAGAAGGTACCACGTCCAAGCCAAGAATGCTGATCTGTGTTTTCGGTGTGGTGAATATGTTTGAAGTCGGGTGACCGCCAGGAGCTCCCCGTTGGCCCACATTCCGGCTGTGCAGTTTCCGCTTGGCAGTCCAGCCGTATGGGTGCAGTGCGGAGCTTGATAGCTTATGCCCGTTGTGACACTTCTGTTTCCTGCTCGCCGCTTTTATACCAAGTTATCTTGTCTTTCAGTGAGCAGTATCTACAACTGTAAATTATATTGTCTTTTCCTTTGGAGCCTACTTAGTCTTTCCATTGTCCAGATCATGCTCGGCATTTTGGTCCCCTAATTAAACGTTGTTTATGTTTTAGAATTGACGCGTTTCAGGGATCTGCGTTTAGTTTTTACTGCTTAAAACTATTCCTGTTGGGCCCCAATTTATTTAGAGTGTTTCCTCAGTTCAGGGTTGAAGATCCCTGTGCCTGATTATTCAGGGTTGAAAATGTTGTAAGCTTTTGATATCGCTGCATTTTACTTGGTCAAGGGAGTTGTTGTTTCTGAAAATTAAAATGCCCGCCCTCCGAGTTCTTACTCTTTAATATTAATGTCTCATTATCCATCATTTTAAATTTTTGGTGAAATTGAACTTAAGAAATCTGGTGTTGTCTAAGGAACTTTGTGTTGAAAATCTAACCTGAATGCCCACTCCATAGACTCTTACAATCTGATTATTGTTCGACCTGATTATTCATATTTTAGGAATTTGTAAAATTAAGTTTAACAAATTTTGAGTTGTGTAAAGAATCTCTTGTTGCTGAAAATTTAACCTAAACCTCGTTTCACAGATTCCTTGGTTTTCTATTAACTTGGCTAATTTTGCATGTTTTGCATTTTGTAAAGTCTTAAGATTAAGCAGTGTAGTCTAGTCAGATTTTTGCTTTGAGTTTAGTTCCGTCACCACATCATAGCTACATCTTGCGGACGGAATCTGGTATTATCCGACTAAAGGCGTATTTGGCTGTAAAAAGGAAACTGGGAATTGTTGGTCCGTTACTAATAAGTGTCTGTGCTCCGATGTTTTTTTGGATTGTCCTCTCTGAATAAGATTTAACCCCCGTTTTAATGGTCTGTGTTATAATAAGATATATTTATACCTGTGCTCCTGTTTTTAAACGGTTCTCTGGTTGGCACATGTTTTTTTATTAATTCAGTGGATCATTTCTATTAAACCTACTACGGTGTTTATTTCGCACTTATACTTAAGATGTAAGGATCAAAAAACAAGTGTTTTTTCTATTCCCTGTAGGTATATTTTTACAAATTTATGTACTGAAGTCATATTATACTTTAGATAGTTTAATGTACCAATCATTCAAGCAGGAAATTAGAACAGTACAACAATACAATAATCCAATATTATAAATATGTGTATGTCGATTTTACTACACAACGACTAATTTTTACCAACAGTTTTTAATTTGTGAGTAAGATGTTTCTGGCAAGTGAATTATTTACACTGAACACATTTCACTGAACTTTTGTTATCAGTTTTTCGACAGAGATGACATCTGCCTCTCTTCATACTGCTAGCATTATTTTCATATGATGTGAAGGGTGCAGATTCAAACGATGTGCACCATGCACATTATATTGGAGAACACAATAGTAGGCCATCTATTATTTAAATTCTGCCACCAGTTGCTTATTATTCCTTTGAATTCTACCCCCAATGGCTTTCTGTAAGTGCAAGTGTAAACCTGGTGAGCAGTTGCTGTTTTTCTGTTAAATTATTATTTAAATTCTGCCACCACTTGGCTATACCTCTCTTCAACCGTGCCCCAGTGGCATTCTATGAAAAACGGACTCCGTCTCCAGGCCACAAGTGGCCCATCGGGACCGTTCGGCCGCAGTGTTATCCTCAGCTGAAGATGCGGATAGGAGGGGCACGTGGTCAGCACACCACTCTCCCGGTCGTTATGATGGTTTTCTTTGATTGGAGCCGCTATTCGGACGAGCAGCTCCTCAAAGGGGATAACGAGGCTGAGTGCACCCCGAAAAATGCCAACAGCGCATGTCGGCCTGTATGGTCACCCATCCAAGTGCCAGCCACGCCCGGAGAGCGTTTAACTCCGGTGATCTGACGGGGACCGGTGTATCCACTGCGGCAAGGCCGTTTCCATGCCTTCTATAAGTGCAGATGGTCAGTTCTCTGATTTATTTATAGCATTAAGAAGTCTTTTGAATTCTACCACCAGTTGGTTCAAATGGTTCTGAGCACTATGGGACTTAACATCTGTGGTCATCAGTCCCCTAGAACTTAGAACTACTTAAACCTAACTAACCTAAGGACATCACACACATCCGTGCCCGAGGCAGGATTCGAACCTGCGACCGTAGCAGTCGCGCGGTTCCGAACTGAGCGCCTTGAACCGCTAGACCACCGCGGCCGGCCTACCACCAGTTGCTTTCTCTAATTTGTAATAGTAACCTGCTGGTTAGTTGTTGCTTTGTTTAATGCATTACATTCCGCCACAGGTGTCTTATCATTCCTTTAAATTCTGCTGCGACCTTCTTTGAATAAATGTAACTGTAAATTGGATGAGCAGTTAAGTTTTTATTTTACACTGATTACGCTCGTAAAAATTTTAATTATTTAAGTAAAGTGGTTTGTTTCAGTTTGAGTAAAGTTATTTGGATTCATCACCTTACCACTAAACACCACCACATTACTTCTTTCACGCCGTGATTGTTTCGTCACCCCTTCAAAGGACGATCACATACAAATCGTTCTACGTGCTGTTTACATAGCCGACGACGTTGCTATTGCTGTGGTCTTCAGAAAAATCGAATGGTTCTGAGCACTATGGGACTTAACATCTGAGGTCATCAGTCCCCTAGAACTTAGAACTGCTTAAGCCTAACTAACCTAAGGACATCACACACATCCGTGCCCGAGGCAGAATTCGAATTTGCGACCGTAGCAGTCGCGCGGTTCCGGACTGAAGCGCCTAGAACCGCTCGGCCACGGCGGCCGGCTGTGGTCTTCAGTCCAGAGACTGGTTTGCTGCAGCTCTCCATGCAGTCGACAATGAAGAGGCGCTGTTCATATTGCCGAATGTAGCAGCGAGGTGTGATGATAATAAAATCAACTTGTTGGAGTATATGATTATCACACTTCTTTTAATTTGATTTCTGCCATGCAAAAATACTGTAAATCTATAACATGTGTGCATACATCCACGACATAGAAGCCTTTCCTTGTTCGTTTTCTTATTTTCCAGTTTGTCAGTTACTTCCGGCACTTCCAAACTTTCATACTGTTATCTCTCTACAGTTAGCAGTTCCGGTTTTCTAAATCGCTCACTAACGTTCTGATGTATATCTTTATGAGTTTGGAAAAATTTATTTCGCTCCGTGAAAGTGTTACTGGTAATTTGAGGATAATTCTCATTCCTGCTATCAGATATCAAATTATTGGCTGTTATAGTGGATTAGTTTCTTAATTGAAGTGATCGTCCTGAAAGTCCATTAACTAAATTGCTATAGTTGTGTTCTTGTTGTAGACTTAAACTAATTTATTGGATGTTACTGGAAGTTTCAGATTTAGGTACTAAAATATATCGGAACGAGTGTGGTTTAAAACAATTTCTTAAACAGTTTCTTACAACTTTAGATTAAAATAAAGAAGGGACTAAAACACTGTCTTAGATACATTTGTTTGCGTGCTCACGGAACTAAAAATGTGCGAGCTAGCTACTATGCTGCATAATAAAAATTGCAAGAATACTTGCTGGCGTCCGGACAGTTTTGAGACATGTATCCCATTCGTCCAACTATCAGTCGAGATCCCATGTCCCTACATAAATTATGAACTGCCATCTCATCGGAATATAAAATGAAATGCATACGTCATAATTTCCACAAATTAATACATTTTGTAGCAGAAGTTGAAGCCATGGATAAGAGGAGGATGTGCTGTAAGAAGTTACGTTTATGAGATTTCGTGACGTCTCTGTAACTGTAACGAAGAAACCATGCCAGGCAGAATGCAAATCAGCTGCAGCGAGTCACGCTGACAGTAGCTACAGGATGTACGAATATTACCCATACTTCCCGCAATTGTTCCCGCGAAGGTGACCGCTATGCGCTGTGAGTGTCCCACTGAAAAAACAACACAGTAGTGACTGGTGACAGTGAGCTGAAGAACAGCGCCATGGATGGGTACGTACAGAATGGTACCGTGCTTTTTTTTTTCCTGTGGCCTTCCGTCCACCTTCATAACGAACAGAAGAAATACTTAACATATTTGGAAATCAGCCGAAAGACGTAACATTAAATACAAGATGTACACTATTGTTACGGAGAGCTGAAAATAGTTTTGTATTCTCCCAACTGATACGTAACCTCGCTATGAAACTTTGAGGGTCAAGTTCTCAGGGAACATCGTGTTCTCTGTGCTAAGAGATACGTTCCTTGCAAGTCGTCATTTATGAGCTGTGTGTTTTATGAGACTGAAGATGTATAATAAAGGTGGCACACAAATATTGAGGTGACAGTTCGTGTGATAGCGATATGCACATATACAGATGGCGATAGTATCCCGTACACAAGGTATAAAATGGTGGTGCATTGGCAGAGCTGTCATTTATACTCACATCTCATGCGAAAAGGTTTCCAACATGATTATGGCCTCACAGCTCTGAACTCGGAATGGTAGTTGGAGCTAGGCACGTGGGACATTCCATTTCGGACATCGTTAGGGAATTCATTATTCCAAGACCCACAGTGTCAACAGTGTACCGAGGATATCAAATTTCAGGCGTTATTTCTCATTTCAGGCATTAAATCTCACCACGGACAACGCAATGGCCGACAGCACTTAACGACCGAGAGCAGCGTAGAGTTGTCAGCGCTAACAGACAAGCAACACCGCTTGAAATACCGCAGAAATCAAAGTGGGACATACGACGAACGTATCCGTTAGGACTGTGTTGCGAAATTTGGCGTTATTGGTCTATGGCAGCAGACGACCGACGCGAGTGCCCTTGCCGATAGCACGACATCCCCTGCAGCACCTCTCCTAGGCTCGTGACCTTATCGACTGGATCACTAGACGACTGAGTCGCGATTTCAGTTGGTGAGAGATAACGTTGGGATTCGCGTGTGGCCCAGACACCACGATGACATGGACCCAAGTTGTCAACAAGGTTCTGTGCAAGCTGTTGGTGGCCTCAGAATACAGTTGGCTGTGTTTACATGGAATGAACTGGGGCGTCTGCTCCAACTGATCCTTCCATTTGCCGGAAATTGCTGATTGGCTACCTGGAGACGATTTTCAGCCATTCATGGATTCATATTGCCAAAAAAGACGGAATTTTTATGGATGCCAATGCACCACGTCACCAGACCACTGCTATTTGCGATTGGTTTGGTAAACAATCTGGACAATTCAACCAAATGATTTGGCCGCTCAGATCGCCCGACATGGATCCCGTTGAGCATTTTTCTAGCGTAACTGGAAGATCGGTTAGTGCACGAAATCCTGCACTGGAAACATTTTCACAATTAAGGGAGACTGTGAGGCAGCATGGCTCAATGTTTCTGCCCAACAACTTGTTGAGTCCATGCCACGTTGAGCTGCAGCACTACGATTGGCAAAAGAAGGTCCGACACGATATTAGGAGATATCCCATGATTTATGTCACGTCAGTGTATTTCGTGTTGTTAAAGTTATGCCCAAATAATTTTAAATTAGGTGTTTGTTCAGTGTGCACTAAAGCTCATTAAATGCTTTACATCCCGGGACTACTACTCTGTCGAGAAGAACCAGTTGCGAAGCCTACATGTTCCTTTGATTCAACTCGCCTTGACTTTTTTCTCTGAGACCTGCAAAGATTTTTGTGTGTGGTATTGCAGAATAAATGGTTGTAGGTCCATCATAAATTGCACTGAGAAGTGCCTTTTTTTTAATTTCTTGATGGATACTAGTTTTGGATATCTGCGTCCAGTTTCAAACCATCCTATGGTCAGTGCGACAACAGGCACTAACCTACGTACTGTGATGATCGAAACGGCACTGTAACCGACTCACCAATATCGTGGTTGTCGAGTTAGCCGTAGTGCCGCTTTGGTCATCACTGCAGGAGCAGATTTTGTACGTAGGCTAATGCCTGTATTGTCACTTACGATAGGGATATTTTGAAAATGTACACAGGAGTGCGAAACTAGTCACTATCAAGAAATAAAAAGATACTTCTCGATGAAACTAATGACGAAGCTGCAACCATTTATTTCGATTATAAAAAAAGTTGAGCAGCAATTTTCACATGCATCATGCTACAAGTTCGTCATATGAATATTATTCCAGTTGACGCCACGGAAGAATACACGAGGCGTTTTATGACACTAAACAGAATCCAACGACGCTCATCAGAGACCCGTAGGGCCCAAGAGTGAGAGTGCGGGCTGTAGGTGACCTTCTGATGTGCTTGTGGTCTCGACATGCGGTGACTTCGTGTGCGTTTCCTAAGGCAACCAAGCGGACCACAGGTGTCATCCCCCAACCCACCACCCCACTTACTCTTCGTCTTGAAGTGTTATCACGTCGACGAGTGGTGTGAATTAGACTGTCTCAAGTTCTCGAATAAACTGCTCTAGGGGCTGGAGGCATGAGAGCTGATGGAGGATTGATACTCATTTACTTTCCAGTTACCATTTGCTCCAGGTCTCTCTGATACTTTGGGACTGCCCCTGCCGGCCGCGGTGGCCGAGCGGTTCTAGGCGCTTCAATCCGGAGCCGCGCGACAGCTACGGTCGCAGGTTCGAATCATGCCTCGGGCATGGATGTGTGTGATGTCCCAAGGATAGTTAGGCGTAAGTTCTAGGGAACTGATGACCTCCGATGTTCAGTCCCATAGTGCTCAGAGCCATTTGAACCATTTGGACTGCCCCTCTTATGTTTTAGTCTGATATGGAGGAGACAGTTTTGTGTCACAAGTGCTTTGATTTGTCAGCTGATTATTTACACATGGGGTGAATTGCTGGGAGAGGCATGATGGTAACCTTATCCACCTTCTGGAACGTAGATTTCAGGAGGTGACAGTTCGTGCTCGGCCTCCTACGGGTTAGGAATGAGGGAAGCTCTGCTTTCGTTTCAGATCTGGATTTGTGACCCGACAGTGGGTAGGTTTGATGAACTGCGGCTCTCAGCCTCTCATATTATGGCTTGAACTCACTGTGCGGACATTATCAAAGCTGTGGTTGTCTCAGTTAAAGAAAGTAGCGGCTGAAGTTATACCACCTCAAGGTGGTCCGGCAGGTGCCAAAGCCTACTGGCTGGTGTCTAAATATGCTCCACCTTGGAGAGCCAGACACTTTCTCCAAAGGCAATTTTTCTGTCTGTTTCTGGTGATGATGGGTGAAATTTTGAAGTTGATTGAACAGGTGAGGTTACTTGAGCACCTTTGCATGTACGACTGCCGGTAACTAACTCAATGCAGTAGTTCGGATAATTCGAAGCGTTTCTTTACATACCGATGGGTGGCTCAAGTGGCGGTCTACAGCACAAAGAGTCTTTTCGAATTACCCGAACTTCGATGAGAAGAAAGACTTCTTTCTCGCATTTTATTCAATTTGGTCAGATGATCACGTCAGATAATATTTCTACATAATAGACTGAAGAACATCGTGAGTTTAACGTAGATTACTGTGTTGTTTTATCTAGATGGATGTGCAAATCTGAATTACTACTGGTTGCTATAAAGTTAACCTCAGTAGCAAATCATTTTGTGTCACTTTTCGACCAAACAAAACAAACAAGTGGTTGACAAGCGTATTAGAGCTGTAACTGATTGTTAAACATTTTATACCCACACACTCGCTTCATTTCATTTTTGTCTTAAAAGGTACTACTTATGAATATGCAACGTGGTTTTATTTTTCTGTCATACTAAGGTGCCTAAGTCTTTTGTATAGTATGTGATTTAGCAATGCTACCTCATTATATGGAATTCATAGCCTAGCTCTATTAGTTTCTTTGACTTATACCATCACTGACTGATGTAATGTGATTCCTCTACGCCTTTCAATTTTTAGGCAAGACAATTCAGTGTGCTTGTAGTTTGAAACTGTCCTAGCCTTATATTTATTTTGAGCTACTGATTTTTATTGTATTACCACACCATTTCTATATCATTGTGATATGATCCTTGGCTGAATAAAAATAAATAAATAATAAATAGTTGTGTGTGAATAAAACTTAATAAAGAAAGATGTGCAACCGAAGTGGATTCACCAAGGTATTTTCTAGAGCATGAGAAACCTTCTAATTTTGCTCTCTCTCTCTCTCTCTCTCTCTCTCTCTCTCTCTCACTCACACAGACACACTCACTCACTCACACAGACACACACACTCACTCAGACACACTCTCAGACACACTCACACAGACACACTCACATTGGCTGTCACATGAGAATAGCGATGGAAGCAAGTCAAGACCCATTAATACATCATTTCTTGTAATAAAAATGTTGGCTCACAAGAGCATTGATAAATTACCTGACGTTAGTAATCATCCCAGGAGAAACGTTCTCTGCTGTATCTCCACGTGGGACGAATTAGGCGGCAATCATTCCAGGAAAAACGTTCTCTATTGTATTTCCACGGAGAATGGGATATGCTACAAAGTACATCTGCTTCCACGAAGTACACGCGTTTCAGAAGCTGCCAGTGAATCGACTGCAGCAGGGAGATAAGCCGATAAACAGGCAATCAGTGGGTCTGCTGTCTGCAGCACAAACTTCATGAGAACAGAAAACAGCGATGCTCTGAAAGTGAGCTACGAGAAAATAACGTCGCAGGAAATGTTCTGACATGCACCATAGCGTTGCTGCAGTAGATGAGATACTAAAAACCTTTGGAAACTGCAGAAGCGGAATAGTTATTTCCTCTTGCGTCATAAATTTGTGATATGAAGTACTCGTCGGCCGATATCGACAAAAGCATTATTTTCAAGAAAGAACCAGTGGACTAAAGTCACATATATTAATCAATGTTACATGTCTCACATTTAAGTTACTGATTATAATACGCAAATTAGAAAAAAAACAACGTTTAGGATCAAGACAATTCTGATTACATAAAAGATCAGCGTATCAGAGAAGGCTTTTTGGGAAAATGGATAATGATTTCGACAGTGTAAGATGAAGTAAGGAGCTTGCAATCTGACTAGAAAGATTACACACTGAAGATTACATATTAATTGTGCGAGATACTAGTAATTAGCAAAACCAGCAAAATGAAGTGTCTGTATGATATGTGTGACAGGATAGGAGCTTCCAGGCACTTATGCTAAGTTATATGTTGAATAAACAATTAATATAGAGAAGATGTGAGCTAACGATGGGGAAAATTTTATCACAGATGAAGAAGTGGTGCTGGCAAAAAGTATCGAGGGTTCTGGTGAACTCTCAAATGGTGACCAAGAAAAAATTGGGTATTAGAGAAGTGATGACGAGTAATAAGAAAGGAAATAATGATGTACAAAAAAAGATTACTTCAGGGAAGCCAACGATAAAAAATATAAAAGAATTCACCTATCAACGAAGAAAGATTACTGACTGTTTCCGGAGTAAGACAATAATCAGAAGCGGTTTGGCACACACATAAATGCAGTCTCCGGCAGAAGCACTCTACTGGTGTTGACACGAAGCTGAGGAAGGTTTAGAAAATTTTACACCCGAAGCACATGAGAAGTTGAGCTACTAGAAAATGCTAAAAACTATGTTAGCATGTAAACAATGAAGTTTTTTTCGAGTCGTCAGTGCTCTGACTGGTTTGAGTGGAACGCCACGAATTCCTCTCCTGTGCCAACCTCTCCATCTCAGAGTAGCACTTGCAACCTATGTCCTCAATTATCTGCTGGATGTTTTCCAGTCTGTGTGTTCCCCTACAGTTTTTACGATCTGCAGCATCGACTACTACCATGGAAGTTACATGCTGATGTCTTAACAGGAGTCCTGTCATCCTGTCTCTCCTCCTTGTCAGTGTTTTCCGTATATTCCTTTCCTTTCCTCTCCGATTCTGCACAGAGCCTCCTCATTACTTACCTTATCAGTCCACCTAACTTTCTACGTTCTTCTGTAGCACCGTCCGCCCGAATAGCTGAGTGGCCAGAGCGGTGGTCTGCCACGCCGAGACGCCTGGGTTCGATCCCCGGCTGGGTCGGAGATTTTGTCCGTCCAGGGACTGGGTGTTGTGTTGTCCTCATTATCATTTCATCATCATCGTCCTGTCATCCTGTCTCTCCTCCTTGTCAGTGTTTTCCGTATATTCCTTTCCTTTCCTCTCCGATTCTGCACAGAGCCTCCTCATTACTTACCTTATCAGTCCACCTAACTTTCTACGTTCTTCTGTAGCACCGTCCGCCCGAATAGCTGAGTGGCCAGAGCGGTGGTCTGCCACGCCGAGACGCCTGGGTTCGATCCCCGGCTGGGTCGGAGATTTTGTCCGTCCAGGGACTGGGTGTTGTGTTGTCCTCATTATCATTTCATCATCATCGTCCTGTCATCCTGTCTCTCCTCCTTGTCAGTGTTTTCCGTATATTCCTTTCCTTTCCTCTCCGATTCTGCACAGAGCCTCCTCATTACTTACCTTATCAGTCCACCTAACTTTCTACGTTCTTCTGTAGCACCGTCCGCCCGAATAGCTGAGTGGCCAGAGCGGTGGTCTGCCACGCCGAGACGCCTGGGTTCGATCCCCGGCTGGGTCGGAGATTTTGTCCGTCCAGGGACTGGGTGTTGTGTTGTCCTCATTATCATTTCATCATCATCATCATCATCATCAGTGGAAGGCAACGGGAAACCACCAATGGAATCACTTCCCTAGACGCTCATGCGGTGGACCTCTCTGACGAGGCTTGCCACATAAGACCTGCCGTAAGGCAGACTACAAAGTTTTTTTTTCTGTAGGACCGCATCTAAAATCCTTCGATTCCCTTCTGCTCAGTCCATGTTTCACTACCAATAATGCTGTGCTCCAAACGTACATTCTCAGAAATTTCCTCCTCAAATTAAGGCCTGTGTTTGATACCAGTGGACTTCTCTTGGCCAGGAATGCTCTTTTTGCCAGTGCTAGTCTGCTTTTTATGTCCTACTTGCTCCGACGTCTTGGGTTACTTTGCTGCCTAGGCATCAGAGTTCCATGACTTCGTACAGTTCGTGATCCCCAATTGTGACGTTTACGTTTCTCGCTCTTCTAATTTCCTCTGCTTCTGATTACTTTCGTTCCTTCCATTTAACAGATCCTGTAATTCTAATTCACCTTCACACTCAGGATAGTAATGTGATCAGGAAATATTATCATTGATGTCCACCCACCCTGAATTTTAATCCTGCACTAGAATCTTTCTTTTACTTATTGCGTCTTCGCCGTATAGATTGAACAGCAGGAGCGGAAGACTACATTCCTGTCTTACCATCCATTTTAATGCAAGCACTTCGGACACGGTCTCTTATTGCTACCTCTTGTTTCTGACACACACACACACACACACACACAAATAAATAATATATATATATATATATATATATATATATATATATATATATATATATATATCATACGTCTTTCCCTATAGGTTACTCCTAATTTTCTCAGAAATTTCAAACATCTTGCACCATTTTACACTGTCGAACGCTTTTTCCAGGTCGATAAAACCTATGAACATGTCTTGGATTTTCTTCGGTCTTGCTTCCATTATCAACTGTGACGTCATAACTGCCTCCCTGGGGCAAACTGATCGACGTCTAACGCATCCTCAGTTTTCATTTACATTCTTCTCTTTGCAATTCTTATTAGCAACTTGGATGCATGAGTAGCTAAGTTGACTGTGCGAGATTTCTCTTGGGAATTGTGTGGCTGATGTATTCCCAACAGTCTGATTGTATTTCGCCATTTTCATACATTCTACACCCCAACGTGAATAATCGTTTTGTTGCAACTTTGCCCAATAATTTTAGAAATTCTAATGGAATTTTATCTATCCCATATGCCCATTTCATCTTAAGTCCTGCAAAGCGCTCTTTAATTATGATTCTAATACTGGATCCCCCATCTCTTCAAAATTGATTTCAGTTTCGTCTTCTATCAAGTTATCAGCCAAGGGTTCGATTCCCGGCTGTGTCGGGGATTTTATCCGCTCATGGACTGGGTATTGTGTTGTCTTCATCATCATTTCCTCCCCATCCGGCGCGCACGTCTCCCAGTTTGGCGTCGAATGCACCAGGGCGGCCGGACCTGACCCGTAAGGGGCCTCCCGGCCAATGACGCCAAACGCTTATTTCCATCAGACAGGTCTTCCCTCTTATAGAGGCCTTCAGTGTACTCTTCCCATCGATCCGCTCTCTCGTCTACATTTAACAGTGGAATTCCCGCTGCGTCATTCCTTTTAATTTCACCGAAATTTGTTTTTTCTTTCCTATGTACCGCATTAGTCCTTCCGACAGGCATTTCTTTTGCGATTTCTTCACATTTTTTCATGTAGCCGTTTCGCCTTAGCTTCCCTGCACTTCCTATTTGTTTCATTCCTAAATGACATGTATTTCTGTGTTCATGAATTTCCTTGAACATTTTTGTGCTTCCTTCTTTCGTCGATTAGTTGAAGAATTTCTTCTGTTACCCATGATTTCTTCGTAGTAACCGCCCTTGTACCTAACTTTTTCTTTCCACCTTCTGTGACGGCCCTTTTGAGAGATGTCCATTCCTCTTCAACTAAACTGTCTGCTGAGCTATTCATTATCGCAATATCTATAGCCTCAGAGAACTTCAAGCGTTCTCGTCATTCCTAAGTACTTGCATGTGTCACCTCTTTGGACATTGTCTTTACCTGACCAATCTTTTAAACTTCAGGCTACTCTTGGTCATTACCAAATCGTGATTTTAATCTATATCTTCTCGTGGGTACGCCTTGCAATACAGTATCTGATTTCAGAATCTCTGCCTGACCATGTCGTAATCCTACTCAATTCTTATTAGCTGAAATTGTTGCCACTCCATGATGCCGGAAGTGACACCACCGTGCCTCTCCAAAACATTGGAAGAATGAAACCTCTGCCCAGGTCGCCGACACACTCGTCAACGATGATCATCCCGAATAGTACAGAACCGCGAGTCATCGCCGAAAACAATGTAACACCATTCATCGGCAGTCCATTCTTCCCGATCACAGTACCATTCCAAACTCAGCTGTCTGCGCTTTTGACGTTAACGCCAACCTACACATGGGATGGTAAATTCCTAGTCTGTCTGCTTCTAGCCTCCGACCAGTGATGCAAGATGACACAAATCGTTGCAGGGAGCCCATTATTTGATCTCGGAAGGCAGGTGCACATGTGAAGATATTATGATGTGCTTCGTGCACGATACAGGAATCTTCTTCCCTTGTGATGGTCAAACTTGGTCGACCGGATCCTTCACAACGTGTACACCTGCTAATAAGATTTTCGTTTATTCTTCGTCCCAGTTGAACATTCTGAATTAGATTACATGCTTTGATCACTCTGGATCATCTTCAGATGTAAGTAGTCGTGACAGTTGTGATCTGAATAGACGAGACATGTTACTAACGCGACTACTTAAATCTGAAGATGAGCCATAGTGATCGAGACATGTAATCTAAATAAACATGTGCTACTGTCAAGGAGCAATAAATGAAAATTATCTTAATTACCTAAACATTCGCTCAACCTCTTGTCACGTGATGATAACGCTCTCTCACGCAAGTACGCTGCATTTCCGTGTCCAGCACTGTGATCATGACTTTTATGTACAGTAGCAGTTCTGGTAACAAGACTAAACACGAACAACACTAATTCTTTTCGGTAACCGTCCTATCTGTCACAGAGAATTGCAACTCTTATATTTTATTATGATGGGTACATCCAATCATGTCTTTTGGCTGCTTGGCTGCTTAACTTTTTTTTCAGGTGTTGTATATTTTACGAAATGACTGCCATGACAAAACCAGAGAAGTTAGATCACACATAGAGTTATATGAGCACGTTTTTCGAATGGAGCATGGAAGGGAGGAATTGGTGCTGATGCATTATACGCCCTCCGGCGCAGAACGTAAAGTTTCTTTCGGAGTATGGACATATAAGCGTATGTTGATATTCTAATTTACATGCCAGGTACTGGTACAGTAATGTTCCTTTCGGAAGCCCTTGTTATTTCGCAAATTAAGGGTAGGCAATAAAACACATCAAACTTGGTACACATGTGTGCAGTCGTGGGTGGGTTCATTTCGGACTGGCTAGTTTCATATCCCAGCAGCGGGCACCAGCTTGTTCGGAGGGTGGCGAATTGTAACAAAAAAATTTAAAAAAAGCGGAAGAGCTACTGGCTGCGGGAGGCTTTGACGCAGCGCACCGCCATGGCGCGGTCATCAACCCCCGCAGCCTGCCCTCCGGGTGGTAACAGCGCTGCATAATGGATGGCAGTTTGTCCGCACCGGGCGCGACTTCATTACGCTCCATTCAGCTCTGGAAATTGGACCGCGGGCGAGACAACGGTGCCCGCAAGATGAGAACGGGGTTCGCTCGGTTGCTGGCGAAGGCCGGAGAGCCCGATACTGTTGCTGTACGTCTATGATATACCGTGAACAGTCTGTGATACACTGTAAACGAAGGACGCGTACGTGCAGAGCGGTTGTCTGGGGGTCTTCCACGTTTTTGAAAAAGCCTCAGTTCTGTCATAATGTACAATAATCCGATGAACATAAAAATACTGCATAGAATATCTTGCAACCTTTTACTAGATGACCACCCCGGTATTGCTCGGGTATTCATTATTCATTTTGCCAATTTTCTACGGTACTCATTATTCATTTTGCCAATTTTCTGCTAGAAACGGAAACAACAAATGAGCTGTGTTTGTAGTGTAACATCGAAAAAATATCTTTTCCATATATTCCTGAAATCACATTTGAAAAAAAAAAAAATGGTTCAAATGGCTCTGAGCACTATGGGACTTAAGTTCTGAGTCATCAGTCGCCTAGAACTTAGAACTAATTAAACCTAACTAACCTAAGAACATCACACACATCCGTGCCCGAGGCAGGATTCGAACCTGCGACCGTAGCGGTCGCTCGGTTCCAGACTGTAGCGCCCAGAACCGCACGGCCACTCCGGCCGGAAAAACACATTTGAAATTATGCAATAGTCGTACAAAGAAATATGCATAATGTACAAATGTATAAGGACATCTGCTTTGCGTGTCTACAACGGTCTTTTGCAAACGTCTTTATTGCAACTCCTCTTCATAGCTCTATAGATGGCTGTTGTTTTCACTCATAGCCATTTGCGTTTCGCAGTTGAAAGCTGTCAAAAGCACAGCCAGGAGTTAGGGGTTTCGTTTCATTGATTCGACTGTACGGGTTTCTTAATAGTAAAGAAGAACTGTATTAAAACTTCGTGTGTTATGAGGCATTTGTCCCACGCATCTCAGTGTTTCTTTCTTTCTTTTCATTCTTTCGCTTACGCCATAGTCCCGCAGCGATCGCAGGGTCGGCGTGGTTTAGAACGGATCTGGCAAGGTTAGTTTTAGTGGTGGCCGGATGTTCTTCCTGCCGCTACCCGCACCCCCAGGGATGGAATCAGTGTACCCCAGCTGTCTACATCTAATGTAAATCGTGATATAGTGCGAATGTGTTTCAAATGTCTGCGACGCGTGTAACTGAGGCGGAACGTGGGGACCAGCATGGTATTCACCCAGCGAGATGTGGAAAACTGCCTAAAAACCACATCCAGACTGGCCGGCACACCGGCCCTCGTCGTTAATCCGCCGGGAGGATTCGATCCGCGGCCGGCGCACCCACCCGAGTCCAGGAAGCAGCGCGTTAGCGCTCTCGGCTACTTTGGCGGGTCCACTCATCTCAGTGTGTATGATATCATTTCTCTTGAGCTACGTGTAATATAATGCTGTATCTACGTAGGTACATTTAGCGACATGTATGGATACTGTGTGCGAAAGATGTTTGTGAATAGAGCAATAAACTTAAGTGTCATGTACAATACGGCAGTTTTTCACGCAATTCTGCGTATATGAGATCATATTTCATGCTCCATATGTTATACAATAGTATAATTTTGTAGGTACATCCAGCGGCATATGTGGATACTGTCTGAAAAATTGTTTTGTGAGTAGAAGTTATAACAAATTTAAACATCGTGTAAAATGCTGCAATTTTTTACGCGTCTCATTGTTTATGACATATTGCATCCTTAATGATGACAGGTGGACAGTTCTTACTCCTACAGAAATTGTTGCCTGGTAGTAAGGGGTACGTGTACCAAGTTTGGTTGAAACTGGGCTAGTGATTTAGGAGAAGATGTGGATCTCTCTCTCCCTCTCCCTCACACACACACACACACACACACACACACAAACACATAAACATTTTATAATATTTATGGATACAGGTTGAAAACGAACTTCACCGAAGTAATTGTGAAGGTTGCTCAGGGAAATTTACTGATTATTTTGCTGCATGGAAATCGATGTCTCCCGTTGCTAGTTACAGAGTAATTGCATTTCACTTCATTTCATTTTCTATGTCGATTTAAGTTTGTAATTGCATTCCATTTAAAATGAAGGGTGTATCAAAAAGAATAATCCGATTTGGCACTTCTGTATTTCTGAAACTAATAAACACATGCAATGAATTTTGTTTTTTGATGACTGGGAACTCAAAACATTTTTTTCATACCTTTTCACAGGCGTTCAATATACCGCCTTTGAGATGTGGTATTCGGATTGTTCCCACGTTGCAGCGAGCATGTCTTGAGTTACAGCTTCCACAGTTGCTGTTATGCGATTTCTCGGTTCATCCATTGTTTTTGTTAGCGGAAGCATATGAACAGAATCTTTTATAAACTCCAACAAGAAATAATCACATACAGTCAGATCCGGTGACTTAGGTCTGTAATGTAAGGCTGAATCATTCGATCCATCGCTCAGTAATCCTTCGATTTAAAAAATTCCGCATTTCCAGATGCCATTGTTGCGGTGCCTTGCGCTGTCGGTAAATGAAGTCGTTCGAATCAGTCTCCAACTGTGGGGAAAGAAAGTTCTTAAGCATATCGAGATATGTGCTTCCTGTGGCAGTGTTCTCAGCAAAGTAAAGTGGACCATACATCTTTTCCTGTGAAACTGCACAAAACACATTTAATTTTGGAGGTTCCCTCTCATGCTGTACAAATTCATATGGTTGTTCCGTATCCCACATTCTCACATTATGATGGTTCACCTTCCCATGTAAATGAATTTTGCCTCATTACTAAGCACTAAGCGTGGAAGAAATCTGTCATCCTCCATCTTGCCAAGAATGAAATTACAGAACCCCACACGTTGTTGTTTGTCACCTTCACGAAGAGCTTGCAGTAGCTGAATTTTGTATGGTTTCATATGTAAACGTCGACGCAACACTCGCCAGACGGACATCGGGGGCATGTTAGGCTGTCGAGCTGCGCGGCGAACGGATTTCTGCGGACTCCTCGTGAAACTATGGCGGATGTGTTCGACGTCTGTGTCAGACACTCGGCGATGGCCTGGCGATTTACCTTTACACAAACAACCTGTTTCTCAGAGTTGTTCATGCTATCGTCTAATGCTCTGTGCTGTAGACGGCTCCACACCGTACCATATTTGGCCGTTATGCATCTCCTGTGTGGGTTTTCTGCATGCCTTGGATGAGCGGCATGACACTCAGTTGTTGCCGGAGCGACAGCAATTACACCACAGTAGCAGCTCTACATTGCCGCTTACGACAAATGGGAACTTTTGATATTACGGTGGTGCACGTTACAAACTTTTTCACTGTTGTGAAGCTACATTCATGGAAACATAGCTCATTGCAACAAATCGAAAAATACTCGTTACGGAGTAATAATGGAATCTATTACTCCTGTAACGAGTACCAAATACTCAAATTCTATTCCTGAATAAATCTCTGAAATTTTGTCGGTGCAGCTGAGGTTTTCTCTCTATTAACACTTAACGATCTGGTAACTTAGTGAACTAACAATCTAATAGTTCTAGGTTTGAGCCCATTTTGAATTTGTATGCCATTCTGGCACTCAATTTTCGTCGCTGCGAATGTTTTGCGTTTATGTCAGATGTCGCTTTAAGATCACAGGTTTAAGTATACTTCGTTAACGGAATATTTAGCAACCCCAATTCATGCGGTTGTAGAGTATTATATAAAAGTTTCCCCTTCCTTGACGTGCTTCAGCAGTTTCGTTTAGCTCCATGATAACAGTAATATTCCTGAAGTGTTAAAGACCTCCAATAAGATGACATGATTTATTGAAACTTCCTTGCAGATTAAAACTGTATGCCCGACCGAGACTCGAACTCGGGACCTTTGCCTTTCGCGGGCAAGTGCTCTACCAACTGAGCTACCGAAGCACGACTCACGCCCGGTACTCACAGCTGCAGAGTGAAAATTTCATTCTGGAAACATCCCCCAGGCTGTGGCTAAGCCATGTCTCCGTGATATCCTTTCTTTCAGGAGTGCTAGTTCTGCAAGTTTCGCAGGAGAGTTTCTGTAAAGTTTGGAAGGTAGGAGACGAGGTACTGGCAGAAGTAAAGCTTTGAGTACCGGCCGTGAGTCGTGCTTCGGTAGCTCAGTGGTAGGGCACTTGCCCGCGAAAGGCGAAGGTCCCGAGTTCGAGTCTCGGTCGAGCACACAGTTTTAATCTGCCAGGAAGTTTCATATCAGCGCACACTCCACTGCAGAGTGAAAATCTCATTCTGGAAACATCCCCCAGGCTGTGGCTAAGCCATGTCTCCGCGATATCCTTTCTTTCAGGAGTGCTAGTTCTGCAAGGTTCGCAGAAGAGTTTCTGTAAAGTTTGGAAGGTAGGAGACGAGGTACTGGCAGAAGTAAAGCTTTGAGTACCGGGCGTGAGTCGTGCTTCGGTAGCTCAGTGGTAGAGCAAAAGGCAAAGGTCCCGAGTTCGAGTCTCGGTCGGGCACACAGTTTTAATCTGCCAGGAAGTTTCATATCAGCGCACACTCCGCTGCAGAGGGAAAATCTCATTCTGGGGACATGATTTATTATTCAGTATGTAACATTGTAACGTAGTCTGATGTTATTCACATATTACAGATTTGTGTCTTCCTTTGGAAGACGAGTGAGACAGGCGTGTGTTGAATCTTTATGTGAGTAGAGCAGAGGCCATTCTTGGGAGTAAGCCTTCAGGATATCATAATAGCAGGTACTGTATCATTACCAGTAGGAGTGTAGTCTGGATTATTGCCAGATCCCTCAGAGGTTAGTGGTGAAGGTTTGTTCTCTACACGTCAGCCACTTGGCCTATCACTTTTATTAACTATTTGTCATAATTATAATTTATTACCGAATAATCTAATTAATAATGATCTGTCACTTTTATTTCTATTAGTTATCACCCAGTTATAACGTTTCACTACCCAAAAATAACGATTTTCCACCACTAGTCAAACAGACTGCTTACTCCCACCCTTCCCCTGGTCTTACTGGCTGACTCCTCATTCATGTTCTGTACACCACAATGAAAGGATTGTCATCCAGTGTCAACATCTACCTGCAGAATACAAAAAAGTAAAAGTGTTGTCCTAGTGGTTATTGTACTATTATTCTATTATATTATCAAAAAATGACAGGTGAAGTGCAGGTAGCATTGCACTCACTTTACCCCTACAAGTTCAAAAACCAGTTATCAATTTCATGTTCCTGGTAGCACACAAATCCTATGTAACAAAAAATTACTGTTGCAATCAAGTATACTCATGCCACTGAACAATCACACCGATTCGAGCAAGAAAGCTGTGCCAGACTAGTCCAGTTGACCTACCTACGTATGACTTCTCACCCTGCGTTGCATATCATGTACACTATTGCCATTGAAAAATCATACCAGGTATACGTAAGTATTATGTGAGCAAACGCGCTTATAATCATATGGACAATGTTGTTCATTCTCGCATTTACACTGTGGGGAAGAAATAGTGCAAAATCTTTATTACTCTGTATTTAAAAAATCGTCTCCTACAAAATTTAAAATTTTAGGTAATTATAACTTTGTTACACTGTTTAAAGTATCTTTATTACTTGACACACTTTCACGTTCTGGTTTATAACTCTCTGGTATATTATCAGCCTGAATTACCTGTGTACCTGATATTCCTTATTTAATATGGGCATCGATTCTGAGGAACAATGCTAAGCGAATGAATGCAGACAGTTATCTCCTGATTGCTATCGCAAGGATATTTATCGAGTACAACAGCGATCAAAAAAGAAATTGCGTAATAGATTAAATGAATTACGGTAGTTGGCAATAATTTTGAATAGGTAAGTGAAAGAGTACGAAATTTAGATTGCAGGCAATTAATTATGGCCGGCAGCCCACAAATGAGTAAAAAACAAAACCGTATAATGTAAATGAAGTTACGTAATAACGATAAGTGTAAAGGACGGCAGTAGTGGGAGAAAACAGCATATGCACGAGTTTAATTGTAAAGCCAAAATTAACATACAGTATTAAATTGATTGATAATGTATTGGAATTGCTTGCAATTCAAAAAAGCCAATGATAGTTACTAACTATCAATACATCGCGATAAATATATTGAATATACGTTACTGGCTGTAATGGTATATATTGTCAGGTTCAGTGAAACAAATACCCAATATATTAAATATATCTCAGAAAATTTCGTGCTGACTTCATTAACGTGAAGCACTTTGGCGATGTCAATTTAAGAAAATCAATAGCGTATCAAGTATTTGCAAAATACATATCGCTGTATATAAAAGGCAATGTAATGACTGATTCATTATCGCCCAGCCCGAACTGTTACGGAAAGAAACTTGAAATTTGGAGAGGGTGTGGACTTTATACTGTACGCATCGTTTAAGGAGAGATTTCTCGAAATTCCATCTCCAAGAGGATAAAATAAGAAATGAAAAGTTTTTTGAAAATATACCTCTATTAATGCAATTCTGAAGCGAGAACTACGAAAATTAATATCTGATTTCTCAGTGAGAAATAAAGAAATACCTGCTTCAGCATTTCTGGGTGTTTGACTCCTATGGGGTGAAACTGTTGGTGAAAGTTGTTTTTGCAAACAAATCATTATTAAAGAACTATCAAATCTTTTTAACACTACATCCCTGAAAATTGTATTGGACTTCTCAGTTAGAAATTAAGAAATTCGTGTTTCATCGTTTTAGGAAATTCAGCCTGTAAGGGGGTGAAATAGGGCTGGACACATTCATTGACTCACTATCCAGCCCAAACTGCTAAGGACAGAAATACGAACTTAGGAGAGGGTGTTGATCTTATACTGTAGGCATCGTTTGGTAAGGGTTTGTTCGAAATACCACCCCTAAGGAGACGAAGAAAAGTTTTTTGAAAATATGTTGCTATTAAGGCAATTTTGAAGCTAGAAGTACGAAAACTAGCATTTGGTTTCTCGGTCAGAAAACAAAAATTCATGCTTCAGCATTTTTTGAAATTCCGTCACTAATGGAGGGTAACATGATGAGGTGAAACAGCTGGCCAAAGTATTTTTGAAAATAAATCACTATTAAAGTACTAATAAAGCAATTTTAAAGGTACATCTGTGTTACGGGTACGAAAGTTTCTGTGGAAATATTACGACAAGAACTCAAAAGGCTGGGTTAACAATCATCTCTGACTCCAGCTACCAGAGTCGCTTTTTGGTCAGAAGTCCATTCGTAAAAGACTGTGCTTCTATGACTTTAGTTAGCGTGCAAAATTTAGATGATATTGCTATGTGTGAACAACATAAAAATTGGATTAAAGGGGAAAAAAATTGTGCAGATCATACAATTAACGTGAGCGAAGCAGGGGACACTATGGTAGTAAAATTAAAACTTATTTATTTGAAAGAGCATCTGCACTTCGCTGTGAAATAATTTTTACTTTGCTGGTTGGATGCAGTAGATGCGCTAATATTTCAAAAAAACTTTAGTTACTGCTGCACCCGATTTCATGAATTCCTTGATTTAATTTACATACTAATGTAATTACTTATATCTTCATTGAATTATCTCTTTCACTGGTGACTTTCTTAGTGTTTATGGTAACGTGTTAGGACCCTGCTGAAGAATAATGGATCTAGTTAGTCAGCAGCACTCACTAGGTTAAAGGTTCGATTAAATGAGCATCGTAATGTACAAGTACTGAAACTACTGCACTGGCAAGCTTTATACCTAACTTCATAACTAACCTGATTTTATTTCGTGGCGAATTGCTACTTGTGCCACGTAATGATCATTATTGGCAATGGGCTCTTCTTTAACAGCCAACCAATTTTAATAATTTGGGGCCACACAGTACTCTGCCCCAACTAACAAATCTTCTTCTACGCCATGTACTCTGTCCAGAGATATGCTCGCTCACAAATCCACAATTCCTTGCCATGTTTACAACACAATTTGGAGAAGTCTCCATTATGCATAAGAGCGCCACCACTTCACGTCCTTGCCTAGCCACACAGGAATAGCAACTCCTCTGCTTCCACTCTCACCCTGCCTTCTTGTGCACTCATGGTCGACGATATTCTTGTTCACATAGAAACAGATTCTTGGCATTCTATATAATGCGAAATTCTCTGACTTTGCCAGCGTTTCTACTACAAAGTTTTACAATATTATTTTCTAATAGTATTTTCATAACCAAATCGCAATTATTAAATAGTGGATACCGTCAAAATTCATAAAGTACAGACAGGTGATTGCTTTAAGACTAAGAGTTAATTAACGGAAAAATCAGGAGACACTCTGTTGCTGTGTTATATGTGGCCCATGTTTCATTGATTTCTATTGGAAAATACAGATTCAGTGGAACATTCAAACAAGAAACACAGTGGCTAGCATGTTTAATGTTTCAGTTGTATTGGGCAAAAGATTTTAATAATCACCATTCAACATTTTTTTAAAAAAATTATGAAATAATAACATGAAAATTGTTGTATCTCGAGTAGTGCATGGCGTGTACTATTTTGTCACATACATACATACATACAAACATACACATATGAAGCAAAAATATTAATCATCAATATTCTAACAAGGTAAGTATAACTGTTACAGAAACTGCCGGTCGGTGTGGCCGTGCGGTTCTAGGCGCTTCAATTTGGAACCGCGTGACCGCTACGGTCGCAGGTTCAAATCCTGCCTCGGGCATGGATGTGTGTAATGTCCTTCGGTTAGTTAGGTTTAATTAGTTCTAAGTTCTAGGCGACTGATGACCTCAGAAGTTAAGTCGCATAGTGCTCGGAGCCATTTGAACCATTTTTGTTACAGAAACTGCTTATTAGTGTAGAATTCTGGTTTGTAGTGAGTTTATTCTTATGTAAGTACAGAGAACAAAACCATTGTCCTTTCAGTTAGCCCTCTAAGGGTTCTTTAGCTAATTTAAACATCACTGATTATTATGATTTGTCCTTGCAATATCATACTATTTAATTACATAATAACAAAATTCGTTGTGTTCACATAAAACAGTAACAATGTTATTTTCATTTCTGACAGACTGGTCAGCCTTCAGACCACATTTCCTTTTACAAAAAAAATCTTAACGTAGAACATTTCACTTAAACTCTGTTTTTCCTGAAAGACAATGTGATTATTTTGATACCATCTGATGGAGTCCCTCCAAAGCTTCTATCGTTGTGGATGCATGTTATCCATGTCGTTTTGCACAGTTTATTTACGTTTAGTTTCATCCAGTTTTTACTCTCTCTTTACTAGGTAATAACGATTTTTGTGTTTCATTAAACGTCCATTAAGTTCATTTAGCCTGCAACTTAAAAGTGTTAGTATCCTGATACTTACTTTTTCAAATACACAATTATTTTAAAATTGGTCATCTTTACCACTAATTACAATGCAATTAATTTCCTGTTACAAAGAACAAAAGAGATAGAAAATATTTTGATCTCTATATTTATTGCAATTAATATCATAATGAGAAGTCTGTTAACGGACCACTTAGGTCGCAAATATCGTACATGACATCATTACTATATAGTCGTAAAGGTAAGTCCAGCTATCTTAGACATTTACTGTTATTTCTTTACTACAGAAACAGTGATGGTTTCTAATCTGCTAATGCATCAGATCAAAAATATTCTACTGACTCAGAGTGAAACAGGAGAAAGCGTTAGGATGTGGAAAGTTCTCAATTTTAAAAGGTCCATTATAAATAACTTTCAATTTCGAAGTTTCATTATCTGTCTCAATCATTTTTTCATGGTTTTTCACGAAGACAACGTTCCTGATCTTGAACTTCACTGGTTTTAGGTCCTTATCATGTCATTTGATTCTTGCCTCAGCATGTTTGTGCATATTTTCTCTGAGCAATTCTTTCTTTTCTGTAACATGTAAGTTTTGTTGTGGTGGAAAATTCATCAATCTCCCACTATGCTTTTCGGTTTAAAATCCGACACAATCTCCTTCGTAATAAACCCGATACTTCTGTGTCATAGTGAGTTCATAATCTCTTCAATCTCTGTCACATATTTGCCTCACACCCTGTGGTTGTTGGGGAAATACATATTGAAACATCAACCCCATTCATGCTTGTAACATTCAGATAGGTTATTCGATGAGTGGTGTGCAGATATGTGAATAACTTCTAGTCCTTTGTCTTTGATACCACCAGTCCAAATTTTTTAAATAAATTGAAGTCCATTGTCTGATAATACTGCATTTAGTTTCCTGATTTTTACAAACTAGTCTTCTACCAATTTAGTGAACATGCCTTGGCCGTTGATGTACGTAAAATATACAAGCCATATATATATATATATATATATATATATATATATATATATATATATATATGGTCCGATGAACCCTCTGGCAGCTACCTTAGGTGAATTGCAGAGTAGTCATGTAGTTGTAGGTGTAGATGAAGATACGCGTCATACACTACTGGCCATTAAAATTGCAACACCAAGAAGAAATGCAGATGATAAACGGGTATTCATTGGACAAATATATTATACTAGAACTGACATGTGATTACATTTTCACGCAATTTGGGTGCATAGATCCTGAGAAATCAGTATCCAGAACAACCACCTCTGGCCGTAATAACGGCCATCATACGCCTGGACATTGGGTCAAACAGAGCTTGGATGGCGTGTACAGGTAACAGCTGCCCATGCAGCTTCAACATGATACCACAGTTCATCAAGAGTACTGACTGGCGTATTGTGACAAGCCAGTTGCATGGCCACCATTGACCAGACGTTTTCAATTGGTGACAGATCTGGAGAACGTGCTGGCCAGGACAGCAGTCGAAAATTTTCTGTATCCAGAAAGGCCCGTACAGGACCTGCAACATGCGGTTGTGCATTACCCTACTGAAATGTAGGGTTTCGCAGGGATCGAATGAAGGGTAGAGAACCACGGGTCGTACCACATCTAAAATGTAACGTCCGCTGTTCAAAGTGCCATCAATGTGAACAAGAGGTGACCGAGACGTGTAACCAATGATACCCCATACCACCACGCCGGGTGATACACCAGTATGGCGATGACGAATACACGCTTCCAATGTGCGTTCATCGCTATGTTGCCAAACACGGATGCGACCATCATGATGCTGTAAACAGAACCTGGATTCATCCAAAAAAATGACGTTTTGCCATTCGTGCACCCAAGTTCGTCGTTGAGTACACCATCACAGGCGCTCCTGTCTGTGATGCAGCGTAAAGGTTAACCACAGCCATGGTCTCCGAGCTGATAGTCCATGCTGCTGCAAACGTCGTCGAACTGTTGGCGCAGATGGTTGTTGTCTTGAAAACGTCCTCATCTGTTGACTCAGGGATTCGAGACGTGGCTGCACGATCCGTTACAACCATGCGGATAAGATGCCTGTCCTCTGGACTGCTAGTGATACGAGGCCGTCGGGATCCAGCACGGCGTTCCATATTACCCTCCTGAACCTACCGATTCCATATTCTGCTAACAATCATTGGATCTTGACCAACGCGAGCAGCAATGTCGCGATACGATAAACCGCAATCGCGATAAACTACAATCCGACCTTTATCAAAGTCGTAAACGTGATGGTACGCATTTCCCCTCCTTACACGAGGCATCACAACAACGTTTCACCAGGCAACGCCGGTCAACTGCTGTTTGTGTATGAGAAATCGGTTGGAAACTTTCCTCATGTCAGCACGTTTTAGATGTCGCCAGCGGCGCCAACCTTGTGTGAATGCTCTGAAAAGCTAATCATTTGCATATCACAGCATCCTCTTCCTGTAGGTTAAATTTCGCGTCTGTAGAACGTCATCTTCGTGGTGTAGCAATTTTAATGGGAAGTAGTATATATATGCACAATTTACAGAAGGTTTGGGCAATGGACTGTAGAGAGCCATTACCAAAATTTCTAAATTATCTTTCGCCTGGATGTTTTGCACAGGACCAGGGCTAGTTATAAGCGTTAATTTTACTTTCTGACATCTATCAAACATTCATAACCTCTCAGTTACTTTTTTTGCTCATGTTGATAAACGTAATATTCAGCACTCTTAATAGTGACCTAAAGCCAATGAAAATCAGCTTAGCCACACATTTACTTGGCCAGCATACACGCTTTTATTCCCTATTCTCATTCTTTTTTAAGTACAATATACCATGGTAAATTTTAAAATACTTTCGTAATTTGTCACCTACTTCATTCTTAGCATAAAATTTGGTTTCTACTAATTTCCCATCTTCGTCTTCATTCTGATAGGACACATATTTTTGCACAGATACTCTATTTTTTCCCCTGAACATCTTTGAAATACAATACTTTAAATGTTTCTGCCATATCCGTTTTATTAATTCTGACAGAATCATATGGTAACCCTGACAATGCATCATCTATTCAGTTGTCTACACCTCTTATACACTACATTTCATTGTCAAATTGTTGTATAAATGAAACCTGTGTAGTTAATCTATTTGGAACAAACGATACTTCTTTAAAAATTTCAGCACTGTATGGTCAGTATGAACCACAGCATTGTGTCCCCACAGAAACACCACACAATAGCTACAGCCTTTGTTTCGGAAATAATATATTTTCTCTCATACTTCGATAGAGTTCTACTTCTGAAAGCTATTGTTGACATTTTTCTTTTCTCCTGCTTCCTCGAAAATAGAAACTGCATTACCACAAACATGAGTTTCCGTTTTTTTAATAATGAATCTTCTGCCTGACTTGACATGGCCTGCCATGAATTCCCCTGGCGTGTCACATTTTCACCTCACAGTAGCATTTGCAACGTAAGTCCTCAGTTATTCGCCGGATGTGTTCAAATCTCTGTCTTTCCCTGCAGTTATCTTCGCCTACAGTTACCTTCCCCTCTAGAAACTCCCTCTAGTACCATGGAAGTTATTCCCTGATGTCATGACTGGTGTCCTGTCATCCTGTCCCTCACTCTTTTCAGCTTATTACAGATGTTCCTTTTCTACCGATTTTGTGGAGAACGTCCACATTCCCTACCTTTCTCAGTCTTTTTATTCTTCTATAGCACCCTATATCAAATGTTTCGATTTTCTGCTTTTCTGGTTTTCCCACAATTCCACTTTCACTATTATAGGATGCAGTACTCCAAACACACATTCTCAAAGATCTATTTTGATACTAATAAAGTTCTCTTGACCAGGAATGTCCTTCCGATCAGTGCTAGTCTGCATCTTATGTCCTCCTTGCTCCTTCCATCAAGGGCTATTTTGCTGCTTGGGTAATAAAATTCCTTGACTTCGTCTACTTCGTGATCCCAACTTCTGATTTTAAGTTACTCGCTGTTCTCGTTTCTGCTACTTATCATTGCGTTAGTCTTTCTTCGTTTTATTCTCAATCCACATTCTGCACTCATTAGTCTGTTCATTCGATTCAACATATCCTATAATCCTTCACTTTCACTAATCAGGACAACGTCATCGGCGAATCCTCTCATTGTTACCTTTTCGCCCTGAATTTTAATCCCGCACATGAATCTTTCTTTTATTTTCAGTCATCACTTCTTCGCTGTATAGACAGAACAGTAGGAGCGAAACACTACATTCCGGTTTAACACCCATTTTTAATCCGAGCACTTCGTTCTTGATCTTCCAGCTTTATTGCTCCCTCTTGGTTCGCTTACATATTATATATTTCCCGTCTTTCCCTACAGCTTACCCGAATTTTTCTCAGAATTCCAAAGGTATTCCACCATTTTACATTGTCTAACGCTTTTTCGAATTCGACAATTCCTATAAAAATCTTGTCTTTCCTTCAGTCTTGCTTCCATTATCAACCTCAACGTCACTACTACCTCTCTCGTGCTTTTACCTTTTCTAAAGCCAAACTGATCGCCATCTAACAGATCGTCAATGTCCTTTTCCATTCTTCTGTATATTATTGTTGTCAGCAGCTTGGATGCATGAGTTGTTAAGCTGATTGTGCGATAATTATCGCACTTGTGGGCTCTTGCAATCTTCGGAAGTGTTTGGATGATGTTTTACCGAAAGTCTGATTGTATATCGTCAGTCTTATACATTCTAAATACTGACGTGAATAGTAGTTTTGTTGCCACTTCCTACAGTGATTTCAGAAATTCCATTGGAATGTTCTCCATCCCTTCTGCGTTATTAGATCTTAAGTCCTGCAAAGCTTCTTTAAGTCCTGACTCTAACGCAGGATCCCCTATCTCCTATCTCTTCCTTATTGACTGCTGTCATTCCTCTATCACGTCATCAGACAAATCGTCTCCCTCGTAGAGGTATTCAGTGTACTGTTTTCAGCTATCAGCTCTCTCCTCTCCAGTTAACAGTGGAATTACTATTGCAATCTTTATGTTATAACGCCAGATGGTAGATTCACCGAAGGTTGTTTGACTTTCCTTTATGCTGAGGCAGTCCTTACGAAGATCAAAGTTGTTCTACCAAGAAGTAACCAAAGAATCCATAAAAAAAAAGTTTTCGGTTTCTTCACATTCTTCAATGTGAAGAGAGACCATGGTGGCAATTTCTTCAGATACAGGCCACATGATCTATAGATACACGTTACGTGTCATAAATGCAGTGGTTTCCATTGCCTTCTGCATCCTCTTGCTGTTGATAAATGCTGATTCTTCCGCCCTTTTGGGGCAGTTTCCCATTTCGAGGACAAGAGTGTCCTGATCCTCTGACCGCTACTTCGCCCTCTTTGACAAGGCTGAACGAGCGTGAGTTCTTATGCCGGTAGTCTTTGGCTGACGTTGCTGATTATTTTTATCCAGAATTTAAACAGTGATGATGTTCGATCTCGGGACCAAGGCCGTTCTGATTAATAGTCAGAGACGCTACTCATAGACTACTGGTCTGATAAAGTGAGACTCGCGTGATGTAACATTTGATCTTTCTCAAGGTCACCTTTTAATTTTTCAGAGACTAGTTGTCACTTTTATCTCCAAATAAAAGCACTATTTTTATTTAGTAGATTACAAAAACCTGGATTATTAAAGGTTTGCCCCACAACACATTTGCTATAAAAATTGTAATACCAAGAAACGATTTTAATTATTCAGTAGATCCTGGTGATGGGCAATCTTTTATTGCTTCTATCTTCCGCAGGTCTTTGGTTATCTATGATGTCATTATAATATGACATAAAAGCTCTACTTTTTTCATACAAGTCCACGTTTCATTATCTTTAACTCCATTGCACAATGGCTAGAAAATTTCATCATTAATTTGTAATGGTCTTCTCATGAAGACGATGCTGAGAGCAAATCATCAAGATAAATTGTAATTCTGACACCAAGTTTCCCTAATATTCTATCTAGAGCTCGCATAAACTCTGGTACTGACATGTTTGGTTGAAAAGGAATAACCTTATATTGATGGCATTTTCCTGTAAAGAAGAAGCCTATCAGTTTTCTCTATTCCTGCTTCCGAGGGATTTGCCAACATATCAAATCTAAGCTTGTTATGTATCACACGTCACGAAATTTCAACAACATGTCATCAAAACATTCCAGACGATCTGATTACAGTGCTGATACCTGCGTCTTTTTGCTAACCAAAATCAATGGATTATTGTAATGACTCTTTCACCGTTCTACAATTCCACATTAATTTGTTTTTGAACCGACTCTTCCTTGCTAACGCTATTTGAGGAATTGGTCCACGAAAAAATTCACGTGGCACTGCTTCATTTTTGTAGTGGAAATTATCGACCAAGCCAGGTTTATCTGAAAATATTTTTTTATTAATGATTAAAGATGATATATCTCCTTTCTCTGTTTATTTCATACATTTGTCACTTGTTCTATTAGGGTTGGTACTTCACCTTCCAAATGGTAAATTCCGTACACATTTCGAACATGACAGTGCTCTGACCGCTCACTTAATCTGTTACATATAGGTAACATAATTGGTCGCAACAGAGTTTCATGATCCTTGACAATCCCAGTAGTTTCGTCAAAACTTATTTCAATCTTCTCTTTTTCTACTAAATACGTTATCTTCATTTTTTGTGCAATCAGTGATTGCTTTTTTTTTTAATAACCAATCCGTATCCACAATTATTTCGGTATGCAATTGAGGCACTTCTAACAAGTCATGTTCAAATATAACATCTTTAATAGAAAACTGTATTAAAGATTGTGTTTAATAGGTTTACTACAAACACCAGTAGCTCCTATTAATTTAACAGCCATAACAGACACCTCATCACATTCTGTTTCAGGGTGTTCGTAAAACGACTGAGACAGCACACAGAACTGACTACCACTATCTACTAAAACTTGAGTTTCTGTTCCATGTATTTCTTTAGAAATCGTGATTTGTGAACATCTACAAATCTTGAAACTTCCTGGCAGATTAAAACTGTGTGCCCGACCGAGACTCGAACTCGGGACCTTTGCCTTTCGCGGGCAAGTGCTCTACCAACTGAGCTACCGAAGCACGACTCACGCCCGGTACTCACAGCTTTACTTCTGCCAGTACCTCGTCTCCTACCTTCCAAACTTTACAGAAGCTCTCCTGTAAAGTTTGGAAGGTAGGAGACGAGGTACTGGCAGAAGCTCTCCTGTAAAGTTTGGAAGGTAGGAGACGAGGTACTGGCAGAAGTAAAGCTGTGAGTACCGGGCGTGAGTCGTGCTTCGGTAGCTCAGTTGGTAGAGCACTTGCCCGCGAAAGGCAAAGGTCCCGAGTTCGAGTCTCGGTCGGGCACACAGTTTTAATCTGCCAGGAAGTTTCATATCAGCGCACACTCCGCTGCAGAGTGAAAATCTCAATCTACAAATCTTGCTCTCTATTTCCAACTGATCGTACAATTCCATCAACTTGTAACCTCCCCACAAAAATTTAAATGAAATGACTGACAATACTTAATAGAAATGGGAGCCGAGTGTAACGTCCCCACAATAATTTTGAAAAATTATGGACAATATTATTTAAGAATGCTAATGTACATTGCTCTATGCGTAACCTGCCCACAATGAAATGTACTGACAATGGCAACAAAAATGTAAAATTCGCAATCTGACTCAAATATAAATTCTTCACAAAATTTAAGGTCCGTTCAGTGACAAGAAAATACAATTAAACCGAAATATCGGTCTTTGGCCCTGTGTAAAACAATCAGAATTAAAGTCTTACCTCAGAATAAATGGATGTCACATATCTGCTCTTGTTGTTGCGCACCGCTTGGAGGAACTGCATTGCAAATAATAATATTCTCTTTTTTTGTGATTTTAGTGAAATTTTTCTTCAAAAGAAGTGGAATGAAATGGGAAGTGCAACGAAATCTTGAGTTCAATAAAAAATTAAATTTTTGAGAAAATGCTTTTGAAATAAAAAAATTATTATTGGGAGACTTGTTGGAGAATAATTACAATAAATAAAATTTTTCATTATCTAATGATTATATTAATTAACAGTATACCTTATTCCTCATCTTGACCAGTGTTGCCGACCGCCTACATCACACAACCGCACTGGGCTGCTACTACTGACCGACCGCTCTGCATGACGACTACAGACTGAGTACTGCTCTCAACTAGACAGAGCTACAGACTCGCAACGACCGACTGACTGCTACTGACAGACTCGCAACGACTACTGACTGCTACTGACTACTGAACGACTACTGACGGACTGAGAACCGCTCGCAACACTCGCGCGGTCAAGCGCATACTCTCTGGTCACAGATGCTACAATGCCTCGCCATCGCTGCTGCGTTACATACGTGTTTCAAACTTCGTTACACTCGGAACTGGCATTAATTAAACTTCGATTCGTTTGCGCCCCATTTGACCCATCTTTTCTCTATATTTACAGGTTTCATCTGTATTTTACAGCACCTCTCTTTGACTGATCGGGCCAGCGGCCTTGCCACAGTGGTAACACCAGTTCCTGTCAGACCCCCGAAGTTAAGCACTGCCGGGCTGGGCTAGCACTTGGATGGGTGACCATCCGGTCTGCCGAGCGCTGTTGGCAAGCGGGTTGCACTCAGCCTTTGTGAGGAAAACTGAGGAGCGTCTTGACTGAGAAGTAGCGGCTCCGGTCTAGTAAACTGACATTCGCTTGGGACAGCGGTGTGCTGATCACATGCCCCTCCATATCCGCATCCAGTGACGCCTGTGTGCCGAGGATGACACGGCGGCCGGTCGGTACCTTTGGGCCTTCCATGGCCTGTTCGTACGGAGTTTAGTTTAGTTTAGTTCTCTTTGACTGATCGCCCTTTTCATTTCACACACTTCGTAATTATTAAGATGCCTTACATTCTGATCACTCTTCCTTTTCCACTGTTTTAACCCGTCATTCATTTGATCGAGTTGCTTCAGCCATTCCCTGTCGTCTACTACAGTTTCATCATTGATTGATACACTTAGCTTTGTCGTGACAGGGTGCTGTGCTATTATTGACATACCTGCGCTACAAACGCGCATCTGACTCGTTATTTCTTCAACAACACCTACATTTTCTTCTGATATCGTATTAATTCCACTTCGTATAAGAAGTTCGTCATCCCTAAATTCATTTTCATACACATCATTTTCTATGGAGTCAGCTCGCACTTAAATATATCACCATGCCGGTGGCTATTTAGTCGACTAGTTTTGAAGTAATAACATTATCTTTGTCGATGAAGCCTTTCATTTCCACCCGCTTAAGTCCACCCCTCTGCTGTTGCGGATTTTCGTTTTGTGGACAGTTATTTTCATGAAAATCACCATTATGGTTTCCCCTTCTAGGACCGAAGCGCCTTCCTTCTCCTCAACCTCATTCTACACCGGGCGTGTCCGTCCTCACACTATATTCTTTATTTCGATTATTTTATATTTATTATTACTGTAATATGGCCCTTTCTGATTACTATTATAATTATGGCGTCGGTTCACAGTGTTCCGATATCATACGTAGAGTACGATTACTCGTCTTAAGAATACGTTTTTATTGCATTCCCCTAAGTCAATACACACTTGGGCATTCGGAGGTAATTTTGGGTGCTCAAAACCTGTTAAATGCTCAATATTACTGTATACAGCGTTGAAAAAAATCATAACACCGAAAAATAATTAATGTAGAGTTACGGAAGTTCTGCATTACTTTCGTCTAAGTAACTTGTTTATATTGCAAGACCACAGGTTAATGTAAGCGCGAGATGAGCCATTGCACAACTGAAACTCTGGTATATTAATAACCGGTGTAACCGCCAGAATGTTGAATGCAGGCATACAAAGGTGCATGCATTGTTTTGTACAGAGACAGCAGGCCAAGGCACCACGTACACACTCTTTAGAGCGTTTTGTGTTACAACAACGGTATATGGGTGAGCTTTAGCCAGTTGGAAACGCCCTGGAAGCCTGTTCATGGGTGGCAGCACAACACGTCGAATCACCAGACTCATGTACAAATTTGCAGTCAGGGTGCGTGGGATAACCACGACAGTACTCCTGCTCTCACATGAAATCGCAACCCATACTGTAACTCCAGGTGTAGGTAAAGTGTGTCTAGCACGCAGCCAGGCTAGTTGAAGGCTATCAACTGGGCTCCTAAACAACGCATGGCCTTCACTGGTACCGAGGCAGACCCAATTTTCATCAGAAACCACAACAAACCTCCAACCTGCCCTCCGATGGACCGTTGTTTGACACCACTGAAGTCCCAAATGACAGTGGTCCGGGGTCAGTAGAATAAACACTAAAGGGCTCTTAAATGTGCTTCAAATAACCGATTTATAACAGTTCGTTGCGTCACTGCGGTGCCTACTGCCGCTCAGATTGGTGTTGCAGATGCAGTACGACGCGCCAGAGCCGTACGTCTGACACGATGGTCTTCCCCTCCTCCTGCCGTTTGTCACGTCGTCCTCCTGAAACCAATCTTTTTGCGACCGTACACTGTCGTGACCACCGCTGCTAGCAATCATGTACAGTCGTTACAAAAAATAAAAACACCTACAGCTGTCATTATGATTTTATTTTGTCGCTACCAATTTCAGTGCTTCATTGCGTTATCTTCAGGCCTGTATGCATAAAACATTAAAGATAGCATTATCAGCTTATCAATCAAGTTACATAGAAACAGATTAAAACAGAATGACAACAATAGCAAGACTCTACAATGAATTTACACCGAAAATTTGACAGAAAGAACAGATACATCCATTTTCACATGTCTAAAATGTGCTATCACGAATTTCCACTCAATACATTGTACAATTATACTATCTTGTAGAGTCTTGCTATTGTTCTCATCCTGTTTTAATCTGTTTCTATGTAACTTGATTGATAAGCTGATAGTGCTGTCTTTAATGTTTTATGCATACAAGCCTGAAGATGACGCAATGAACGTTGAAACTGTAGGTGTTTTTTTATTTTTTGAGGCGATGGTAAACGGCCGTCGTCCCAGAGACCTCCTGCTAAAAGGATTGACGTACAAAGCATCATGTACAGTGGTTACATTCCTGCCAAGTCTTTCTGCAGTAATGCAGAAGGAACATCCAGCATCTTATAGCCCTATTATACGACCTCGTTCAAACTCAGTGAGGTGCTGATAATTACATCTTTGTTGCCTTAGAGGCATTCTTGACTAAAGTCAACTCACAAAGTCCAATCTGAAAGGTAACTAAGGCCCACGACCGTTATAGCGTGTATTTAATTATTATTTGCGTCCTCACAGTCGCACTACTAGCACCACTCTTACGTGACTGGCTCGAAATTTGAATAGACATTACCTTTCAGATGTAGAAACACGGCTGCCAACTTTCGTTTATCTGGCACAACTCTAGGTAATTCGATTTTTTTCCGTCTTATAGTTCTTCGCAGTAGGACCACATATCCTTCTCTCCGCCCAGTCAATACAGATGAGCATTCAGGAATTCTTGATATATTTCCTTCTGTTCCTTACGTGACAGAATTCGGTCTCAAATCTGCTTAAAAAATAGATTTAAAAAACTTCTGTTGCACGAGCTGCCAAATTACACACGGCACCACTGAGTTCCGTTGCCTTAATTAATACGCGGTCCTTTTCAACGAGCTCTATAGGAACCGGACTCCTACGCTCGTTCATAAAAGTTAGAAGATGGGCCTTTTCCCTATGGATGAAATTACTCTATTTCTGCACTTACGGCTGTTGACATGCCCCTCCTACCTTGAAAGAGGTAACCTATCTTTTGATATCTGCTAGACCTTCAACTCGATCATTCATTTTGTTCGTTTCAGATCTGAAAACTCTACCCCTTTGTTTTTTAACTATGAATTTTTTTGGTTTACACTAGTGTCCAAGCTTTGAGTCTTAACCTGAACCTTTGCACTAATTGCAGTTGAAGTTTCGAACAATTTGTTGTTAATCGCTATCTCTAAATCTTGTAACTATGTTTCTGTCCCCTATCATTTTGGACCTGCACAGTTTGTCCTTTCAAACCGTCTACAGATCGATTCAGTTCAATTTGGAACCTTCACTTATTCTGTATTCCCTATCACTGAGTATTTTAATTTAGCGGTTGTTTTCGCATCAAGACTACTACAAATATTTTCTTGTCTTTTAATAACTATTACAATTTTACTATTCATTATTTCAATCTACTCTCCACGGAATCCATGTCGTTGCGCACAGTCTAATGTCTCCGTTAATTCTTTGCTCATTGTATCGTTGAAATGCTCTAGCCTCCTTTTTAAATGTTTCCTTATTGATTTACTTAAAGAATCTACTGATTTTATGGTCACTGAATCTATCTTATTACTCAGTTCGCTGTGCTTACTGTCCATCTCATCGGTCAAAGTCTCTATCTGGTTAATTTTAGTGTTACTCAATTCATTTTGTTTAGTGTACAAGAAACCTACATCGTTTTTAAGTCATTCCGTATTGACGGATTGTAAGAACTTTTCGTTGTGCGTCAATTAATCCGAAGAATCTATTTTATTGCTTATTTGTCTACCAAAATTTTAAGAATTTGCATGATCGTATCCACGACGCATGTTTGATTCTGTTTTCGTTTCAGCCTCGTCTGTATACCCCTTATGTGCCGCAACTGTCTCTTCCATAATTTCCTGATAGGATTCTATGATCTTTTGTTTTACCATTATCTAACTTGGGTCTCGCAGGTCTGTTGGATTATTTTTTTCGCAGTTGCTAGCTGGCTTAGTATTACATATTCCTGCGCTCAACTAATGAGTTTGTAGTGGGCACTCCGCCTCTATTGTCGGGTTCAACGTTCCTTCAACTTACCGTTCGACATATGAGACTCGCTACTTACAACTGTATTTCAATTAATTTTAAATATACATAGTCTCAGGACACCAATATGTATTACATATGACGTTCTATCGACAAACTGAGGCAATTTATGACGTAACCAGACTCTTCTATACTCACGATTTGAATGACACGTGTACCTAATGTTCCCTGTTTAATAGGAAAATGTATCGAGTCTGAAGAACTATGTTGGCCGGAAGAATGCATATAGTTATGACCTGATGACGTTCGCATGGATATTTATCGAGTACAACAACGACCGAAAAAGAAATTTTGTAATACATTAAATAAATTACTGGAGCTAACAATAATTCTGAATAGGTGAGTCTAATGGTATGAAATTTAGGTTGCATATAGTTAATTACGTCAGCTCAAAAACGAGCAAAAGGTAAAATTGGTTAATTACTGAACTGACAATGAAACTGCATAATACTTATAAGTGTAAAGTTAGGCAGTAGAGGGACAAAACTGTCCACGTGCAGGTTTGAGTGTAAAGTCACTTGTAACGTCAACAGTATGACATTAATTGGTAATGTTTTGAGATTATTTGCAATTAATGAAAACCTGTAATACTAACTATTAACGTCATGCTAAATATATTGAATTACGTTACTCATTGTAACGCGACCTGTTGTCATGTTCGGAGAAACAAATACTCAAGTCTTGGGTTGCCATAAATGTCGGTACTAAAATTGGCCTGGAAAAACCAACCTATACTGAGCACAAAACTTCTATAAATATATTAGAAAGGAAGAAAGGGTAACGTAAGTTACTTACATGTATAAGTTTTACTCATATTATTTTATGGACTATCTATCAAATATTTGCTTGTATTAGAAGACAAAAATTCTGAGAGTGTACGTTTGAAACACAGCATTCTAGGATAGTGAGTCATGAACTGTGAGAAAACTGGAACTGAAGAAGCTCGAAGTGTACGATAAGTGGGTCCTATAAAACATATTAAAAATTATTTGGACTGATAACGTAAGGAATGAAGAGGCTCTACACAGAATCAGGAGAGAAGGAACATGTGATAAACAACGACAACAAGAAGTGTTGGGGCAATAGGACATGTGTTGAGACATCGGGGAATAAATTACGTGATACTGGAGGGACACTTGGCAGATAAAATTTATAGGCGAAAACAGTCTGGAATATATCCAACAAACAACGGGCGACTTGCTGTGTAACGAAAGTTTGAAGCACAGTATTGTATGGTAGTGAAACATGGACTGTGAGAAAACCGGAACAGAAGAGAAAATGAGCATTTGAGATACGGTGCTACACCGAATGTTGAAAATTAGGTGGACTGATAGGTATGGAATAAGGTGGTTCTGCGCAGAATCGGAGGAGAAAGGGAATATGTGGAAAACACTGGCAACATGAAGGGACAGGATGATAGAACATCTGGTAAGGCATCAGGGAATGACTTCATGTCACTAGAGGGAGCTGTAGAGGTCTAAAACTGTAAAGGAGGACAGAGATTGGAATACATCCAACAAAGAGTTTCCAACTGCCTCATTTTACCTTCCTCAGCATATTTAAAAGTTTTCCCAAAAATTTTAGAATGTGAAAATATTGTGCCCTTTTTCACAAGCAATTCATTTCACATTCCACAAACTACCCTAACTGTAAATCGGTCACACCATTGCTGTAAGTCGCTCATACCCATCCAGTCCTACTTATCTATCCTCACTCACTCATTTTGCCCAACTCATTGTCTAATTGTGCCTGACTGTCCCTGCCTCCTGTCTCACTGCCACAGTCTCCTTCGTTCTATCCTACTACTAGTGTTTTCTCTCACTGTCACTGTCTAACTGCTCTCTCTCTTACTATCTCATTCATTCCTTCAAACTGCTGCTGTCTCTTCTCTCTATCTGTCATGGACCCTGTCATTATCACTGACTCTCAGCCACCCTTGGCTCTGTCTCTTTCACCCATTTCCTAGCACTATTCTATTACTGTCAACTACTTTCCATTGCCACATTTTCCCTCTCGATTTCTCATTCGCTCCTATACCACAATCACTGTCTACCATAGTCTAGTATTTATTACTTTTCCGTCTGTTTGCACTGTTAGTGTCTCCTTCTCTCTCAGCTTAAAAAAAAGCGAGTATGTTTGCATGCCAAAATTTTCGGGAAAATTTTTGAAGGTTCTGAGGAAGAAATGAGGCAGTTGGTACCCCAATTTTCCGATTCTTTTAAATAGGAGCAGAGTCCACTTCCTTATGCACTATTACAACTATTGATTATGGTGACACTTTACAGCACATATCTTCGTTCTAAGTCACTTAATTAACTACGTTTGCGCCTCATACCAGATTTTATGTGCGCATTTTACGAGTACGAGTAGGTTAACTTTGAAACTCAGTATCTCGGATATGGATAAAGATATGAAGAAATTTTTCAAGGTTATTCATGATCGGAGCTTAGGAACATATTATAAAAATGATAGCCATATGCTTTGCATAGCCGTCTTGCAATCCACGGCTCGGCTTTCACACCCAAAAACCACGTTTTGGGGTGTTTCTAGATAACGGATAAAGATTTCTGAAAGCAGGAAGATGGCGCTTTTGGACAAATATCTAGAGCATAAACTGTTAAAATTTGAGTTACCTTCTGTGGTTAGTTATTTACACATGCGCTGCTGACGGCGAACAAATGGTGGAAAGCGCTTTTTTCAGGTTTTCTCAGCGGCCGCCCATGAAATAAATGGTTTGTCCATAAGCCCCTTAATGAGAATCGTAGACTACTTCTATTGCAAAAAGAGCCAACTGATTTTCTCCATTTGTCTTAGCTGGAGGAGTGTGTAGCATTCAATCTTTGATCCCGTATTGTTGGATAGTTAGTCAGATGATTCTCCTGTTGCTTGTAGGAATGGTCCCTAGCACAAGAGCTGTCCAAAACACTTGACCCTACCTTTCTATCACCGATAGAACCCGAGGTATAAGCCCAGGAAAAATCCCATTTTTCTGCACGGCATTTTGGAACGTATATTGTCGCACGCATAGAGGTTTGTGTCATAGTGACCAACATCTTTACAATTATTAGCGTTCGTTAGAGAAAGTTTTCCACCTTGTCCACCATAGCTCAGCGAAAACAGCTCTTCGATATATTTACTCGTTCTGGGTACATTTGTGATGGGCTCTCATAATTATTAAATACTTCAGAGTTGTTTTCCTGATAGTTTTATTTTCTTTGAAGTCAGATGGAACTGTATCCAGCAACTCATCAGTTTTTATGCTGTGACTCTCACATTTCTTTCTGCAATGGAGACATGGTTATAATACTTACAGGAAAAAGCGAAAGGTTCCAACAGTCTTGTGAGATTTATCAAATTTTCTGCTCGTGGTGATAATGGTACCGAAATTTCCCTACAAAGGGCCATTTTATTGGGCAAAAATATCTCATTTGAATTACCATTGGTAGGGTGGTGCTACATTCATCTACTCAGGTGTGACAAAGTGGCCAAAAAATGTACGTAGAATGGGTGCCACGCCAGAGCCCCGGCCGTTAATCCGATTAGTGAATTGGAACCGTGCCTGCTCGCCGCTCTGCACTCCGAGCCAAATTTTCACGGTTCTCAGCTGCGCTGCTCCACTAGTAAACACCATATTTTACTTTGGAAATGGTTTATTTTATGCACCGGGAAAAGCAATGGGAAAGAAATTTGCAAAATGATATACAAAATGTTTGCGAAAGAAGGCAGCATCCCAGAACTGGAACACTTATAATTGTTCCGCTACGTACAAGGAAGGAGAGAGACAAGAGCTACGAAGTGTAGACTTCCTGGTTTCATCTCAATAATGTACGAAATGTTAACGAAATTTTTAGGTAACGCACAGAAGAAAGTTGTATTTTATTTGGAAAAAGCATATTTCTGCTATTAGCTGTTAAAATTTGTTTCTTCTCTACCGCTTTTGACTGTGTGGCGTTATCACCAAATGTGCGCGATTGTAACTGTGTCAAGGCACAGCGTGTTTACATTGAGGTGACCAGAGTCAGGGGATACGTCCTAATGTCGTGTCGGACCTCCTTTTGCCCGGGGCAGTGCAGCAGCTCGATAAGGAATGGAGTCAACAAAGCGTTGTAAGTCCTCTGCAGAAACACTGAGAAATTCTGCTTATGTAGTCTTCCAAAATTGCGAAAGTGTTGCCGATGCAGGATTTTCTGCAAGAACAGTCCTCTCAATTATGTCCCATAGATGTTCGATGGGACTCACATCGGGCGATCTGTGTGGCCAAAGCCTTCGCTCGAATTGTTCTACATGTTTTTCAGATCAATCGCGAACGACTGTCGCCCGGTGATACGGTGCGTTGTTTGGGAACATGAAGTCCATGAACGGCTTCAAATAGTCTCCAAGCAGCCGAAAGTACCCATTTCCAATCAATGATCAGTTCAGCTGGACCGAAGGACCCAGTCTATTCCATGTAAACATAACTCACCTGCCCATACGATTATGGAGCCACCACCAGCTTGCACAGTGCCCTGTTCACAACTTGGATCCATTTCTCTGAAGGCTGTGTTCCACACTCGAAGACTACCATCAGCTCTTACCATTTGAAATCAAGACTCATCTGGGCAGGTCACGGTTTTTCAGTCGTCTACGGTCCAACAGATATGGTCACGAGCTAATGGATATGTTCGGAGTACGTGCCACACTGATTTCCGCGGTGGTTCAGACAGTGTTGCTTGTATGTTAGTCCTAATAATTTGTAAGGTGTCAGGCAAATCCAACACCTTCCATGAAAACCCTGACATGATAAGCAAATCCAGTAGTATGTCACATAGCTCCGAATAAATCGCGACATTAAATTAACCAAAGTAATACGAGTAACGAGTCAGCAAATGGAATACAACAGACTAACACAAGAATGCCTAAATGCATGTCATACCTTCCCACCGTGAAACAGACGCAGTTCCGAGGGGAGAAACGAGAACAGAAGCCGAGAGCAGAACCGTGTTAAGCTGGAAGGCCCTGCGATAAGGGACCGACACCCACGCCGCCAGCTAACCGCTAGGACCACCCCCAGCCCATGTTAAAAGCTAGAGCCCTCCAGAAGAACAGTATAGATCTTACAATAACACTAAAAGGACCACCCCAATCGCAAGTTTTAGCGTGAGACTTCTTCGCGTCTCTGTTACGTCAGGACCATCCCCCAGCCCATGTTAAAAGATAGACCCCACCAGAAGAACAGTATAGATCTTACGATAACACTAAACGGACCACACCAGCTGCAAGTTTTAGCATGAGACTTTTTCGCGTCTCTGTTACGTTACAAACTTTAAAAACATTGCCCCACCACGAAAAGTATAACGTTTCCCATTGGATAGACAGAATTTTTGTAGGTGGAGCTTAAGGTTAACATTGAGACCCTGATTGGTCAGATGAAAACACAGCCAGATAGTTTTTTTTGAACCAACTTCGGTAAATTGTAGTAAGGAGAAGTTAGGAAAGAGTTGCTTCTGAGACGGCGAGGTGAGCGGAGCTGTGCTGTTCGCCGCCCCCTGACGAACACCGACAAGGTAATGAACGCACGCGATGCCGCATAACAGCGCATAAAGCTTCACTCAGAACTGCAGAAGTCTCATCTGTTACACCCCGTTTATGCGTAATACTAGTGTCGATCGTCAATTAAAGCTCATGGTGTTCACATTTGCCACTTGAAGTAAAAATCTGAAACGCGATGATTTTTCTGTTATATAATTATTGAGAAGCCACATCAGCCACTGTAATTTACGACAAGTTAGATAAGTAATTAAAGATAATTGAGGGTCACTGTAGACCATTTTGATAGTTTTCTCTCTTGTGAAACTTAATTTAAACCTAGATTATAGATGTGATATGGCATAGGTCATCCTTCGATCCATTGTAGAACTTGGAAACCCACTCAGGGAATATTCGTTCACATTTTTGTTGAATGTAGTTGGTTTTTATCATCCTGTATTAAAACATTTCCTTTTATCAATAGTGTAATTTATAAACAATGTTTTGTGAGTAGAATAAAATTTCCAATGGTAAACTTAACTGATTTTTCGACATTATCTTACCAGCTAACTAAAAATAGGAAAGCCTTGAACCCCTTCCACTAAATTTAGTTAGTATTAAGATTCTTTTACAGGGAGTGCAGTGGAGCTGACGCTGAAATCATTAAGTATTTTGTTATATCATCGCTAGTCTCACTGAACTCTTCTGAACTCTACATGTCATGTGTGGTCTGACGTCTCCTTACCAGCAACAGGTCCCAGGTTCAAACTAGTCAATTCCCTAAAAAACATGCTCAGAGCGTCGTTGCGCGAAAGTGGTAGGGAGACACGATATAGAACAGACAGACACCACGCAGAATGTTAGAAATTCTACGCAAACGCCGCTGCAGTTGGTCGTTAAATGTAGGCTGTCGGCCACTGCGTTGTCCGTGGTGGGAGGTAACGCATGAAATTTGGTATTCTTGACATACTCTTGGCACAAGGAATCACAAAAATTGGATTCTCTGACGTTGAATTCTCTAACGATTCCGGAAATGGGATGTCCCATGCGTCTAGCTCCAACTACATACCGCATTCAAAGCCTTTTAATTCCCGAGGTATCGCCATAATCCCCTCGGAAACCTTTTCACATGAATCACCTGAGTACAAATGACAGTTCCGCCAATGCATTTCCCTTTTATACCATGTGTAAGCGATACTACCGCCACCTGTATACGTGCACGTCGCTGTTCCATGACTTTTGTCACCTCATTGTATATGGACCTTGTTAAGGCAATTTTTAAAATTATACATGTTCCACATTTGTATGCCTCATGTAGGGCGGAAATGTGTGGTTGATCCATTGATGTACAATGTTTTCTCTTTGAAGGTGATTGCAACAATCAAAACGGGTAGACAATAAACATAAAACTGCACATGTAACGGTGAGAGGTGGCATGAGCCCCCTCTCATATTTCTATCTTACGATTTTCCTCTCTAATTGCATGCAGTGAAAAGTCGCTATTCCTTCACACGCGGACTTCCCACGCAGCGTCTCTCGTCACCCGGGTAGTCCGGTGACAGGCGGGCTCCGCTGATCTGGAAAAGGTTAAGCCAACGGGTGTGAGGAAGTCGAGTGAATGCTTTGCAGACGCCGACATTGTCAAAAGACACGCCCGGAGGGGTCTGAAGTAGCGGCTGGGCTAGAGGTTCCGTTACTTCGCAGAATCTTAGCGAAAACACTTTCTGGCGGGCTACCAGCGAGGCGTGGGAATCACTTGTGTACCCAGGCAGTTGTGGCGGGAAAATTCCCGCGCTTTCTGCAAAATAGTAACTGTGATTGGCTTGCTCAGGGCATAGCTCCGTGACGTAGCAAAATCAGCGCAGAAATTGGCGCCAAGAATCTCCATTGGTGGAATGGTAGTGTTCCGGCAATGGAGTGGAATTTTCCGCCGGTTTTCGAGTTGTTGATTGGAACGTTTAACCACGGCCACTGTCGTGGAGGCGGGAATGTTGTGTGTTTGGCCTGTACGGGTGCTCTAGGTAGTCGGCTCTCGCCTTTCGGTCGAGGACGTCGAAGCAACCAGCCATCGCCTCCGGTACGCCACATCGTGTTCTGGCAGTTAAGAAGACAGTTTGGTAATGTATGTCTGCAGCACCGGCAGATAGGGATTTTCCTAAGTGATAATCAGAGCTCAGCAGAGCGCGCCTGTTCGTCTTTTTCTAACTTTGTTCTGTCTTGAGTAGCAGCAATTAATGTTGGGTTAGCTGTGTGTCTCTCTTAAGATTTGAGTGGCAAGGAATTGGCTCCACATACCACTTCATCATAAACCTCACAATCTAGTTTAGGGACAACTTCACCTTCACAGCGTTTGTTTGAGTATCCAATTTGAGCCAATTTGATGTATTATAAATGTTTCATGTGTTTTTGTTTATTATTTTGTGTTTAGTCTTAATAAATCATATTGTTATTTTGGACAGAACTTTCATTCTGTTAATCGGTAGAGCAACCCATCATTTCTCACTACGTTAATGAAACCTTCCTTTATTTAACTTATTTATCAAATTAAATTATTGCAGGTGCCAAACTCTTTTCTACTCCATTTGCAGGGTTGATTACAGTCAGTTTGCGTATATTTTTTAATCCATGTGCAACAGCAAAAGTCGGAGTTAGAATAGGGGGGGCTTACATACGTAGATTCTAGAAGAATTTAGTGTTAAATACACTGCTTGCCCCGGCACCTCGCAACGGCACAAATACGGTTTTCACAAATTATTTAACAGCTGTAGACAATCACCTACGAAAAACTCCTTTTGTGTGTTGGCTGGGCTGACAAACAAGCTAACTCTGGAACGGAGTTATAGCACGGAACAGTCAGTATGAACTATCACAGATTTTAAGAAAATATTTGACTCAAATTCAACTAAAGCTGTGTCAATACTCCTTGATAAAAAGGGCGCTCATTCGACCTATGTTACCGTGTTGTGGATAAAGCGGCAACTTCCGTTGAACCTGATCGGGGCAGTGAGAAATCAGGCAAAAGAGGAGTTAAGCAAGGACATTCTGTATCACCTACGTAAGTAATCATATCTTAAACTGATAAGATGAGAAGGAATATATCTTAACGGAACAACTTGAGACAGCTACTTTTGCTGGATTCTCCGTATTATTTACTTCTAGTGTAAATTAACTTCAATGGAAGAACGTAAAAGAAGAAGTCTGAAAGTAAGCCTGAAAGTCAGTTACAGTAAAACTAAAATATTGTATTAACATAAAATCGTAACTAGTTGTAAAAAGCATTGTACTCATAGGTCAATTAAAGATTGTTTTATATACAGACAGCTGGAATACGACTGGGCGGATGATAAAAGAAGCAACTAGAAGAGTACAAATTACTTTTGATATACTAATGCAAATTATATGGTTGATACTATGCCTGTCACGATCCAATTGGTGTAGATATGGAAGTGACAGGATCATGTTAGTATGGTGCTCATCTGTGATTGCAAGAGAATAGATAGCAGTAATCGCGGGAATGAAGTCTTTATCTGTTTGCTGTGGTTCACTGTGCGTTCTGTTTTGATAGAAGCTGTTAACTCTGTTTCCCCTTTACTTCTGTGAGACGGTACAGCAGTGTGACGGGTACGTGAAGTGTGATTCCTCAGTGTTTGGGCGACGTTGTTGGCAGCCATTATCGTTGATAAGTATTTTGGTGATGTCGGTTGGCAGACATTGTGGTTGAGCAGTGTAAGAGCGATGATGATTTGGCTGTCATTATGCTCCTTTAAGCCATTGTCAATTTAGCTGCATTCCTTGAGTTGAGTTAATGTGCGAGGGGTTTGTATTTGAGAGCCAAGATTCTTTCTCTTTCGTCACCTGCTAGTGTTAAATTGGCTTGTCTTCTGCTTACATATCCCTGCAACTGTTTGTCTTTGAAGTCATGCAAAGGACTGTGATGTTTTATTGGGAGGTCAAGTTATGAAGTTTATTATCATTTAATTGCTGTTAAATATTTACTACACTGATAGCGATAAATTGTGTAAGAGATGGTTCGATGTAGGTGAAGGGTGTTCATCTTAGTTACCACCATTTAAATAAATGAAGGTCAGTGCACCGGTTGCGTCAAAGTAATTGATCTATATTCGTGATGCATATTTTAGAGAGTTTTGTGCCGAAGATTTGTTTTTGAGGAAATCTGCAACTGTTGTATTGTATTGCACTGGGGACCTAGAAACGACGGAGAGGCTTCGTCCCCGCCGTAGCCCTGAGTGGTACAGAAACCTACAACAGGCTACAGCAGTTCGCTCACCCCACCGCCGCCCCACACGGAACCCAAGGTTAGTGTGCGGTTCGGTCCCCCAGTGGACCCCTGGACCCCCTCCCCCCCCCCCAACCTCCCCAGGAATGTCTCACACCAGACGAGTAACCCCCATGTTTGCTGTTTGCGTGTTCGCGCAGCAATCGCCGACATAGTGTAACCGAGGCGGAATAAGGGGAACCAGCCCGCATTCGCCGAGGAAGGTGAAAAACCGCTTTAAAAACTACCCACAGACTGGCCGGCACACCGGACCTCGACGCTGATCCAGCAGGCGTATTCGTGCCGAGGACCGGCACGCCTTCCCGTCCGGAAAGCAGTGCGTTAGACCGCACGGCTAACCGGTCGGGCAAAATTGCTAATTATTTTTAAAACCCTTTAAATATTGTTGTAACATTGTTTTGAAACTGATCTTCAGCATTGTTTTATTATCACTTTTGGTGTACGATTTTGCTTTATTAGCGTATATACATTAAGGCGACAAAAGTCATAACGATATGCACATTTACAGATGGCGGTAGTATCGCGTACATGAGGTATAAAAGGGCTGCTCATTGACGGAGCTGTTATTTGTACACAAATGATTCATGTGAAAAGGTTTTCCAACCTGATTATGGCTGCACGACGGAAGTTAAGACTCTGAATGCGAAGTGGTAGTTGAAGCTAGGCACATGGCAATGCCGTTTCGGAAATCGTTTGTGAATTCAACATTCTGAGACCAGCAGTGTCAAGAGTTTCCCGAGACTACCGAATTTCAGGCATTATCTCTCACCACAAACAACACAGTGGCCGATGGCCACCAGCCGCAGTGGCCGAGCGGTTCTAGACGCTTCAGTTTGGAACCGCGCGACCGCTACGGTCGCAGGTTCGAATCCTACCCCGGGCATGGATATGTGTGATGTCCTTAAATTAGTTAGGTTTAAGTAGTTCTAAGTCAAGGGGACTGATGACCTCACATGTTAAGTCCCATAATGCTCAGAGCCATTTGAACCATGTGGCCTGATGCCTTCACTTAACAGTCGAAAGCAGCGGCATTTGCGTAGAGTTGTCAGTGATAACAAGAAAAACAACGCTACGTGAAATAGCCGCAGAAATTCCTTGGGACAGTGCGGCGAAATCTGGGATTAATGGGCTATGGCACCAAACGACCTATGCAAGTACCTTCGTTAAAAACACATCACCTGCAGCACCTTTCCTGGTGTCGTGACCTTATCGGTTTGACCCTAGATTGTAAATCAGTTAACTGATCAGATGACATCCGCTTTAAGTTGATAAGAGCTGATGGTAGGGTTAAAGTGTGGCAGAGACATGTGTGGCAACCAAACCGATCACTGACGGGAAATGGCTGTGTTCGGCTACTTAGAGAACATTTGCAGCCATGCATGGACGTCATGTTGGCAACCAACGCTGGAATTTTTATGAATGACAATGCGCCATGCCACAGACAGACTCTTCGCGATTGGTCTGAAGAGCATTCTGTACAATTCGAGCGAACGATTTGCCCATCCAGATCGGCCGAGATCAATCCCATGGAACATTTATTGAATATAATCATGAGATCAATTTTTTGCACAAAATCCTGAACCGGCAACACTTTCGCAGTTACGGTCGGCTATAGAGGCAGCATGGCTCAATATTTCTGCAGGGACTTCCAGTAACTTGTTGAGTCCATGCTACGTCGAGTTGCTGCACTACGCTGGCCAAACGGTGGTCCGACGAGATATTAGGAGGTACCCCACGACTTTTGTCACTGCAGTTTACGGCTGTTTGTTGTTTTTTATAATATTCCTAAAAGATTACAGCCAAATACTTTTGCTGTGAGTTGTAATGTGAAAGATTTTTTTCTTACTGCCAAATGTGATGGAATATACTTGGAGATTAAACACTGATATGTTCAGATGTGGTGAAAGGGCTGTTTACGGTGAGTTTTTATTAATAAATGAAGAACTGATATTTGTCCAACATAAGTACGAGCGCGCTCCTCTCTCCCATGTACATGCTCCCTACCAGCAATTATGTATTGTATAACATCACAGGTACTTATTATTTTTGCGCCAGTGAAATATCTGTGAAATCTGTGATGCTCTAAGAAACTGGTAGTGCCATATTTGAAAATTGTGTATGTTGATTTAACGGTGTAAATAAGTGGGAGTTACTTCATTGTGAGGCCACGTACAAAAACAATCAGCAAGATTCTGTATTAACAAAAATCTACACATAGTCTGTCATTTTGCATACGTACCACGATAGTTTAGCAAACTGTACCTAAGAACACACTATGACTCGGACGCACGTTTCTGGCCCGTTGACGGGGTAGTTAATATCTTTACGTAACATCTGAAGTCCTGATGCTGAAACTGTGTCTTCAAAAAAAAATGGCTCTGAGCACTATGGGACTTAACATCTATGGTCATCAGTCCCCTAGAACTTAGAACTAATTAAACCTAACTAACCTAAGGACATCACACAACACCCAGCCATCACGAGGCAGAGAAAATCCCTGACCCCGCCGGGAATCGAACCCGGGAACCCGGGCGTGGGAAGCGAGAACGCTACCGCACGACCACGAGCTGCGGGCAAACTGTGTCTTCGAAATGTACATTGGCAACGTAAAAACGCTAGGGAAAGACAGTAGACACATTTCGTTATGTCATTTTCCAAACCAAATAGAATTTCAAAAAAAGGCATGTCTGACGCAGAAAGTTTACAGCCTTTTTGTAGTGACTTACCGTAAGAAATAGCCTTCTGTAATCACCCATACTTCGAAAACAGAGAGCTGTTCGGAGAGTAGGGAGAGTTGTAGGTTGGGAATTATTAGGAAAGAGAGAGTGGTAAAAGGACTAGGGAGCAGATTCTAGTGGAAGACGTAATTACGAGTGTAACGAAAATGGTGGACAGAGCAATAAATTTCTGTTCTGGATTCCAAGAGATAAGTGCAGACCAAGAAGTCGTTTTTGTGGTAGACGACATTACAAGACGCGTAGGTGGAACACGGTGTGTGTAGCTAAAGATCGTAATACAGGGTTATTACAAATGATTGAAGCGATTTCACAGCTCTACAATAACTTTATTATTTGAGATATTTTCACAATGCTTTGCACACACACACAAAAACTCAAAAAGTTTTTTTAGGCATTCACAAATGTTCGATATGTGCCCCTTTAGTGATTCGGCAGACATCAAGCCGATAATCAAGTTCCTCCCACACTCGGCGCAGCATGTCCCCATCAATGAGTTCGAAAGCATCGTTGATGCGAGCTCGCAGTTCTGGAACGTTTCTTGGTAGAGGAGGTTTAAACACTGAATCTTTCACATAACCCCACAGAAAGAAATCGCATGCGGTTAAGTCGGGAGAGCGTGGAGGCCATGACATGAATTGCTGATCATGATCTCCACCACGACCGATCCATTGGTTTCCCAATCTCCTGTTTAAGAAATGCCGAACATCATGATGGAAGTGCGGTGGAGCACCATCCTGTTGAAAGATGAAGTCGGCGCTTTCGATTTCCAGTTGTGGCATGAGCCAATTTCCGCGGGCTACGCGTGAACTTGCCCGCACGCGTTCAACCGTTTCTTCGCTCACTGCAGGCCGACCCGTTGATTTCCCCTTACAGAGGCATCCAGAAGCTTTAAACTGCGCATTACCATCGCCGAATGGAGTTAGCAGTTGGTGCATCTTTGTTGAACTTCGTCCTGAAGTGTCGTTGCATTGTTATGACTGACTGATGTGAGTGCATTTCAAGCACGACATACGCTTTCTCGGCTCCTGTCGTCATTTTGTCTCACTGCGCTTTCGAGCGCTCTGGCGGCAGAAACCTGAAGTGCGGCTTCAGCCGAACAAAACTTTGAGTTTTTCTACGTATCTGTAGTGTGTCGTGACCATATGTCAATGAATGGAGCTACAGTGAATTTATGAAATCGCTTCAATCATTTGTAATAGCCCTGTACATAGGGGAGTCTAGAGCTAATGGACCTATGTTCTGTTAAACTGGAACTGGAACGCTGGGTAGCGTTCATAGGAGTTGTGAACACTTTTCTGCGGTTCCAAAATAGCTGTATGTGTTTCATATTAAAAATCATGATATGCGTACTATATCTACTCCATCCAGTAATAACAAGTTTTGGACCCAAGTGTGGCTTAGCTGCGATCTCGTATAAATTCACAGTGGTGGTTGTGTTTGTATCATGTGATCTTTGGAGATTTCGTAACGACCGTATCAGCCCAAGATCTGTTTTTTTGCAAGCTAACTCAAGAGTATATTGGGTGTAGGAATCCACGTCGGTGCTTCCGGAAATCGTATTGATCCCTACAGAGTAGTAGTTTTCGTCTTCAGAGAACTCACAATACGCGAACAAAAAATATATTCCATAAATATTCAACATATTGCTGTCAAAGAAATAGGTCTTAGTTCCGCGATTTGTTCTGAGGCACGTCGTGTACACTGAGGTGGCAAAAGTCACGGGAAAAATCCTTCTGCCCAGCGAAATGCAGTAACTTGGCATGGCATGGACTCGGCAAGTTGTTGGAAGTACCCTGAGGAAATATTCAGTCAGGCTGCCTCTGTTGCAGCCCATAATTGCGGAAGTGTTGCCAGTGCAGGATTTTGTGCACAAACTGACCTCTCGATTATGTTCCATAAATATTCGATGGGATTCTTGTCGGGTGATCTGGGCGGCTAAACCATTCACCTGATTTGTCCAGATTGTTCATCAAACGCGAATAATTGTGGCAGGGTGACACTGCATAGTCGTTTGGGAACATGAAATCTATGAATGGCTGTAAGTGGTCTCCAAGTAGCCGAACATAAGCATTTACAATCATTAGTTCAGTTGGGCCAGAGAACCCAGTCTATTCCATGTAAACACAGCCCTCAGTGTTATGGAGCTACCACCAGTTCGCACAGTGCCTTGTTGACAACTTGGGTCCATGTCTAACATTCTGCGTGGTTTCTGTTTGTTCTAAGTCGTATCTCCCTACCACTTTCGCGCAACGACGCTCTGAGCGTGGTTTTTAGGGAATTGACTAGTTTGAACCTGGGAACTGTTGCTGGTAAGGAGACGCCAGACCACACATGACATGTAGAGTTCAGAAGAGTTCAGTGAAACTAGCGATGATATAACCAAATACTTAATGATTTCAGCGTCAGCTCCACTGCACTCCCTGTAAAAGAATCTTAATACTAACTAAATTTAGTGGAAGGGGTTCAAGGTTTTCCTATTTTTAGTTAGCTGGTAAAATAACGTCGAAAAAGCAGTTAAGTTTACCATTGGAAATTTTATTCTACTCACAAAACATTGTTTATAAATTGCACTATTGATAAAAGGAAATATTTTAATACAGGATGATAAAAACCAACTGAGTTCAACAAAAATGTGAACGAATATTCCCTGAGTGGGTTTCCAAGTTCTACAATAGATCGAAGGATGACCTATGCCATATCACATCTATAATCTAGGTTTAAATTAAGTTTCACAAAAGAGAAAACTATCAAAATGGTCTACAGTGACCCTCAATTATCTTTAATTACTTATCTAACTTGTCGTAAATTACAGTGGCTGATGTGGCTTCTCAATAATTATATAACAGAAAAATCATCGCATTTCAGATTTTAACTTACGTAGCAAATGTGAATAGCATGACCTTCAATTGACGATCGACACTAGCATTACGTAAAAAGGGGATGTAACAGATGAGACTTCTGCAGTTCTGAGTGAAGCCTTATGCGCTCAAAAATGCGGCATCGCGTGCGTTCATTACCTTGTCAGTGTTTGTCAGGGGGCGGCGGGCAGCACAGCTCCACGCACCTCGCCGTCTCGGAAGCAACTCTCTCCTAACTTCTCCTTACTACAATTTAACGACGTTGGTTGAAAAAAACTATCTGACAGTGTTTTCATCTGACCAATCAGGGTTTCAATGTTAACCTTAAGCTCTGCCTACAAATATTCTGTCCATCCAATGAGAAACGTTATACTTTTCGTGGTGGGGCAATGTTTTTAAAGTTTGCAACGTAACAGAGACGCGAAAAAGTCTCACGCTAAAACTTGCGACTGGTGTGGCCCTTTTAGTGTTATCGTAAGATCTATACTGTTCTTCTGGAGGGATCTAGCTTTTAACATGGGCTGGGGGTGGTCCTGACGGTTAGCTGGCGACGTGGGTGTCCGTCCCTTATCGTAGGGCCTTCTAGCTTAACACGGCTCTGCTCTCGGCTTCTGTTCTCCTTTCTCCCTTCGGAACTGCGTCTGTCTCACGGTGGGAAGGTATGACATGCATTTAGACATTCTTGTGTTAGTCTGTGGTATTCCATTTGCTCACTCGTTACTCGTATTACTTTGGTTAATTTAGTGTCACGATTTATTCGGAGCTATGTGACATACTACTGGATTTGCTTATCATGTCAGGGTTTTCATGGAAGGTGTTGGATTTGCCTGACACCTTACACATGTCTTCGAGGGGTCTGCGCCACACTCGAACCCTATCGTCAGCTCTTACTAACTGAAATCGTACTCATCCCACCAGGAGACGGTTTTCCAGCGTCTAGGCTCCAACCGATATGGTCATGAGTCCAGGAGAGGCGCTGCAAGACATGTTGCGCTGTTAGTAAAGGCACTCCCGCCAGTTGTTTGCTGCCATAGCCCACTAACGCCAGATTTGGTCACACAGACTGATACGATCTTCGTTCGCTTCACATTGATTTCTGTGGTTATTTCCATAGTGTTGCTTGTGTGTTAGCACTGACAAAAATGGTTCAAATGGCTCTGAGCACTATGGGACTCAACATCTGTGGTCATCAGTCCCCTAGAACTTAGAACTACTTAAACCGAACTAACCTAAGGACATCACACACATCCATGACCGAGGCAGGATTCGAACCTGCGACCGTAGCGGTCACGCGGTTCCAGACTGAAGCGCCTAGAACCGCACGGCCACACCGGCCGGCGTTAGCACTGACAATTCTACGCAAACGCCGCTGCTCTCAGTAAAGGCTATGCTGTCGATGGTGAAAGGTAATTTCCGTCGGAAACGTTTTCACATCACTCACCTTATTATAAATGACAGCTCCCCCAATCCGCTGCAGACTTTAATATTTCAGCCTCCAACGTATCAGTTCCCGTTTAGGTGCGATCATAATCAGCTGTTAACGGAATCTGTGACTATTCCATTGACATTCTGGAATCCTTATGAGAAAGGACTTGCAGAGGCGAACACTAACGACGTTATTTCGTTTAATAGGGGAGAGACATCACGGGAGACCCTCACTGAACACCAGTAACCGACGTTGCAATAGAGGCGTTGTATATCACAGAGAGAATCACTATTCAAATTCCAACAGCGTGTGTACCAAGAAGTGCAACACTTTGTATTACTTCGTCCCGCACTGTTTTAGCGTGCAATTAATAAAATAGTTATTATCTTGTGACTTCATGTTCGGTTGTCGAAAAAAAATGAAATTTACGTAGTTTGAAAATTTGGCTTCGTGGAATACCTCATTTGAAATCCGATATACGCTTCATCAAATCGATTTCCACTGGTAATGGTCTGTTAAAACGCGCACTCCCCGTCCCTGTCCCAGAATCCGAGTTCGGCATCGTCTTTAATTACCGCGGTGGACACAGAGCAATAAACTGCAATCTTCTTTTCTTCCTTACGCATCTGCAATACAGGAAGGAGTGAGAGGCGACGCTTATGAATGGACTGTCAGCAACAGTTGTGTCGTCTGGGCTCGAGTAGTCCTCAGTACGCTGTGGCATGCCGGATACAGGACCCGGCCAGACAACACGCAGCAGGAGTGAGTCAATGGGCCGAGACTGCTGCCAGACACTCAAGGACAGCAAGGTATCCGACCGCATTCCTGATTTCCTGTCTCCACAAACGACTGGTTCAGCTGTAGCCACGCGCAGCCATAGCTGCGTTGCGCAGACCGCAGTCAGTGACTTACTTGCGGTTTCCGGAGGAGTTTCACCAGTTAATGATCTAGCTTGGTTCTCCGCTTCTTCATCCCTTGAACAATACCAGTGAATGTGCCACAATGTTTTATGAATCCAACTTAGGCGGAAAGACCTCTACTCAAGACGGAGATCACGTTGATAACGCAGACAACATTTTGTTTCGTTGAAAAGTGTGATGGCGTAAGTCAGGTGTAAATGTGATCTGAGGAAAAGTTTTTGCTTAGGTAGTTTTGGAAATAGTCGTAAGGCGAGTGTTTTTGTGAAGTAGATGCCCTGGAACACTTTGCCACCATTAAATCGTGTAAAATAAGAACGATGAAAAATTTTTAGATGTCGCAAAGTAAACCAATAGTCCTCGCAGTTCACTTCCCGGCAAAGCTTCCGCTTAGGAATTCTGCTCCTCACTGTTTACAGCCCAGGTCTCGTGAGATTTATTTGTTTACCACGAGGGGAAGCGCTCTATATCGATCAGTCCCGTCGCGGAACGTTCGGGGTTTGGGAGAAGGGTGGGGTAGATAACACTTGAATAAGCTTTTTCCCCCTTCGAGCCACGCTAAATTGAGAGAGGAAGACAAGTCCTGAGCCCTCCCGGGGATCAGTACACTGTAGATTTTACCCCAGTTGTCTTGTCGACAGCAGCACGATAAAAAGGTTGGCTATTCCGGCCTTACGCTTAATTTAATTCCCTATGGCACAGGTGAATGCGACACTGAAAAAGCGATTTTATTTTGGAGTGACGCTATGTTGTCTTAAGAAACAACGCTTAACATTTCTAGCGGGAATGGGTTGGTTGTAATATTTCCATGCCTCCTGGCTCAATGGTAGTAGGTTTGATTCCAGGCGTTGGAATAAATTTTCATCGCATGAATGTGTACAGCCAGTTCCACAAAGCATCGAATTACCTAGCAGACTGCGAGAGTAGTTCAGTATTTGTGAGAAGTCGAAAATGGTGTCACACAACTACTATTTATGGGTGACATTTATTTGGCGAAAGACCATACAGCCAAACAATTTGCGGAAATAAAATGCACTGATCCCACATTTTGTGTGAGCTGTGAACATCCAGTGCGGAGCAGGCAATGCTCAGGTTTCCTGAAACGGAACACAGTAGCCGAAGAACTAAATTTCTAATATCTGTTAATCTCTTTCTAGAAAACAACATAGATAATGAGTGTATGAATGTAGACTCAATTCCTGGATGTCAACATAAACAAGTCATTATGCATCGGAAATCTTACTACTTTACATTCAGTGAAAGAACTTTCGCCACATACATCTACATGAGACTATTCTGCAAATCACACTTGAATGCCTGACAGAGGGTTGATCGAACCACCCTCACGCTAATTCTCAATTATTACAGTCGAACAGCGCGCTGAAAAAACGAACACATACAGGGTGTTACAAAAAGGTACGGCCAAACTTTCAGGAAACATTCCTCACACACAAATAAAGAGAAGATGTTATGTGGACATGTGTCCGGAAACACTTAATTTCCATGTTAGTGCTCATTTTAGTTTCGTCAGTATGTACTGTACTTCCTCGATTCACCGCCAGTTAGCCCAATTGAAGGAAGGTAATGTTGACTTCGGTGCTTGTGCTGACATGCGACTCATTGCTCTACAGTACTAGCATCAAGCGAATCAGTACGTAGCATCAACAGGTTAGTGTTCATCACGAACGTGGTTTTGCAGTCAGTGCAATATTTACAAATGCGGAGTTGTCAGATGCCCATTTGATGTATGGATTAGCATGGGGCAATAGCCGTGGCGCGGTACGTTTGTATCGAGACAGATTTCCAGAACGAAGGTGTCCCGACAGGAAGACGTTCGAAGCAATTGATCGGCGTCTTAGGGAGCACGGAACATTCCAGCCTATGACTCGCGACTGGGCAAGACCTAGAACGACGAGGACACCTGCAATGGACGAGGCAATTCTTCGTGCAGTTGACGATAACCCTAATGTCAGCGTCACAGAAGTTGCTGCTGTACAAGGTAACGTTGACCACATCACTCTATGGAGAGTGCTACGGGAGAACCAGTTGTTTCCCTACCATGTACAGCGTCTGCAGGCACTATCAGCAGCTGATTGGCCTCCACGGGTACAGTTCTGCGAATGCTTCATCCAACAATGTGTCAATCCTCATTTCAGTGCAAATGTTCTCTTGTTTTCACAATCAACATGTGTGGGCTGACGAGAATCCGCACGCAATTGTGCAATCACGTCATCAACACAGATTTTCTGTGAACGTTTGGGCAGGCATTGTTGGTGATGTCTTGACTGGGCCCCATGTTCGTCCGCCTACGTTCAGTGGAGCACATTATCATTTTTTCATACGGGATACTCTACCTGTGTTGCTAGAACATGTGCCTTTACAAGTACGGCACAACATGTGGTTCGTGCACGATGGAGCTCCTGCACATTTTAGTCGAAGTGTTCGTACGCTTCTCAACAACAGATTCGGTGACCGATGGATTGGTAGAGGCGGACCAATTCCATGGCCTCCACGCTCTCCTAACCTCAACCCTCTTGACTTTTATTTATTGGGGCATTTGAAAGATCTTGTCTACGCAACCCTGGTACGAAATGTAGAGACTCTTCGTGCTCGTATTGTGGACGGCTGTGATACAATACGCCATTCTCCAGGGCTGCATCAGCGCATCAGGAATTCCATGCGACGGAGGGTGGATGCATGTATCCTCGCTAACGGAGGACATTTTGAACATTTCCTGTAACAAAGTGTTTGAAGTCACGCTGGTACGTTCTGTTGCTGTGTGTTTCCATTCCATGATTAATGTGATTTGAAGAGAAGTAATAAAATGAGCTCTAACATGGAAAGTAAGCGTTTCCGGACACGTGTCCACATAACATATTTTCTTTCTTTGTGTGTGAGGAATGTTTCCTGAAAGTTTGGCCGTACCTTTTTGTAACACCCTGTATATCTTTCCGTACGAGCTCTGTTTTCTTTTATTTAATTATGATGATTGTGTTTTCCTATGTAGGTAGGCGTCAATAAAACAGCCTAAGGTAGAATTATAAGAGAAACTAAATCGAAATTTTACCAGAATGATATTTCAACTTCTAAAAGCATTTTCAAAACTGTATGGTCAAGCACAAATGGATGTAGGAAAGGATCTGTTAGGGAAGACAGTGGTAATATAATTTTAGTGAAAGATGCTAAGGAATGAAGTGATCCAAATGAGGTCAGCAATATTTTAAATCTACATTATGCTGAAGTAGGGGAAAAACTTGTAAAGGGAAACAAGAGATACCAAAAGCCAAGTGATACGTATAACATATTCAACATTACAGGATACATTTTTCTGATGCCAACAAGTGAACCAGAGATAGCAAACATAATAGACACTCTAAAGCCTAAAAACACTAGGTCTTATGGGATACTTACCTGTGTAGTAAAATACTGTTCTCAGTGCTTAGTGAGACCTCTGACTGATTTAATAAACCCAGCCATCGAAAAGGGATATTTCCTAAACGTCTAAAAAAGAGTAAAATTGTGCCCATTTGTAGGGTTGGTGATAAGAAAGAAGCTTGCAAACTATAGGCCAAGTACTACCAAGCCCGTCTAATCCAAAATTGGGGAAACAGCCTTGAAAGATAGAATATCGAATTTCATAGAGAAGAATGACATACTAAATGAGGCACAGCACGGTTTTTGAAAACGTAGATGCACCACCACAGCCACAGCTAACTTTGTAGCCGATATTACTGGAGCATTATATCAACAAATAAGTCTGTGGTATTTTTCTTCGCCGGCCGAAGTGGCCGTGCGGTTAAAGGCGCTGCAGCCTGGAACCGCGAGACCGCTACGGTCGCAGGTTCGAATCCTGCCTCGGGCATGGATGTTTGTGATGTCATTAGGTTAGTTAGGTTTAACTAGTTCTAAGTTCTAGGGGACTAATGACCTCAGCAGTTGAGTCCCATAGTGCTGAGAACCATTTGAACCATTTTTTTTTATTTTTCTTCACCTCTCAGAGGCATTTGATTGTATGCGTCAATGCAAACTAATGGCCAAGATGAAATATTGTGGTATCGCGGGTAAGGCAGCTGATATCGTAAAATCATTTGGAAAACAGAGAGCAGTGGGTAGAAGTAAAACATAAGACGAGTGACACTACTGTGAAAATACTCTCTAAGTTTCAGGTAGTTTAGTAAGGTGTACCTCAGTGATCAGTATTGGACCCTCACCGATATATTCTAAACGTAAATAATATGACACCAGCAGTAGGTAACAATATAATAATGTTTGCAGATGACACTTCACTCATAGTAAAAAGCGACTCGGTAAAACAATTAGTATTAAGTGCTTCTGCAAATATGAGTGAGGCTCGCGAATATTTAAGTGAAAACAACGAGCTTGTAAATGCGAATAAGTCGATATACTTAAAACTACAAGTGAATAAAACTGCAGAGACTGACAGTATTTCCCTTTCCTTCTCAAAGAAGTACGGAATTAGAAATTTTTGGGTGTTATTACTGATAAGCGTTTGACATGGGAGGACCACATCAGCAAAGTACGCTCAGATATTCTTAATGAGCAAGGTGTCTAGGACAGTAAACGCAGACACGCTATTAACAATATACTATTGCCTAATCTACGCCCACTTATGATACTGCATTTTTGTCTTAAGAAATGCTGCACATACGCATATCCAGAGATCAGTGAAGCTTTAAAAGAACTGACTCCAACACAATCCTGCAGAAATAAATTCAGAGAACTTAATATCATGACAGTTCATTCACTGTGTATATTTGAAACAGTTACGCACGTGCAAGCAAACAGCACTATCCAACTGAATGGAGATGTAAACTATTACAAGACGAAAAATTGGGATGATTATTATCTACACAAGAAGCCACTCAAATTGTCCGAAAGGGATCCTACAACTGCTGAGCGCATTTACACAAAAAAATAGCCACCCAGAGTAAAAAGCATTGAAAAGACTTATTTTTTCAGAAACGAATTAATAGATTATTTAGTCTTTTTAGCCCTATACAGTTAAAATGAGTACCTAGAAGCTAAATGGTAGAGAAGAACTTGTTCAAGAAGGAGACCATTGTAAAATATGTATCCGTAAGCCAGTAAGCACAGTGATGAAATACATGAACTGTCTTATATAAGAATGATTCTACTGGTGCTTCTCCTTTTTTTGTTTGTTTCAGGTGCTGTGAAAGACATGCTGTTATAATGTGAGACTGTCAGAGTGTAAGATGACAGGGATTCACGGTGCATGGTGTGCACTTCTGGAATGTGATGGTGAAAGTGTAATATTGTAAAGATGAGCATGTGATTACTATGTTGTCATGAAAGTGTTGATATCCATATTTCTGTCTCTTTCAGATTGTGTTAAAGACACCTTTTTTTCTAGTGAATGAGTACTTAACATTTTGCTAAGTTATGTGTGTGTATCTCATGTGATGTATGGCGTGACCACACCTATACAACGAAAATTGTCTACAGATGGATTAAGAAATAAATAAATAAAAATAAAGGAAATATTTTCGTATTTGGAAGAAAAAGCCGGTGATTCAAATTTCGTGAGAAGGTCCAGCTGCAAAGAAAAACGAATTTGTTTTAATGATTTCCACCCCTAATCCTGTATCATGTCCGTGACACTCTCACCCCTATTTCTCAAAAATACAATACGTCCTGCCCTTCATTGAACCTTGTCGATGTAGTCCACTAATCCAATCCGCTTAGCAATACTCCAAAAGCTTACTCTTTATAGATGTGTAGATCTAAGTGTTCTACCAATTAAACATAGTTTTTGGTTCGCCTTATCCACAACATTTTCTGTGTTGTTTACAGTTCAAGTAGCTCATAATTGTAGTTCCTAGCTATTTAGCTGAATTTACAGACTTTAGATTTGATTGATGTATCGTGTAATCGAATTCTAACCAATTCCTTTTAGCAAACATGTGAATGACGTCATACTTTTCATTATTTAGGTTCACTTGCTAATTTTCGCACCTTACTGGTATCTTATCTAAGTCGTTTTCCAGTAGGTTTTGATCTTGATTTTACTATACAATAAACTACAGCATCGTCTGCAAACAATCTAAGAATGAAATGATAATTAAATACACACCCTAGCTGCAAATAGGCGTTGATACACTTCATTGGGGACATGTTGAAAATGTGTGCCCCGACCGGGACTCGAACCCGGGGTCTCCTGCTTACATGGCAGACGCTCTATCCATCTGAGCCACCGCGGTCACAGAGGATAGTGCGTCTGCAGGGACTTATCCCTTGCACGCTCCCCGTGAGATCCACATTCCCAACATGTCCACAACACTACATTCGTAGTGCGCCTAATAGATGTAGTGTTGTGGACATGTTGGGAATGTGGATCTCACGGGGAGCGTGCAAGGGATAAGTCCCTGCAGACGCACTATCCTCTGTGCCCGCGGTGGCTCAGATGGATAGAGCGTCTGCCATGTAAGCAGGAGATCCCGGGTTCGAGTCCCGGGCGGGGCACACATTTTCAACATGTCCCCAATGAAGTGTATCAACGCCTATTTGCAGCTAGGGTGTCTATTTAATTACCATTTCATTTCTAGCAAAGCTGCATGGTCATCCACGGTAACTGTTCTTTCGGGAAAAGATACTACCGTCATATATATAATCTAAGAATGCTACTGAGATTGTCGCCTGAGTGGTTTTTGTAGATCAGGAAAAGCAGACGGCGTATAACACGACCTTTTGAATGCCAGAAACCACTTCCCATCACAGACAGACGATATTCCGTAAGCACGCAATTCGATTACAAAGCGCTTGTGAGGTACAGTGTCAAAAACCTTTTGGAAATCTAGAAATACGGAACCAATCTGAAATCCCTTGTCAATAGCGCTCAACACATATTGTGACTAAAGAGCTAGTTGTGTTTCACAAGAATGGTGTTTCTAAATCCTTGATGAGTAAGTGTCAATAGACCACTCTCTTCGAGGTAATGGTAGTTTTCAGATAATGCGTTGAGCACAATTTCGGATGATTTTTTTATGCGTACCTCGTATGTGAACACGTATTTTCACCAAGATATCGAGGATAAACTGAAGTCACCACCAACCACAAATGTATGAGTCTGGAAAGTGTTTAAAATTAGACTCAAGTTTTCTTTGAAACTTTCAGCGATTTTACCATCTAAGAGGTAGGTCGGTAAAAGAATCGAATTACTATTTTACTCCGACTGGCGAGAATGATCTCTACCCATACTAACTGACAGGAACTATTTATTTCAGTTTCGAAACAGGATAAAGGACTACTTCTAATAGCAACAAACACGCCACCACCTACTGTATTTAGCCTATCCTTTCTGAACACCGTTAGGTCTTCCGCAAAAGTTTCGGCTGAAATTATCCCCGGCTTTAGTAATCTTTCAGAGCCTGTAACGATTTGAGCATCAGTGCTTTCTATTAGCGCTTGGAGCTCTGGTACTTCCCGAACATAGCTACGGCTATTTACAACTATTATACCAATGGCTCTTGGATCTACGTTCTTCCTGTGTTCGACCTGCAACTATGAGACTGAAGCCCTTCTTGTGTTTCCCCGAGACCCTTTAACCTGAAACCCTTTAACCTAAAACAACCATCCAGTCCACGCCAGACAGTCCTCCTATCCGCGTAGCCGCCTACTGCGTGTAACGGACCTCTGACCTATCTAGCGGAACCCGAAACTCCACCACACTGCGGCGCAAATCACGGAAGCTGCAGCTTACACTGATTCACACCCCCCACTCAGCTCTCTACCAGTCCTGTCCACTATGCTGCAAATGGTGGGCTCTGCTTTCGCCTTGCAAGCACGACTGGCAGCCTTTACCCCTTCAGACAACAGCTCGAAACCTGAGAGAATATCTTCCAATCCACCTCCGCGGCTGCCCGGATCTTATAGGCTGAGAGGTTTTCTCTGAAACAGGACAAGAGATTGAATCCAGCCGAGGGACATTATCAGCCACAGATAGCGCCTGGAACTTATTTGTCGGACTAACTGGGGAGGCCTTACGTTCGGCCCCCGGGAAGTATTTTATAGCCTGCCACCTCCCGAGGCGACCTCCCATTCGACCAACGGTGAAAGGTCAACCTCAATGCGAGCAGTAAATGGGCTAGAGCTACCGCTTTCGATTAGTAATCAAAACGTCCTCTATCCTGCGTTCAAATATTTTGAATAAAAATCATTAGTTTTGGCGGCCGAAGACTTCCGACAAAAATAAGTCACCCTCATTCTGCCAACGGCCTTGTCAAAGAGGCAGGGAAGCGGACAGGGGTTTAGCGGCCTCTCTTGCCTTTGGGGAGGTGAACTGCCCCTATAGCCGGAAGAATCAGCTATGATCAACGGCACAAGAATGCAGAAGGCAATGGAAACTGTAATATTGTTGCATTAATTTGTTCTGAAAGCGGTGCTGATGTTCAAGATAATAAAAACGGGTTAAAAGCCGTGAGCTATCTGGGGAAGTTAACCTTGCATTACTGCGCAACTGTTTCACCAGGTATCCAGTCTAACTTACCAAATTCCCAACCAGACTAACATTAATTATAATCTTTTAGTACTCATCTTACGATAACCAGTGATATATATATATAAAAAGACAATTTAAATAAAAAGAAATAAATCAGTTTATACTTGGACATTTATTTTAATATTGATCATTGTTCCGTTAAAATTTCAGCATATTACACTTGATTCAGAACTAAACTGGTGCCTTATTTAGGATTGTGAAAATGTGAGTTTGTAATCTTACGGAACACATCAAATATGGAGCCAAGATTGGGAGACGGCATACAACACTGCATTCATAAAATAACATACGAAGAACGTTGAAACCACAACCAACCGACTCAATTTTCACCCAAAGAAGTTACGTTCATAGCGCAATCCTGTCCGTCATGAAATTACCACACACTTTTATAATAAATTCATACTAACTCTCTGTGAAATCTTCCCGAAAAGAATAGCTGAGGGCTGCTTTGACGATTACACCACATGCTACACGTGGTCAACTACGTTTACACAAAGAGCGTAACTCCACAATAATTTTGATAATTAAAATAAATTACATCGAAACGCAATTTACAAAAGAAAAACCTCGAACAGGTTACTATCGTCTTACTATTAACCTGATGGGTCAAACAATTGTATAAGCACGTGGTACTGGTCTCACAAAGTACACCCCACGTGGGTTGAACATAAAGAAAAGCTGCTATATTGAAAACTATTGTCAAGACGAGACGTTATAATCTCACGCACATTCGCATTTAAGATTGATGATCTTAGAGTTACTGATCAACACGTGGTTCCACTCTACTCACAAAGTAGTGTCAAATCAACTACCGGAAGATATTCTGAACTTCACACTCGAATTACACTGCGTTGCAATTTAAGATAACATTAGATACTTTAGAGCTAAACCTGAAATAAAGGTGATTAAATTTTCAGTTATGCTGAACTTACGAAATCCATTGTCCTACGGACTTAGCAGACACGCGCTTAGCCGGAGATCTTACCACTTCAGACGCTCGCCGCGGACAGACTGCAGTGTGTCCCTCCTGAGGGGTTCCTCAGAGATACAAACGGAAATGACCAGAGAGGCAGCTTCCTATACCAACATGACAAGGGATCGACAGGACCATACTAAGAATAGAAACCTCTTTGCTTCTAGAAAGCATAGCTACCTGTTCCGACGTTGGTCCTACTGTTCTCTAGCAGACAGGCTCGTCTGCTACCATCAAGCATGCAACTAGAAATACATTTGCTCATTCATCCTCTCACACAGAAGGGAAGGGGGATGACAGTATCTTATCATATACAGTATATAAAAGAAAGCGGATGTAGGTTCCGTATGAGACTGTGTGACATGAATTACATATAAACTGTGTTTTAAAGTGTAGTAGTGTGACAGATCGTTCTTGTCTATGTGTAAAAGTAACACGTTTCACTACTCAGTCTCCTCCCAGATAGTCAGAAACACCACAGTAAATTCAGAAGAGGAATTTATGCCGTAAATGACAACAGATTTAAGAAATTAACATGAAAGGAATCCAGCAGAGACCTTTCAAAACAATTGCTTTACAGAAACATAATATGTATCCACAGGACATGTGGCCTGTAATTGAAAAAGTTTCATGATGACCTCTCCATTACCAAAAGATTCAGTTATAGTCCCCCAGTCGGATCTCCGGGAGCCGACTGCCAACGGGGAAGTGATCGTGAGAAAAAGATTGAATAAGCAACGAAAAGATATGGTTCTAAGAGTCGGAGCGTGGAATGTCAAAAGCTAGAATGTGGTACGGAAGCTAGAAAACCGTAAAAGGGAAATTCAAAGGCTCAATTTAGACATAGCAGGGGTCAGTGAAGTGAAATGGAAAGAGCACAAGCGTTTCTCGTCAGATGAGTATAGGGTAACATCAACAGCAGCAGAAAATGATATAACGAGATTAGGATTCGTTATGAATAAGAAGGTAGGGCAGAGAGTGTGGTACTGTGAACAGTCGAATGACAGCGCTGTTCTTATCAGAATCGGCAGCAAACGAACACCGACAACGATAGTTCAGGTATACATGACGACATTGCAAGCTGAAGATGAAGAGGTAGAGAATGTATATGAACCTATTGAAAGGGTAATAAAGTATGTAAAGGGAGATGAAAATAGTGATGGGGGTCTGGAGTGCAGTTCTAGGAGAAGGACTAGAAGAAAAGGTAACAGGAGAATACGGGATTGGGACAAAGAATGAGATAGGAGAACGACTAATAGAGTTCTGTAACAAATTTCAGCTATTAATAGCAAATACTCTGTTCAAGAATCACAAGAGGAGGAGATGTGCTTGGAAAAGGCCGGGTGGTACGGGAAGATTTCGTTTGGACTACATCATGCGGCCATGATGACCTCTCCATTACCAAAAGATTCAGTAATAGTCCCCCAGTCGGATCTCCGGGAGCCGACTGCCAACGGGGAAGTGACCGTGAGAAAAAGACTGAATAACCAACGAAATCAGATACTGGAATGTAAGCAGAAGGTGAAGAACTAAATTTGTAATATCTGTTAATCTCATTCGAGAAAACAGAGATAATGAGTGTACGAATGTAGACTCAGACAATGGATGTCAATGTAAACAAGTTCAAAAATGGCTCTAAGCACTATGGGACTTAACATCTGAGGTCATCAATCCCCTAGAACTTATAACTACTTAAACCTAACTAACCTAAGGACATCACACGCATCCATGCCCGAGGCAGGATTCGAACCTGCGACCGTAGCAGTCGTGCGGTTCCGGACTGAAGTGCCTAGAACCGCGCAGCCACTGAGGCCGGCTACTAGTATCAAACATAGGCCTTAATTTGGAGAAGAAATTTCTGAGAATGTATGTTTGGAGCACAACATTATATGGCAGCGAATTATTGACTGTGAGTAAACCTGAACAGAGGAAAATCGAAGCTTTCGAAATGTGTTGTTACAGATGGATGTTGAAAATTGTGTTGACTGATAAGGAAAGGAATTAGGAGGTTCTGAACAGAATCGGAGAGGAAAGGAATATAAGGAAAACACTGGCAAGAAGAACGAAAAAATGGTTCAAATGGCTCTGAGCACTATGGGACTTAACATCTGTGGTCATCAGTCCCCTAGAACTTAGAACTACTTAAACCTAACTAACCTAAGGACATCACACACATCCATGCCCGAGGCAGGATTCGAACCTGCGACCGTAGCAGTCTCGTGGTTCCGGACTGCGCGCCTAGAACCGCTAGGCCACCGCGGCCGGCGGCAAGAAGAACGGACAGAATGGAAGGACATCAGTTAAGATATCAGGAAATAATTTCCATGGAGGACACAGAGACTGGAATACATCCAGTATGTAACTGAGGACCTAGGCTGCAAGTGCTATTCCAAGATGAAGATGTTGGCAAGGAGAGGAATTCATGGTGGGCCGCATCAAACCAGTCAGAAGGCTGCTGAAAAAATAAAAGAAGTAAAAAAGCTGCAGCCACAAGCTGTGTAATCGAAGCCAACACAGCCTGGAGCTAAGTACGAAGTGCACCTACTCAGCTCGCATCTGCACATCCAGTCACAGTCCCTTCCCATACTAAAGACGGTGGAAAACTACACTACGCAGAAAAACAAATGGCTATCAACATGCGCTGTGGAACTCTAGTGTGGACACTAGTGAATTACACTAACACTCAGAAACTAAAAAAAACTAAACTACCAAAGCACACAGGTGAGGCTGAATAATTCGTTCCTGGCTAGGAACTTGTGTAATGTCACGTAATAGAGAACTCTATCGAATAAATTCTAAAATATCATGCAGAAGTTCATAAGCTTAACTACCAAAGCAGACGGATGAAACTACTTAACTCACTCCTGGCAAGAAATTCATAAAATGTCTCAAAACTGGTTATTTCCCTCTTGCTTCTGTTGCTCGGCCGGCGGCTGCTGCCTAGCTCGAGAAGGACTTTCGCTATGGGTCTTATTTTGACAGTGTGTACTACCTTAACTGAGATGAAGAGAGAGCTGATTCTAAGTACGTCTTGTGAGAGTACAGAGGTAACAGAGGAAACGGATGCGAAATTTACTGTATCCTCGTTTTCTGTAAATGAGCAAGCTTGTGTACAACTAATTTTATTAGACTTTCAATAATTGTTAAGTAGGGCAAAAGTAGTCCAGAAAGAATGTTACTTACATGTAGATGATACCTGATACCTGTTCAGATATTAACTTCGTATTTTTATTATGTGTTCGGGTTATTCCTTGGACGACGTGCAGCAGACACGTCGACAGCCAAAATCCCTACGTCACAACAGGTGCTGTATGAAGTTACCAACGCCTTAAAGAGTATCAAGAAGTATCACAGACTACTAAGCTCCAATGTAACACTGTTTTTGAGTCAGTTAACAATATTAATGAAGAATGAAGAATAATTTATGTATATTTTCTTGTTTACTACGAAGAAATGAAATGGCTCTGAGCACTATGGGACTTAACATCTATGGTCATCAGTCCCCTAAAACTTAGAACTACTTAAACCTGACTAACCTAAGGACATCATACAACACCCAGTCATCACGAGGCAGAGAAAATCCCTGACCCCGCCGGGAATCGAACCCGGGAACCCGGTCGTGGGAAGCGAGAGAGCTACCGCACGATCACGAGCTGCGGACTACTACGAAGATACCTACTGATCATACCAGATGTATATACTTACAAATATGCAATAAAAGTTGAACTATATTCAGAAATCGAAGGATCATTTTATTTAGTAAAAGTCAGAAGCAAAAAATACTTCATCAGTAAGTTTAAATCTTGCTAATGAAATGTTGAAAAGCGAAGTTGCACCAGTTGGAGGAATAAAATACAGGAGGATATCCGATACTAATGTACATCACACGGTTGCCTTTATTGAAAATCCAGAATGGAGAACAGACTTACTGACAAGAAAATACTAATCAATACTAATCATTTTAATTTAGATTCCAATCCTGGCAAAATTTAGTCTTTCACTTTGTCGGACTCTGAAACAGCTGTTAGACTACTGCTAAGGTTCATTTTGGTGTGAATGTATAGGGAGAGCCATTTGCCTCAGCAAGTGCTCCGGGAGACCTCCAGAAGCATTCCGCCCCTCATTGATCACCTAACAGTCTTTTAGCATTCAAGCATTCAGTCCCACCAAGGAAACCATGCCTGTTTTCTTTTCCCGGATTAGATACTCGTATAACTGAGGCTAGTTCTTTCTCCCTACAGCCTTTTTCAGTTTCTCCGGTGTCCGATACTCATGTGGAAGGAGAGCCTCTCACTGAAATCTGATCTCTGAGCTGCTTTTCATCTCCCACATCGATATCCTTGAAACATCTATAGCCTCTTCACCATTAAATGCTTCCAATTCCTTTTCTTCCAATTATGATTCAGAAAATAAAAGATACCAAAGAAACAGTTCCACTGGTGGATAAGTAATGAAAGGATGAACGAACAGAAGGTAGGGGGTGCGTATACAGAAAACGAGTTGGACATGGGATGTAGAATAAGATATCGATATTTTGAAGACAAAGTGAATAAAGCACAAAAAGATATGTAGAAATTACTGTACTTGTAATAGATGAAGTTAATGTAGTACAAACAAAAGGCAGAGTTGTATATGGCGAACTCTGTTTTCAACTTGGATGCCGGCGAATGAATACCGATCAGGAACAAGTCGAAGGTGAAGCGAAGGCAGTGTTGCACTTGTTGTCCCTTTGGCTGAAAATAAAGAAGACTTGGAATATTGGCACAGAATCGACAGAATGCTTAACTTTTTTATAAAATGCATTTTAGCCATCAGTTATTTATTTGTCCCATTAATCATTCACCAGTTTCGGTCGTTAACCATCATCCAGGATGTAGGGTACAACAGATTAGTTAAAAGCATCCCATATTCCTTTGAAGCTGAACGATACTTAAATTATCCAGTGAAATTGTGCTAACATCTGACATAGTTTGTCTTAGAATACTGACAGTCATATCTCATGTCAAATAGGTAGACATCACAGGAAAAACAATATAAACAATCGTCTTGTTTTTCTTGTGTTGTCTGTCTGTTTGACATGAGATATGACAACTTTCAAACTTCTGACAGTCCATGTCCCGACTCGTAGAATGTTATTCTTTCGTGGGTTATTCAATCTCTTTCTCGTGGTCACCTCCCCTTTGGAAGTCCGTTCCTGCATATCTGAATGGGGGACTATTCCGGAATCTTTTGTCAATGAAGAGATCATTATGAGACTTTTTTCAGTTACAGGCCACATATCCTGTGGATACACGTTATACGTCTTTAATTCTGTAGTTTCCATTGCCTTATGTGTCCTCATGCCGTTGATCATTGCTGATTCTTCCGTATTTAGGGGTAGTTTTCTACCCCAAGGGCAAGAGGGTGCCTTGAACCTCTGTCCGCTCCTGCACTCTCTTTGACAAGGCAATTGGCACAACGAAAGTGACTTCTTATGCCGGAAAGTGTTCGGCCGCCAATACTGGTTATTAATCGAAATTTAAGCGGTGACGGGTTTCGAACCCGGCAACGAGGACGTATTGAGCACTACTCAAAGGCGCCATCGCTAGACCAATGGTGTGACATACGCACAGATCAAACATACAATATCTCAATACCTTTAACAAATTTCGCACGTATTTGTACATTCGTTTAATCCGTGCAGTTTCATTTTCACCCAGCTCAATGTTTATAACGTCGTATCTCCTGAGCTATATGCCGCACAATTGTATAATTTTGCACGTACATCCCGTCTTATATGTGGTTACTGTCTGGAGAATGTGTTGCGAGAAGAGTTAGTACTAAAGAAGCAACAAACTGAAACGTCATGTATGATGCGGCAATTTTTCACGCATCTCAGTTTTATGATGTGATATCTCCTGAACTAAGTGTCGTACAATGATACAATTTTTCTGGTACATTTAGCGGTATATGTGAATACTGTCTTCAAAATATGTCACTAATGCAATTAGTAGAACAGAAGTAATTAATCAATATGTCATGTTTTATGTGGCAGTGTTACTGCATGAACAGTGAAATAAGAGATTTTTTTTTCCTTTTCCCATTTTGTGGGGGACGTCAGCGAGACAGAGCTTCGTAAAGGTTTGAAATTCTATGAATATTTAGTTGCAAGTCTGTAAGTGCTCTCATTCTCAGATACTGAAACCCAATGTATTGGCATTCACGCGACATGGACTGGACTGTTTTTTCACACCCAGCCCATCTCCTTTGACAGGTGGCTGGTTTTTACCCCCACAGAGATCCTTTCCAGTAACACTTACGTGTACCATGTTTAGCTGTAGTCGGTCCATTGGTTTAGGAGTTGTGGGACATACATACACTATGTGAACAAATGTATTCGGACACCTGGTTGCAAATGACTTACAATATCGAGGCGCCCTCCGTCTGTAATGCTGGAATTCAGTATGATGATGGCCCACACTTAGCCTTGATGATAGCCTCCACTGTCGCAGGCATACGTTCAGTCAGGTGCTGGAAGGTTTCTTGGGGAATGGCAGCCCATTATTCACGGAGTGCTGCACTCAGGAGAGGTATCAATGTCGGTCGGTGAGGCCTGGCACGAAGTCGGCGTTCCAAAACATCCCAAGATGTTCTATAGTATTCAGGTCAGGACGCTGTGCAGGCCAGTCCATTACAGAGATGTTATCGTCGTGTAACCACTCCTCCACAGGCCGTACATTATGAACAGGTGCTCGGTTGTGTTGAAAGATGTATTCGTCATCCCCTAATTGCTTTTCAACAGTGGGAAGCAAGAAGGTGCTTAAAACACCAATGTAGGCCTGTGTTGTGATAATACCACGCAAAACAACAAGGGGTGCAATCCTCCTCCATGAAAAACACGACCACACCATAACACCACCGCCTTCGAATTTTACTGTAGGCACTACGAATGCTGGCAGATGACGTTCACCGGGCATTCGCAATACCCATACCCTGCCATCGGATCGCCACATTGTGTATCATGATTCGTAAATCCATACAACATTTTTCCTCTGTTCAATCGTCCAATTTTTCGCTCCTTACACCAAGCGATGCGTCGTTTGTCATTTACCTACGTGATGTGTGGCTTATGAGCAACCGCTCGACCATGAAATCCAAATTGTCTCACCTCCCGCTTAACTGTTGCAGTACTTGCAATGGATCCTGATGCAGTTTGGAATTCCTGTGTGACGGTCTGGATAGATGTCTGCCTATTACACATTACGACCCCGGCGGTCTCTGTCGGTCAACAGACGAGGTCGGCCTGTACGCTTTTGTGCTGTACCGCGTCCCTTTACGTCTCCACTTCACACAGACGTCTGACACAAGTGACACCCAATCACCTGACCACGTTCGAAGTCCGTGAGTTCCGCGGAGCGCCTCATTCTGCTCTCTAACGATATCTATTGACTACTGAGGTCGCTGATATGGAGTACCTGGTAGTAGGTGGCAGCACTGTGCACCTAATATGAAAAACGTATATTTTTGGGGGTGTCCGGATACTTTTCATCACATAGCGTGTATAAAAAAATGTACACGTACTTCCATATTTATGATTTGCATGGATTAACATATACCAACGGAATCAACAGATATACCGGAGTATATATGTGAAATTTTTTGTAACTGTTGCTAGTTTTACATGGCCGTTGCACTCCATTTTAACAAGTGTGTCTACTCACACACCATTTCCACGATCTTCAGAAATGTTGCTGATGACGACGCAGTTCAGCGTTCAACAGTTTTTAATCCATCCACCCACAGATAAACTGCTTCACCGTTGCCTTCAGCTGCATCTCAAATAAAGTGCATGTCTCGCAAGTATCTTGATGTGAAGTTCACACTATAGCGCTACATTCTGTTAGTGGCACAATGTGGACGTCAGAACTTCACAACACTAGTGACTCATATCAACGTGGATGAAATAATGTTTGAAGAACGTACTTTTTGTTTCTTTCCTTTGCCACGGGCGTATTTACGTATGCTAAGTGCTCACTTAATATGCGTTTCCGAAGCCTGCGTAGCGAAATACATTTGTTGTTGGCTCCGTCATAAAATGTATGACAGTTTGTGCGCTGAACACTTACATAATTTACTCAAATAACAGATAATTACGTGACACCGTCTACACGCTCCCTACGAGCAGCGAGGTGCCAGCAGTTTAGCGCTGCACGGTAGTTGTAGTCACTGAGAAAAATGTGTGACATACCAATCCCAACTTTCTTCTAACTGGGTGTAAGGGGTTCGCAAGCTCATTTCTTTTTCCTCCCTGGAAACTACAGAGTGGGTTATTGTTCGAATCTTCATAGCGAAATGAATGAGTTGGAAGTGAACGAATGTGGTATAAAATAGATCAGGCGAAGTCTAGTTTTGCGGGAAATAATAAATAAAAAACTTAATTGTTTAAAGCAATGATGGCAATTAATTAACAAAATATAGTCATTTGAGTGCATTTGTCTGAATTAATTGCTTTCAGAGAATTTGTCCGAATATTCATAGGCAAATGAAGATTGGAAAACGGGCAAACGAAGTATCAAACAGTCCAGCATGAGGTCTAGTTTCACAAAAAGATAAGAGCTTGAAAGTAATAAAGGCAATTAAAAAAGTTAATTAGTAATTTGAGGGCAAACTGAAATATTTCAGGGTCTTCTGCTGCTAGCTTTGTACGTGAAGTGTCAGAAACTTCATCTCTTCACGATTTAGCTATTTTACGCATAAAAAGTGACATTACTACAGAAATTGTGGATTTATGTCTGTCATGTTGAAAAAAATAAATAACTGGGGCAATCAAAATGTTCCAGTTTGAGGGCGTTGCTGCAGCGTGTATGCAATGTAGCGCAACTCCGATGCGAATACAGGGTGGTCCATTGATAGTGACCGGGCCAAATATCTCAAGAAATAGGCATAAAACGAAAAAACTACAAAGAACGAAACTCGTTTAGCTTGAAGGGGGAAACCAGATGGCGCTATGGTTGGCCCTCTTGATGGCGCTGCCATAGGTCAAACGGATATCAACTGCGTTTTTTTTTAATAGGAACCCCAATTTTTTATTACATATTCGTGTAGTACGTAAAGAAATATGAATGTTTTAGTTGGATCACTTTTTTCGCTTTGTGATCAGTGGACCACCCTGTATACAAGCACCGACATGCAGACAAGGCGTTAGTGTGGCATTCGTGTCTTTCCGACGTGCGTGCGGTAAATGCGGAAACGTGACATTGTTACGAAATGCGACCAAACGGAATCAATGTGCTGTTATTCTTTTCTTGGCTGCGGAAGGACAAACACCGGCAGACACCCATCGGAGAATGCAGAATGTGTATTGGGCAGCAAATCTGTCGAAAATCGCCGTTGGGGAATGATGCACCGAGTTCATGGTAACGCACGCCCCCATATTGCAAACTGCGTAAGGCAGAGATTTCGCTAACTCAGGTGGAAGACACTTAATCTGCCGCCCTATAGTCTTGATCTCTCCCCATGCGATTATCACACCTATGGTCCCTTAAAAAAGGCCTTAAAGGGTCGACGATTTCTATCGGAAGAGGATGTGCAGCAACCAGTTACGCACTCTAAGCTGGTCGTACGTTGTGTTCCAAAAATGAACAGCATAGAGACAGAAGTGATGACACTTTCTGCAGGACCTGACCATCATTTTGCAGGACAATGCCCAAGCACGTACAGTGCAAGCTGTTACTGATTTGTTTGACTGATGGGGCTGCTAAGTGCTATACCACCTACTGCACTCCCCTGACTTAAGCCGACATAAGTTCGACTCGATTTCTAAACTGATGGAAACACTTCAGTGCATTCGCTTCAGAACTGCTACAAATTCGTCGGGCAATAGACCGCGCCGCTAGAACTGTCAACACAACTGGCACTGCTAAGAGTATCCTACGACTTCCACATCGCTGGCAACGGGTTATACACAATGCTGGTAACTAGTTTTAAGACCAGTAAAACTTTGAAATACGTATCTATTTTGTATGAGTTGTAAATTAGTAGTTGCCACTATTAAAGTTCCAACCCTCGTAATTACAGCATACATTGAAACGTCTTTGATTTCTTTTGTTCTATATATTCTTAATGACAATAGAATACCGATCGGTATTTAAATATACACTCCTGGAAATTGAAATAAGAACACCGTGAATTCATTGTCCCAGGAAGGGGAAACTTTATTGACACATTCCTGGGGTCAGATACATCACATGATCACACTGACAGAACCACAGGCACATAGACACAGGCAACAGAGCACGCACAATGTCGGCACTAGTACAGTGTATATCCACCTTTCGCAGCAATGCAGGCTGCTATTCTCCCATGGAGACGATCGTAGAGATGCTGGATGTAGTCCTGTGGAACGGCTTCCCATGCCATTTCCACCTGGCGCCTCAGTTGGACCAGCGTTCGTGCTGGACGTGCAGACCGCGTGAGACGACGCTTCATCCAGTCCCAAACATGCTCAATGGGGGACAGATCCGGAGATCTTGCTGGGCAGGGTAGTTGACTTACACCTTCTAGAGCACGTTGGGTGGCACGGGATACATGCGGACGTGCATTGTCCTGTTGGAACAGCAAGTTCCCTTGCCGGTCTAGGAATGGTAGAACGATGGGTTCGATGACGGTTTGGATGTACCGTGCACTATTCAGTGTCCCCTCGACGATCACCAGTGGTGTACGGCCAGTGTAGGAGATCGCTCCCCACACCATGATGCCGGGTGTTGGCCCTGTGTGCCTCGGTCGTATGCAGTCCTGATTGTGGCGCTCACCTGCACGGCGCCAAACACGCATACGACCATCATTGGCACCAAGGCAGAAGCGACTCTCATCGCTGAAGACGACACGTCTCCATTCGTCCCTCCATTCACGCCTCTCGCGACACCACTGGAGGCGGGCTGCACGATGTTGGGGCGTGAGCGGAAGACGGCCTAACGGTGTGCGGGACCGTAGCCCAGCTTCATGGAGACGGTTGCGAATGGTCCTCGCCGATACCCCAGGAGCAACAGTGTCCCTAATTTGCTGGGAAGTGGCGGTGCGGTCCCCTACGGCACTGCGTAGGATCCTACGGTCTTGGCGTGCATCCGTGCGTCGCTGCGGTCCGGTCCCAGGTCGACGGGCACGTGCACCTTCCGCCGACCACTGGCGACAACATCCATGTACTGTGGAGACCTCACGCCCCACGTGTTGAGCAATTCGGCGGTACGTCCACCCGGCCTCCCGCATGCCCACTATACGCCCTCGCTCAAAGTCCGTCAACTGCACATACGGTTCACGTCCACGCTGTCGCGGCATGCTACCAGTGTTAAAGACTGCGATGGAGCTCCGTATGCCACGGCAAACTGGCTGACACTGACGGCGGCGGTGCACAAATGCTGCGCAGCTAGCGCCATTCGACGGCCAACACCGCGGTTCCTGGTGTGTCCGCTGTGCCGTGCGTGTGATCATTGCTTGTACAGCCCTCTCGCAGTGTCCGGAGCAAGTATGGTGGGTCTGACACACCGGTGTCAATGTGTTCTTTTTTCCATTTCCAGGAGTGTATATTATATGCTTTCTGAACAAAACTGGAAAATAAAAATAAATTGGGTAGAAAAGCGGCCAAATGTTCTGTGAAATTGTTTGTCTGAAAGTAAAAAATAAATTAGGTTGCACCTCATTTGCTGTACATGCATTTCTAGTAGCATTCAAAGGCGCGTCAAATGTTTCTCCAGTCTCATTTATTTCTTACTTTTAGCCATTTCATTTCCCAGAATACGAGACCGGTTTTGTATAAAACTTCTCCTCAGAGAAGGAACAGAAGTGCGCTGACGTGCATGTTTATCCTACTTTTGCTACTGATATCGCTTCACAGGTAGTGTCTGTGAAATACATTCCAACGTGTGAACGCCGGTTCATGGTCTATTGTTTCAGTTACGTACAAAAACGATGACTCTGTGCCCCAATACATGCAGAATAATTACATTTTCAGTTTCCTTATCCATCAAAGTATATTTCCTCAGCTCATCTCCATCCTTGTTATGTCACTGTAGCAAGAGCATCAATCTTTTTTCTTTTTTATTTTAATTTCGAGGTACTTGATATATCGACTGTGTATATTAAATATACTATTATTTGCGAGATATCAAAGGATATCCATGGAGAAGAAACAAATCCATGGAGAAGAAATAAAAACCTTGAGATTCACCGATGACATTGTAATTCTGTCAGAGATAGCAAAGGACGTGGAAGAGCAGCTGAACGGAGTGGACAGTGTCTTCAAAGGAGCATATGAGATGGACATCAACAGAAGCGAAACCAGGATAATGGAATGTAGTCGCATTAAATCGGGTGATGCTGCGGGAATTAGATTAGGAAATGAGACACTTAAAGTAGTAAATGAGTTTGGCTATTCGGGGAGCAAAATAACTGATGATGGTCGAAGTAGAGAGGATATAAAATGTTGACTGTTAATGGCAAGGAAAGCGTTTCTAAAGATGAAAAATTTGTTAACATCGAGTAAAGATTTAAGTGTCAGGAAGTCATTTCTGAAAGTACTTGTATGGAGTGTTGCCATGTATGGAAGTGAAGCGTGGACGATAAATAGTTTAGACAAAAAGAGAATAGAAGCTTTCGAAATGTGGTGCTACACAAGAATGCTGAAGGTTAGATGGGTAGATCACATAACTAATGAGGAGGTACTGAATAGAATTGGGGGGAAGAGAAATTTGTGGCACAACTTGACTAGAAGAAGGGATCGGTTGGTAGGACACATTCTGAGGCATCAAGGTATCACCAATGAAGTATTAGAGGGCAGCACGGAGGGTAAAAATCGTAGGGGGAGACGAAGAGATAAATACACTAAACTCAGGATGTCGGTTGCAGTAGGTACTGGGAGATGCAGAAGCTTGTACAGAATAGAGTACCATGGAGAGCTGCATTAAACCAGTCTCTGGACTGAAGACAACAACAGCAACAACAACAACAACAACAACAACATCCATGGGACAGACCGACCATAATTTCAGGAGAGCGAATCGATTTTCTTGCAAAATTGTGTCAATGAAATGAACAGGGAAATGTTAGCCCTGTTTTACTAATGTCAAAACTTCGACTTGCCTTAAATCTCAATCGTAATGTATACGATTACTGGCTATTCAGGTCCCTTCTTTTGTTTTCAACGCTCTAATGAAAAAGAGTTTATTCTCTCGCTTGTTTTCTTATGAACAAATAAAGAACAACTATACCTTTAAGACACAATCCTAAAAAATGTGGCCCTCTAAACATTTTACAAAATTTTTGCGGTACATTTCTGAATGATAGTCCCAAGTGTTAATTTTTGAGTCACGTATCAGAAGTGGAAACGGAACGAAAGTCTAGTACTACTTGAAAAACTATTAAAAGTTGACTGGCACCTTCGTTTGACAATAGTCCTCGCTCATATGGCAATATGCATTCACAGTTAGATCATAAATCACATCTCGTGTAAATAAATCACTAGCCTTCTTAAAAGTAATAAATGTTCAAATGCGTGTGTATTCCTAAGGGACTAAACTACACGTTACTGGTCCCTAGACTTACACACTACTTAAACTAACTTACGCTAAGAACAACACAACCACACCCATGCCCGAGGGAGGACTCGAACCTCCGACGCGAGGGACCGAGCAGTCCCTTACAAGGCGCCTCAAATCGCACGGCCACAGCGCGGCTTAAAAGTAATGTTTTATTAAGTTATTGGTTCTATGTCTTCTGTTGTGAAGTTTTTGTAAAGTAGGTAATTCATTGCATTGTTCATAAAACTCTGCCCATTATACTTATCTATATAGTCATTGTTCTCCATTGTGTGCACTTTGGTCCTGCTTTTTTTTGGGTGGGTACCTAATACCCATGCCACCTAGTATCATGTTCCTCCTTCCGTAATTTGCGCACATTGCTTATTCAGGTTTAAATTCTGCTTGAACGTTCCGTCAGCACTGTCACTCCATTCTCCCTTCTCATAATCACTAAATTTAATAACATAACCAGCAAGCCGCTGCCCCTCCACAAATACATTTTCCGGGACCATATCCCTCTCCTGCACTGAGGTGTAACAGTGCGCTGCAATTGTAACTGGATCGAGGCTGCAACAGCCACGTGCTGTTGTTAGTTCCTGCAATGGCTGTGCCTACGGACAGTTTTGTTGGGTACTTATTGGTCGTAAACTGATCGTGTGAGACTGCTGCATCCCCATTACATTGAGCGTCTATCACCATCCTCAATTCCTTACGGTCGAAGCTGATAAACTCGCCGTTCAGCGCCCATAACCTCCTCCTTGTTAAAGGTTAACAAAATACCGAAAGGAAACCACTCACACAACAGCTCTTCCACGATATACAAATGTCGGAAATATTTCTGGTGCAGATTGTCAAGAACAAGTTAATGTCCAGCGTTACGTGTAGTATTTTATTTCGCTTTATTTCGAATTCGTAGGATGAGCTTCATGAAAGGAGCGTATTTTACGTACAGCGCCTGAGCTTCCAGAAATGTCCTCCTATATTTTCTCCACCACTTCAAAGGCTCTACAGTTTCCATCGAGCACCGGGTGGATTCGCGGTAACCGTAACCGAGCGTCGAGTACCGTGCGCATTACGCAAAATGCTCCCCGGCCTCTCTTCACGAGAAAGGTCTTTTCGAGTCAGAGCCAAATAATTCTCCGAAGTACGAAGTCCGCTGATTCAGCGCTGCAGTTCTATAGCGCTGCGACTCAGGCTAGAACGTCAGTTGTTGAACGGTGTGAACGTATTCCAGGAATAACGAGGGAGTGCTCTTTGGCCAGCTGCCTTCATGCTAGCTTGAGCGCGCATTCAGGAGACATAGAAGTGCGCGGCGTGACGTAGCATGACGTGCGTTCGTCAGTGTTTATCTGTATGTTGTGAATTGAAAGAGACGAGAAGAGTTGCAAGATTATATAATACTGCCTCGTTTGTGGAAGTAATTTGACTTACTATTCATGACACAATTCGGTTAGCTCTGCACTAGAAAAATCCGACGCTAAGAAGAGAATTTTCAGAGCTTGTTACAGAGAAAGAGCCATGGACACTTTTGACACCTGTTTTGAACAGCACAGGAGATCGACAGTGCCACCACTTCCATCTCAAATTATCAACCGAGTACTGTATAACTGCATGACCCAGTTATGTGGTATCGATTTCAATAATAATTATATGTTCTGTAAGCTGTTGAGCCACCGTATTTTATACTTAGTCATTTACCTAGACAGGGTCCTATCCCAAGTGCTACGAAGAATCAGAGTATCCTATTTTACTGAAGTGAAAAGAAGTTATTTTCCTTAACAAAAGTTACCAAACTTTGTGGAGTTGTAAAGTACATAATTATTTAGTGAGCATAAGTATTCAAATACTCCATGTAGTTCTCTTAAATGGACAGTTAAGGTTTCATCTAAGTGCAATTAATAAGAAAAGATTTGAAGTATTCAGTTCAAAGATTCTTCTTATTGAAATAATAGTGTTTACAATTTCATGTGTTATGTAGTTAACCTATTTCCCGCCGGCCGAAGTGGCCGTGCGGTTCTAGGCGCTGCAGTCTGGAACCGCGAGACCGCTACGGTCGCAGGTTCGAATCCTGGCTCGGGCATGGATGTGTGTGATGTCCTTAGGTTAGTTAGGTTTAACTAGTTCTAAGTTCTAGGGGACTAATGACCTCAGAAGTTGAGTCTCATAGTGCTCAGAGCCATTTGAACCATTTTGAACCGTATTTCCCGTGCTGAATTGTGACTATAATGTACAGCCTCGGCTTCAGATCGATATATTAGTTTCTGGGTCCTCAGGCTAAAAGTTGAGCTACATTTAAATGTCATATTAAAAATGTTCAAATGTGTGTGAAATCTTATGGGACTTATCTGCTAAGGTCATCAGTCCCTAAGCTTACACACTACTTAACCTAAATTATCCTAAGGACAAACTCACACACCCATGCCCGAGGGAGGACTCGAACCTCCGCCGGGACCAGCCTCGTAGTCCACGGCTGCAGCGCTTTAGACTGTCATATTACATAACAGCATTCAAAAATAAGCATTTATCTACAGATATTCAAACTATACTAGAACCAAGTGCAACATGTTTCACTCCAGCTAAATATAGGGAAGTGAATGTTCCTCGAGAATGCAAATAATGATCAGTACAAAAGATACAATTACTTCATATGTGTTCCAATAGCAGTAATTTCCTATAATTAATGTGACAAAAGAACCTCTTGTCCAAGTCGGTTGTGTTCCACTATTAGTAATTATTTACCTATAATTATCATTATCTTCTTACTGTAATGTACAGATACTAAGTATTATTGAGATCCAGTTGTTGCCTATACGCAATAGTACTCCTATGTAGTTAAAGTCAAATTACTGGTACATTACTTGCTAAATTGCACTACTGTCTAGTATCTTATCAGCAAAACAGAAGTTCAGTATCAAGAAAAGTCGATCCCAATAGTTAACTTCCTTTATGAGCCATGCTAGTACTGGGTACAACTTTGCCCAATTAGGGTGGCGAACGTTTCCTTTTACGTAATTACAGTTTACTTTATTACTAATAGAATCTTGGTTAGATTGCCGTTTATATTGCTACTGCTCCCTTTCAGTAGAAATATTTAGCAGAACAAAATTAGTTGCATACCTTATCACCACCCACGTCACCATCACAAAATAAGTATCCTTTTACAGGAACAACGTTATCGGTACATTACTAATTTAATAGTAGCCGGTACTGTTATAAGGGGCTTTTCCCCTGACAAGACTAGTCGTGCTGTTGAGGGAACAGTGTTGTAAGTTGACGGTGACTGCGTATGTCGCAGGTAATGAAGGAAATTTTGGAAATTTTTGGTAAATTCCCATGGGACCAAACTGCTGACGGTATCGGTCCCTAGGCTTAAACACTACTTAATCTAACTTAAGCTAGCTTACGCTAAGGACAACACACGCACCCATGTTCGAGGAAGGGTCGAACCTCCGACGGGGGAGCCGCGCGAACCGTAACAAGGCGCCCAAGACCTCGCGGTTACCCAGCGCGGCACGTAATGAGGAAGGTGATGTTTTAAATTTCAGTTCATACATGTGTATTTATTTTGTGCATTTGCAGTGTACTTAACTAGATCTATGTTTATAAAACAGAGATGAAACAATAGGAAAAGAAAAAAAAAAATTCCGGAAGTGCTGTCGCCAAGAAAAATTGAGTTGACATGACAGATAAGGATGGTCACTGAATACGATATAAGATGTGCAGGGCCAAGATGGTCAGGGATGTCGGCATCTGAAGGGACCTTTCGTACTAAAAAACTCAAACTTCAGTTCTCTATATACTTTTACTAGAAATAAGTAAGGGGCTGACATAAGGGGCGCGCGTAAGGGGCCCACCCTGACCGGCCAGTGAGACCGTCATGAAAAGAACTTAGTTTTGGTGTACGAACAAAGTCCGAAAATTAAGGAGAAAGAGGAAACCATTCTCGTCATTGGTAGTAAAAAGCCGGAGCAAGAGAGAGCATCCACACCGGATCCGATATTCCAGCGAAGTCCAGCAGCCAACACGAGACTTCTTTGCCACGCTCGCCATTGGCTGCTCACTTCGGTACGTAGTGGCTTGTTTGTCAGCACGTTCCACAGGAACAAACTCTTGCTGAAATTCTGCACGTAGATTGCAATGAACTGTGTTTGAACAACGCAGACGAAAATTTAAGTGAAAAACTAGAAATAAAAATTTATGCCATCTCCTAGACTGGCTAGGTTACCTGCACGTAAATTTCGATACGTGGTTCTCTGAAGAAAACATTTAGCGAGACTATAATATCAAAAACAACATTAAAACTGGTGGATATACCCACTGGTTGTAGGCAGCAAACTTGATCGCCTGAACATTTTAAAATCCTACTAAAAGTTCTTTAAAAAATCGTTTTGAATAATTGAAATCCACTGTTTAAACAAATAAATCAACTGTATTTAACTCATGATTGCTGTCTTATTGGAGGCTTATTGCTAGGGACATTTCTTTGTTGCGGGGACTCGAATGGGATACAGTCCATCTCGTAAGGCCAATCGAGGAACTACTTCAATGAGAAGTGGCGGCTCCGAGGTCTCGAAATCTGCTAGAAGACCGAGTGAGCAGTGTGATGGCGCCGTGCTGTACTTACAAGGGAACCTCCTCATGGCACCCCCCTCAGATTTAGTTATAAGTTGGCACAGTGGATAGACCTTGAAAAACTGAACACAGATCAATCGAGAAAACAGGAAGAAGTTGTGTGTAACTATGAAAAAAATAAGCAAAATATACAAACTGAGTAGTCCATGCGCAAGACAGGCAACATCAAGGACAATGTTAGCTCAGGAGCGCCGTGGTCTCGTGGTTAGCGTGAGCAGTTGTAGAACGAGAGGTCCTTGGTTCAAGTCTTCCCTCAAGTGAAAGATTAATTTTTTATTTTCAGACAATTATTATCACATCCACAAGAAAACCTAAATCGGGCAAGGTAGAAGAATCTTTTTACCCATTCGCCAAGTGTACAAGTTAGGTGGGTCGACAACATATTCCTGTCATGTGACTCACATGCCGTCACCAGTGTCGTATAGAATATATCAGACGTGTTTTCCTGTGGAGGAATCGGTTGACCTATGACCTTGCGATCAAATGTTTTCGGTGCCCATTGGAGAGGCACGTCCTTCCGTCTACTAATCGCACAGTTTTGCGGTGCGGTCGCAAAACACAGACACTAAACTTATTACAGTGAACAGAGACGTCAATGAACGAACGGACAGATCATAGCTTTGCGAAAATAAAGAAAGTAAACTTTTTACTCGAAGGAAGACTTGACCCAAAGACCTCTCGTTCCGCCGCTGCTCACGCTAACCACGGGACCACAGCGCTCCTGAACTGACTGTATCCTTGATGTTGCCTATCTTGCGAATGGACTACTTAGTGTGTATATTTTGCTTATTTTTTCTTAATTCCACACAATTTCTTCCTGTTTTCTCGATTGATCTGTGTTCAGTTTTTCAAGGCCTATCCACTGTGCCAACTTATAACTAAATCTGAGGGGGGTGCGATCGGGAGGTTCCCTTGTTGGTTGACTGCGTTCACCAGGATGACCGATTTTCGGCATTTTCGCGTTGACACTTAATTTTCACTCCGGGTTGGTTGTGTGTTTTCACTGTATGTAGTGTTCCCAACAGTCGTTGTGTATTTTTCGTTCTTTTTTTGTTTCTGTTGTACTGTCTGTATGGAGTTCGATATTCGTTTGTTTAGTCTGATTATGTTTTATATCTCTGTTCCCTATTGTTCTGTAATTAACATGATTAGTGAGCTGTTACTTATATCCACTCGGTCATTTATTACTTTATTGTTCATCTAGCATAATTACACAACACAGTATTATAACTTAAAACAAACATGTAGTACATTTCAGTGAAGATGCTCTCCCGAGGGAGGAGGGGCAGGGAGGCAGGAAAACCGTAGCACCAACCAGGACGGCAAATTTTTGGGGGCAGAAAAATCTTAAAATTTAATATGTTTCCAAGAGGATGATTTAAATTAAACAAGTCACAAAATCTTTTTACGCAAATGAAGAAGTGTGAGAATAAATTGGAAATTCAAATAATTCATAAAATCTAATTTATTACCGGGAATTATCTACGGAATTCTGAAACAGATAACATATCAGGCGTAGGGTTTGGTCATATGGGGCGTGTCTTTCAAAATACGAAAGCTTGTTAGTGGCAATGTTGTCAACTCAGTTTCAGCTACCCGGGTTCCCGGGTTCGATTCCCGGCGGGGTCGGGGATTTTCTCTGCCTCGTGATGACTGGGTGTTGTGTGATGTCCTTAGGTTAGTTAGGTTTAAGTAGTTCTAAGTTCTAGGGGACTGATGACCATAGATGTTTAGTCCCATAGTGCTCAGAGCCATTTGGACCATTTAATCAGTTTCTGCTATGCGCGTACACAAGACTTGAAATGTACCTGTGTCAGTTTGAAAGCCCCTACAGGAGCAGAAAACTTTATAATAACTAACTAAAGACAAATGTCAGCATATGATGGCCTAACAGCTCCTTTAAAGCAACGTTAAACATATGTAGCGGTATTACTCACAAAAACACTTTGTAATAAATAAACTCAGAATAAGTAAAATATGCACAGTAAACGTTTCACTTCTTTTTCACTGACTGGTGCCCTGTTCTTGGTTCTGGTCTTCAAGACGTATGCACGTCACGAAGACGTATGAGTAAGTGTGATATGTGAAAATGGTCGTAACGGTTGATTGAAATTTTCGCACGGGACAGCATAATTTTTGAAGCCGAACATGTTCACATATTTTTAAAGAAAGTGAAACTCGTATGGCACAAAGCAAACAGCCTTTGATATAATGGCGTAGACGAACCACACCTTCAAGAGAAAGAGAAAGACAGATTTTATTTGATGCCTAAATAGCGAAGTTCATGGACATTTTCGTTCATTGCAGATGATTCTTGTCCTTACACAGTGCAAGCTTTCACGACAAGCTGTCTTAGCTGCTGGTGAGTCTTCCAGATTGTACAGCAGTGTTCAACGAAACTTTCCTTGTCATTGTAACCTACTGATTTTGTTTAGCAGTTAATTAGTCACATTGCGGGCAGCAGCCATCGCTTTTATCCTGTAGCTGGCGTGATATGTCAGTAAGTTTACTCCCTTCGAGAGGTCCTGTTGCCTTGAAATTAAATGAGCTGTAATATTCCGAGAAGGACGTGGAGGAGCTCACACCGTACACAGTGAAGAAAATCATTACGCTATCGTCATCACTCAGTTGCCTCAGAATAACAAAATTAACGTTCAAATTTTTCTACTTAATAACTTATAATTTTTTCGAGTCAGGTTTTATTTTATTCTCAGGTTAAAAAATATGGTATCGCCTGCCCTTGTCTGTGTGACTTCACGCCACCTGGACAGATCTGCAGACTTAGAGAGCTCGAGTGAACTCTGCTACGGTAGTGGACGGGGGAATTGAGTCTGGGCGTCCCCGAGGGCTCGTGGATAGCCTGAGGCAGGACCGGCTCGGCGGCCGTAGCGCTGACGTGCAGCCGTCCACCGACAGGGTCCGTCCAGCGTTCGTTGTCCTCGCGGGCAGCGGGCGGCGTGCTCGATACGGCGGTCATAGCCCCGCCCCCTCCCACACCCGCCCCCACCCGCCCCCGGCAGTCTGGTCGCGCCGGCGCCGCTATCGACCGTAAGACGCTGCCGGCGAGACACATGAAGCTGACCCATCGCGGCGACCACTGTACCCACGGAGTGGGTGCGTCCTCGCCAACTCCTGTCCCGGTTGTTGTAGTAGGCTCTTGCTCACTGCTACATTACTGGCCATTAAAATTGCTACACCAGGAAGATGACGTGCTACAGACGCGAAATTTAACCGACAGGAAGAAGATGCTGTGATATGCAAATGATTAGCTTTTCAGAGCATTCACACATGGTTGGCGCCGGTGGTGACACCTACAACGTGCTGACATGAGTAAACTTTCCAACCGATTTCTCATAGCCGGCCGAAGTGGCCGAGCGATTAAAGGCGCTACAGTCTGGAACAGCACGACCGCTACGGTCGCAGGTTCGAATCCTGCCTCGGGCATGGATGTGTGTGATGTCCTTAGGTTAGTTAGGTTTAAGTAGTTCTAAGTTCTAGGGGACTTATGTCCACAGCAGTTGAGTCCCATAGTGCTCAGAGCCATTTGAACCATTTTTGATTTCTCATAGAGAAACAGCAGTTGACCGGCGTTGCCTGGTGAAACGTTGTTGTGATTCCTCGTGTAAGGAGGAGAAATGCGTACCATCACGTTTCCGACTTTAATAAAGGTCGGATTGTAGCCTATCACGATTGCGGTTTATCGTATCGCGACATTGCTGCTCGCGTTGGTCGAGATCCAATGACTGTCAGCAGAATATGGAATCGGTGTGTTCCGAAGGGTTATACGGAACGCCGTGCTGGATCCCAACGGCCTCGTATCACTAGCAGTCGAGATGACAGGCATCTTATATGCATGGCTGTAACGGATCGTGCAGCCACGTCTCGATCCCTGAGTCAACAGCTGGAGACGTTTGCAAGACAACGGCCATCTGCACGAACAGTTCGACGACGTTCGCAGCAGCATGAACTATCAGTTCAGAGACCACGGCTGTGGTTACCCTTGACGCTGCATCACAGACAGGAACGCCTGCGATGGTGTACTAAACGACGAACCTGGGTGCACGAATGGCAAAACGTCATTTTTTCGGATGAATCCAGGTTCTATTTACAGCATCATGATGGTCGCATCCGTATTTGGCGACATCGCGGTGAACGCACATTGGACGTGTGTATTCGTCATCACCATACTGGCGTATCACCCGGCTTGATGGCATGGGGTGCCATTGGTTACACGTCTCGGCCACCTCTTGTTCGCATTGACGGCACCTTGAACAGTGGGCGTTACATTTCAGATGTGTTACGACCCGAGCCTCTACCCCTCATTCGATCCCTGCGAAACCCTATATTTCAGCAGGATAGTGCACAATCGCATGTTGCAGGTCCTGTACGGGCCTTTCTGGATACAGAAAATGTTCGACTGCTGCCCTGGCCAGCACATTCTCCAGATCTCTCACCTACTAAAAACGTCTGGTCAATGTTGGCCGAGCAACTGGCTCGTCACAATACGCCAATCACTACCCTTGATGAACTGTGGTATCGTGTTGAAGCTGCACGGGCAGCTGTACCTCTCCACGCCATCTAAGCTCTCTTTGACTCAATGCCCAGGCGTATCAAGGCCGTTATTACGGCCAGAGGTGGTTGTTCTGGGTACTGATTTCTCACGATCCATGCACCCAAACTGCGTGGAAATGTAATCACTTGTCAGTTCTAGTGTAATATATTTGTCCAATGAATACCCGTTTACCATCTGCATTTCTTCTTGGTGTAACAATTTTAATGGCCAGTAGTGTAGATATCAGTCCACAGTCCAAAAACGTCAGAAGTGAGTCAAGGACTACGCCTTACTTTATACTCCCATGGGAATTATTTACTTACAGAAACCTAGGAAAAGAGCTTTTCAAAAACCCAGGCTCAGAAGATAACAAATCGACTTCTCTACGTTCTGTCAAAGTTACAAAAGTCCTTGCTCCGCTGCTGACAGTAGAAATGGGCATCGTACCATCTTCACTTGTTTTCAGAAATGTAGCTTACGGTAAATTGTTAACAGTTGGCATTACTTAACACGACATGCATATTCTAAAGGCTCGGCTTATCGATGCAGCCACTCTCTTCTGTCACTGGCCCCGGCCGTAGTGGCCGTGCGGTTCTAGGCGCTACAGTCTGGAACCGAGCGACCGCTACGGTCGCAGGTTCAAATCCTGCCTCGGGCATGGATGTGTGTGATGTCCTTAGGTTAGTTAGGTTTAATTAGTTCTAAGTTCTAGGCGACTGATGACCTCAGAAGTTAAGTCCCATAGTGGTCAGAGCCATTTGAACCATTTGATTTGAACCATCTGTCACTGGCTGTTCATTTCAGTTCCACGTAACTGTCACACTCTATCCTCTTCTCAATGTTTTCCGAATAGTTCATCCTAGGCCGTTCTCATCCTTTCTTTCCCAGTACACTTCCTTCACGAATATCAATCATGATAGTGTCTTGTCCGATGATATGTTCAATTAATTTTATTTTGTTTTCTTCTCCCTTGCTTTACTTCATTACATCTTTGCTGTAGAAAGTACATGTTGTGGAGTTAAATATTTTAAGCAAGGATTTGAAATTCATTTGTGAACAGCATTTCAGTTCGTAATACACAATGTGTTCCAATAAGCACTCTGTGAGATTCATGAAGCCATCCTCGTCCTTCTCTCTCTCTCTCTCTCTCTCTCTCTCTCTCTCTCTCTCTCTCTCACACACACACACACTCATACGCACGCACGCACAAACATCAAACAAAAAACAAACAAAACATTAGACGGAACGATACGCCCGGAACAATTCGGGTTTCTACCAAAAGAAAGTGCAGAGCTCCAACTGCTGCAACTAACCATATTACAAATAATTTTAACCACACAAAGGCAATAGCCACCGTCTTACTTGACAGTGAATGTAGCTAAGATAAAGTTTGGATGGCGAATTTTCTTAGGAAAATTAAGGAGACCACCAGCACGTCGGAGTATGCCAAATTCCTCCAGTTATTTTTCGGTGTTCGTTGAAGGAAAACGGTCGGAAATTAAAACTCAAATTTCCGGCCTTCTCCAGAGATTAGTGTTGTTGTCTATTTTGTCACAATACATATCAACGACATTCTCAGCGCCCTACGCGAGCAAATCGACTAATTCGCTGATAATACGGCTTGGTGACACGAGACATACATTCGTCATCCCTAAGGCCTATTGGATCTTGCTTGCAAATGACGCCGAAAGAACAAAATCAAATTGAACGCAGAGAAGACGAACGCGGTTTACTTCAGAAAGAAATAGCCTTTATTACGTGACACGCTACGATTAGAAATCAAGAATATCTCGTTGAGCCCTGTTGTCCGGTACCTGAGGTTAAATGTAGACAAAGATTTGTTCTTCCACCGACAAGTGAAGTAGTACGAACAGCTATTGATAGCTAGGAAACCCATCAAATATATCACTCTTTTTCTGAGTAGTGAACGAAGAGTATTTACTAAACAGACTATGCAAGAGTACGGCACAACCAAAGAACTCTATGACAGTACTGTCTCGGTCTTAATGCGTCAAAAAGTGGTCCAGAATAAATATTGAGAGGGAACTGATGCTCGAGAATCACAGCACTCCATCAAGAATCCCATATACATGTCAGAGACAGGATAGACCAGATCAGTGGGACCATCAGACACCTGGAACATTCATGCACAACGAATCCACGTCCATGACACGTATTCAGAGTTCGTAAGATGTAATCCACTTGGCATAAGATAAATTTAGAACAAAATTATGGAAAGTAGGTTTATGGATCCCTGTCCCTTTTGAAACAAGTGAACACGACCCTCAGCTCTTACCTCTTACACATAATGATGAAGACAAGGTCGCCTGCAGGTGGTGGGATCTCACACACACTCGGAAAAGAAGTGTGTGTTGGAACAGGTATCTGTGCCCACGCAGCACTTAATGTTTTCAAATATAATAACACATATTTAATCGACGTGGCTGTAACAAATGTTGCAATTTGCAAAGTGAAATAAATTAAAATTGGTTTTTCTTGCCTTTTTATTATGTATAATCTCGTTCATATTTGATACTGCAGGCCCAAGCTGACCGGTAAAGTAATACGTGGTACGTTAAGTTCATCTGTATTATAAATTTCTGACAGCACACCGTGGACATAAAAACTGGTTCTAGCTCACAGCTTAAGAGCTATGAGCACTTTTTCATCTTTGCTACGGTGAAACACATGTTTTCTACTGAACAAGTGCTCATAGCTCTTAAGGTACGCGTTTAAAGGCTCAGTCGTAACATACCATCTTTTTTTCTTGTTTCGGTATACACTACCTCCTGCCAAAACTTGGGAAGCAAAGAGGTTGCAGTAGAAGAGGTCCACTGTCAGAGGTATGAGAAAGATTTTCGTTTATAACTTTCGATTCGCTCGTTTCCAGACCAAGATCCCTTTCCTGAAGTTGGTATATTTGTTCTTCCCCACCATTCCTGAGAGTTTTTAACATCATCACGGAATCAACTTATATAGTCAGATAAGACGCCATAGACTGGTTTACTGTTGATCTGCGTACTTTTTTTTATCGAAGATTGAGAGGAATATGATACAACTTTTCATATTTTTGTGCACTATCCTGTTACGCAGCATATTTTAATGCCTTATCTGTAAAGATGGCTCACCAATTTATTTTGTAATTGATCATCAGCTATACTATTTTGTCACTTTTACCCTTCACTTTTTTTCTGTACCCAAGTTCTTCGCGCGTTTCAGTACGCACATCTTTCTTCAGTTTGACAATAGAGCGTGGCTGCATGGGTGAAACGAGCAGGGTTTCTGACATTGTGAAATTATTACTACTTGACGCCTTTGTAAATTTAAAGTACTCTGATAGCCATTAATTCGGCACCACCAGGAAGGACAGAGAACATTTTCTGCCACTATAGCTCCAGTATATTAGGACACGTTTTCGTACAACGGATCCGAAGGTGGTCACTGTAGACCGAAACCGGTAGTCTGATAACAAAAAATTTCTGACCATTGACATGAAGTACACGAAATTTGTTCCATATTCGGGTCACTGATCAATTCGCGACCATGTCACAGCTTGTGGAACATTTTATTATTAGGTGTATACAGTGTAGTACGTAGAACACGTAATTAAATTTTGGGTGATTTAGGATCTACAAGGTGGTAAATTTGGTTCGCAGAGCTGCTACCACTGGCAGCTGAACCGGCTCTAACTACGTTGAGCATCGAGTAGAAATGACTCATGTGACATTACGTCTTCAACAACTATAGCAGCAGGCAAGTCGTCGTGTGCCAGTGTCTCGCTGTCCCATTACGAGATGTTTCCAGTGGGTGAAACACACTGATGAGCCAAAACATTATGACCTTCTACTTAATAGCTTGTTTGTCCGTCTTTAAAGTGAAATACGTCACTATGGAGGTATGTGGCATTAGATGCCTACCAACAGATCATGTAATTCGCGTAAATAACGGCCGCTGATTTGCGTATACGGTAATGGTGCCCGATAACGAACCAGATGGTTTCCACAGGATCAACATCAGGCGAATTTGGTCCCCGAGACATCAACGTGAGCTCACTAGAATGCTCCTCAAACCACTGTAGTACGGTTCCGGCTCCGAAACACGGACAGTTATAAGCTGAAAGATGATATCACCGTCGGGAAGGCATCAAGCCCGAAGGAATGCAGGTGGTTCAAAGCTGTCAACGACTCTCCGGTTACTACCACAAGTCCCATCAAGTACAGGAGAATGTCTCTCATAGTATAATACTGCTCCCTACCTGCCTAAGTCCGTGGCGCGCTGCACGTTTCGAGCTGCAGTTCACTTCGATGACGGCGTATGTGAAGACGACCATCGACCTAGTATAGCAAAAATGGCTCACCAGAAGAGCCGACATCTTTACATTGATCGACGGTCGAATCCCATTGGTCCCATGCCCACTGCAGTCGTAACTGAAGATGTCGTTGGGTCAACATGTGAAAACGTAGCAGTGGTCGGCTGCAGAGCTCCATGTTCAGCAATGTACAGTGAACGATGTGCTCCGAAACACTTGTGAGCCGTGTTGCGGCTCTCGTTGGTGCCGTTGGTAGGTTGGCATCTTGTAATAGGGATAGTAGCATCTCGTTTTCTTCTTGTGTTTACTGGCGCCACTATGTTTGCTAGCGTTGTCTGTCCACAAGTGGCAGCAGCAGCGGTTATCGATACTTAGTACCGTGATACTATCTTTGGAAGGACATCAAGTGTTTTCCGGGTCGGAGCGTGTCGGGCAGTTCGGTTGGAACGGCGCAGTAGTGACGTCCAACAGCGTGAGGACATGACGGGACTGCTGGCGGCACTGCCAGATCGAGGGTCTGTAGTTGCGGGGGCGACAACCTCGTTCTCTACCAGACTCAGGACGTTTGAGTGAACATTAACCCAGTATTGAAACCTCAACTATTCTGAGATCACGCCATTTGTTCGCGCGTTGCTGCTCACAGGGTCGCTGAGACGAAGAACAACGAGTGGAGTGTTTGGAGTTGGCGAAATTTATTAGCCGTCCACCACCTTTTATTATTAATCATTGCATTCCTCGTGTTTATTGATGAAGTTTAACCAATGGTATTTTTCTGCCTAGTGGCTGCTAACGCCCCAGTTACCTGCCCTGGAGGTTAGCTTATTTTCGAGGATTGTACCTTTCCTCTCCTTGCCGCTGCTGTCCGGTAAGGCGTGTTGTTCGACAGCCGCCTTGATTGTGGTTCGGATATTTGTTTCTTTTGGACTACTTTGGTCGCAGTGGGTCCATCGGCTTCAGGATGTTCTAAACACCGGATTCTGAAGACGCAGTACTGTCCGCTGGTTCCGCCTTGCCTGGGTTATTCCGTCGTTGTATTGGTTATCAGATGTTAAGTAGATGTTGCAAGAGTGTTGGGCTGCGTTTAAACTGTCACTAGTTTGAGTTGCCATCCGTTTAAGTGAATACAACTCTTGGCTGCCTGTCTCTTCATTTACGAAGTTGAGCGACTTTCCCAGGTCGATCCATGGAGCACTGTCTGAGGCCCACTTCTCTCTTCATTTGATCAGATTGTGATGATTGTCAATAAGGCCTTCAGCCGTGAATGCAATTTATCTTAAGAATTTTTAATGAGATAGTCCTTGGCTCACTTGTGAGGTTGTCTCTTAATATGATTGTCCTTTTTTATAATATTTTAGTAAGAATTTGCTATCTAGGCCTTCAGCCATCAAATGGGTTTTGAGTTATTACTATTGGGGCCTTCAGCCGACAAATAATTTGAATTTCCGGTCAATAAGGCCTTCAGCGGCGAATGCAAGAATTTTTAATTAGATATTGTCTTAACAGTCAAATTCGATAATTGTTCCTTATTGTCAACCTTATATGCAATTGTTTCTGAATAAAGTGTACATGATTTAAAAAAACAAACTGAACAACCAATGGTAACTGAGTAAGGCCCCATCCACACCAAAATCTGCGTTTTCCCTAAGTAAACACATCTCAACTTGTGTCTCACCAGCATTGTGCTCATTTGTTTGCACGGATCGCCGTCTATCCTACTTTACAGAGCAGACAAGCTTCTGGACCCGACGTTGTGCGAAGACTCGTGGACGTCCAACCATTTAGCACTAGTGGTAGTTTCACTGTTGTTCTACCTCTTTCTGTAGATGCTCGCCACAATAGCACGTAAAGCCGGCCGGAGTGGCCGAGCGGTTAAAGGCGCTACAGTCTGGAACCGCACGACCGCTACGGTCGCAGGTTCGAATCCTGCCTCGGGCATGGATGTGTGTGATGTCCTTAGGTTAGTTAGGTTTAAGTAGTTCTAAGTTCTAGGGGACTTATGACTACAGCAGTTGAGTCCCATAGTGCTCAGAGCCATTTGAACCATTTGAATAGCACGTAAACATTCGACCACCTTCGCCGTTTTCGAGATACTCTTTCACAGGCTCTGCGTGATAATAATTTGCCCTTTGTCAAAATCGCTTATATCAATGCATTTCCCATTTTGCACCCCTTATCTTCGCTAGGGTGATCCCCCATCCGTGTCTGTTCCGCTTACATACTTTTGTTACCGCGTCACGTGCCCGTAATGACGCCAGGCGGCATCCAACTTCGCGGTGGGCAGTGGCCGTAATGTTTTGGCTGATTAGTGTAGCCGGCCGATGTGACCGAGCGGTTGTAGGCGCTTCAGTCCGGAACCGCGCTGCTGCTACGGTCACAGGTTCAAATCCTGCCTCGGACATCGATGTGTGTGATGTCCTTAGGTTAGTTAGGTTTAAGTAGTTCTAAGTCTAGGGGACTAATGACGTCAGATGTTAAGTCTCACAGTGCTTAGAGCCATTTGACCATTTGATCAGTGTATGTAGAGAACGTGAAAGACGTGGAAACTGGTGAACGCTCTCTGTACCGAGGTACGTCGTGGATCACAGACAAAATGTGGTCTTCCGTTATCTAGTTGAAAGTTAATGTCGAGTTGAGTGAGTATCCAATGCAATTCGATACAATGAAGCCGGGTGCTGAGTCTCTGTGATGAAACAAATTCAGTCTGGCCATGACCGTTTCCGTTTCCTCAGAACCTCCTCACACGGTATGTCCACTGTGATGCAATACGCAAAAACAATACTACCGTTAAAAGACAGTGTGGTTCCACTCCTGTGGGTGATTTGTCTTTTGGTGCACCACTGCATTGTCGGCGCATTCCATCTTCGCTGCCGCCTCAAGTGCAACCGGAACAATGGTCCCCATGGTGATAGTCCGGGGGAGCTCCAGGAGTCACTGCATTGCCTGCGTCAATTCTTGTCTCGCTGCAAACAAGACCATTTAATGACTGGGGGTGGGTGAAGTGGCTGTACAGGCTGCGCGGCCCGGTTCTCGAGCGTGTGTCTCGCGGAGCCGCTGCTGTCCTGCGCGACGGTGTTTATGCCATTCCTGAACCGCTCCATTGCGTATTCGTATGGCAGGCGTGGGATCTGCAACATCGGAAACAGCCACATCCTGCAACGACGAAGCACAGCATCAATGCGGAACGATCCTTCCGCTGTCGAACAGACGCATGATGATAGACGCCTGTTTTCTTGCACGAGCCATTAAACAATCTTCTCATAAAAAATACTCAGATTTATGAATGGGGGACCCGCTGAGTAATGTTTTACAATTGGTGTTACTTGAGCCGTGCACGGCTAACGTTTATCCCATTCATTGTTTGTCATTTTCTATTACGGTACTGCCGTCTCGTTTTCTTATTCCATTTACTGGCGTCACTAACTTCCTGCCTTACTTGTCCGTGAGCGGCAGCAGCAGCGCGTATCGATAAGTACACTGTCGTGGAGCGACCGATAGTATTTCCGGGTCGTCGTGTGTCTGGCAGTCAGTCGGAGATGGACCAGCAGGGCAGTCGGGACGCAGCAGCAATGAAGTCGGGCGATGGAGCGTCGGTGAGGCGCCGACAGCCAGTGCTCGCGACCGCTGCCAACACACATGAACTGTCCGACGGAGGCAGATTGGAGCGGGACGACAGTTGGTTGGTCGTTCGGTCGGTCGTCTCGTCGGCCGATGTATATTTAGCCCTTTCACCGTTTTCGGGCCTGGGCAGTTGGTCGGTTGGTGTGGAGCAGCGAGGAAATCTCGGCGACATGTAGATTGACCGGGCCCGCTGGCATTCTCTATGCGGTGTTGGAGTGTGTGGTGTTGTTCTGATTGCTACGAGATTCGTGGCTCACCGATCCTGGACATGAAAGTTGAGTTTTGACTTAATCTACCAGCAAGTCAAAACTGTTCACATTGTGTCGTTTGGAGTTCGTTGTCGGCTGTTGGGATATTCCCGCGAGCAACAATGTGTGTTTTCAAGTTGGCAAATTCTAGCCACCCTCTGGTGGAGTTTAGGTGTACTTGGTTATTTGAATTGAAGTGTATCAGCGGTATCTTCTGCCTTGTGCCGTTAACGTTCCGGTTACCTGCCCTGGCCGTTGACGTAAATTCAGGCAGTGTATTTTCCTCATTGTGTTGTGGCTGTCCAGTATGGTGTGTAGTTTGACAGCTCAATGTATAATTGGTTGTGGGTATCAATACCTTCTACGTTGTTCCATTGAACTCCCTGTAGTGTGCTGGTCGGGTGAAGCGGAGGTTGTCTTGTCGGTGGGTCCGTTGACTGTCTGTCGGTTGGGTTGTCGTCGGATCGACAATGGTTGGGCCGACTGCCTGTTTCACCTAAGCGAGCGCTAGTGTTTGAATTCCAGGTCGGCCCTCGAAACTTCTGAGCGCCCTTGGTTGTACTGCCTTTCTTGTTTGTTCTTGTTGTTTGTACTTGTATAGTGGATTGTTAGATTAAGGTTGTTTTGCCCTTAAGGCTTCAGACTGTTTGGGCCTCCAGCTTAATGTAAGAACTGTTTTACGTAAAGTCTTTTGCATTTTTAAAATTAATGTTATTGAGTGTTGGGCCTTCAGCCGTATTTGAATGTAAGTTGTTTTGCTCTTAAGGTGTCAGATTCTTGGGGCCTTCAGCCTAATTAAGGAACTGTTTTAAGATAAGGCTTTGGCTTTTAAATTCCTGATTTTAGTTGAGCTTTAAGTTATCGGCTTTCAGCCGTTTTTAAATTAAAGAGGTTTTGCTTTTAAGGCATGCGATTGTATGGCACATTCTGCCGCTAATTAAGTTCCAAAACTAAAACTGTGTTTTTTTTAAGTTTTCTTGGCTCTTGTAATGTTTTATCAAATAAAAGTTTGTATGTTCGAGTGTAACTGACAGACGCTTATTTTGGCCCCTTTCCACAACTTAAACTACCTGTCCTGCCCTGCAGGTTTAGAAGGGCGTCTCATTACTCTTTCCCATTTTATTATTACCTTGAAATACTAATCGTTTGCACATTCACTTCACTACAAATTGACGTCTTTTGCAGGTTACATTCATCATGGTGCAATTTTAATAGATAGCAGTGCAATTTTATCTTTAACCATTTTAAGAAGTATACTAACAACTTTTCTGCTGAGCACCCCCAAACCTCTGAAGACATACACAAAAACTAAAAAAATGCGTTTCCTTGGACTTGTAAATTTTTAGAAATGCGTTAATCCTCCCCAAAGATATGTGATATGTTAGATTTTGCAGCGTCAATGGTCTGAGGAGTGGAAGTGACTGGGGAGTGTGGGAGCCGAACTATGAAGTAATGAGCGCTATCGACAGGGGATGTCAAATTGACTCCATATTGATTTCCAGAAGACTTTCGACACCGTTCCTCACAAGCGTCTTCTAACCAAACAGCGTGCCTATGGAATATCGCCTCAGTTGTACGACTGGATTCGTGATTTCCTGTCAGAAAGGTCACAGTTCGTAGTAACAGACGGAAAGTCATCAAGTAAAACAGAAATAATATCCGGCGTTCCACAAGGAAGTGTTATAGGCCCTCTATTGTTCCTGATCTATATTAACGACATAGGAGACAATCTCAGTGGCCGTCTTAGATTGTTTGCAGATGATCCTCTCATTTACCGTCCTGTAAAGTATTATCGCGAAGTAGGGGGGGAGAGCGCCACCGACATAGTACCTGAATTGGAGTGGCAAAAATTAAAGCAAAGGTGTTTTTCGTTATGGCGGGATCTTCTCATGAAATTTAAATCAGCATTTTTCTCCTCCGATTGCGAAAACATTCTGTTGGCACCCACCTACATAGGGAGAAATGATCATCACAATAAAATAAGAGAAATCAGGGCTCGTACAGAAAAATTTAAGTGCTAGTTTTACCGCGCGCCGTTCGAGAGTGGATAGGTAGAGAGACAGCTTGAAGGTGGTTCATTTAACCTCTGCCAGGCACTTTATTGTGAATAGCAGAGTAATCACATAGATGTAAATATTTTAGAAGTCAGTACTATTGTATTATCAAGCGCAACATAGGTTTAACTCGCATTTTTTTTATACATAAGGAATGATACAAGGATTTTGATGGCCACCAAGAAATTCTGGAGAATGTGTATCCATATCTCCGATCTGCACTGCAGCGCACAGAAAAACAGTTTTGACGAATGATTCCTTTTAAACTAATATAATCGCAAAAAGGATTGATATATAGAAACTAATTTCATCTTAGAAACGATAACTAATTAAGTATAAAATTTGGTTGTTAGTTTAATTGGGGAGGCGGCAAAATTGCATTGTGAAAGCTACGGAACTGCAGATTTGAGCATCTCATATTAATTCCGTCGAAGGGGAAAGGTTCGGGAACATGAAGCACCGTTTCTTACAAAATATGGCTCTAAGTTACTGAGAGACTGTGTTTATGAACAACCAAAGACAAGAATGCTACCACTTTATAGTCGTTGCCTACTACATAAAATGTACTGATTTGTGAGAGTTGCGTTTGTATAAGATTTATAAATATTATTATGCTCTCAAGTGGATAATGTTCAGATAGAAGCGAGTAGAGACATGTTGCATAAATGCTTTGTGAGATGTCGCGGTCATTTAGTTGCACTATTACAATACTTTGTCTTGACCACAGATTTCATCCACAGATTTTATTGACTGTACATGTTTATTGACTTTACACGTTTTCGATTTGTGCCATTTTCAATAGCTCAGTACCATACGGACTGACAAATAGCAAAATCAATCTGTGGAACATATTTAGATATACAGTATCTTGTCAGTCTTAGTGTCATGAGATGAAACTAAGTTTGCAGTTATATCTCACGACATGGAGACTGACGAGACAATCTGTATCTAAATACGTTCTATAGAGTCATTTTTGCTATTTGTTGGTCTGGAAGACGGTGTGTGTAATACATTAAATCTGTTGAAAATGGCGTGACACCGAAACGCGTAAGGTGTAACTAAGTCAAACAAAACTGTGGTCGAGACAAAAGTGCTATTACACGGTCCAGTAAAGTTGGTGTGACCATCGTCTAGGTTCGACGTCAACGTGCGATAACAGACGGCAGGTGGTAGCACTAGCAATGGAGGGTATATAAAGTGTATCTAGGGGTGCGGAAAACAGCGTAGTCGTTGTCGTAGTGCGGAAACGGAGCGATTCATCTGCCGCCCAAGAGAGCATGATCACTGGCTTTCGAGCAAAGGGTGGAAGCAGTGCTGGGAAGACTAAGTTAGTGAACAGTTCGCGTGCCGCCGTGGTTAAACTGTACTGTGCATGACAAAATTGTGCTATCCAAGACTGGTAACTGTGGTGCACTATTGGTCTTAGAAGGTAGGTATATGAAGATGGTAGTCTGGCGTGAGGTTGGTCGCTTGACGGCGCGTTCGGCGCGGGCCCGCCCGTTTCCGGCGCGCCGTAAGGCACGGAGGCTCGCACTGGGGTGTATCGCTTCTAGTCGGGCGTGCCGCGGCAGTCCTCACAAGGGGAAGTGATGGGTCTCATACAGCCTCTCCTTCCCAAGTGGCTCTTTCCGCCTTCCCGTGGTGCCAGATGTTAAGCTTGGCATTCTGCCTTGCAACAGAAGGGAGAGTTGCGACCCAACCCGATGCGAAAGCGAAGAGTGCGTGATACAGGGGGAGCTGTGTCGAGGAACCGAACATCAGTCCCTTTCTGTTCGCAGGGCACAGACCAGCAGGTGCTCTGCATGCCGGCGACCTCGTTTGTCGGCGTGGGATCACGGCGCGAGTCGGCAAGAGTGCTTCGCCGCGCCCCTGGGTAACTAGGGCGTGTTCTGCCAAACCCAGGAGGTGGTGACATCGCCTGGGCCAGGTTAGCTGGGTCCAGACTGCTGAAAGACTGGGTGACCGGCCCACCACCTGAGTAGGAGTGGTCCTTGGTCGAGAGGTGGAAGCTCGGGCAAGTAGGCGGGGAAGGGCGAGGGGTGCAGCCACCTCTCCAGAGTGCGGGGTGCGCTTGCCGAGGAGCGTCGGGTGAAATCGTCGATGACGGGGCCACCGATGGGGACCAGTGCGCTGGCGACGGCACGCTGAACCCTGCAGTTCGAGAGTGCCCTTGGCCTTGGGGCGAGGCCGGTGGGCGAGCTGCATTCCTTGTGTCCCCCCCCCCCCCCCCCTGCCAGAGGAGCCGGTCCGGGGCAAGAGTCGGGCTCCCAATCCTTTTTTTTTCGCTTGTCGACAATATGGCTGACACAGAGACAAGCGATTCATGTGCGCCTTCGAGGGCTTCTTTGCTTACTGTTCCCTCCCCATGAGGGGGCCCGGGGCAGACCGAGGAATGCATTAGTGAGAGGCATGCCAGGATCACACAATACCTGGAAGCCAATATGAAAAACGGTAAGATAAGCCAGGCTGCGATCATGACTTTGAAAAATGAACTCGCCTCCTGGGCCATTGCTCGTGTGAAGCTCGAGGGGCGGGTCGAAGAACTACAAAAGGAAAATGAAAGGCTGCACAAGCAGCCAACAAAATCATGGGCTGGTGTAGTCGCTCAAACTACACTTAAGAGCCAAACTACAAGGGATACCATAGTTAAAGTATCACAAAGACCGGACACTGCTGTCTTTCTGAGACCATTGCCCGGTCAAGACACTAAGAAAGTGCAAGAAACTTTCACGAAAATGATCAATCCTGCAAAGGACAAAATCAAAGTGAACAAAGTCAAAGCTACAAAGAACGTAGTAATAGTCGATGTAGCAACAGAAGATGACAGAAATAAAATACTAAATAATCAGAAACTGTGCAAAGCTGTAAAATGTGAACCCCCGAAAAAGAGAAATCCGCTTGTGATTATGTGTGATATACCAGTCACATTCGACAATAATGAACTTCATGAAACTATCCGAAATCAGAACTTTGACGATATAAGTACAGATGATTTCAAGAATGAATTCAAACTGAAATTCAAAACGGGACCAAGAGACAAAGACGTTGTTCATCATGTGGCGGAAGTCTCTGGTCAGATGTGGAAGAAACTAACCTCAATGGGTAAGATTTACATTGGCTTCCACGCCATCAATGTGCGGGCCTTTTTGGTGGTACCTCGCTGCCACAATTGCGGCGATCTTCATCACGTGCATAAATACTGTGAAAGGAAGTCGGCTTGCTCCAGGTGTGGAGAAGAAAATCATATCAGAAACAACTGTACAAGATCTGCAATATGTATCCCCTGCACAAGGAGGGGCAAAAAGACTTGCGGTGCCTCTGGTCGCAACTGCTCAATGTACAGGATGCTGGAACAGAGGTTAATATCGAGAAATGACTATGGCTGAGTCTATTACGGCACCCAGGATGCCTAAAAGAAAATCCCCATGCAAGAGGAGAAGGGATGCGGCAACACTTGCAGAAGGAAGAGATGGAAGGAGGGGAATGAAGGATGCGTGTGTCCAAACGGACCCACAGGAACAAGCGGCAGCCCCCTCTCCCTATTGCTGGGGATCGCGAACGCCAGGAAATCAGGCAACTCGAGACAGGCGTCCTGTAGCAGTGGGCCGACCAGCATTTGTTCAAGGGAGTCCTGTACTGGAACCGCCGGTGCAGGTCAACACAATTACGAGTTCAAACACAGAAACAACAAATAACACCAATGTCAGTACTGACTCGAGACAACCAACAGCTGTGACAACAGTGGTTGATCCGGTCAGAATATATCCCACTCTTGAACATTCTCTACAACTATCCCGCCTGGAGGAGCCGGCTGTCCTGACCAATGCACTGCGACATCTAGTGCGGGTAGGACATAGATACGGGTGTAAGGTCACCTTCTCGGCCATGGAGGCTGCTGACAGGGTACAACTAAAGACCATGAATCTTCCCACCAACTTCGGCGCCCTGCGTGACCTGGTAAAAAAGGTGTTTGAAAGAAGAAATGAAACCTTCTACTTAAACGATATCAGTCCGTCCTATCTAATGGGAGAATAGCTTACGATTGGACGAAAACCTTCCCAGAATCATACGTAGACACATATTTCCCATGAGTACAGAAATACAGATAGGGCAGCTGAACGCACACAACAGTAGGCTGGTCATGCAGGAGCTTCGGAGAGTGGTGGAGGAGAGGAGCCTTGATGTGCTCTGTTTGCAGGAGCCATACTCTCTTGCGGGGAATGTAGCTTTCGCTGCCATGAGTTGGCACGTAGTAAGTTTCGGGGACGACCCGAAAGCCACCATTAAAATAACTAATAAGGCGCTGCGGGTAACAGTGCTCTCACATCTTTCGGACGATCACTGCAATGTTATTGAACTTCAGTCACCAATTGTCGTCATATACTTAATAAATATGTACTTTCAGTACGGTACAGACATTGAAGTGTACCTCGACCAACTCACGCAGTTGGCAACGGTGCTGAGGTGCAGAAAGGCAGTTGTGGTGGCGGACGTGAATGCCAAATTCCTCCTGTGGCACAGTGGCACTCGAGATGAAAGAGGAGGCAAGCTGGAAGAGACTATCATGTCTCTACAACTTCTCATTGCCAACAGACCAGGAAACCCCCCACCTACACGGGAGGGGGAGGAGATGGAACCAACATTGACATTACGATGATGATAGCCAACATCATTGCCAATGTACTGAACTGGATTGTTACTGACGGAGACACAACCAGCGATCTCAACCTGATCACATTTACAATCTCAAATCGGGAGTGCCACTGGGACATAGGGTGGGAAGTACAACTAAACTACAACAAGACCAACTGGGAGCGCCTTGCAAGAGAGTCTGACGCCCCGACATGGCCAGAAGATGAGGATGATGTTAATAAACACGCCGAAGATCTGGTGGGCGCTCTTACCAGGGCGGTAAAGGCTGCTGTACCAACCAGGAGGAGAGCCGTTGCGGCGTCTCCATCACCATGGTCTGCAGAGCTAGGGCAGATGCGTCAGTCTGTCAGGAAGGTGAGGAGGTATTACCAGCGAAGTGTCGTCTGGGAAGAAAAACAGAGATGGCTACAAACGTACAGAGAAGCCAAAGAGCAGTTTCGGAAGGAACTGCGAGCAGTCAGGTTGAAAAGTTGGAAAAAATACGTGCACAGCCAATTGGCTATGGATCCCTGGGGCACTCCTTACAAAATAGAAAGGGAAAAAATCAGGTCGCCAATGGTGCTCTCCACTGTCAGGGATGGAAACCGGATGACTGGGTCTTGGCAGGAAACTGCTGAGATCCTCCTCCACTCCCTCCTCCCTGATGACAAAGTGGAAGAGGACACAGAAGAACAACGCCTAATTAGGCAGGCTATGCAGGCAGAATACCAGAATAACACCATGGTCTACCCTTTCTCAGAAGAGGAAGTGGCAGCACACATAAAATCACTAAAGAAAGGAAAGGCCCCGGGACCAGACGGCATCATCGCGGAGGTGGTGCAATACCTCGCTCCTCAACTGGTGACACCTTTAGCAAGAATTTACAATGAGGCCCTGCGCCTCAGAACATTCCCCACAATCTGGAAACAGGCCAACGTCGTAATCATCAAAAAAGGGCAGGACAAAGACCCGAAAGAAGTAAAGTCCTATAGACCTATTTGTCTGTTGGACCTGTTAGGCAAATTGCTGGAGAGGTTACTAGCTGACAGACTGACGGCACACCGAGTGCTGTGCGGGATGAGTGACAGACAATTCGGTTTTCGGCAGGGGCGATCTGCATGTGACGCAATTGCCCTCGCGGCCGAGGTCTGTGGGTCGTCTCCGCACAAGTACATAGTTGGCATCATGGTGGACATCAGTGGCACCTTCGACAACCTATGGTGGCCTTCGCTCTTCTCCTGCCTGCGGGAGAAGGAGTGTCCAGGGCCGCTATACGGCTGTCTTAGGAGCTATTGCATGGAAAGAGAGGTCTGGCTATCGTCCCCTAGCGGGCGAATTGGTAAGAAAATCACGAAGGGGTGTCCACAGGGCTCTGTCCTGGGGCCACTCTTTTGGGATATAAATACGGAGCCTCTCCTGGAGAGCTTGGAGAACAGTGTGGATGTGCTAGAGGCGATAGCTTACGCAGACGACCTCCTTCTGCTGGTTGGCGGCCGGAGTCGTGAAGACCTTGAACCCAAAATCAATAGGACACTAACAATTCTCACACAATGGTGCCAGAACACGAGAATGACCATTGCATCTAACAAGTCGACATATCTATTACTGAAAGGCCAATTGGCCAGGAATCCAACTGTAAGAATCGAGGGCTCACCAGTGCTCACCAGTGATTCGGCGTCGCGAGGCCCGGTATCTAGGAGTGATAATTGATGAAAGGTGGAACTTTGCCGAACATATTGAAACTGCAGCACAAAGATCATTAGAAGCCCTAAACAGTTTGATCATGATAGGACACAGTAGATATCATCCTCCACCAGAACTCATAAAGTTATACCATAATACCATTCTTGTTTCCGTCGTGGGTTACGGATCTGGAGTGTGGGCACACAGGGTCACGAGGGTCGTGCCCGCTATGGCTGTGAGGAGGGTGCAACGCAACATGCTTCTATGCTCCATTGGAGCATACAGAACATCTCCGGGAGGGGCACTACTAACGCTCATGGGGGTGTGTCCCCTGGACATTAAAATCCGGGAACAGGCAGGCTGGTACTGGGTGAAAAGGGGAGATGTAGAAAAGACTGAGAGCATCTTGGAAGTGCGGGTGGGGCACAAGTTTGCAATTAAGAGGAGAGGAGAAGAGCTATGGCAAGAACTCTGAGACGCAGAGGCAACAGGCCGAAGGACTTACCAACTGCTCCCAAACATCAAAGAACGCCTCCAACTTTCGCATTTCCAACCGAGCAAGGGACTGTTGCACTTCCTCACAGGTCATGGACCGTATCTGGCATATCTTTGTCGATTCGGGAAATGGGCTACCCCCTCGTGTGACTGCGGAGCCGAATAGGGTACTCCGGATCACGTGATCTACGAGTGCCCTATCTTCGATGACGTAGCCAGTGATCTAAGAAACCAGCTACCAAACAACAACACATATCAGTTAATCAGAGACCCTACCACATTCGACATAATAAACCGCCTTGCCAGCGAGGTATCAGCAAAGGTCCTGCGAGAATATCGAAGGGAAAATACATGAACCACCAGATATGACATGACTTAAGGCGACCCATCCCATTCCACCGGGGCGTGGATTGGCCAATCGCTGTGACGGTAGGAATCCGCTACACTCTGGAACAGTTGGAGGGAGCGCCAACACCCGAATTTGACAACTGCGCACATATAGTGACCTAGTAGTTATTTAACCTTTCAAGTAGATAGTAGAAAGAACACCCCAAACAGAACCTGCAGCCGGCCGAAGTGGCCGCGCGGTTCTGGCGCTGCAGTCTGGAACCGCGAGACCGCTACGGTCGCAGGTTCGAATCCTGCCTCGGGCATGGATGTGTGTGATGTCCTTAGGTTAGTTAGGTTTAACTAGTTCTAAGTTCTAGGGGACTAATGACCTCAGCAATTGAGTCCCATAGTGCTCAGAGCCATTTGAACCAGAACCTGCAGCGATCTTCTAAAAGGCCAGCCCGGTGCCAGGGGCATGCCCACTGGGATTAGCTCAGTGGGCACGGCCACATAGTAGGTTTATATATAACAAATGGCACGCCTGTAACGCTGCAGGAAGTAGCCCTTAGATTAGTTAGTTAAGACTAGACATTAGATCTTACCCATTAAGAAACTAACTCATTATTTCCTGTAGCAAGTAAGCTCATTAACACCTAGAAATAGAAGTAAAAATGCTGCTAACATTAATAAAATGTAATGTAGATTTAAGACCCACTAATGTATAAGGTGGTGGGTTATGATGTATGAAACAATTGGATAGAATATGAAGATGGTATATGAAGATGGTATCTGTTCTTTCGGACATGCCCGAAAGAACAGATACCATCGATGACCATGCAGCTCTCTCAGAATGAAATGATAATTAAATCAAGACCCTAAGCTGCCGACAGGCGTTCATATACATCAACGGGGACAGTTGAAAATGTGTGCCCCGATTGGGACTCGAACCCGGGATCTCCTGCTTACGTGAGAGACACTCTATCCATCTGAGCAACCGAGGGCACAGAGAATAGTGTGAGTGCAGAGATTTATCCCTTGCACGCTCCCCATGAGACCGACATTCCCAACTTAATGTCCACGCACTACATTCGTTGTGCCCCTGCCCATTACACTCATTACTCGCGGCAGACAATCTTACCGAGTCCTTTAAGAGTTCGGGCAATGCGTGTGCATCCAGAACAGAAAAAGGTCAATGGCTGATTAGCCTTAACTATATATGAAGATGGTATCTGTTCTTTCGGACATGCCCGAACTCTTACGGGACTCGGTAAGATTGCTGCCGCGCGTAATGAGTGTAATGGCCAGGGGCACTACGAATGTAGCGTGTGAACATTAAGTTCGGAATGTGGGTCTCACAGGGAGGGTACAAGGGATAAATCCCGGCAGTCGCACTATCCTCCGTGCCCTCGGTGGCTCAGATGGATAGAGCATCTGCCATGTAAGTAGGAGATCCCTGGTTCGAGTCCCGGTCGGGGCACACATTTTCAACTGTCTCCGTTGATGTATATCAACGCCTGTCGACAGCTTAGGGTCTTGATTTAATTATCATTTCATTAGACTGTAGGGGTCAGCGACGGCTGCAGAGATGTGTACGGTCGAGTGGACGTGCAACTGTTAAGCAAACGACGGCCCACATGAAACAAGGGGCTACCAACAGTGTCCCCTCAATGACCGTCCAGCGAACGCTGCTGCGTATGGGCCTCCGCAGCAGGCGCCTGGTACACACCCACGCTGACTGCCGTTCATCGGCGACGAAGGCTGAAATCTGAACGCCAATACCGCAATTGGACGTCCACTGAACGGCGACAGGTGGCATTTTCAGATGGCTCACATTTTGTGCTGCATCGTACAGATGACCGTTGTCCTGTACGGCCATGCAGCTATCGTCGGAAGGGTCCAGGCCGGAGGACGGTACATTACGGTCTGAGGGATGTTTTCATGGCGTTTGCTGGGTGGTCACGTCATTATGGAAGGCACAGTGCATTAACACAAATGGGCATTTTTTCTCGGTGAACATGTCATATTCCTACATGCTGTTTCCTTTTCCTCGGCACGACGGTAGCAACCAGCAGGACAATGCAACATGTCATACAGCTAGCAGTGCACGTGCGTGGTTCGAAGAGCAGCAGCATGACTTTACCGTAGGCCCCCGGCCGCCAAACTACACGAAGTTAAAAAAAAAAAATCGAGAATCTGAGGGCCGCTTCGATCGAGCTGTTTGCACCATAGGTCCTGAACAGAGGAGCCTAACACAGCTGGTAAAGGCGCTGGAGTCGGCGTGGCTCCACAACCCCGTCGATACCTTCCACAACCTCACTCGCTTCCTGCACCCCTCACAGCAGTCCGCGCAGCAAGATGTGATTGTTCAGGCTTTCGACAGGTGATTCCATTAATGAGACTGGGCAGTGTATAACGCATGCGAGTACTTACAGTTTTTAACATTGGATGGTAAGACGAGAAAGAAATACAGATTTAGCATAAGAGACTAATGGTAGTATTTACAGCCGAGAGCCGTCTGGCAGTTCAAGTCTATGCTCCAATTTCTCTGATTTTTCTTCAATTATTTTTTCTTGGTTTTCTTAAAATTTTTGTGGTTTTGTGAAGTGATTAATTATTTGTGTTTAAATGTATTTTATTTTGTTTACTCAAAAGTTTTTCTCTTCCTTATTTATTCCCGTCGACTGACAGAGGTAAATGGCCCCCTAGCTGTCGATGGAGTTCAAATTCGAGCGTTATGCCTCGAAACCCTTTGTCCTCTTTAATTTCTTGTCCTATCGTCTGTTTGTCCTCAGATTTCTTTTGTAATTGTATTCCGTTGCCTATTGGCTACTCAGCAGTGGTTATGCTTGCAGCTACTCAGTGTCGTGTATCATACGAGGTTCGACAATAAAGTAATGAGACTGATGTGAAAAAAATGTTGCTTACCGTTTTAGTCGAGTTCAGTGTTGCCTCCTTCAAAGTAGTTCCCTTCTGATTGCACGCACTTTTTCCAGCGCTTCTGCCATTGATGGTAACGTTTCTGGAACTCCTGTAATATCCTCCAAGACCCTCGTTACAGCTTTTTGGACATCTTGTGTTGTTTGAAAATGGTGTCCCTTGACCGCTGTTTTGACTCTTAGAAATAGAAAAAAGTCGCACGGAGCGATATCTGGTGAATGCGGTGGCTGTGGTGGTACTGAAATTTGTTTTGATGTTAAAAATTGCTGTACTGACAGAGCAGTATGGGATGGCGCATTATCGTGATGCAGAATCCAATTATCAGCAATGTTGACACGGAGCAGGCTGCTGTGGCCGAGCGGTTCTAGGCGCTTCTGTCCGGAACCGCGCTACTGCTAAGGTAGCAGGTTCGAATCCTTCCTCGGGCATGGATGTGTGTGATGTCTTCAGGTTAGTTAGGTTTAAGTAGCTCGAAGTCTATGGGACTGATGGCCTCAGATGTTAAGTCCCATAGTGCTTAGAATCATTTGAACCATTTTGTTGGCACAAACATGAAGAACTCTTTTACGAAGTCTTTCTAAAATTTCTTTGTATTAATATTGGTTAACTGTTTGTCCAGGAGGCATCCACTCTTTTGAACAATTCCCTTGGAATCAAAGAGGCACACAAGCATGCATTTCACTTATGACTTTGACATGCGAGCTTTTTTTGGTCTGGGTGATCCCTTTGAGCACCATTGTGAACTTTGGCGTTTTGTCTCTGGATCGTACTGAAAAAGCCAACTTTCATCATCAGTGATAACACGGCTCAACAATTTTGGATTGATTTCCGTTTGCTCTAACAGATCGGTTGCCACATGTTTCTGTGTTTCTCGCTGTTGTGGTGTGAGAGTTTTGGGGAACATTTTTGCACAAATCTTTCTCATACCAAGATCTTCAGTTATTATTAGACGAACCGTTTCTCGATTGATGCTCAGTTCTTCTGCAATAATTTTCACGGATAATTTTCGATGAGATCGTACGAATTCACGCACCCTGGCCAAGTTGACATCCGTACGTGAGATTGATGGTCGTCCACTGCGGTCTTCATCTTCAACATTCGTTCGGCATTCACTAAACATTTTATGCCAACGAAAAACTTGAGCTCTTGACATAACCTCCTCTTCAAAAGCCTTTCTGAAGCTTACCGTAAGTTATGATTGCGTTTTCACCCAATTTAATGCAAAAAATGGCATACCTTCCCACAATATTACGTTGTTCCATTTTCATGGCAAGAGACAAAACCACATGTTAACTTATTAAAGCACAACTCAAGACTGAGCAGTTGTATCGATGTGCCGCTTGGACTAGAATCAGCTTATAGATCAAGGTCAAAGATATTGTGCCTACGCAAGCCTGCAGGGTTGCCACATCTTGCAAAGAAAATCTGTCTGATTACTTTATTGTCGCACCTCGTACAAGGTACGTCTGAAAAGTTTGGTGTAAAGTCTGAGAAAATAAAGGAAACAAGGGTTACAAACAAAATGCCTATACTGCTCTTCAAACTAATCACCATTAGCTACAACACACTTCTGACATCGGCTGTAAGATTGTTGAAACCTGTCAGCAAACGTTTCTTGTGGGACCGCTCCAAAACACCATAGTCATGCTTCGTTGTATATCCGCGTCCTTACAGAAGATGGAGACCTAATGCTACCAATACCAACCGGAGACCACGCGACAGTCAATGACATGATATTCATCGTCTTCTCCACCTCCTAAAAAAGTCGGCTGTCAAGTCTATGTTGATCGCCTAGTTCGACCGCAAGGGCGTGATACGTCATGAGTTTCTGCACGTGGGAGATGGAGAAGACGATGGACACAATGCCACTGACAGTCTTTTAGTCTCCGGATGGTATTGGCAGTACTAGGTCTCACCTCCTTTAAGAGTACGAATATCCAACAACGTGTGACCACGGTATTTCGAGCGATTCCGCAAGAGGCGATTGCTGACATTCCCTAATAGCTTTACCACCGATGTCAGAATTGTGCTGTAGGTAACGGTGATTGCTTTGAATGCTAGTAAAGATATTTGATCTGTTAACTGTTGTTGTCTTTATTTTCTGAGACCATTCACTGAACTTTTCGGACGCACCTTGTGCATTCAAAGAAGTTTGATACTAGCACACTGTTGTTGTTTAGTATACTGAACGATATTTCGACTGGGTACCAGCCCCTCACCTTCAGGTGAGTCAACGAAGACTGACGTAGACTCCCCCCGACCTGTGAATTTACTCGTATTAGCGCACACAGTTGACTCCGCGCGTGCGCTAATACAGATTGACCAAACTACCCGGCGGGCGGCGCCACTGCTGGAAGAACAGAGGAACTCAGCTGTTCTTAGGGCTGCCGTTCGCTCTGGCCTGCTCTGTCACTCTCTCGTCTTCGTTTGGGGCAAACTGTAGAAGTATGGTGTTCCATGCATTACGCAAGTGGAATCCGTTATCACGGTCTATCAGATTCTCTGCCATGCGTATTTCCACGGAGTTTTTGATATCGGAATTCCAAAAAGATATAATTCCTTAATTTCTTTATCACCGGGTAGTTAAATGTTGCATGATCGTATGTCAGTTGCCGCTAACAGTCACTGTTTTCTAGCCGAACACCGTTGCTTTGCCGTCCGCAATACATTAGCTGTCGCTCGGACGTGAAAAAACATTGCAAGAAATACGACACGAGCTAAACAAAACAACTGCGAAACAATGTATTCCTAGATTCAACAGATGTCACGAATGACACACTCATTGAACTCGGACCTTTCATTAGAGACCATAGTAGAGGAAACAAACATCACATAATTGTGCTGGGTACTGCAGAATGGTAGCATTGATCCTCAACATGAACGCCTTTCATAGAAGTCTGAGTGAATTTGTGTCATTACTGAAACAACGTTGTAGAAAACTATAAACATTTTTTCTGCTCGATGATAATACTGACTGCATTATACAGCCATCGGGATTGCTGTTGTAATCATTCAGTGCAGTAGTACTAGAAAAGTAACGAACACTCGCTTTGCGAAAGTGACAGTCTTCCTAAACAGGCAGTGCATTACGACTGGAGTGTCAGCTTGTGAGTTGTAAGCGTACCTTGTCTACTTGAGGAAATGGATGGAAGATAGAGAATGCAAAGAATATAGTCGTAATCACTTACTACTTCCCAGGAGGAAATCAATTCAGTAATGTTAATTTCTATTACTCTAGCCTGGTGTTGGAGAGAAACGCAAAGTTACACACGTTGCCCAAAGTAATTTTGAAAAGTCGAGTGCATAACGCGATCGGTCAGTCACGTTATGCTGTAAGAATAACTGAGTACCGGACTTCGTTTCTGAAACAATCCGTGTCCACTGGTGCGCAATAAAAGATCTGATAATTTACTAATCAGTATTTGGATCACATCAATTGCGGACGGGCTCCACGTCAACACTTTTGCGTTTCTTTCACAAATAGCTGTAAAAGATGCTGGTAATTACGACAAACTAATGCTTACATAAGTAAATCTGAAAGAAATTAATTTCGAGCTACCTAAATATATTTATTAGAAAAGCTGGAAGATAAAAGGCTACGTGAAATAGCAAAGCATTTCGTTGCTGGCACCAGGAAAAATCTGAAGTCTGCGCCTTCCTTTAGTATCACAGAAAGACTCATAAATACTAACATTTGTGGACTCTCTCATTCACACATTTCAAACACATAAAGAAAGAAATATTTACTGGTGGTCTTTCAAGCTGAATTATGTTGTCAGTACTATATCTAATCAAAAGATAACGAGGGAATGGCAAGGATTAATCATTTTCTTCACAGATAAAACGACAAGAAAATAAAAGAACCGCCACCATCCCAAAAGCGTGCAATACCTCCACGAGTTTCGGAAACGGTTGTCTGTTGCTTTGGTATTGAATGGTGAATGTTACGGTTTTGGGAAAGTTCATCGTCCGTCCGAAACTGTCACAGTTACTTACACATGTTGGTTAGATTCCTCCTAGCCGCCTCTGACTTATGGCGCGGAGCAATCGGCCGTCCCAAGTCTACGAATTCTGGAATCTTTGCGAACCAGTCCAGGAGTGTGACAGCTCTTAAATCTTCCTCAAACCGAAAAATTTGAGGAAGAAATTTCTATGAGTGTACGTATAGAGCACAGCATTGCATGGAAATGAATCATGGACTATGGGCAAAATAAAAAGGATGAGAATCGAAGACTTTGAGTTATTGTGTGGAACCTCTCGTTACATTTCAGGTCTTTCTTGAAACTAAAATTGATTCCAACTGGCCACGGACAATTCCCATATTTCACACAGAATAACGAATTTCCCTTTCAAAGGAGAAAAATTAATAAAAGAACAATAAGACCCAATGCAATAGAGTGTTAAATGTAGAGTAGCAAGGGGCTTTATTCAAAGGGTTTCGAACGAGCGCCCCTTTTGTTTCACAACTGCCATACAAACCCAACGCACATATTGTTGACGTCTTTAGCGTCTATGTGTCTTTGGGTCTGGGAGTCTTTAGTGTTTGACATTTTAGTGTCCGAGCGTTTGAGTCCTGAATATTCGTGTCTCTTAAGTTCATACGCCACTGCGCGAAATAGTTCACTTCATTGGAAGCCGGACTAATGAAAAGTAAATTTTGATTCGTTTGATGTACTGTCAAAAATACGAAAACCGACAGAACTGAGATAACGCTAATATCCAGCTAACATCTCAATCGATAAAATATTTTAGACCCTGTTTGGACATTTATTATCGTGTGACCATTCATAGTAGTGAATCGTATAAGCCCAGTTAAGGAAGAAATATAGTGTCCTACGATTTCGAACAGAATATCACGAGAAGTAAACCGTGTATTGGATTTTCTCTGGATGATAATAATAATAATAATAAAATAATAATACCACACAATATCCACCAGTACATCAACGCAATACAGCTACATCCAAACTTATATATACAACTACAGAAATCTGTAATTATTGATACATGTTCAATTACACGAAAGTTCCTAAATGCAATGTAACATACACCGTACAGTTAATAGGAAGTCACGCGTGATCAAGGTCCGCGTCACTTTCCATTTTTGACCAGACATAAGGTCTGAGACAGGAAAGAGAAATAATAATAAAACCCAGACATAACGTCTGAGAAAGGAAAGAAATAATAATAATTTATTCCATATTTATATTGAAGGAATAATTTCTAACCGACAAAACATCGTGCTGTCTTAAATGAGCCCTGTGACTGTTATTGATCTACAAGCCTCTCGCCTTATTTCTTCAGCAGCGTCATTCGGAAGTTTTAAAACACCTTGTTCAACGGCACTGATGAACTCCTTGATGGGCAAGGTCTCGGGAGTAGGCGCAAAATTAAGTCCCTTTTCTAACACTGACATTGCAGCGTCAATCAGTGGTTTATCTGTGAGATTAAACACAGTCCGTCTGCTAAATTTCTCTTCTTGCAATGACCGGTGTGTAAGACGTTGGAACTTAGAAGTTTGACGCGCTGTGATTTGCTGCCGCACCCAGTCCGAAAACGCCCAAGTAGAGCTGTCTACCCACTCCCAGGAATCCGCTGACAGACCCGACGAGATCTTCAGGTGAAGTGAGAGCAGGCTTCTGGAGACTTGGTCTAATACTCGTCTAGTATAACGGATTGTTTCTCTCACCAATGCCCTGCTTGCTCGTTGTTTAATTCTCCTGGCCTCCGCAGAGTCCACATAATGGGTAAACTTGGCGAAAGTTGGTGTAGTTTGCTGGTCCCGACATCTCAGTAAGAACGCGAGAGACCACAACAGTCTCTCCCTTTTGTTGCGGAGTTTATCGAACTCACGTACTGCGTTAACCATCTCCTCCCCGTAGAGGTACCAGATGTGCTGTTTGAGGCTTTCCCGGCGCTGCATCTGTTTGATAGGTTCTCGGGACTTACGCCGGATAATATTGTAGAAGCCGCACAATATTTCAGCGAGACAACTGCCCGCCATCTTCAGGTGCTAGTGTCGCGTCGCTGAGAAACGCGCCAATTTATATGCTGGCTTTCTAGAACAGCGCAGGCGCCAGCGGGGCATAATGTCATCGAAGACCAATCGTAGACAGCGTCGAATACCAGAGTCCTCTGCTGGAGAAACGGGTCGCGGTCTGCGGAAGCGCGCCGCGGCGCGGGAAATGCGGCCGGGAGCGACAGACCCCGTTCGCGCGTGCGAGGAGTTGGCGCGCGATTTAAGCATCTACGCTAAGGCTTCCCATCTGCGTTGACTCTGTGCGGTTGCTAATCTGTGGCTGACGATTCCTTAGTGCCGCCAAGGCTGGTTCCCAGGTTCTTATGCCTGCTACATTTTATTTTGGCAAGATGATGGACCTACTACAGGATACAGCGTATCGTCGACTCCAGAAAGATCCGACGGATGCCGTACAACGGAGGACATCCGCTCTCCTCAAATCCAGCCAACTTCCTGACCATCTGAAGAAGAGTTTAAGAGAGCGAGCGCCAGTTCCGCCACGACTTTATGGCCTGCCTAAGATACATAAGGAGAATGTTCCGCTTCGCCCTATCGTTAGTAATATAGGTGCCCCAACATACCATCTAGCTAAACATCTGGCTTCTCTTCTAAGTCCCATGGTGGGGAAATGTGAACACCATATTCGAAACTCAGAAGATTTTATACGGCGAATGAAGAACCTGCGTCCTGAATCTACAGACTTACTAGTGAGTTTCGATGTGGTTTCCTTGTTCACACGGGTGCCTCTGATGGACTCATTACAACTTATAGGAGCCAAGCTGGAAGGGGACGTCTTACACCTTTTCAAACATGTGCTTACCTCGACTTACTTTTTATTTAACATCCAGTATTTCGAGCAGACTGACGGTGTTGCTATGGGTAGCCCTTTGTCTCCAATAGTAGCAAATCTTTTTATGGAAGATTTCGAGGACAAAGCACTTCAGACGGCGGTTCTGAAGCCCAAATGTTTTTGGAGATATGTAGATGCCGCATGGGACAGCAACGCTTCCTACTTTCCTGGAACATTTGAACTCCATCCATCCAAGTATCTGTTTTACCATGGAGGTAGAAAAAGATGGTGAGCTCCCGTTTCTGGATGTTTTGGTGCGTAGAAAAGGAGACGGCTCCTTGGGTCACAGTGTGTTCCGGAAGCCTACGCACACAGACTTGTATTTACAAGCTACGAGCTGTCATCACCCCTCACAGCGCAGCGGTGTATTATGGACGCTAGTGCATAGGGCTAGAGCCATCCCAGATCAGGACAGCTTATCGGCAGAGCTCAACCATCTCCGCTCTGTAATTGCCCAGAACGGGTACTCCGAGAAGCAGATCCGGAACGCATTTCGATCAGCACGCTCCAAATCTCAAGAACAACCTGAGGAAGCAGATAACACCACGGGGTTGGTTTTTCTACCGTATGTCGGTGGCGTGTCTTTTAAGGTGGGCAGAATTTTCAAGAAACACCGGATTACATGTGTTTTCCGGCCTCCAGCAAAAGTGAAATCGATGCTGGGCTCTGTTAAAGACAACCTTGGCCTGAGGAGACCAGGAATATACAAAATCCCGTGCCAGTGTGGGAAATCTTATATTGGCCAGACGTGTCGTACGGTCAAAGACAGATGCGACGAACATAAACGTCACACGAGGTTGGGTCAGCCAGAGAAATCTGCTTCCACATACTGGGACTCCATCATCAAAGAGGCGGTCGAAATACGTATAAGCAGTGACCTAATAAACAGAGACACGGGGTTTCACCTGAGCAGAGCCTGGGAACCAGCCTTGGCGGCACTAAGGAATCGTCAGCCACAGATTAGCAACCGCACAGAGTCAACGCAGATGGGAAGCCTTAGCGTAGATGCTTAAATCGCGCGCCAACTCCTCGCACGCGCGAACGGGGTCCGTCGCTCCCGGCCGCATATCCCGCGCCGCGGCGCGCTTCCACAGACCGCGACCCGTTTCTCCAGCAGAGGACTCTGGTATCCGACGCTGTCTACGATTGGTCTTCGATGACGTTATGCCCCGCTGGCGCCTGCGCTGTTCTAGAAAGCCAGCATATAAATTGGCGCGTTTCTCAGCGACGCGACATTAGCACCTGAAGATGGCGGGCAGTTGTCTCGCTGAAATATTGTGCGGCTTCTACAATATTATCCGGCGTAAGTCCCGAGAACCTATCAAACAGATGCAGCGCCGGGAAAGCCTCAAACAGCACGAACCCTGTGACGTTTGAAGGAATTTGTTCGATGTACATCAGACATATCAATTCATTTTGAAACGCGAATCGGTCGCCTAGTAACTGAGTATCTGCTAAATAACACAGACGATAGTAGTAATTTGAATCTAAAAGTATTGATCAACAAATATTGACTGCAATGATAGCGTTGTGTCGCCTCGCTTACATGTGTCTCGACAAGGTGAAAAATACTGGATGGGCACAGAAAAAGGACTTTACACTTTCTCTGATCGTGGAAGTGCCAGTAGGTAGCAATAGGAGATGCTACAGAAGAACTTTGACAGTTGGGTGGACTAATAAGAAATGAAGAGCTTCTCCATACACCGGCGAGGAAAGTTATATATGGAAAAAACTGCCAAAAGAAGTGACAGAATAATCGCTCATGTGTTAAGACATGAAGGAGTGGGGAGGAGCTGTAGAGAGGGTGAAAACTTTTGAAAACTCTAGGGGAAGACGTAGATTGGAATACATACAACGAATAACTGAAAACGCTGGGTTTAAGTGCTACTCTGGGATGAAGAAGTTGGCAGAAGAGACAAAGTAATGGCTCTCCGTATCAAAGCAGAGAACTGACACTCTCTTCTTACAAAAAAAATAAAACAAGAAGTAATTATTTCAACACGTTAGAAGTTATAGTTGTCGTTCTGAAAGAAAGGGCTTCCGGAGCTATGATGAAATACTTCTATAACCACAAATGTCTGGAATGCATTTATTAGCTTTACGAAGTCTCAGCGTTTTCGATCCTAATAAATCTTCATGAGAACCAGTACCTTGTTACAAAAGCAGCACCTCAAAGTTTCATCGAGAACTCATCGACGTCACTTAAGTGTTCTGGATATCTATACATATTTTACAATTTTTTTATTTATGTGGTATATGTGATATCCGAAAGAACAGACAACAGATATATAACTAAGGCGAGGATGTTGTGTATGACTTCGTACGCAACAGTAATAAGAGGTGGGGTACAGAGTGGTGTGGCAATTGCCATCGTAGGCATCTACGAGCAGAAATGATCAGCGGACAAGTTACCAAAGTAAACAGAAGATTTACTTATCTTCTGTTTCTCGGAGTGTACGAAGAGTCGTTACAAATAATACGGGATGAAAAAAATTCTAGACCATACAACAGCAACAAGGCTCTCGGAAATAAAGCACAAGCGATGACGTCAGAGTCACGACTAAGCGGCGTCTGCGTAGCGTCACGAAGCAAAGAGGCGCCAACTACAAGTGGGCGTCTGTCTGCTACCAGTAGTCCCATACTGTGGCGGCAGAGGGCGCTCCTGGTTCTGAGATGCTGGAGGCATGGCTCAGCAAGCCTGTTCCATCGGGTCCGCGCGTCCTGCAGGACCACTATGGGTGTCTGAGGGAAACTTGCAGCTCTGTTGACGATTTAAAGACGCCGGTACGGTGGTATAGATAAGTGATACCACAAGGATGGCGAATGATCACTTCAGTAAGGATGCACACCACTATCGAACTCTTACAGGAACCAGCGATATAAATGAGGAGTAATGAGGATAGTGAGCAGGAGGCACTACATCAGTAGTGTGTGGATAAGTTGAAAATTTGAGTCTGATGTGAGGCACGCTACGGTAGCCTGTGCAGTTGCAGTGACCACTATAAACGGCTTGTGCAGTTGTCAGTGCATTTGCCTTGTAAGCGGGAGATCCAGGTTCGAATCGCGATCTCCCACAAATTTTCGATAGTCCCCATTGATTGAGATCAATGAACACTGGCAGCTATTGTCATTAATTCCTGTGTGTCTTTATTTGTGTATGTTCTTTGTATGTGTGTTCCTCATCTCCTCATAAACCACCGGATCATCTATTGTCTGGAAACCGCCGTGAGGGTTACAACCACCTACCTATCAACCTATCAAAGGGGTGGAAGTGAGGAACCTGTGTAATCTACAATGTGAAAACACCCAAACATTATTCATTCAGTATTTGCATGTGAGAGAATTTAGTAACTTGCAAGCTATTTTACACATAATTTCAAACTTTTGCTATACCAAAAAGTTTATCTCTTACCATATTTTCTCTGTTAATGAACTGCTGGTCAGGGTGGCCAAGCGGTTCTAGGCGCTACAGTCCCTTAGTACTCAGAGTCATTCGAACCATTTGTATATGAGCTAAAACAACCACATCACGCGTAACGTTTTAGTATACTACTTCTCTACTATTAACTATATCAGTGACGCACTTTGAAAACAGATTTCACAACTAACTCTGAATGTCTTCCTCTACAGTTTTTGCCCTCTACAGCTCCCTCTAGTACCATGGAAGTCATTCCCTCATGTCTTAGCAGATGTCCTTTCATCCTGTCCCTTCTCCTTATCAGAGTTTTCCACATATTCCTTTCCCCTCCGATTCTACGTAGAACCTCCTCATTCCGTACCTTATCAGTCCACCTAATTTTCAACATTCGTCTATAGCACCACATCTCAAATGCTTCGATTCTCTTCTGTTCCGGTTTTCCCACAGTCCATGTTTCACTACCATACAATGCTGTACTCCAGACGTACATCCTCAGAAATTTCTTCCTCAAATTAAGGCCGGTATTTGATATTAGTAGACTTCTCTTGACCAGAAATGCCTTTTTTGCCATAGCGAGTCTGCTTTTGATGTCCTCCTTGCTCCGTCCGTCATTGGTTATTTTACTGCCTAGGTAGCAGAATTCCTTAACTTCATTGACTTCGTGACCATCAATCCTGATGTTAAGTTTCTCGCTGCTCTCATTTCTACTACTTCTCATTACCTTCGTCTTTCTCCGATTTACTCTCAAACCATACTGTGTACTCATTAGACTGTTCATTCCGTTCAGCAGATCATTTAATCCTTCTTCACTTTCACTCAGGATAGCAATGTCATCAGCGAATCGTATCATTGATATCCTTTCACCTTGTATTTTAATTCCACTCCTGAACCTTTCTTTTATTTTCATCATTGCTTCCTCGATGTACAGATTGAAGAGTAGGGGCGAAAGGCTACAGCCTTGTCTTACACCCTTCTTAATACGAGCACTTCGTTCTTGATCGTCCACTCTTATTATTCCCTCTTGGTTGTTGTACATATTGTATATGACCCGTCTCTCCCTATAGCTTACCCCTACTTTTTTCAGAATGTCGAACAGCTTGCACCATTTTATATTGTCGAACGCTTTTTCCAGGTCGACAAATCCTATGAAAGTGTCTTGATTTTTCTTTAGCCTTGCTTCCATTATTAGCCGTAACCTCAGAATTGCCTCTCTCGTCCCTTAATTTTCCGAAAGCCAAACTGATCGTCACCTAGCGCATTCTCAATTTTCTTTTCCATTCTTCTGTATATTATTCTTGTAAGCAGCTTCGATGCATGTGCTGTTAAGCTGATTGTGCGATAATTCTCGCACTTGTCAGCTCTTGCCGTCTTCGGAATTGTGTGGATGATGCTTTTCCGAAAGTCAGATGGTATGTCGCCAGACTCATATATTCTACACACCAACGTGAATAGTCGTTTTGTTGCCACTTCCCCCAATGATTTTAGAAATTCTGATGGAATGTTATCTATCCCTTCTGCCTTATTTGACCGTAAGTCCTCCAAAGCTCTTTTAAATTCCGATTCTAATACTGGATCCCCTATCTCTTCTAAATCGACTCCTGTTTCTTCTTCTATCACATCAGACAAATCTTCACCCTCATAGAGGCTTTCAATGTATTCTTTCCACCTATCTGCTCTCTCCTCTGCATTTAACAGTGGAATTCCCGTTGCACTTTTAATGTTACCACCGTTGCTTTTAATGTCACCAAAGGTTGTTTTGACTTTCCTGTATGCTGAGTCTGTCCTTCCGACAATCATATCTTTTTCGATGTCTTCACATTTTTCCTGCAGCCATTTCGTCTTAGCTTCCCTGCACTTCCTATTTATTTCCTTCCTCAGCGACTTGTATTTCTGTATTCCTGATTCTGCCGGAACATGTTTGTACTTCCTCCTTTCATCAATCAACTGAAGTATTTCTTCTGTTACCCATGGTTTCCTCGCAGCTACCTTCTTTGTACCTATGTTTTCCTTCCCAACTTCTGTGATGGCCCTTTCTAGAGATGTCCATTCCTCTTCAACTGTACTGCCTACTGCGCTATTCCTTATTGCTGTATCTAAAGCGTTAGAGAACTTCAAACGTATCTCGTCATTCCTTAGTACTTCCGTATCCCACTTCTTTGCGTATTGATTCTTCCTGACTAATGTCTTGAACTTCAGCCTACTCTTCATCACTACTATATTGTGATCTGAGTCTATATCTGCTCCTGGGTACGCCTTACAATCCAGTGTCTGATTTCGGAATCTCTGTCTGACCATGATGTAATCTAATTGAAATCTTCCCGTATCTCCCGGCGTTTTCCAAGTATACCTCCTCCTCTTGTGATTCTTGAACAGGGTATTGGCTATTACTAGCTGAAACTTGTTACAGAACTCAATTAGTCTTTCTCCTCTTTCATTCCTTGTCCCAAGCCCATATTCTCCTGTAACCTTTTCTTCTACTCCTTCCCCTACAACTGCATTCCAGTCGCCCATGACTATTAGATTTTCGTCCCCCTTTACATACTGCATTACCCTTTCAATATCCTCATACACTTTCTCTATCTGTTCATCTTCAGCTTGCGACGTCGGCATGTATACCTGAACTATCGTTGTCGGTGTTGGTCTGCTGTCGATTCTGATTAGAACAACCCGGTCACTGAACTCTTCACAGTAACACACCCTCTGCCCTGCCTTCCTAGTCATAACGAATCCTACACCTGTTATACCATTTTCTGCTGCTGTTGATATTACCCGATACTCATCTGACCAGAAATCCTTGTCTTCCTTCCACTTCACTTCACTTCACTGACCCCTACTATATCTAGATTGAATCTTGGCATTTCCCTTTTCAGATTTTCTTGTTGTCCTACCACGTTCAAGCTTCTGACATTCCACGCCCCGACTCGTAGAACGTTATCCTTTCGTAGATTATTCAGTCTTTTTCTCATGGTAACCTCCCCCTTGGCAGTCCCCTCCCGGAGATCCGAATGGGGGACTATTCCGGAATCTTTTGCCAATGGAGAGATCATCATGACACTTCTTCAATTGCAGGCCACATGTCCTGTGGATACACGTTACGTGTCTTTAATGCAGTGGTTTCCATTGCCTTCTGCATCCTCATGTCGTTGATCATTGCTGATTCTTCTGCCTTTAGGGACAATTTCCCACCCCTAGGACAAGAGAGTGCCCTGAACCTCTATCCACTCCTCCGCCCTCTTTGAGAAGGCCGTTGGCAGAATGAGGCTGACTTCTTATGCCGGAAGTCTTCGGCCGCCAATGCTGATTATTTATCAAAATTTAGGCAGTGGCGGGGATCGAACCCGGGACCGAAGGCGTTTTGATTATGAATCAAAGACGCTACCCCTAGACCACGGGTATGGCGTCGTAAACACTGAGATGCGTGAAAATCTGCCGTATTATGCATGAATTTTAAATTTATTATTTCTGTGGTACTAACTCCATTCGCAACACATTTCTCAGACCATACACATATGCTGCTGAATGTAACTACAATATTATAGCGTTGTACGATACACAATTCAGGAGATATGAGCTCATAAATATTGATCTGCGTGAAAACGAAATTGCTGGGTGAATTTCGCTAGAGATGCAGGTGAAGTATGTGTACAAATATTGGTGAAATATGTTAAACACTGAAAAATATGTGATATGTGTGCATGCAGGGAAATTCTTGGATAAAGATCTCCTAAATCCCTGTATCGATTTAATATGGTACATGCATTACTCACTATCTAGACAGAAATAGTGTGGAGGCAAGAACGAACAACCTTTTTTGGGGCGGAGGTGATAACATGGAGAGAGAAAGCGGGAGGAACAGATGAACAGAAAGGCAGAGGGAAGGAGGGGGGAACACAGATATAGGGGAGTGGAGAAAGGGAAGAAGAGGAAAACGACAGAGAGAGGGGAAGAAGGAGATGAACAGAGAGCTGGGGAAGAGAAAATGGAAGAAAAAGGGAAGACGAGATGGAGAGGGATAGAGAGAGAGAGAGAGTGAGAGAGAGAGGAAATTTACTGAGAGAGTGCGAGGAGGAGGTAGACAGAGAGAGGGGGAGGAGGAGATAGAGGGAGCAGGAGGGGTAGATGGGCAGAGGGGGAAGGAGCATAAAGACAGAGGAGCACAGAGAGAGTGGGGAGGAACAGATGAACAGAGACACGGGGAGTATCAGATGGACAGGGGGGCAGTAGGAGATGGACCAAGAGCAAGGGATGGAAGAGGTGGGCAGGAAGAGGGCGGAGAAAGAGATGGAGGGGAAGTGGATGTGGACAGAGAAAGGGCGAGGAGGAGGAGGAGGAGATGGAGTAACGGAATAAATATTTACCAAGCAATGTCGGATACTCAGTTTCTGCACAAAGTATTTTTCAAAGAGATCGGATAATCCAGTTTGACTACGTAAAATTTCACTGGATGCTATGGTTATTTGGAAGATAACAGGCAAACGGCTTAATGTCGCAGTAATTACTTAGGTTTTTCAACTTAAGTAACTTGTCATTTCAACCGAAGGAAGTAAAACATCCTCACAAGGCCACAGGGCGTATCCAGTTTGCACCACCTGTTACGTGCAACCTCGAACGAGGTACCCGGTGAACTGTGACGGACACGAAACCGATTTGGATCTATCTCTCAAAGGGAGAAACGTGATAGGTCTGATCTGATAATAGATTTACAGTTTTCTATGATCCATTATGTCTGTTCACCGACTTTACCAATGAATGTTCTGGCCTCGAGTGAACAAGTCTCTTTTGCTAACGGCTGCTCCATATGTGCAAGCGTTGCAGTTGCAACCTGAGAACTGGTTGGAACCTGGTAGACAAGAAACATTTCGGTCGTGTCAAATTTTCTAATCGTCAGAGAAGGGACTTTTTAACGTAGAGTCGTCAGGAGTAAGCAGCGATTCACAATAGAGACCTCACTCTTCCTGCACTAAATGCTCATTGATATACGTGAAGCTAATTTTCTACGTTCTTCTTCTTTCACTTCACCAGTACAAAGTCGCGTCACAATCTGAATGTTACAGATAGTGCAATAATCTTCTTCCTTGGGCCACTCACTAAGCAGTTGGTTCCTTTAGCTCTTAGAAACGCAGAAAGTTATTATTATATTTGGCAAACATGGACACAAACACTCTGTCTGGGGACATTTTCTGTCAACAAGCAAGTATAACAGCGATTTTGTTGTCGTTATCTTCAATCTGAAGACAGGTTTAATGCAGCTGCCGACACTAATGTGTTTTGGGCAAGTCTCCGTTTGAAATACCTTAGTCAACCGAACCCTTCTTTTAGTTGTGATGTGTGTCATTTCATAATTATTTCCTCCAGCAAAGACCGAATTAATTCTACTACCGTCAATTACCCTCGTTTTACTCTTGTTGATGTTCGTCTTGTAATTTTTTCTCAATACACTATTAATTCAATTCTACTAGTTTTTCAAGTCCTTGATCATCTGTGACAGATTTACTATGTCATCAGCAAACTCTATAAGTTTAATGCCTTTCCCTGCACTTCATTTCATTTTCCAAATTAGCCTTGATTTCCTTTACTGTTCGCACTAAGCACAGACTGAATAACTAGGGGAATGGGGTGCAACCATGACTCACTCCTTTCTCAGTTATTAACTTCTCTTCGTGTCTTTCGACTCTTGTAACTGCAGTCTGGTTCCTGTACAACTTATAAATTTCATTTCGCTCCTAGCATTTCATCGCTGAATTTCAGATCGCGTTTTCTCAATTTTTGTTTCTAAATCTACTGATGTGGGTTTGGCTTCCTTTATTCTATTTAATCTACGTTCTAAGATACAACGTAGGATCAGTCCTGACTCTACACATCTCGGGAATCAAAACGTATCTTCCCCAAAGTTTTCCAACATGATGTAGATAATTCGTTAATATTCGGTAATAAAAACTTATTAAAATCATGCTTAGGCAATAGTCACTACTGTCAGCACTTACAGTATTTGTTAGTGTCTTTATTACATTCTTCTTATGGTCTAAGTGTATTTCGCCTATGTTACATATCCCACGTATCAGACTGAACAGTTCTCCTCATGGTTGTTTCTGTCAAGGATCTTACTAATTCTGAGAGAATGTTACCTACTCCAGGGGTCTTGTTTTGATTTAGATCTTTTCTCTCTCACAAATTCTTCACAAAATCTTCATTCACTTTCTCATCCATTACACTGTCTTGAAGCGTTTTTCCGTGTACAGGCCTAAAAGCATATATTCCATTTTTCCACTTTCCCTTCTTTGCTAAGCAGTAGTTTACCAGCTGAGCTATTGATGTTCATACAATTATTTCTCTTTTCTCCAATGATTTCTTTAACACCGCTAAGTCGGTCTCTATATCTCCTGCATCCTTCTACATCTTTGCAAGTCTCCTATGGCCATTTCTTATTTGCAATTTTTCAGTTTGTCAGTCTAATTTTTTAGACGTCTGTGTTCCCTTTTGATCGCTTTGTTTACCGCATTTACAATTTTCTCCTTTTACCATTTAAATTTAACCGCTTGCACGATATCAGTTCTTACCGGGCCATGTCGTCTGCTATTTGGTTTCTTTCACTTATTTCAGTCTCTCTGAAACTCTCATCAGACTCTGGCTGTTTCATTTTATGTCCCATCTCCTTAATTTCTTTGACAGAATGTGAACTTAGCCAAGATCGCTTGTAAACAATCTTTGTTGTTGATTATCGATTTCGGTAAGAACGATTACCATCCATTGATCTGTGAATGCATTCATGCAATGTCAAATTATGCAGAGATAAAATTAAGTATACAGTAGCAGGTGTGTAGTAATAGCAAAACCATGTTACAACGTACCTCGATAAAATGTTATTACCAGCTGTACTCTGTCTAAACCATTGCCAGGTATGTGAGGGACGAGGTGAACGAGGCATCGGCAAGTCAAATTTAAAACCACAACATTCGGAGTAATTCGCCAAATGCTCGTGTCCCATACCACCCACTACTGTGTACTTCACTGCAGACAGGTGGTGACCGGGACTGACCGGAAAATAGACAAATGGCACCGAAAGACGTCGCTAGTGTATTCATGCATTTCTTTCTTAAAGTCATTTATGTATTGTAATTACAACGTGATTCCTGTTAAGTGTGGATAAGAGATTCCTAAACACCCTTTTTTTTAAAAAAAATAATTTGTAAACTAGTTATTAAAACAGAAGCAAAAAATTATTCTTATTACATTCACTTGCACAACTGTGCCTATATAGAATCTGCTTTCTAACTTGGTGCAATTTCCACAAACTGATACACAATAAATTACTATATTGCAACATGTTTAATTATAAAAATCAGCAGACATAAATGTAATATTATTAAAATTCTAAAAAAATTATGAGAATCTGGAGACGTAAAATTACAAGGTGGACTTTCGCTATGTCATTTGGATAGCAAGCTACGCTGCTGATGGCAGCCTAAGTAATTACCAGGTATGTGAATAATAAAAGTATTACTTTGATAGTGGACAACACACTTAATTCACACACTAACAAAGATCAGACGATGTGACTGGCAATACCAAAGTCACGATATATGGCTACATTGTGTTCCAGCGGCCTACGGCTTAAAAAATATAGATTAACCACGGTGATATTAATGGGTAGGTTAAAGCCAGAGAATTAACAACACGTTAAACCGACATAAAAAATCTAAAAAACTCTAGGTAGAGAAGAAATTAAGTTTACGTTTAAGATTCATGTCAGCCACACAAAATGCTCGCTTACTACGCTATGTTAAGGATATATTCCTGTGAACTGTATTTATCTTCAAAATATCCACGGGTGTGCTGCCGGTCTATAGTGTCCAACGGGCACAATATTTCGGCGATCATACATGTCGCCATCATCAGGTGAACTGACGGGCTGAGCTCCTGTGAACGTGCCGGCACGGAGATCCGTACGCTATGGCTGCTCAGAGGGAACTGGGCGCTTCTCAAGGACGCAGATTTACCGGAGGGTGACGCTAAGAAATTGTTACCCCAAGGTCCGGTACCGCCTAGACTATATGGACTCCCGAAGGTTCACAAAGAGGGGGTACCATTACGCCCCATTGTCAGCAACATCAGGGCACCTACATATTTGACGGGAATATTAAGTCCTTATGTGGGTAAATGCCCTCATCACATCCGTAACTCCTTGATAGCTTCAGGTTGGATGAGTCAGATATCATGGTGAGTTTTGACGTCGTTTCCTTGTTTACGAGGGTACCCCTGCGAGAGCCACTAGAATTGATTAATCAGAAGTTTGACGAGAAGACCACTGAACTTTTTAGGCATGTCTTGACTTCCACGTATTTTCTTTTTAATGGAGAATACTACGAACAAACGGAGGGAGTCGCCATGGGTAGCCCACTCTCACCGGTGGTAGCGAATTTGTACATGGAGAACTTCGAGGAGGAAGCCCTGTCGTAATCCGTATGGAAACCTACTTGCTTTTTCCGTTACGTGGACGACACGTTCGTCATCTGGTCACATGGTATGGATAAACTCCTTGACTTCCTTACACATCTAAACTCCATACACCCTAACATCAAATTCACTATGGAGACTGAAACGGAGGGTAAATTACCTTTCCTTGACGTATTGGTCAAGAGAAGGGCTGACGGCACCCTAGGTCATGGGGTGTATCGGAAGACTACGCACACTGATCTGTATTTGCACGCAGACAGCTGCCACCACCCTTCACAGAGGAACGGGGTACTTAAAACTCTAGTACATAGGGCGCGCACTATCTCTGACGCAGAGAGTCTACCCCAGGAATTGGAACATCTGAGAACTGTATTTCGAAAAAATGGGTACTCAGAGTGGCAGATTCAACGTGCTCTCCGCCCAACCACTGCAGCACAACCTGTTGAGATGGATGAAGTCACGAGGGAGGAGGTAGGCACTGCATTTATTCTATACACAGGCGCACTCTCGGGGAAAATCGCCCGCATTCTGAAGAAACACCGGGTCGGAACTGTGTTTTGTCCTCCAAATAAAACTCGTGCACTGGTGGGGAGCGCCAAAGATGACCTCGGTTTGAGGAAGGCCGGCGTGTACCAGATTCCGTGTCAATGTGGGAAGTCGTATATTGGTCAGGCGATGCGTACCGTCGAGGATCGATGCCGTGAACACCAGAGGCACACTCGACTGATGTATCCGAGCAAGTCGGCGGTCGCTGAACATTGTTTGTCGGAAAATCACGCCATGGAGTATGACCGCACGAGGATTCTGGTACAGACGTCGAGACACTGGGACAGCGTTGTTAGAGAGGCCATCGAAATTCGCACCAATGACGACCTCATAAATCTTGACTGTGGCTACAATCTTAGCAAGGCTGGGAACCAGCGATCGGGTTAATCAAGAGTAAATCGAGCAAACGTATAGTTGTGACGACCACGGCGGACAGAGCCATCACACCGACGTCATCTCAGACGCCGTCGCAATCTGTTCCACCGCGCGACCGTGGCGCGGGGCGCGGACGACGGAGGGAGCGCGCCGCGGGCGGAGGGTATTTAAATGAGCAGCCATAGCGTACGGATCTCCGTGCCGGCACGTTCACAGGAGCTCAGTCCGTCAGTTCACCTGATGATGGCGACATGTATGATCGCCGAAATATTGTGCCCATTGGACACTATAGACTGGCAGCACACCGTGGATATTTTATCAAATACGCCGGGAGAAACTCAAGAATTGTATTTATCTTCATTGCATACTATTCCTCTCATAATTTGTTGGTACAGAAGAAAAGCAATGTCCGAAAAATGTTGAGTTGATGTGTCGACCGATGTATACGTATGTAAGGGTACCACCGCATGCTGTCTTCATAGGCCAACAAATGACCCAAGAACAGTAGCAGTGGTAAACTGTAACTAACATGTAACTAAAATTAAGGGGTCGCAGCCTGCAGAGATAGGGTGGAAAGAACCTGTCGTTGTAGGTTAAATAGCACCAGCACAAAATTTAATGTTTTGTTTTATCTAGTTAACAAATAAAGAAGATGGTCTCTTGTATTAATCTACTAGGCAAGCCGCACACACGACACTAAAAAATACCTCCTGGGCCACTAGACACAATGTAGGTAGCCCACTGAATCCAAAAACGTATAGTGCGCAGATAGCTACCGTATTCAGTAGTAAATATTTACTTTCAAATTATCTATAAAGTAGAGTAACAGCAACGTAGCTCCTACCGTTTTCCTATTTTTTCAGCTTTAATCTTCATTTCATGATTAATAAATTATGGTCAAAGGCCAAACCCGCTCCTGAAATTGTTTGAAAGTTTAAAATCTCGTTTCTACGTATCTGGTGTATAATTATATTATCTATCAGAATCCTTTCACTGTCCTCATGTCTCTTCAATGTGTCAAACTTCTGTTGTTATTCTTAAGCCAAGTGTTGGCAATGATTAAATTTTGCTCTGTGCAAAATTCTTCAAAGCGTCTTCCTCTTTCATTCCTTCTGCCAGTATGTGTACCTATTTATATTTTCCGTTCTCTTCTTTTCCTGCTACCGAATTACCGTCCATTACGACTAAATTTTTATTTGGTTTAATCTAATGAATAATTTTTTTTACGTTACGATGCATTTTCTTTCAACTTCTAGGTAGTGGGCATTATAGTCTTACTACCATGTGGATCTTGGGTTTGTGTTCACCTTAATTGTGTTAATCCGTTTTTTATACTGTAGTTTATCTGCATTCCTATTTTCTTCTACATTGTTAGACACATTCCTGCATCGGTCTTATTTGATTTTGTAAAACTGTTTTATGACCCGGTACTCAGCTGATTAAAAATTCTGTTAATCTTGCCGCAGTACTTCACAAATCTCCATTACATTTAACTTCAATCCATTTATCCTTTCAAATTCTGTGTCCTATCTACCCGATTAAAGGACCTATCGTTCAATACTCCGGCCCCTAGAATGCCAGTTTTGTTTTTCCTAATGTCAGCATCCTGCTGAGATCCTGGAGATCCGAATGGGGGGGGGGGGGCAATTTCCCCCACGAAAATTTAACCCAGAAGTACGCCATTACGATTAACCATACAGTAGAGTTGCATGCCCTCGGGAAATATGGCGGTCCTCGTTTTCCCTGGCTTTCAATCGTCCAACATGACAACATGTCATATTCATGATGGGTAATGATACAAGGCCAGTTCAGTCACGCACCTAGATTATTGCTCTGCAACTGTTGGGCAGGTTCCTACCCCTCTACAGAAACCATACGTTAGTTTAGTCTCTTCATAGATACCCATCTGATACGGTTGCACCAACGGTACGGCTTTCTCTATCGTTGTTGTTGTTGTTGTGGTCTTCAGTCCTGAGACTGGTTTGATGCAGCTCTCCATGCTACTCTATCCTGTGCAAGCTTCTTCATCTCCCAGTACCTACTGCAACCTACATCCTTCTGAATCTGCTTAGTGTATTGATCTCTTGGTCTCCCTCTACGATTTTTACTCTCCACGCTGCCCTCCATTGCTAAATTTGTGATCCCTTGATGCCTCAAAACATGTCCTACCAACCGATCCCTTCTTCTAGTCAAGTTGTGCCACAAACTTCACTTCTCCCCAATCCTATTCAATACCTCCTCATTAGTTGCGTGATCTAACCACCTTATCTTCAGCATTCTTCTGTAGCACCACATTTCGAAAGCTTCTATTCTCTTCCTGTCCAAACTGGTTACCGTCCATGTTTCACTTCCATACATGGCTACACTCCATACAAATACTTTCAGAAACGAGTTCCTGATACTTAAATCTATACTCGATGTTAATAAATTTCTCTTCTTCAGAAACGCTTTCCTTGCCATCGCCAGTCTACATTTTATACCTCTCTACTTCGACCATCATCAGTTATTTTACTCCCTAAATAGCAAAACTCCTTTACTACTTTAAGTGTCTCATTTCCTAATCTAATCCCCTCAGCATCACCCGATTTAATTTGACTACATTCCATTATCCTCGTTTTGCTTTTGTTCATGTTCATCTTATATCCTCCTTTCAAGACACTGTCCATTCCGTTCAGCTGCTCTTCCAAGCCCTTTGCTGTCTCTGACAGAATTACAATGTCATCGGCGAACCTCAAAGTTTTTATTTCTTCTCCATGGATTTTAATACCTACTCCGAATTGTTCTTTTGTTTCCTTTACTGCTTGCTCAATATACAGATTGAATAACATCGGGGAGAGGCTATCGTAGGGGCACGTAATCCACCCAACAGCGGCCACGTCGAAGGGTCAAGGGGAATTAACAGCGATAGTTTAACATATTAACAGAAAAGTTATATGCTTTGGTTAGTATGAAACCAAGCTGAAAAACGTAGGCTTGGCAGTGAAAGATTTTGTTTTAAGTGAAAACTGCGTTAGTGTTTCGACAGCGTCTTATATATGAGGGATAGTCAAATGAAACCCGAATACCCGCCACAACAGGACCATGGAATGTTAAAACATTTATTCCGCTGGAAGACGAGACGATTTTTCGTAGATGGCGGTCAGCCATGACGGCTCCACATCAGCACACCACTCTTGCTCGTTCGAATGAAACCGACGCACGTCTTTCTTCGTGTCGCCGAAGATGTGAAAATCATACCGTGAAAGATCCGAGCTCTCGGTAGTATGCTGCAGTGTTTCCGAACAAAATCTCTGAAGTCTTGCCTTCGTCCGATCAGCTGTATATGGTTTGGAAACATCCCACATATCCCCTGCCAAAGAAATCCAAAGTTGTACACACAAGTTCCGGTAAGGTCATGATGAGCTGCTTCTTCAACTGCATGGACCAACTTTTCGTCGAGTTCTTCGACCATAGAACTATGGCTATGAAGGCACTTTGCAGAATCTGCAACGTTCCATAAAGTCAAAACGCCCAGGAATGCTGTCGGACAGAATCATCCTGTTGCATGATAATGCCTGCCCCGACACTGTCAGTCGGATGAAGGCTACGCTATAGCTATTTGGTTGAGAAACGCTGCAGTGTCCTCCGTACAGCCCGGATCTTTCAACGTGTGATGCTAACATCTTTGTCGACCTGAAGAAAAACATGGTTCGACGTCAGTTGGAGTCGAACGAGGAAGCGCAGGAGTGGGTATGGTTGTGGATCCATCAAAGGCCGACCCCTTTCTACGTAACAGTGAGAAAGATGTCTTAAAGCGTGGTGTGATTACATTTGAGTGGTCCCGTTGTGACGGATGTTTGATTTTCATTTGACTACCCCTTATAAATGCTATTTTTTATCCAACGTTTCAACGATGAAAACATTTCGTCCTTGAAGGGCAGTTTTGGATTTCAGTAACATCTGCTCTAAGCATTCCGTTGAGGTAAAATCTTTTCTAGCTGAGTATTTGATGAAACAGGTCTAACAAGTAACATACTAAATATGAACACAAGGTGGACGTTTCAACTATTCGTATCTAAAATCACTAAAGTTAGCTTTTACCAAAGTATTTACTGATGATTTATTTTTGTTTTGCGACCTTGACTTCTATTCACTTATTTTAGTATTCACGTGATCGTGGAAATTTGAGTAGTATTCGCTAGTTATTGTCTGATACTGTACCAGGTAATCAATTAGAAGAAACACGTAAAACTGTGCATGGGCATAACCCTTCCAGGGGTAGATTTAATGGACAAGCGTCTGCTTCTACCACTGCTTTGATTGCCGTTCGTTTCTGACGTAAGATCCTGAAAACTACGTCCTATCGAGCGTACACCAACTTATTTGAGTTTTTCTAAGTGCAGTGCACACATTACTGAAAAATTCATTTTCTATTTAGATTTTTCCAGCATTCACTTACAACATGCCTATTGTAAATATATTATGCACTGCTTCGATGTTTTAATTTTTGACTGTAGCTTACAAGTGCTACTCTCAAACGAAGAGTTTCGAACATCATGGCCACACAGATACACAGTTAGTATTCAGTGCATTAAATGAAATATGAGAAGAAAGTAGAAACAATATAATTTTACGTCCTTGTCATTTGATAATTAAAGATGAAGTGTAAGACAGAATGAGACAGGCAAAGAGCAAAACATCGATGTATTTGTTCAACATAATCATTATTTCTCATTAAATGATGCTGAAGAACCTAAATCTGACTGAACAGATCGGGGTTTAAATCCAGTTTCCGCCGAATGCGTGTCCAGTAACTTTACCAACGCGGTGTCCGCCCCTGGTAGCTGAGTGGTTAAAAAAAAAAAAAAAATTGAGACGTGTTTCAAGTGGATCGCCTCGAAAAGAAGAACATCTACATTTCAGTTCGGTCTTCCATTTCTTACCTGTTGGTGACAGAAGAAAGGAGAAGCGAAAGCCCGAAGCTGCTTTTTCTATTACAATCGTGACAGACAAAACTATTTCCACGCAACGAAATTTTTGAGATGTTTCACCAAAGAGACGGCACTGAAAATATGACGCTTTCCAGGCAGTCACATTAGAGACACGTGACACCTGTCCAGGTTTTTCCCACACAACGTAATATGAAAAGTGTTTAACAATGCGTATTTCGGAGTTACTTTAACGAAACCAGACAGGAGAAAAATGGAATTTTGCTCATCAACACGTTTTATGCAAGCGAGGCGCAAGAGAGACCGTATCTCATTTGCTGAGCGAGATATCGCGTTGGTAAAGTTAGTGGACACGCATTCGGTGGAAATGGTATTTCAACCCGCGTCTGGTCAGTAACATTTAGGTTCTTCAGCATTATTTAATGAGAAATAATGATTACGTTGAAGAAATATATCGATGTTTTGCTCTTTGTCTGTCTCATTCTGTCTTATGCTTCATCTCTAATTATCAAACGACAAGGATGTAAAATCATATTGTTTCTTCTTTCCTTTCACATTTCATTTAATGCACTGAATACCAACTGTGTATCTGTGTGGCCATGATATTCTAAATTATTACACAAGCACTGTGTAAAATAAGACGAGGAGTATTGTGTCGTCAGTACAGAAAAAGTAACAGCAGAACGTGAACTAGTCATTGGATGTCACCTGAGTAACAAATCCATCAGGGACATTTCAATTCTTCTAAAGCTACCCAGGTTAACTGTTGGTCGTGAGACTGTTAAGTGGAAACGAAAAGTAACAAGCACAGTTAAACCCAGTCAAACTTCATGTACTGGCAGACAGGAACAGCCGACCATTGCGCAGGATGGTTGGAAAAATTGCATGAAATCAGTGGAAGGAATCATACGGGAGTTCCAATGTGCTATCGGATGTCCAGGTAGCTCAATGATTGCGCGTAGGGAATTGAGAAGGAGTACAGTGGTCGAGCAGTTCATGATAAGCCACACAATTCTGCAATCAATGTTGAGCGATACTTGAGGTGGAGTGAAGAGCCACGACATTGCATACTGCATGGCTAGAAAAGAGTGATTTGGAATGATGAACCACGTTGTGCCCTGTGACAATCCGATGGAAGTGTTTGGGTTTGCTACTTGCCAACAGTGAAGTATGGAGGAGCTGGAATTACGGTATGGGGCTGTTTTTCGTATTAGTGTGTAGGCCCTTGTACTGCTTAAGGATATGAATACATTTTACATCGTTGTGTACTGCGTATATTTGAACAGTTCGGAGCAATACAATGCGTGCTGTCATAAGACATCAAGTGAGGCAGTGGTTAGTAGACAGTAACGATCCTAAAATGGAGTTGCCTGCTCAGGGTCCCAACCAGAATCCAAAACGTCTACTTCGCTACAGGGTCCAGTGCCCAACATTAGTATCTTTTATGGTTTCGTCTCTTGGAGGAAAAATGGGCTGCCATCTCTCCAGACATTGAGACACCTCACTGAATATGCCCCAGCAGTGTTCAAACCGTCATCTACATCTACATCTACATCTGCATGGATACTCTGCAAATCACATTTAAGTGCCTGGCAGAGGGTTCATAGAACCACCATCACTCTATTATTCCAATCTCGTATAGTGCGCGGAAAGAATGAACACCTATATCTTTCCGTATGAGCCCTGATTTCCATTATTTTATCGTGGTGATCGTTTCTCCCTATGTAGGACGGTGTCAACAAAATATTTTCGCATCCACAGGAGAAAGTTGGTCACTGGAATTTCGTGAGAAGATTCCGTCGCAACGAGAAACGTCTTTCTTTTAATGATGTCCAGCCAAAATCGTGTATCATTTCTGTGACACTCTCCACCATATTTCGTGATAATACAAAAAGTGCTGCCCTTCCTTGTACTTTTTCGATGTACTCCGTCCGTTCTATCTGGTAAAAATCCCACACCGCGCAGCAGTATTCTAAAAGAGGACGGACAAGCGTAGTGTAGGCAGTCTCCTTAGTAGATCTGTTACATTTTCTCATGAAGAGGAAGAGTGGACACACCTCTTATTAATGTTCATTAATAGGTGTGCGGATACTTTTGGTCGGATAGCGTACTTAGAGAAAGAAATTTGTTGATAGAATGGAACAGTGCTTAGTTTGTGACGGGACGCCATACCGGTACCTCTGACAAAAATAGCGTTAAAACAACGTTTTCAGGCGTTTAAATTAGAAAAAAGAGCCAGAAGGTCACAGTACTGGAACGTGTTTTTTCACAAATCAAGCACTGAAACGGACCAAACCTTATATACCATTATTAATGCTCTGTACAAGGTATTAAAATAACCTTCACAGTATACAGAAAATGTTTGATATAAAATCCCAAAAACGTGAAAGAAATTTGCAAAGAAATTTGCTCCATCATTTAATCAATCTTCGAAGAAGTCAGTTAATTGCCTTGTAGCATGTATTGGAACCAATACGTTTACTTGACTGATTTTTCTTGATGAATTGGTCTGCCTGACATTCTACAAAATAATCTTACGTTTACTCGAACATTCGCTACAACACGGACCAAATTTCTTCCACGTTTTTGAGATTTAAGTTACTTTATGTACATTTTGTGTAAATTGTACATACAACTTTAGCTTAATGTTCAGAGAACTAATAATGGAGCTACAGGCTTTAAAAGTGGCCTGCTAGTAGATTTCAAAAAAATGTTGCTACTTGCTGCATTTAATAGCTCAAAAAATGTATTTTGTAAGAGCGGATCCACTGCAATCGGCCGGTTCGTGGAAACACGTCAACATTGAAGATATATCTGATAAAATAAATGAAAACAAATCTATGACAGCTGATGTATTTGGTAATATCAATATGTGTTCCAGACATACGCAGTGTTCCGTTTCCCCAGACTATGATAGCTGACATAATTTTTGACAGAAGCTTGCTGCGCTGTCGGACTTAAGGTTTTGACCTTTAACGAGTTCATATCATAGTTTACTTCCATCACTTAAGTTCATGCAAACTAGATGCGGACGATTCATTGTCATCAGCTAAACGAAGATATTCAATTAACGAATATTCCTTCTCATTTTTTTCACTTGTGGATCAGAAAACTTTCGACTGAACTGCTGAATATAATGTTGGTGATACGGAATATCATTATCTGTCACTATCCTGGCAAGTCCAATGGAAAATGCGGTATTCATGTGCGTATGTTACACTTTACTAACATAAATTTCCTAGAAGATTTAGTTCTTTTTTTTCGCCCAAAAAGGGAGACGAGGAGCTGAGAGATATACTAAATTATTCTTACTTACTGGGCTGTAGTTCCATATAATAGATTTAGTGATATTTCTGTTTATGGTTTCATTATTTTAGTTACGATGGCTGTCAGCTGTTAAAATTAAATTTACACCTTCTGCAGGCGCAGGGATACATCTCTGTCAGAGTTTCTTGATGGCAAGGCAGAGAAGTGGGCGGCAAATTTCCACATATTTCCGTTTTAAAAAAACTACGGTCCTGATAGGAGCTATGCCTTTGTAATCAACCTTCGTCAAGTTGATCACACAAAGTTTAACTTTTTTCGATTGTCTGTTGTTTTCCACCAAGTCACTGTTTCCTCTCCCACATTCTGTTTCTACGAAACATGCTACTGGCCCTGTGATAGTCATTTCATAACGAATGTAGACCTTCGATAATAGCCAGGTTGCTACCCCACTGTTATCGCTATTCGCAGACTTAAGTATACAATCAAAAAAAGCTAAATTTCCTTCTGCATAATTTTCTTTGAGGAATGTATCGTTTTGGCTTTAATAAACGTAATTTATGACAGCAGACAATGCAATCCCTCAACGTGAGACCGACCTTCACCACAGCAAGAATTGTCAGGAAACAGAAAGCTAGCTACAGAAACAGCAGTGGCCCACTGTACCTCTCACTCTCACAAAGGACAGCCTGAAGTCCAGAGGCAAAATTTCGTAGTTTGGATTCAGCACTTTTTTGGGTTTGCTCCATTTGAGCGTTGTTGCATCACTCTGTGTTTGGTGTAAGTTTTGATACAGCGTCTGCGATATTGCGGAAGTATTTTCACAGCAACAAAGGTAGCTGGAGTAACGAACTGAATAAACTGTGAAACATCCTGGCATATTGAAAATGTGTGCCGGACGCGACTCGAACTCGGGACTTTTGCCTTCCGCGGGCATGTGCTGTACCGTCTTTTTTTTAAAAATAGTTTTTATTCGGTTTTATGTAAACTGAAGGAAGAGGGGGAGGAGAAAGGAAAGGGAAGGGATGGGGCTACTGATATTTTTTTTCCTATCAACTTTTTTATTTTTATTTTATTTATTTATTTGCAAAGAGAACAAACACCTATTATACGAGCAAAAATTGCAGGTAATGAGAAAACAAATAAAAACCTCTAGTGTATGAAAATAAAAGACGACGTTCTTCATAAAGTAACACAATATCCCTTGAAAACATAAATAGGTAGCTATATTTTCGCAACATCCTTTTTTTTACGTAAATGAGTACACAATCTCACCATCCGTAGCAAACCCAATTTTATGTTATTTTTACGGGGAGCACAGGAGAAAGAAAACAAATAGGCTGCAGATACAGAGGTATGCGTGAAAAGGATAAACATGTGTAAGGGAAAAAACTTAGAAGAGGAGGAGAAAAGAGAAGTGAAATAAATTAGGAATACTTTCCACGTCATGCTCCACTTTGGAGAGCCATCAGAACGAAGTGCATTCTATCATTGACCATTAAAAAGGGAACGTGGGATCGTCCAGTCTTGGCTGGCACGGTTCGTTGAGATTCCAGTTTTGAGACGGGTTAGCGATAATACTCTGTAAATAGTTCGCGAAAGTGGCCCGATAGTGTCGATGTCGGCGAAGGGTGTGGTGATGTACTTGGAGGCGTGCCCAAAAGTCCGCCGGATCGACGATGTCGTCCCAGAAGAGGTAGTTGATAGGCATGCCACTGATCCATGTGATGGTGTGCCACTTAGACGATGGAAAGCAGGTCGTGTCGGGACATATCATCATGGTAGGAGAAACGTGATGTGGCGGTACTCGGAAGTAGAAAGCCACAATCTTCTGTACGAGGGTCCAGACAGCTGCTGCTGGTCCACACTCAGAACGATATAAATCTGTATCTTCGACATTGCACTTGAGGCACAGGGGTGAGTCCACCAGCGCGATGCGATGCAGTTTCTGTCTTGTAGTATATTTGCCGTTGACGAGAAGGTACCATGTCGCCGTGGTGTCAGTGGTGTGATATGGTTGGTGGATCGTTTTCCAAACTGTAGGCCATGAAACCTGGGTTTCGGGGTGGGGACTTTCGGAGAAAGCGGTAGATGTCGCGGGTGGTCGACCTGAGCTATCCAAGCACGACTCACGACCCTTCCTCACACCATCAATTCCCACTCTACCTCGTCTCATACCTTCCAAACTTCACATAATCTCACCTGCAGAAGAACTTCTGTGAAGCTTGGAAGGAAGGGTCGTGAGTCGTGCTTGGATATCTCAGACGGTAGAGCACTTGCCCGCGAAAGTCAAAGGTCCCGAGTTCGAGTCTCCATCCGGTAAACAGTTTTAATCAGCCAGGAAGTTTCATATCAGCGCACACTTCGCTGCAGAGTGAAAATTTCGTTCTGAATAAACCGTAATCACATCATCAGTCTGTAACGATCCACTGGAGACCACGGGTCCTTTGTAGCAAAAAAACCTGGACTTTCTTTTTCTGAACATTTTTCGAAATGGTCTGTAGAGTTGAAGTTCATTGTGTATTTCAACAAATATTTCCTAATTCTACTCAGTAGGCAGTTTAAGGATTGTGAATCTTCAGGTTTTGGCGGCGCAAAGACTGTTTCATTAAGTTTCGGGTGTGCAGCCGCAAGAAATCTCCTTCTTCTTCAAATATTTCGGCTGTATAACGTTCAGCCATCTTCAGAGTGATTCGCAAGACTGCCGCTCCAGTGTTTTTTTATTGTTATTTTGATCACCTTATACAAAGGCGAGCTGGCAGCAGCATATTACGCTGCTCTTCAGCCGCGAGTGGTACAATATGTATTACATATAGGTGGCACATATAATACAATAAAAACGGCGGGCAAAAACTGTAGATACGAAAAACAATATACATGGAGCCGTTCACGCTGGACGAAAAAAAACACTAACACTAGCTGACACGGCGCACTTAACACGGATGACTGCGACGGCACACGTGAACAGTGGTGGCGTGACGGCGAAAGAACAGTAAACACAAACGAAGGCACACACACGAGACACTGATGGCGATGATCTCCGGCGCGCGAATGTTCACTGAGCGTGTGCGAGTCCAGGGACCTGCCAAGAGGGGAGGAGGGGGAGGTGGGAGAGGGAGAGTGGAGAGCAGAGATGCCACGAGCAAGGGAGAGAGGGGGAAGGGAGGAAGGGGGAGGGGAAGCACGGGGGAAGAGGGGTGGAGGAAGGGGGGATGGGGGGAAAAGGTGAGAGAAAGGAGGGAGGATGCCCAAAGGAAAAGACACAGGAAGTGGGAGGCGAGGATCAAAATTGATAGGAGGGGTAGATGTAGGGGAGGAGGACATCATCAGGGAGGGTGGAGAGATGGAGACCGGGTGGGACGTGGGAATACAGGCGCGGCAGCGGGCGGGGGTGGGAGAGGATGGGTGAGAGAAGTGGGTGAGGAGGATTGAGTTTATGGGAGGTGTACAGGATCCGTATCCCTTCAAGGAAAAGGAGGAGGTGGGGGAACGGAATGAGGTCATACAGGATCCGCGTGGGGGAGGGGAGACGGATGCGGTAGGCGAGGCGGAGCGCATGACGTTCAAAGATCCGGAAGGATTTGTAAAAGGAGGGGGGGGGGGGCCGGAGATCCAGGCCGGATGGGCGTAACAAAGGATAGGGCGGATGAGGGATTTATAGGTGTGGAGTATGGTGTAGGCGTCCAGACCCCACGTACGGCCGGAAAGGAGCTTGAGGAGACGGAGTCGGGAGCGTGCCTTGGCTTGGATTGTCCGGAGATTGGGGGTCCAGGAGAGGCGACGGCCGAGGGTGACGCCAAGTGCCGCTCCAGTGCTCGCTTCGTCCCTTTTATACGGTTGTAACGCGCGACTGTGCATCCGGCCACAGATGCAAATGCGCCAGAGACGTTGGTCGGCGGCAGAGACGTGCATAATGCGCGAGTTGTATCTATGACTCCGCAGTTGATCTGTGTTGGCATATCGATATATCATATTGAGCTGCATTGTGGCGACGCCTTTGCGAGTTTATTACAGCAAGTGCCGGATTTCATGATTCATCGAGATTGAAACCACTATCTCTATTAATTAAATTCGTCGTCAAGCGAATTTCAATTGCCTCCTTCACTATCGAGTCCCAAAAGGATGATGTTGTTGCCAAAATTTCGACGTTGTCATACAACGTACTGTGACCATTATCAATACAGTACTCTACCACTGCCGACTTGTTAGGTTGTAAAAGTCGTGTGTACCTCCGGTGTTCTGTACATCTTTCTTGGACAGTACGAGTTGTTTGTCCGATGTAAGAAAGGCCACATTCACATGGAATTTTGTAAACTCCAGATTTTCGGAGCAGCAAATCATCTTTGACGGAGCCCACGAGTGCAGCTGTCTTTGGTGGAGGACGAAAAATCACTTTTACTTTGTGTCTGCCGAGGATGCGTCCTACTTTTGATGAGAGGCTGCCCACATATGGCAGGAAGGCCATCGATTTAAAGATTTCTTCATCTCCTTCTGCTTTCTTTGTGGCCTCTTTCGGTTTCATTTTCAGTGCCCTCTGTATTTGTTGTGGAGAGTACCCATTGTCTTCAAACACTCTTTCTAAGTGGGAAAGTTCATCTTGCAGACTGCTTTCGTCAGAAATAATATGCGCTCTGTGAGTCAAAGTTCGGAGAACACTCATTGTCTGGGCAGGATGGTGGCAGCTATTTGCAGAGAGGATGGCAGTTTGGGACATGAAGTGTATAGGAAGCCGACGCACACCGATCTGTATTTACGTGCTTCTATCCCAACCTGTGGAAAACCTCCCATATCCTGATGTTCTCCAAACCCAATAAGCCTCCATCTGATGCCTCTTCCTATCGTCCTATCTGTCTCACATCGGTGTTCAGCAAGCTCTTGGAGTCCATCCTTTCCCGGCGCATCCATCTCCACCTCCACCAAAACCACCTCCTCCCAAACACCCAATGTGGCTTTCGACCTTCCTTCTCTGCTGATGACCAACTTCTCCGCCTCACTCATCTCCTCTCCCTCCAGCTTAACTCCCGTCGCTCCGCCATTTTTGTCTCACTTGACCTTGAAAAGGCCTACGACCGTGTCTGGCATCCCGGTCTCCTGTTTAAACTCTAAACCTACGCCCTTCCTATCAACTACATCCGTCTGGTGGCCTCCTTCCTCTCCCACCGCCCCTCCTATGTTACCATCCATCATGCCACTTCCCGCACCTTCTACCCCTCTGCCAGTGTGCCCCAGGGCTCTGTCCTCTCCCCTCTCCTCTACCTCCTGTACACGGCAGATATGCCCCAACCCCCCCCCCCCCCCTCCAGTACACCTCTTGCAATATGCTGATGACACCGCATTCCTCGCTCTCGCTCCTACCCTCAAACGGTCCCAACGCCTTCTCCAGAATCACCTTGACCTTTTTGCTGCATGGTGTAACCAATGGCTCCTGAAACTCAATCCAGACCCAGGCAATCATCGTAGGTCGTACCACTCGCTCCTTCCGGCTCCTGGATTTCTCCCTTTCTGTCTGCGCACATCCTGTCCGCCTCACCCCCACCCTCACCTACCTTGGCCTCACCATTGACCGTCACCTCACCTGGATACCTCATCTCCACTCCATCCAATCCAAAGCCCACAACCGCCTCCGACTCCTCAAACTCCTCTCTGGCCGGACATGGGGGTTGCACCCCTCTACCATCCTCCACACCTACAAATCCTTCATCCGTCCCATCCTCTGTTATGCCAGTCCTGCCTGGATATCTGCCCCCCCCCCCCAAATTCTATCAGTCCCTCCAGATCCCTGAGCGTCATGCACTCCGCCTCGCCTTCCATATCCGCCTCCCGTCCCCCACGCGGATCCTCTATGATCTCATTCCTTTCCCCCATCTGCTCCTATTCCTCGAACATATCCGCATCCTCTACACCTCCCGCCGTCTCGAACCCCCTCACCCCCTGGTTGCTCCTCTCCTCTCCCATCCCCGCCCCCTGCCACGTTTTCACCGTTGTGTCCCCCCTACTCTCCATCTCTCCACCCTCCATCTCCTTTCCCAAGGTGGCTTCCATCAACTCCCCCTCCCGGATGATGCCCTCTCTCCCTCCATTAATCCTTCCTATCAACTCTGATCCTCAATCCCCCTCCTTTCCTCTGTCCTTTCCCTGGGCTCCCTCTTCCCCCCCCCCCCTCCCTTCCGTCCTGTTTTCTCCCCACTAAACCTCTCCCTACCTCCCTTCTCCCCCCCAGTCCTTTTGTATTCCCCTCCTCTGCCTACCCCACTCCCTGTTGCGTCTGCCCCCCACCCCTCTTATGGGTCCTCATCCTCCTTCAGCTCCTTTCCCGGCTCCCCCCTTCGCTTTTACGTTCCTTTCACCCCTTTTTTTGTTTTCCCATATTCTGTCCAGTTTCCTCCCACCTGCTCTCGACTGTGGTGTCACATTTGCCGACTTTTTAGTGCAGTGTTCCAGTGACTATTCAGTGTTGTTTGTCTTTCTCGTGTTGCGAACAGAAACCATGCTGTCGCTAGGTGTGAATTTTATGTCCTTTGCGAACAGAATCCAGACTGTCGCCGTGTTTTTTTTTAATTGTCTATTGTTTTCCCTGTCTGCTTCGTATGTATTTTTTTTTAGCATCATCATCCCTCTGTTGTTGTCTTAAGTTCCACGATTTCTTTTCGCCTTGTTACTCTCTCAGTCTCCGATTTTATCGCCTGTTTTTTATTATTTGTTCTCTTGATCTTTGTCACAAAATCTGTCGGCTGAAGAGCGGCATACTAAGCTGCTGCCAGCCCGCCCCCTTCGGGGGGTATTGAAATTCAATAAATGAAAAAAAAAAAAAAAACTGGAGCGGCAGTCTTGCGGCTCATTCTGAAGATGGCTGAACATTATACAACCGAAATATTAGAAGAAGGATATTTCTTACTGCTGCACACCCGAAACTTAATGGAACAGTTTAGGGATTAGTGCTTTAAATAAATAAAATACCTTTTAGCGTCTAATACAATGTTTTGCTGGCACTTGCTTTGCCTTTTTTTCCTTACATCTGATCTTGTTTCTGGTAATCAAACCAGATGTAAGGAGCACTAATTATGTCTAGATCAGTTACATGGCTATTTCAAAATCGTTTTATGTTCTTGATAATGACCCATGTTATCATCTCTCAAATTGCACTACATTGTCCGCACGTAGTGATACCCTGTTTCGAATGGATTAATTCTGTCTTTTGTATCTTGGCTACTGCTTGGTTTCACGTGCTCCTCTGCCTGATAACAAACGTCTGCAAAAAAATATTTTTCGGAAGTTGTTTGAAATTTGATAACTGACTTTTATGTAATTTTTACCCCTGATTTCAAAACTGCAATCCATTTTTTTCTATCGTGTCGTGTTTTCCAACGTTATAAAATTTTATTTTATTTATAAATCATGTTCTAAACTACATTTCCAGTAGACTTCCTTTTCTCTTTAAGCTCGTAAGTCCTTATATTAACGCTTTCGCTTTCTGTCGAAGCTTCTTTTTTGCTTTTCCGGCTATGGACTCGTCGAGGATCATCTCTTTTTTCATCCATCAGTAGTCCGCTATCGTGTTGACGTTCCATCTTCCTTGCTATCTTCTTTCCCTTTCTTTGATGTCTTCGTGGAATCTTTCGCCCTGCTCTTCACTTACATCACCAAGGTTTGCAGGGAAGTATTCAAGATGTGAGTGGAGAAAATGAACTTTAATGCTCATGTTACAGCCCAGCTTCTTAAACTTGTCGAGCATGTCTGCGACGATTGTCTTTGAACCGTGAATTTAACTTTTCAAAATTTTCTCTTAAGGATTTTACTTTATTTTTTAGCGATTCATCAAGAACATTAACACATTTAATCACACTAGGTGAGCGTGGAAGTACTTGCCAGGGAGTAACTGATGAAAATGAAATTACCTTTAACAAATTGGAATTTTATTCATAAAAGCCTTTTCAAAACAGATTTAAAATTTATAAGCAGAAAAGCACCCTCGAAATATCAAGTTACAATTTTATTTAGAGGCAGAAAGAACAATATTGAAAGTATGAGCCTTCGGGCTGAGAAACTTGTCGCTCCCTTTCAACACGGCCGTAGACGCGACCGCTCACAACAACCTCTGAAAGAGTACACTGGTGCAAATCTGCAACACACCGGATTACTTTAAACTAAAAAATATTTAACAATTCACACAAACACGTAAACTATGCACCCAGTGAGAGGGATGGAAGTGGTACAACAGTCAAATTTTTTGCCACCGAAAGTGCAATTTGTTTTTTTTTTAAAAAAGACTGTTACGGTGGAAGGGTGGCAACCTTATAACCTAGAATGACTATTTAAACAAAACCCATAAAATGCAGACTTACATAATATGTACAACATGCTCTACATTACACATTTACCACCTCGCAAGATGATAGGCAAGATAAAAACATATTTCAAGAATTCGGCCTTTAAGCAATAAATTCGTTAACACCTAATCCGACAAACATGACAGAGGCAGCTAGTAACGTATGGCAGATTGACAGGAGGGGGGCGGGGGGAAGTTTACTAAAGAACCCGAACCGCAGATTGCTCCAAACCTCCCCAATTCCACAAGGGAACAACGGACCACCCAATTCACAAATAACCACCTCTCTCTGGGTGGGCAAACGGAGAAGAATGGTGGGACGACCCCAAAACAAAGCGGCTGGTGACCTCACCAAGAAAACAAGTAGAATTTAACAAGCAAATGAAACAACATATCTCCAATCACTTAATTTCTAATAAACTGCGATTTATGGCGAAGTCGTGGCGCAGCACCCCCAGATCGCTCTCCCGAAGCGTCCGCTGCCAGCCGCTTCAACGGACGCAGGAAGGCGCGCCGGTCTCCCGTCTCACGGAGTCGCAACTCGCCCCGGCCAGCCCGATGTCGTGGTTTCGCTCCTGTTGCCCTCGTGTGAACCGCGAAGCCATAACCCCTTTCTAAACGGCGCTGCCCACTGGACTAACGTGGGGACCTCACATGCGCCGACGCTCAAGGCGGACATGTCATCTCGTGTCTCAGTGCGCGACCGACCAACCGACCGATCCAACCGCCAATGACCGTTGCCCGAGCAACTCGAACAGACTGGCGGCCTAACGCGCAGACTCAGATGCAGGAACTCAGCCCCGACCGGGCGACCACCAGCTGAGTTCTCTTACTGGCGGAGTGGCAAGACTCTCATTTTCTGGCTTTAAAGTTTGTCTGCCGGTCCGACAAAGATTCCTTCCTTTAGCTTTGCCTCGGACAAACCAGGAAGCTGTTCACAAAGATATCTGAAACACTCCCCTTCTTGTGGCAATGCCTTAACAAACTGTTTCATCAGCCGAAACTTAATGTGAAGTGCTGGAAGTGACACCTTTCTGGGATCCACAAGGCTTTTCCTCTCAACATTTTTAATCCCTCTGTAAGGTTTTTCTCAAGGACCAAGCTTTTTTATGTAGTGTTGCTTTGTGTGTCTCTACTGACCCATTCACAGAGAAAGCAAGGGAACTGTGTATAGCCACTTTGTTGACCAAGAAGCATTGAAATCACTTTTAAATCACTACATACTGTCCATTAGTGGTCTGAAAAGCAGAGTTTGTTTAAAACCAGTTCAAGGTTTTCGAAACATTCTTTTACGTGAACCGAGTGTACAACTGGTATAGAAGCATACTTACTGCCATTGTATAGAAGTACTGCTTTAAGGTTTCTTTTTGAAGAATCAAAAAGTCTCCACTGATCAGGAGCATATTCTATTTTGAAAAGTGCCATAAGTCCAGCAACATCACTACAAAACACAAATTCACCTTCTTCAGAGAAGAAAGATTCAAACTCTTTTTCCCCCATCGATACCACGAAAAGGGTGTACCCGGAGCCAACATGTGTTTATCTTTCAATCTAGATCCTAAAACCTCTGCCGATTCTTTAGAAAGGCCTAGGTCTCCAACAAAATCGTTCAGTTCAGATTGTGAGAATAGAGTGGGATCAGTTGTGCCAGGATCGTAGCAATCTCTGTCTTCTTCACTATCACCTTGGTAAGCCAATGGCTCGTGGTCATCTATAACATTTCGCCGGCCGCGTGACCGAGCGGTTCTAGGCGCTACAGTCTGGAACCGCGCGACCGTTGGGGTCGCAGGTTCGAATCCTGCCTCGGGCATGGAAGTGTGTGATGACCTTAGGTTAGTTAGTTTTAAGTAGTTCTAAGTTCTAGGAGACTGATGACCTCAGAAGTTAAGTCCCATAGTGCTCAGAGCCATTTGAGCCATCTATGTCATCCAAAGAATCTGGAGGAGAGGGTATTGGTACTTCAGGTCCATGAGGAACAGGGCGAATGCCTCATTGAATGTTAGGGTAAGAAATATCATTTTTGTTTTTCATATTGAAACCTCGTACGTTGCAAGAACAAAAATAGCAGACATCACTATGATTTTTGGGCTCCCTCCAAACCCACTGGTATTCCAAAACGTAAGGACTGCCTTTTACGTTGAAACCATTGCCTCAGTTCTTCAACACACACTGAACAAACCTGGTGTGGGGCCCAAGGCTTACCTAACTTTATACCAAAATAAGCGAAATATACTTTTTCAACAACATCGGAAATGTTTCTTTGTTGCTTTTTAACGGTATAGTTACCACAAATTTATCGGAAGCAATCTGGCGAGTTTATACACCCTCTGGTAGTCATTGTCCATTGTCCATAAAACAACTTCACAAAACAAGAAAACAGTCACTACTTTAAAGGACTAGTAACAACAACACGTGGATTGCACAGAGTGAAGAGGTACTGTGAACTGAAGGACAATAGCAGAAGCTCACTGCTTGGTGATGACGGGGGAAGGAGCAGCGGGACAGACAGGCACTGACATGAAAATACTGCTGGTTTCTCCTAATTACTCTTTATTTTACGTATATCTAGTATAAAAACGGCTAAATAACAGTTTATGGAGATCCTAAAAATCAAAATTCAAACTCACTAGAGTGCTGAAGTAGCGAAAAAAGTTAAAACTAGACAAGCAGTTTGTGAAATAACTGTACGTGATGGAATTTTTTTCACTATTTTTCCCAAAATCAGCGTTGAAATCACTATGAAATTCACTTAATAAATTTGAAACAATTTTTATGTCGCAGACCTGTGCAATACTGGTAGGCCACCGAGTAGAAAAGGGAATGAAATTAAAAATATTCTTAAGTTCACGTTAGCACAACCACAGGCGAAACCAGATAGTGATGGTGATACAGCTACACAGCATATAGAAACAATCGATACCGTAATTGATACATCGGCACCTATCGTCTGGCATAAGTTACACATCCAGCAAAGTTTCGGTGCTTCAGTACACCATCCTCAGGCCTTAACTGACTCTGAGGGGGTTGACCCCAATCGTGTACAAGATACATCAGTGGCCAACTTCTATGAAATGGTTTTTGAAGACTACATGTAACAATGATTTTGTGTCTCCAAACATCAACTACGTGTTGGAGTTCTCCTCCTCAGCGTCAGTTACAGCCAGAAGATGGTATACTGAAGCATCGGAAGTGATAGCCGTATAAACAAATAACACCGTAAGGACGGCAACGGGTGTTCCATTTTATTGCATAGAGAGAGAGTGAGAGAGAGAGAGAGTGAGAAAGAGAGAGAGAGAGAGAGTGAGTGAGAGTGAGAGAGGGGGAGAGAGAGAGAGAGAGAGTGAGAGAGTGAGAGTGAAAGAGAGAGAGTGAGAGAGAGAGAGAGAGAGAGAGAGAGAGAGTGAGAGAGTGAGAGAGAGAGAGTGAGAGAGAGGGGGCGAGGTAGAGGGAGAAGAGAGAGATATTCATTACCTCTTGTTAAGTGAACAGACATGCTATACAGCTATACCCTGGAGGCAACAACACCTATCAGACACTTAATAGTGCAGTTAGGACCCAGTAAAAAATTGTAAAAAACTAGTAAGCAAACATAGCAGCACGTAGACTGCTGACCGCTCGCAAAGAAACAGGCCACATTCGGCCATAACGAACAGAACCTCATGTCACTACCTCCTGCACGTTTCCCTAAATATCGCAATTCTCCAGTCCTAAATGTAATTGGTCGTTAGTATCGATGGCATCCATATCAAAGCACTCAATTCTGTGATTATGATGGTGTGGTGACAAGCACTTTTTGTGAATTAGCTGCTTGCCATTCCCGAGATAACATCCAAGTAACCACGACCTGTTGTTCATGGTACTTCTCTTTGGGCGCCTACAACATTGCTGATGGGGAGGCTGAGGGTCTTCCCACACCAGTACATCTCGCGGTCCTTGTCTCACTAGCGTCATCGTCACTGCTGTGTGAGATAGCCGGCTGATGGTTCTCTGATCATCAGTTCTGGGTGCCAGAACCTAACTGCCTGGTGGGGCCAGATTCAGCCGGCTACACTACTTCATACAGCACGGTACACCCCGATGGGTCACCGTGGTTCACTGTCATCTTCCGGAGTGGGATCGAGGATGCTCTGAGACAGTGTGGGAGCATAATCTCACGCTACGACTGCGGGCGTCAGCATAAAAAAACTTCAACCGAATTGCTCGAGCAGCAGCCTTACCAGCCAAGTCGCCAACAGGACAGGACAGGACAGGACAGTAGTGTCAGTGTCGTCGTCACTGCCGCCTGCTTCACGTCTGCTGTGCAGCGAACTACCTTAATTTAAGTATTAACTGTATTTTTCTTACTCGACCCTTCTTCTTCCGTGCGTTTTTGCTTTTAGGAAGCTTTAATTGTCGAGTGCTAGTAATATTCCATAGATTTCGTGTTTGTTTTGAATAAGTCAGAGAGTCCCTTTAGTCAGCCACAGTGCCAGTAGTGCTAGTGTTTGTTTTGAATACAGTCCAGAGACAGGTAGTGCTATTTTCATTGTTTTCTACAAGAAGTGGTTAGCAATCACAGTTTAGTCAACAATCAGACGCCTTTAGTGATTTAGCAGTCTAGTTAAAAGTTGATTAACTCCCTACAGTAAATTGATTCCTTAGGATGGATAAGATGTGTGACTGCTGTGTACGGACGCAGGAGGAGCTGGCCACTGTTCGCGAACAGCTGCGCGTGTTGATGGCCGAGGTCAGTCGTCTTCAGGCTGCTGCCTCGGGGTGTAGCGGCAGTGGGGAGTCTGGTGCGTCGCATGGTACACCCCAGGTGTTACATGCTTCACCCACTGTCCCTGCTGTCGAGACATCTTCGCGGGTACCGGGCGCGGTTGGGCCACCCTCTCCCCAAGGGGAGTGGCGGGTTCAGCGGCGTTCGCGGCGCACGAGGCGGAGGGTAAATGTGGAGGCTGGCCGTGTGACATCGCCCGCTCTGCCTGTGAGTGGACATGTGGCTGCTCTTTCAGCAAGGTCCGAGCAGGCACACGGGGGAGGGGTTTATTAGTTATTGGGAGCTCCAACGTTAGGCGGGTGATGGAGCCCCTTAGGAAAATAGCTGAATGGTCGGGGAAGAAGGCCAGTGTTCACTCTGTCTGCTTGCCGGGGGGTCTCATCCGAGATGTGGAGGAGGCCCTGCCGGCGGCGATAGAGAGCACTGGGTGCACCCGACTGCAAACTGTTGCTCATGTCGGCACCAATGACTCCTGCCGTCTGGGTTCAGAGGTCATCCTCAGTTCGTACAGGCGGTTGGCGGAATTGGGGAAGGCGGAAAGCCTCGCTCGCGGGGTAGAATCAGAGCTAGCTATTTGTAGTATCGTTCCCAGAACCGATCGCGGTCCTCTGGTTTGGAGCCGAGTGGAAGGCTTAAACCAGAGTCTCAGACGATTCTGCGGAGATCTGGGGTGCAAATTTCTCGACCTCCGCTATCGAGTGGAGAAATGTAGGGTCCCCCCGAATAGGTCAGGCGTGCACTACACGCCGGAAGCGGCTACAAGGGTAGCGGAGTACGTGTGGAGTGCACATGGGCTTTGTTTAGGTTAGAGAATTCCCTCCCTAGGCCCGACAAGACGCCTCCTGAGACGCGGAAAGGTAGGAGTAGGCAAAATGCAACAGGGAATAACAATATTAATGTGCTAATAGTAAACTGCAGGAGCGTCTATAGAAAGGTCCCAGAACTGCTCTCATTAATAAACGGTCACAACGCCCATATAGTACTAGGGACAGAAAGTTGGCTGAAACCAGACGAAAACAGTAATGAACTCCTAAACTCAGATTGGAATGTATACCGCAGAGACAGGCTGGACAGTGAAGGGGGAGGCGTGTTTATAGCGATAAGAAGTGCAATAGTATCGAAGGAAATTGACGGAGATCCGAAATGTGAAATGATTTGGGTGAAGGTCACGGTTAAAGCAGGCTCAGACATGGTAACTGGATGTCTCTATAGGCCCCCTGGCTCAGCAGCTGTTGTGGCTGAGCACCTGAAGGATAATTTGGAAAATATTTCGAGCAGATTTCCCCACCATGTTATAGTTCTGGGTGGAGATTTTAATTTGTCGGATATAGACTGGGAGACTCAAACGTTCATAACGGGTGGCAGGGACAAAGAATCCAGTGAAATTTTTTAAAGTGCTTTATCTGAAAACTACCTTGAGCAGTTAAACAGAGAACCGACTCGTGGCGATAACATATTAGACCTTCTGATGACAAACAGACCAGAACTATTTGAAACAGTTAACGCAGAACAGGGAATCAGCGATCATAAAGCGGTTACTGTATCGATGATTTCAGCCGTAAATAGAAATATTAAAAAAGGTAGGAAGATTTTTCTGTTTAGCAAAAGTGACAGAAAGCAGATTACGGAGTACCTGACGGCTCAACACGAAAGTTTTGTCTCAAGTACAGATAGTGTTGAGGATCAGTGGACAAAGTTCAAAACCACCGTACATATGCGTTAGATGAGTATGTGCCAAACAAGATCGTAAGAGATGGAAAAGAGCCACCGTGGTACAACAACCGAGTTAGAAAACTGCTGCGGAAGCAAACGGAACTTCACAGCAAACATAAACATAGCCAAAGCCTTGCAGACAAACAAAAATTACGCGAAGCGAAATGTAGTGTGCGAAGGGCTATGCGAGAGGCGTTCAATGAATTCAAAAGTAAAGTTCTGTGTACTGACTTGGCTGAAAATCCTAAGAAATTTTGGTCTTATGTCAGAGAGGTAGGTGGATCAAAACAAAATGTCCAGACACTCTGTGACCAAAATGGTACTGAAACAGAGGATGACAGACTAAAGGTCGAAATACTAAATATCTTTTTCCAAAGCTGTTTCACAGAGGAAGACTGCACTGTAGTTCCTTCTCTAGATTGTCGTACAGATGACAAAATGGTAGATATCGAAATAGACGACAGAGGGATAGAGAAACAATTAAAATCACTCAAAAGAGGAAAGGCCGCTGGACCTGATGCGATACCAGTTCGATTTTACACAGAATACGCGAAGGAACTTGCCCCCCTTCTTGCAGCGGTGTACCGTAGGTCTCTAGAAGAGCGTAGCGTTCCAAAGGATTGGAAAAGGGCACAGGTCATCCCCGTTTTCAAGAAGGGACGTCGAACAGATGTGCAGAACTATAGACCTGTATCTCTAACGTCGAACAGTTGTAGAATTTTGGAACACGTTTTATGTTCGAGTATAATGACTTTTCTGGACACTAGAAATCTACTCTGTAGGAATCAGCATGGGTTTCGAAAAAGACGGTCGTGTGAAACCCAGCTCGCGCTATTCGTCCACGAGACTCAGACGGCCATAGACACGGGTTCACAGGTAGATGCCGTGTTTCTTGACTTCCGCAAGGCGTTCGATACAGTTCCCCACAGTCGTTTAATGAACAAAGTAAGAGCATATGGACTATCAGACCAATTGTGTGATTGTATTGAAGAGTTCATAGATAACAGAACGCAGCATGTCATTCTGAATGAAGAGAAGTCTTCTGAAGTAAGAGTGATTTCAGGTGTGCCTCAGGGGAGTTTCATAGGACCGTTGCTATTCACAATATACATAAATGACCTTGTGAATGACATCGGAAGTTCACTGAGGCTTTTTGCAGATGATGCCGTGGTGTATCGAGAGGTTGTAACAATGGAAAACTGTACTGAAATGCAGGAGGATCTGCAGCGAATTGACGCATGGTGCAGGGAATGGCAATTGAATCTCAATGTAGGCAAGTGTAATGTGCTGCGAATACATAGAAAGATAGATCCCTTATCATTTAGCTACAAAATAGTAGGTCAGCAACTGGAAGCAGTTAATTCCATAAATTATCTGGGAGTACGCATTAGGAGTGATTTAAAATGGAATGATCATATAAAGTTGATCGTCGGTAAAGCAGATGCCAGACTGAGATTCATTGGAAGAATCCTAAGGAAATGCAATCCGAAAACAAAGGAAGTAGGTTACAGTAAGCTTGTTCGCCCACTGCTTGAATACTGCTCAACAGTGTGGGATCCGTACCAGATAGGGTTGATAGAAGAGATAGAGAGGCTCCAACGGAGAGCAACGCGCTTCGTTACAGGATCATTTAGTAATCGCGAAAGCGTTACGGAGATGAGAGATAAACTCCAGTGGAAGACTCTGCAGGAGAGACGCTCACTAGCTCGGTACGGGCTTTTGCTAAAGTTTCGAGAACATACCTTCACCGAAGAGTCAAGCAGTATATTGCTCCCTCCTACGTATATCTCGCGAAGAGACCATGAGGATAAAATCAGAGAGATTAGGGCCCACACAGAAGCATACCGACAATCCTTCTTTCCGCGAACAATACGAGACTGGAATAGAAGAGAGAACCGATAGAGGTACTCAGGATACCCTCCGCCACACACCGTCAGGTGGCTTGCGCAGTATGGATGTAGATGTAGATGTAGATGTAGACACAGGTGTAGTGGCGACTTCTGCCACCGAATGTTTCAGGATGACCAAATGTAGCGGGAAGACACCAAACTTAGTGGGTGGTTGCCAGGAGGTGCTGTATTAAAACTAGGAGAGAACTTCCCAAGTGATTTATTGCTTTTTAGCTACAGTGCCCTCGTTCCTCTTAGTCTGCGTCACTGGGCCCCGCAATGGGAGGAGATACCCCTGCGACCTGTGCAATGCAATGCTGTGTCGTGCCAGCTTCGGCCGGCCTGCTTAAGTTCCGATGATGTCAGGATGCCTGCGCCAGCAGCCGACTCAGCGGCCACCGTCCTCGATGTCTCTGCACTGCTCCGCCGGGAGCCGTAGGCCATTCCCGCTGCTGCTTCTTCGTTGCTGACGCAGCTGTGATAGCGGCGGCAAGCGCCAGTGATCTGGCGTCCAATCTGCGGCCCTCGCCTCGGGATGTCTCCGGCCTGTGTCGGGAGCCAAGACGTCTGCCCGCCGTAGTGAGCCGAAGAGTGGCCAGCTGCTGGCTGACTGCAGACCCCGCGTTGGCCTCAGAGGGTCGAACCAACGACCCGCCATGGACTGGGATGCTGGCGCCCCATGTGCTGCTGCGTGCTGGCCAGAGTGGCCGTGTGGTTCTAGGCGCTACAGTCTGGAACCGCGTGACTGCCACGGTCGCAGTTTCGAATCCTGCCTCGGGCATGGATGTGTGTGATGTCCTTAGGTTAGTTACGTTTAAGTAGTTCTAAGTTCTAGAGGACTGATGACCTCAGCAGATACGTCCCATAGTGCTCAGAGCCATTTGAACCATTTGTTGCTGCGTGTAGCCTGTTGGTGTGTTATGCCCCGCCGTCCAGGAGAGCTGCCACATTTGAATGACTCTCGTTAGAAAACGACACCTATTTATACTCGGCTGTGTGCCTCTGTTTCACTAACGCACCGCTTCGCGTCACGTATCCATAACACTTAGGTTGGCCAGTGGCCCCTTCTGCCTGCGACTTGCTCCATGCAAACTGCTGTGTGTGCCTTCTCCGGCGGTTTTACGTCCCTGTGGACTCTATTTGCCTTCGCAACTGCTAGTATGCGTAACTTACTGCAATCCAGATCATACTTAGCTGTAACTTGTGCTCAGAATATTGCACAAAACTACCTGTACCTATTCTAAACGGTAGTGCCGCTATGCAGGGTAATTTCACCCTAGCACTGGTACGAGCTGTCAGCCGAGGCTGACAAGAAGACACAGAACCGTAAATATTAATGAATAAATATTAAACGGCTGCTCATGCTTTGTTAGCGCTGAAAGACACTCTACAGATTCCAGAACACCATCCTGACAACGTAGAGGTGTTCCACTTGGCTCCCTACAATATGTTCAGTAAGTGAAGCGGAAATTGGCTGGCCGTCGTGGCCGAGCGGTTCTAGGCGCTTCAGTGTGGAACCGCGCGACTGCTACGGCCGCAGGTTCAAATCCTGCTTCGGGCATGGATGTGTGTGATGTCTTTACGTTAGTTAGGTTTAAGTAGTTCTAAGCACTAGGGTACTGATGACCTCAGATGTTAAGCCCATAATGCTCAGAGCCATCTGAACCATTTTAGTCTCCAGCATAGGAAGTTCTGCTGATGTAGGATAAGAGGTGTATCACAGTCTGGTAGTGAAATGGGTCAGCAACTGCAAACTTACTTCAAAGTTGAAACACGCGAGAGACAAAATGTCTAAAGGCCATTTAGATTCACCGTGAACTTCTCGCAGTACATGAAGCAAATGCAGTGTCGCGTCCGGCCGCAGTGAAATAGTGTCAACAAGACGACCAAGGCGGCACAGACGTGACTGAAGCTGGTCGGGAAGGAAGGCTATCGACATCAATCACAGACGGAAATTTCCATGCAATCGAGGAAATGATTCGCAGCAATCGAATCTTTTCCGATGGCGAGAATGTTCATACAGCGGTTCTCGACTGGCTCTGTGGCTAAGGAGCGGATTACTATCGTTGTCCAATCGAACGACTGGTAGAACGGTCCGACTGTATTTATAAAGGCATCCATATCCATATCTACTTAATACTCCACACGCCACCGTTTGGTGCGTGGCAAAGGGTACCCTGCACCAGTACTAGTCATTTCCTTTCCTGTTCCACTTGCTAACAGAACGAGGAGAAAACGACTGTCTATATGAATCCGTATGATCCCTGATTTATCTTATCTTTGTGTGGTCCTTACTCGCAGTTTATGTTAGCGGCAGATCTTCATCACTTAGCTTCAAAAAAAAAAAAAAAAAAAAAAAAAAAAAAAAAAAAAAAAAAAAAAAAAAAAACACCCGCTCGGCCACCAACGGCCGGCTAGCTTCAAATGCCGGTACCTTTCTCAATAGTGTTTATCGAAAAGAACGTCGCTTCCCTCCAGGGATACCCATTTGAGTTCCCGAAGTATCTCTGTTACACTTACGTGTTGTTCGAACCTACCGGTAACAAATCTAGCTGCCCGCCTCTCAACTGCTTCGTCTGGTACGGATCCCAAACAATCGAACACTACTCAGGAATACTTGTAGGTCGCACCAGCGTCCCATACGCGGTCTCCTTTACAGGTGACCCACTCTTTCCTAAAGTTCTCTCAATAAATCGAAGCCGGTCACTAGCCTTCCCTGCCACAGTTCTCATACGTTCGTTCCATTTCATTTCGCTTTGCAACATTAGCGACATTAAATGGAACGAGACGGTGAGAAATGTGGTAGGGAAGGCGAATGATCGCTTCGGTTTATGCGGCTACTGTCATGTGTGAGTGTCGCTTTGAGACGTAATGCAGCATTCAATAAAAGTCACTTGTCTTGCCATAATAGCGTCTAACTTACTTTTTAAAGTCCCCTCGTAGATGAAGAAGTGAGCTAAGACCTGTCCTTTCGCCGAGCTAGGTGCACGGTGGTTAGCACAATGGACTCGCATTCGGGAGGACGGCAGTTGAAACCAGTGTCTGGACATCCTGATTTAGGTTTCCAGTGATTTCCCTAAATCGCTTCAGGCAAATGCCGGGTGGCTTCTTTGAAAGGGCACTGCCGACTTCCTTCCTCATCCTTCCTTACTCCGATGGGTCCTATAAACTCGCTGTTTCGTCCCCTTCCCCTAATCAACCAACCAACCAATCCTAAGCCCTGGATACATTTTTGTCCAGCTTAATACTGGACAAGTTCCTTCCCCCCCCCCTCTCTCTCTCTCGTCCACACATACACATACACATACATGAACTGAACCACCTGGTTATTCAATCGGAGTTACCAAAGCCGTTTCCGTAAATGAAAAGGGAAAACCATTGCAAGAAACATAAGCTTCGAACTTTCACAAAGCAACAAACTGACAGTAATTTCGATCGTTTCGCCATGTGGGGTACCACAGTCGTATGTTTGTTAAAGGACATTTTGAAGTATTTCATCCCGGCTGTTTTTTAGAAGTATTCAATTTACTATGTCTTGCAGTAGTGGCAAATTTCGGGCTTACAGACCATTTTCAAGCACAGTAGGTGTCGATGTGTTGTACAATTATTCTGTTGCTAAGCGGCGGATGTAGCCAATCTAAAAGCGATCACATGAAATGCAGGCGTCAGAATCAAAACAGAAAGCTTACTGCGTGCAGTAACAATCGTCTTAACGACTACTGCCACGTTATCGGATACTATACGTGCCCGCTTTAGTTGTTCCTCGTCTTCATGTGTTCACGTGTTCGCTTCCCCATCGGCTATATCCACCGTTTGAAAACAGAATAATTATACAACGCACCAACACCTAACTGCGCTGGGAAATGGCCTGTAAGGCGAAATTGGCCAGTCGTGCATGGTATAATAAACTGAATACTTGTGAAGAACAGCCTAGGTGGAAAACTTGGACGCTGTAATGAACTGGTGTAGGAATAACTTCGGGTGTGCCCCAGAGGGGTGTGATGCGAACCTTGTCGTTCACGTTGATTATGTAGACAATACTTATAGTAATCTCGAAATTTCGCAGATGATTCACTCATCTACAACGAAGTAATGTTTGAAAAAAGCTGCACAGATATTGTCAGATCTTCATAAATATTCAAAGTGGTGTAAAGTTTCGCAACTTGCTTTAAACATTCAGCAATGTAAATTTGTGCCCTTCACAAAAAGAAAAAAAGATATGCTATGACTACAGTATCACAGTTGAAAACTGTCAACTCATTCTAATACCTGGGTGTAGCACTGTAGAGTTATAAGGTGGAACGATAGTTTCAGTCGTAGGTGAAACAGATATACTTTTAGAATACTAGGGAAATGCGATGAGTGTACAAAGCGAACAAATCAGTCGTGCGAACCATTCCAGAATACATCTCAAGTATGTGCGACTCCTACTAAATAATACTAACAGGGGACATTGAACATATACAGAGGGCAGCACGAGTGATCACAAGTTTGTTTGACCCGCGGGAGATTGTCATGGAGATACTGAAGAAATTAACCGGCATACGGATAAACGCAATCCATACAGAGAAAGCCAACTTAAAATTTTTAATAACTGGTTTTAAGTGATGACTAGAAATGTGCCACATCCTTCCATGTATCGTCCCCATAGGGATCGTGAGGACTATATTAATTACAGAGTGCACAAAGGCATTTAAACTCATCTTTCCTGCGTGAATGGAACGGGAAGAAGTCCTAATAACTGGTACTTGGATAGTACCCATTGACGTCAAAGTGGTTTGCAGAAAATTGGTGTACATGTAGTTGTAGATGAAGACATAAATAAGTGGTCGAGAGATTGAAAAGATTTGGAAGAAACGTGAAGCGTCAGAAACAGATAACAACACAGCCTGTACTACGAAACTGCGGGATACTTGCCAAGTCAGGACATCAGAATGATGCCATCATTGCCAGATACAGCATGATCGAAGAAACAGTTTAGAATGAATGCCACTCATGTAAGACAACCATTCGAACCAAGACCGGCTCAAAATTTCCTCCGCCACTGGCTGACTTCGGTCGGTTCAATAATCTTAGCACGCAATCGAAATTTACATACTCGGCTCAAAAAGACAGACAGAGAGAGAATAGCCTATTTAAATTTGTATGTGGATGATGATGATGAAACGCAGTGAAACAGACTTTCTCCATATTCTTCAACAAGACTGCATCACCTTTCCTTCAGATCGAGGGTTCTATTTCTAATCGTTTCGGCTTGTTTCATATTAAATCCTGAAGTAGTCACGTTTTCATTATTTTTATGTGAGCCTATAATTATAACAATACCACACTACAACGTAACTTATTTACTGGCTTAACAGAAGGCGAAGTTCACCAAAGAAGTCATCCTGCATATTTCGGGCCAACTGTGAAAACTCCATCTTTCCCGTCGATATGTCGACCGCGTCTTTTTTGTCCATCCTTGGTGGATGGACTGAAGGTAGGGTGCCGAAGTGTCTGTGGAAGAGATGTAATTTGCACGGCTGCATGCCCAAAATTTATTGGATTATTAACTACGCCGTGAAAAGCTGAAAGTGCGTATCAAAGAAATCATTTGTGAGGATTAGAGGTTTGAAGACTGCCATTTCTGCGGAGAAGGTTTAGGGGTCTGGATTGAGATACAAAGAAAAGTAGTTTATTGGGACTCGATTGGTTTCACGGTGTAGTGATATGCACTGACGTAAATTCAGCTCCTAGTTCCAAAACAGGAATCTAGATCTCTCCCCATTAAATTTTGTTATTGTAAGCACAGACCGAGTTCTTAAAACGAGGCCATGGTTTCTCCCTTCTTCCTGCCAGAGATAGGTGTACTTTGCTGTCAACTGGTCTATGATTTTCGTTGAAAGAGTAAAACGGAAAAGCAATAGACATCAAAAGTCGTCAGAGCTCAGAACGGAAGTAGATATCATCAGTAGAGCAGGAGCTCCAGGAGTCTGCAAGACTAAGTGGCCCGCTGAAATTAATGACCAGACGTGCTTCCTGCTGGCGGTGGATCACAGCTTTTGACGCAACCTGCTAAGCTAAGAAACCTCCAGCGCTTGTTATCGCCGACAGTAAACAGAGCTAAAAATACGCCGCCCGTGTCCGGGGCACGCCCTCTCAACCACCAGCTGCCGTAAATTACTGTTGCGTGCGTATCCCTTCAAGAGCACGTAATTTTCGCTTAAGCTGGCGAGGCGATCTCATTGACTCTTTAATAAATTGAACGACATGGTCATGTTGCTCTCCTTATATCTCGGTCTTATTGATCTCATTTTAATACAATCCTAATTCTTGCATATTTACAGAACAAACGTTGAAAACTACTTTTTCACTGCTCGGCGATTGCACGAGATCCTGGTAGAAATTGTCAGTCGAAAGCTATAAATAGATTTGGTGAATGTTAGTGATCATGTAGACCTGTAACATCAATAATCGATAGAGTTATGTGTATTCCGTATACGGTCTCTGCTGACATTGTACACAAGCGTATCTCCGTAGTCAAAATCTTTGATTATGTAACTATGTAATAATTATGTTAATTATTTTGGCTGTTGCGTTTGCTAGGGCAAGTTACTATATAATATTGAGAGTGACTGTGTTAGAAGAGATTGGTTAGGGCATCAAGCGAGATTAGTTTTCCTAGCTGAAGTTTATTTCCGCTTTGCCATAAAACTTGATACTGCATTACCTTATTAGGCTGGCGACCGCATATATACAGGGTGATTCAAAAAGAATACCACAACTTTAGGAATTTAAAACTCTGCAACGACAAAAGGCAGAGCTAAGCACTATCCGTCGGCGAATTAAGGGGGCTATAAAGTTTCATTTAGTTGTACATTTGTTCGCTTGAGGCGCTGTTGACTAGGCGTCAGCGTCAGTTGATGCTAAGATGGCGACCGCTCAACAGAAAGCTTTTTGTGTTATTGAGTACAGCAGAAGTGAATCGACGACAGTTGTTCAGCGTGCATTTCGAACGAAGTATGGTGTAAAAACCTCCTGATAGGTGGTGTATTAAACGTTGGTATAAACAGTTTACAGAGAATGGGTGTTTGTGCAAAGGGAAAAGTTCTGGACGGCCGAGAACGAGTGATGAAAATGTAGCACGGATCCAGCAAGAATTTGTTCGCAGCCCAGGAAAATCGACTCGCAGAGCTAGCAGAGAGCTGCAAATTCCACAATCAACTGTATGGAGAGTCCTACGAAAAAGGTTATCGTCTGAAATTGGTTCAAGCACTGTCTGCAGCTGATAAGATTAAAAGAATCGATTTCTGTGATTTTATCCTTGCTCAAATGGAAACAGATGAATCTTTCGTTTCAAAGATTGTGTTTAGTGATGAAGCAACTTTCCACACTAACGGGAAAGTCAACCGTCACAATGTCTGTATATGGGGCACTGAGAATCCGCGGGAAACAACTCAGTATGAACGCGACTCGCCTAAGGTGAACGTTTTCTGTGCCATTTCAGCCAATAAAGTTTTTGGTCCCTTTTTCTTCGAAGGTGCTACTGTAACTGGACTACAGTATCTGAAGATGTTAGAGAATTGGCTGTTCCCTCAGCTCGAACAAGAAGCACAACAATTCATATTTCAGCAGGATGGAGCGCCACCACATTGGCACTTACCTGTCCGTAACTACCCGAACGTCAACTACCCGAGGCGATGGATCGGCCGCCAGGCAGCCCATGACAGAGCACTTCATCACCTGCCTCCAAGAAGCCCTGATCTTACCCCCTGCGATTTTTTCTTATGGGGGTATGTTAAGGATATGGTGTTTCGGCCACCTCTCCCAGCCACCATTGATGATTTGAAACGAGAAATAACAGCAGCTATCCAAACTGTTACGCCTGATATGCTACAGAGAGTGTGGAACGAATTGGAGTATCGGGTTGATATTGCTCGAGTGTCTGGAGGGGGCCATATTGAACATCTCTGAACTTGTTTTTGAGTGAAAAAAACCTTTTTAAATACTCTTTGTAATGATGTATAACAGAAGGTTATATTATGTTTCTTTCATTACATACACATTTTTAAAGTTGTGGTATTCTTTTTGAATCACCCTGTATTTACTTTCGTATTAGTAGAACCTCAGGTCAAAACCTGTTCGATTTACTGTTGTTACCGTTTCACTTACTTCGTGATGACTAAATTATAGTTCGATTCCTTGACACTGGGTACAGTCACGGGCATGCTAAATCCTTCACAGTAGGTTAACATTATAGGTGATGGCCAATTTGATAAGAGCCGGTAGTGTTACAGACCATAAATCACAAAGTAAAATATTGCTCCCTCTTAGAGCCCAACTTTTCCATTACCAGAAGTACATCATCAAGACTGCGGCTGAGGACCATACTAACATGAATTAAGACAAAAAAATTACTGGGTTATAAGCTTAGATCCCATAATTGTGCGCAGCCATTTAGACTGCATCTCACTCTGCAACGATAGCCTCTGCATGCTGAAAGCTACCTACCCGTTTGCTGGAAAACATGTCTACACCTATACCCTGCAAACCATCTTATTTGGTGTTTAGCGTAGGTTACATCTTGTACCTCTATCTGATCCATCCTTCTCAGTTACATTCAATAATGGAGCACTGGAAGAATGAATGCTTGTAAACCTTCGTATTATCTCAAACTTCTCGGAGTTCCTCGCTGTGGTCGTTTCGCAAGGCGTTTATAGGAAAAAGCAGTACATTGTCCGAACCTCCGTGGAACGTAGTCCTTCGGAATTTCATCAGTAAACCTCTTCTTGATGCACATCACCTCTCTTGTAGCGTCTTCCAGTGGAATTGTTGAGCATCTACGTAACGTTCTCGCAACGATTAAACGATCCCGTTAGTAAATCGCCACTCTTCGTTGCATCTTATCTATCTCTTTTATTAAATCAACTTGGAAGGGTCCCGGAATCGGTCGAACAAAAGTTTGAAAGCTACTTCTGTCGTAGATGAATTATGTTGTTGTACAAATTTATAGCGTTTGTCCGTAAGTTTAATAAACACAACAGATGCCATAACAGAGACTTATGTCATCAATAATACAGGGTGTTACAAAAAGGTACGGCCAAACTTTCAGCAAACATTCCTCACACACAAAGAAAGAAAATATGTTATGTGGACATGTGTCCGGAAACGCTTACTTTCCATGTTAGAGCTCATTTTGTTACTTCTCTTCAAATCACATTAATCATGGAATGGAAACACACAGCAACAGAACGTACCAGCGTGACTTCAAACAATTTGTTACAGGAAATGTTCAAAATGTCCTCCGTTAGCGAGGATACATGCATCCACCCTCCGTCGCATGCAATCCCTGATGCGCTGATGCAGCCCTGAAGAATGGCGTATTGTTTCACAGCCGTCCACAATACGAGCACAAAGAGTCTCTACATTTGGTACCGGGGTTGCGTAGACAAGAGCTTTCAAATGCCGCCATAAATGAAAGTCAAGAGGGTTGAGGTCAGGAGAGCGTGGAGGCCACGGAATTGGTCCACCTCTACCAATCCATAGGTCACCGAATATGTTGTTGAGAAGCGTAGGAACACTTCGACTGAAATGTGCAGGAGCTCCATCGTGCACGAACCACATGTTGTGTCGTACTTGTAAAGGCACATGTTCTAGCACTACAGGTAGAGTATCCCGTATGAAATCATGTTAACGTACAGTACATACTGACGAAACTAAAATGAGCTCTAACATGGAAATTAAGCATTTCCGGACACATGTCCACATAACATATTTTCTTTCTTTGTGTGTGAGGAATGTTTCCTGAAAGTTTGGCCGTACCTTTTTGTAACACCCTGTATATTATCCTGCACCACTTACAGCAGTCTGCCAAAGTTGGAGTAACTTTACCATTCCTCGACTGTAGAAATCTTGTGGTTTTGAGGCGAGGGACTCGTTGAGCCATGTTCGGAGCGCATTTTCATGCGGAAAGAGAGTTCCTTGAGGGCTGTTCGATAGAGAGCAGTAAAGGTCAAAGCGTGAGGGTGCAAGATCAGGCGACTAAGATGGATGCGGATTGACTTTCCGATCCAACTCCTGTATTGTGTTTTTGTCATTGCAGCAGAATGTGGGCGGGCGTTATCGTAAAGTAGCATCACTTCGCGCAGTGTTCTCGGACTGCGTCTGCAAGACGTTTCAGTTGTTGAAAATAAATGTTAGGAATGATGTTTCCAACCCAGGGAAGCAACTGGCAACACATCACAATGTCGCTGTTCCACCAGATGCTTAAAATTGCCTTTCGTGGGTGCCCACAGGCCTTTGTACGGGGAGCTGCCGCTTTCTTTTGGCTCAACCATTCCTTTCTTTTCCTTTCTTTAGCATAAAGACCCATTTGTCGTCACCAGTAGCCGGACGGCGGAGCCGAGCGGTTCTAGGTGCTTCAGTCTGGGACCGCGCGACCGCTACAGTCGCAGGTTCGAATCCTACCTCGGGCACGGATGTGTGTGATGTCCTTAGGTTAGTTAGTTTTAAGTAGTTCTAAGTTCTATGGGATTGATGACCTCAGGTGTTAAGTTTTAAACGGTTTTCGTCACCAGTAACTTCACAGGAGAGGAGTGGTGGGTGTTGTTCACGAGCCAATTGATGATGAGCAAGGTGTAGGTGAATGATCAGCGCGACAGAAAGTCAATCCTAAGCGGCCGGGTTCGATTCCGGGCTGGGTCGGAGATTTTCTCCGCTCAGGGACTGGGTGTTGTGTTGTCCTAATCATCACCATTTGGCCGGCACGGTAGCTCAGCGTGTACGGTTAGAGAGCTGGTTGGCCTTTGTAATAAAAAACTGAGTGAAAGGATCAACAACGAACGCGAACGGATGTCATGTGACGACCGCAACGACCAAACACAACGATCAACAACGAACAAAATGAAGAAAAAGAAATGAAAATTTAAAAAAAAAAGTGGTCAGCGCGGCCGTCTGTCACGCCAAGGGGTCCAGGTTTGATTCCCGGCTGGGTCGGAGATTTTCTCCGCTCAGGGACTGGGTATTCTGTTGTCCTCATTATCATTTCATCATCATCAGTGGAAGGCAACGGGAAACCACGACTGGAATCACTTCCCTAGACGCTCTGACGAGGCTTCTCCCATGACAAGACCTGCCGTAACGCAGAACACAAAGCTTTTTCTTGAGCAACGAAGAGTACCTAGCGCCTGGAAGATAACACAGGCTATTCCCGTTTTCAAGAATGGCCGTATAACAGATGCACACAGCTATAGACCTATATCAATGACGTCAATCCGTCGTAGAATTATGCAACATGTTTCATGTTAAAGAGTTATGACGTCCTTGGAGAAGGAAAATCTCCTCTATAAAAACCAGAGATCCTGCGAAACTCAGCTCACTCTACAGCGCCGAAGAAATGAGAACAGAGAGAAACTTAACATCAAGATTGTTGGTCAGTAATTAGAGGAACTCAAAGAATTCTGCTACCTCAGCACCAAAATAACCAATGACGGACGGAGCAAGGTGGACATGAAAACCAGACTAGCACTGGCAAAAAAGGGCATTCCTGGCCAAGAGAAGTCTACTAGTATCAAACAAAGGGCTTAATTTGAGAAAGAAATTTCTGAGAATGTACGTTTGGAGCACAGCATTGTATGGTAGTGAAACATGGACTGTGGGAAAACAGGAACGGAAGAGAATCGAAGCATTTGAGATGTGGAGCTACAGAAGAATGTGGAAAATTAGGTGGACTGATAGGGAATGAGGAGGTTCTACGCAGAATCGGCGAGGGAAGGAACATTGGAAAACACTGACAAGGAGAAGGTACAGGGTGATAGGACATCTGTTGAGACATTAGGGAATGACTTCGATTGTGCTACATGGAGCTGTAGAGGGAAAAAACTGTAGGGGAAGTCAGAGATTAGAATACGTCCAGCAAATAATTGAGGACGTAGGCTACAAGTGCTACTCTCAAAGGGGGGAATTCGTGGTGGGACGCATCAAATGATTTAAGACTGATGACTCAAAAAAAAAAAAAAAAAAAAAAGAAGAGGCTTACCGACAACCGTTCTTCCCACGAGTTATTCGCAAGTGGAACGGGGTTGGAGGGCTGAGTTAGTAGTACAAAAATTACCGTCCGCCACACACCATTAGGTGGCTTGCAACGAAAACGCAACGAACTTTTGCACCGACCTATTACATCTCGTTAAGGTTCCTCCTGTGGTTCTCAGTCTAACACTTCCTGCCCCTATTGTTTGTTTTATGAGATGTGGCCATTCTACTTTACGGCAATTGCTGTCTCCAGCGATTTGTCACAATTAGTGTAATCGTACAGTAGTGAATTTCGTCTCCTATTTATGAGCAATGTTTTACATTTACGTACGTTGAGGATCCACTGCCGGCCCCTGCAACATTCGTCAATCCTCTGCAGGTCTTCTTGCAGTTTGCTGCAGCCTTACGATGTTCTTGTGTTGCTACCTGCATATAGAGACCCGCATCATATGCAAACTGCCTGATGGAGATACCGACGTTACCCTCTAGATCATACTGTAAACTGTAACGATCCTATCACACTTTTAGGGGTACTCCTGAAGTTATCTTTACATATGTCGATTTTGTTCCGTCAAAAGCGTTGTGTTGAGTTCTATATGCAAGGAAGTCTTTAATCCGATCAAAAATCTGGTCCGATACTCGGTACGCTCATTATTTTTTTTTCCTAAACGGCAATGCAGGACACTGTCAAATGCCTTTCTGTCGCCAAGGAACACGGCAAAAAGTTGAACACCGGCGTCTACAGCACTGTAGATCTCTTGGAGGAACAGAGAGAGCTGTGTTTCGCAAGACCTCTGTTAGCGGAATCCGTGTTGATTTTTAGAGAGGACATTTTCGTTAATTAAGAAAGTTATAATACGTGTGCTTAAAACATGTTCCATAATCATACTACAGACCGACGTCAAAGATATAGGTCTATAGTGGTGTGCAACTGTTGTACGAACCTTTCTGACAACGGGAATGATGGACGCTTATTTCCAGTCGCTAGGTACCCTTCATTACTCCGGCGACATACGATAAACTTCTGTTAGAAGGGGAGAAAATGCTATTGCATAATCTCTGTAGAGTTTTACAGGTATCACGTCTGATTCTGATGCCTTTCCACTAATATTCGACTGTATTTGCTCCTGCATTACTCGATAACTTATCTCAATATCGCAACTTTCGTACGATGATTGAAAGGAGGCAGCGTATTACGATATTCCACGGTGAAACATTTGGCGCCGACCGAATTCAGTATTTCAGGCTTCTCTCTGTTATCTTCCATTTCGGTGTCAGTATGGTCACTGAGTGACTGAACACCCTGAACCGACCCGCTTACTGATTTTACGTAAGGACAAAACATCTTACAGTTTTTTTTTAATATAGGTGGCTGGCAAAATTTTACTTTCAAATTCACTGAAAGCTTCTGTCGTTGCTTTCCTTAAGCCCATTTTCGCTTGGTTCAGCTTTTGACAGCTAGGTATCGACTTCGCTTAAATCTGTGATGAAGCTCTCTTTACATCCTACAAACTTTCTAACAAGGCTATTAAACGACGATGGGTCTTTTCTATCCCTTAAAATGTTGCTCATCACAAACTTGTCTGAAGCTTAGTGAACGAAGTTTTGAACTGAGCCGCGATCGATAGGTCGCGCCATGGTCTCCAGTAGAAAATCTTTGCCTTAGGAGGGCGTGGTTCGCGCGGGGATCGGAGGTGCTGGCGCAGTGACAGTAAAACAGTTCGCTCGGGGTAAGGCGGCCGAGTTGGAACTTGGCGGCGAGGCGAGTGGTGTGCCGGCAGTTGACGGCAATTTACTGTCGCAGGCTCTGGGCGTAGCTGCGATACCAGGAAGAGACACTCGGGTTCCTTGACTGCAGACCGGCTGTGAACCTTTGGACGTGTGAGAAGCTCACCGAGGGAAGGAGCTTGCTGTGCGCTTCAGCGAGCGACCGGACGTGGTGCCGGACGGCGGACCGCCCCTGTGTTGAAGCTGCGTGACGGCTCCACGCTGCCCTTCCCAGATCGTTGTACGGATATGTCTAATGAGCTTCCGATTTGGTGCATCGGATGCGAGTGAGCCGAACATCACAGTAACCATAGTTATAATTGCCGTTTCCTGTAACAGTATTGTGACTGTTTAGTTCGATAGTTTTCCAGTTGTTTGTTCGAGGTCCACATCCGGTTCCACATCACACTACTGGTTATTGATACCGCTTCTCTCTCTAGGCAGGAAAGCTGTGTGTGCACTCCTTTAAAACTACTGAATTTAATGCTCCAATATGAGTGTTATTTGCTGTAAGGTGTCAGATTTGTCGCGGCACGCATTTTTATGCTAAGTTGGTTCATTTCATGTGCCACGTACTGCATGCACTATTACTGGAGCGCGCAGTTTCATCTGTTGTCTTATTAGGTGTTTATACTATCAAGTTAGACTTTTATTTCTTTGTAAGGGTGTGACCTCTTAATCTTAGCCGGCCGTTGTGACCGAGCGGTTCTAGGCGCTTCAGTCCGGAATCGCGTTGCTGCTACGGTCGCAGTTTCGAATCCTGCCTCGGGCATAGATGTATGTGATGTCCTTAGGTTATTTAGGCTTCAAATGGCTCTGTGCACTATGGGACTTAACTTCTGAGGTTATCAGTCCCCTATAACTCAGAACTACTTAAACCTAACTACTTAAACCTAACTAAGGACATCACACACATTCATTCCCGAGGCAGGATTCGAACCTGCGACCGTAGCGGTCGCGCGGTTCCAGACTGTAGCGCCTAGGACCGCTCGGCCACACCGGCCGGCTAGGTTATTTGGGTTTAAGTAGTTCTAAGTCTAGGGGACTAATGACCCCAGATGTTAAGTCCCATAGTGCTTAGAGCCTCTTAATCTCCCTTAAAGTTCCTCTCAGTGAGGGCTTTATTTTTCGTTTATTACTGCTCTTACACGTGGCTGTAATGTTATCCAAAGAGTTGTGTTACCTCTGCTGTTAGTCAGGGTGTCGCTGACCAACTGAACTTGTTAGCTTGGGGTTTTGTGCTTAGATCCGCATGGCAGACGCTTGTTTACCCTCCGCTCACGTGGCGCGAGTTTGGTACAATCTTCTAAGTTTCGTTGGTTTGACTCCGTTAACTCTGTATTTCTGTGTTAATTAGGCTACCATTTGTGCTTCTTTTGGCTGGAATTGGGTGAAATCTGCCTGTTTGGTAGAGCAGGCGCAGCATCCGAAAGCGGAGCGAAGTCCGCCCCCAACCGAACGGTCACCAGGTGCATGTGGTCCTGCATCACTTAATCCTTCCGAGCCCAGTACCCATTGTCAAGAAGGAGTTCTATAGAAAGTCGATGTATTTCTTTGTGCCTTAATCATTGCGCTCTGCCTCTACAGCTCCTGACGCAGGTGGTCTATAAAATCGTCCGATTGCCATATGTTGACCCATCTTTGGTGTTTAACTTCACCAAGTTTATTTCACATTCGGAATCTCTAATGACTTCACAAGACATTATCGAAATGTTTACCGCAATAAATAAATATGCCGCTGCCTTTGGCGTCCAACCAATCACTGTGTTACATATTTCAATCTGTATTTAAGATCACGTTTCTGCTAAGTTTATGTTCCTCATACTAATGTAACTTTGTCTTCGGCAGGCAACTCGTCACTGACCTCAGCTGAGGGTTCCTGTAATTTAATAAACCACAATGTGTACGCGAAAATACTGCGCTATCCCAGTAGACACTTCCTGCGTTTAGTGCACGCCTGACCAACCGACGGCGTCCCCATAATTCTTCACCCACTAGCTGATTTTGACAAATTCTCATCCAATGTTTTCGGAGAATTGTCTAATTTAGACATTCCACTCTGCACCAAACCAGAACACGGAGATAGTGTCGGGGTACAAATAGAGATCTGTGCTTTCACTGAAAAAAAAATCATGTTTGTAAAATCGAAACAGGAAACATTACGAGATAATGGACGTAAGCCGTTTCCAACTTTGGGTAGTTGGTATGCTGTGGCCAAAGTCACGTGAAAATATCAGTATTCTCATTTACGCGGTTTATTTTGTCACATAGGCATGATAAAGTTACAAAATCGGGTAAATAATACCTGTTGAGGCACAGTTATCAGTATAAGTGAATGATCACACGAGCTGAGAATCCTAGCAACTAATCCCTGAATGTTGCCAAGTAAATCTTCGGTACGGAAGCAAATCTTAGCTTTGCATATCTGTAGGCGTGTTACCTAAACCAACTTAAAGAGAACTTATGAACCATGAAGTGGCAAGATTTCGATTAGAAAACGAAATAAATCAAGATCAGTTTGCATTAATATATGTTTGCTATGATTAACTCATTTCACCGGTATCATTTTATTTATTTCAGATGAAAATTGATTACCAATATTAAGCACAACGTGAAGATAACCGTGTGCTGAGTTCTGGCGTGGAACCCATTCTAAATCTCATGTCCAAGAAGCTACTGGCGTGTTGTACTCAGATCGCTATCTGATTTGCGAGCGTAAGTTTCATAAAGTCACATCCCACCCAGCAAAGCATTTCCATTCAGCAGCTTTAGCCATTGTCAGCCTTCACATTTGGTATGAGCTTTAAAAAGATATCTCAACAGGCAGACGGATGACAAATATACACGAGTGTGCGCAGTATGTCTGCGAAAAATAATCTCTACACGACGAATGACAAGAAACAATGGCTCACGGCTGTGAAATACATAGCCACTTCAACTTACTGCTTCCAACTTCAGTAAACGAGTAGCTTTCATGTGTTTTGACAGGCGCGGTGTTCGAATAATCCACTTCTTACGTGGTAAAGACAAGTTATTATTAACAGGGACGTAACTCAGGATTACTGTTGTGACCACTGTTGTGCAACTCGTACATCGAAGATCCAATGAAAGAAGCGAATGAAAAATTCATTTAAGTTTTTGGTAATGTGTAAAAAATTGTTTGTAGTATATATGGCTCTCGGGCGAGACGTCGGATGTCATAGTGAAAACTCCACAATATTTCGTCAGCGCAACTGGCCGACATCTTCAGGTGCGACGAACACACTGCTAAGGTAGGTTTTTTTTTTTTTTTTTTTTTTTTTTTTTTTTTTTTTTTTTTTTTTTTTTTTTTTTTACTTTATTGTTATTTTAAAACCTGAACAACTCAGGTAGGCTGGCAGCGGCTCACTACGCCGCTCTTCAGCCATAGCGTTTTACAAGAGTATAAAAAATGGTGAATGACAATGAACACAGTGACGGGCAAAAGAGAGAGGTCACAGAGACACAAAAAACACGGAGTCGTTCACATGTGACGATAACAACACTGAAAACACGTTGGCACGGCGCACAAAACACTGATGAGTCCGACGGCACAAGTGAACGTAGGAGTGGGACGGTGGACACCAAAAACACTATACGACGTCACACACACGAGACACAGAAGGCGACGATCTCTGGCGCGCGAATGTTCACTGTGCGTGTGCGAGTCCGGGGACCTGCCAAGAGAGGAGGAGGAGGAAGGGGAGTGGGAGAGCGAGAGGGGAGAGCAGAGATGCCATGGGCAGGGGAGATAGGGGGAGGGAGGAAGGGGGAGAGGAAGCCCGGGGGAAGAGGGGGAAGGGAGGGGACGGGGAGATGGAAAAAGAAGGGAGGAGAAGAGAAGGGAGGGAGGGTGCCGAAAGGAAAGGACACGGGAAGTGGGGTGCGGGGCAGGGTCAAAGTTGATAGGAGGGGTAGATGGAGGGGACGAGGACATCATCAGGGAGAGGGAGCTGGCGGAAGCCACCTTGGGAGAGGGTAAGGAGGGTGGACAGATGGAGACCGGGTGGGACTTGGGAATACAGGCGCGGCAGCGGGTGGGGGTGGGAGAGGATCGGGGAGACGAGCGGGTGAGGAGGATCAAGTTTACGGGAGGTGTACAGGATCCGTATCCTTTCAAAGAAAAGGAGGAGGTGGGGGAAGGGGATGAGATCGTACAGGATCCGCGTGGGGGAGGGGAGACGGATGCGATAGGCGAGGCGGAGAGCATGGCGTTCAAGGATTTGGAGGGATTTATAAAAGGGAGGGGGGGGGCGGAGATCCAAGCCGGATGGGCATAACAAAGGATAGGGCGGATGAGGGATTTATAGGTGTGGAGGATGGTGGAGGGGTTCAGACCCCACGTACGGCCGGAAAGGAGCTTGAGGAGATGGAGGCGGGAACGTGCCTTGGCTTGGATTGTCTGGAGATGGGGAGTCCAGGAGAGGTGACGGTCGAGGGTGACGCCAAGGTACTTAAGGGTGGGAGTGAGGGCGATAGGACGGCCATAGATGGTGATGTAGAAATCAAGGAGGCGGAAGGAAGGGGTGGTTTTGCCTACAATGATCGCCTGGGTTTTGGAGGGATTGACCATGAGCAACCACTGGTTGCACCAAGCGGTGAACCGGTCAAGATGGGATTGGAGAAGGTGTTGGGAGCGCTGCAGGGTGGGGGCAAGGGCAAGGAAGGCGGTGTCATCGGCAAACTGGAGAAGGTGGACGGGGGCTGGCGGCGGCGGCATGTCTGCCGTATACAAAAGGTACAGAAGGGGGGGAGAGGACGGAGCCTTGGGGCACACCGGCAGAGGGGAAAAAGGTGTAGGAATCTGTGTTATGGATGGTGACATAGGAAGGACGGCGGGAGAGAAAGGAGTGGGGGCAAGGGCAAGGAAGGCGGTGTCATCGGCAAACTGGAGAAGGTGGACGGGGGCTGGCGGCGGCGGCATGTCCGCCGTATACAAAAGGTACAGAAGAGGGGGAGAGGACGGAGCCTTGGGGCACACCGGCAGAGGGGAAAAAGGTGTAGGAATCTGTGTTATGGATGGTGACATAGGAAGGACGGCGGGAGAGAAAGGAGCCGATCAGATGGACGTAGTTAATGGGAAGGGCGAAGGTTTGGAGCTTGAAGAGGAGACCGGAATGCCATACGCGGTCATAGGCACGTTCGAGGTCCAGGGAGAGGAAGACTGCAGAGCGACGGGAATTAAGCTGTTCGGAAAGGAGATGAGTGAGGTGAAGGAGAAGGTCGTCGGAAGAGAAGGACGGCCGAAAGCCACACTAGGTAATGGGAAGGAGGCGGTGCTGGCGGAGATGCTGGTGGATGCGGCGGGTGAGGATGGATTCCAGGACCTTGCTGAAGACCGAGGTAAGGCTGATGGGGCGGTAGGAGGAGACGGCGGACGGTGGTTGGCCGGGTTTAAGGAACATGAGGATACGGGAGGTTTTCCACAGGTCGGGGTAGTAACCGGTGGACAGGACTACATTGTAGAGCCTGGCCAGGGTGGAGAGGAAAGAGACAGGAGCTGTTGCTGCGGCATGTCGTACATCGGACAGACTTGTCGCACTGTAGAAGAGAGAAGCACTGAACACCGACGCTACACTCGTCTGGAGCAACCAGAAAAGTCTGCAGTGGCCGAGCATTGTCTCAGTACAGGCCATTGTATGAATTACCTACATACAAAAATTCTCGCATCGACGAGTTCGTACTGGTACAGTGTTATTAAGGAAGCAGTGGAAATACGTAGCTCGACGAATCTTGTAAACAGAGACACGGACTTTCAGCTTAGTTCAGCATGGGATCCAGCACTGGCCATATTGAAGTCGCTTCGAGCAGAGAGGAATAGTTTTGGTCATAAGACGGACGACGATTCGCCAGCAACATAAATATTCTGTTGACAACGGGAGGATAATCAAGGCGCCTACGTGGACGCGCAGTACTGCTTGCGGCTTCCGACAGAGGTCGCTGGGGCTGCCGATGGCAGCGCAGAGCAGCGGCGGCAGCCTCCGCGCGTGCGCCGAAGTATTTGGTTCTTCATCCTGTAGGTGGCGTTACTGTCCTTCCAGCTATCAGTTGATATCGTCGCTATTGGCCATCGAATTTGGCGCCTCCACGCATGCGCACTTCCTGCCTAAAACTGGCATAAATGGGGAGCCCTGGTCCTGCCTTAGCATCAGAGGGTTGGATCCCCTCAGTCGACGACGTCAGGTTGCAACGCCTGGGCTACTCTCAGGTTGTAATCTCCGTCTTCGACGGTTGTGTCTGTCTGTCTGCCTGTCTGTCTGTCTGTCTGCCTGCCTGCCCGCCGCTTCCTGCTGCAGCTGTTCGTCCGTCCGTCCGTCTGTCCGCCTGCCTGCTCGCTGTCCGCCGCTGCTGCCTGCTGTCCGTCCGTCCGTCTGTCTGTTCGCCGCCGCCTGCTGTCCGTCCGTCCGTCTGTTCGCCGCCGCCGCCGCCTGCTGTCCGTCCGACCGTCTGTTCGCCGCCGTCCGTCTGTTCGTCGCCGCCGCCAGCCGGTGGCCGTCCGTCTGTTCGCCGCCGCCGCCGCCGCCGCCAGCCGGTGCCCGCCGCCGCCGCCGTTGCCGCCTGGTCGCCGCCGCCGCCGTTGCCGCCTGGTCGCCGCCGTCGCCGCCGTCCTGACCCTGGTCTACGGCCGTCTTCGTTTTCACGGTCTTCGTCTTCATCCGTCTTTTTTCATCTTCATCCGTCTTCGTCTTTGTCTGTCCCCAGTTTCTGTCCTTTCCTCTTCTTTCTGTTCGTTATTGTTTCTCCCTACCGTCATGTCCGCCCCCACCACCACTGCCACCGCTACCACCACCGCCATAGTTTATACTTCCCCTTCCGCCGCCTCCACCACTATCACCTGGTGTGCCCAGTCCCACCCCCCTCCTTCCATCCCTCCTCTTCTCACTCTCCCTTCGCCCTCACTCTTTGTCGCCCCCTCTCCAGCTTCTTCCTCTCGATCTGATCCTTTCCCCCCACTCCCCCAGCCTGTCACTGCAGCTCCGGCTCGGGTGGTGGCCCGTCGGGCCACTGTCCATGCCCAGCTCTCCCCGTCGCCTTCGCCATCGCCGCCACCACCGCCACCGCCGTCGTCACCGTCGCCTTCGCCTTCACCGTCACCGTCACCATCTCTGGCGCCGACTCCGGCCCCGGGACCTGCCCCTCCCCGCCACATTCCAGTTGTTCCCATCCCCCACACCCCCTCCACCGCCGTCAAGCGCCCCAGTGGCACCCCTGCCTCCTCTGCTTCCATAAAGGCTCCGCCTCGTCCTCCCTCCGCCACCCATGATGCCATGGATGTCTCCCCACCCGTCCCTGCCCCCTCATCCTCCTCCTCTACCCCCTCCTCCTACCGCTACCTCCTCTCCCGTCCTGATCCCTCTCTCCTTGAAGCCCGGAACCTCACCCTCTTCCTTCGCCAGCATTGTCCTGGTAACCCCATCTCCCTCCTCACTCCTCGCCGTGATTCGGTCCTCATCTCCTCCCCCAGCCCAACCCTCCACACATACTTCCTTTCCCGCATCCCTGTCACCCGCTTTGGCCCTATGCCTCTCTCACCCCTGCTCCTTCGCCTCCTCCCTCCCACCAACCCCAACCTCCACGTCGCCCGCCGACTCTCACCGCCGTGATCACTCGGCTTAGTCCAGTGATCACGGAGGAGGAGGTGTTGGCGGAGCTTCAGGCCCATCCCCATTTGGAGGTGCGTGTGGTTCGCCGCATCCATAACGCTGCTGGCCCCACCCGCCTTATGCGGGTTTTTTCTGAGCACGCTCCCTCCATCGACCGTCTCCTGAAGGAGGGTGCCCTCCTTTTTAACCAGCGTTATAAGGTTGACCCCTCCCGTTCCCCTCCTCAATCCCTGCACTGCCAGAGGTGTCTGCGCTATAACGCGCACCCCACAGCTGAGTGCCGCGAGGCCCCCACCTGCCCGCATTGTCGGCAAGCGCACTTCCTCAGGCAGTGCCCTAATCTCCAATCCCCTCCTTCCTTCAATACCTGCAATCTCCCCCATCCCACCTACTCCCAAAAGTGTAAAGCCCGACCCCCTCCAACCACTCCTGAACTCACCGTCCCTGTCCGTCCCCTGGACGCCCCCACCCCTCCTGGCAATTCCCTTCGTCCCCCCCCCCCCATCGTCCTCCAGAATGTTAATCCCTTTCAGCGCCCCCACACCCTCCAGCAGATCTCCCTTGCCGCCTGTTCCATATTCCAACTCAAGGTGTACGCCACCTACTCCAACAACCAGGCCCATTTCACCTTCTCCCGTCTTGACACCCTCGTTTAAATCCCTGTCATGGCGCGACAGCACCGTATCCTTTTCAACAACATCCGCTCCCTTCCTGCCAACAAGAACCTCTTTCTCCATACCCTTGCCACCCACCGTGTGGACGCCTTCCTCCTTAATGAAACCTTCCTCCAACCCCACCACACCATCCACACTTCGCCCTACCTCCTCCACCGATCCGACAATCCCCTCCCAATTGCGCGTGGCGGAGTTGCCATTGGGCACCATCGCCAGATCCCCGTTCGGCTCCAACCTCTCCTTCCCGACCCCACCGAACACCTGATCCTTAGTCTCTTCTTCCCTGGCCTTACCGTTACCTGCGCCAGCATCTATGTCCGCCCTAACGCCCCTATTCCCTTCGACTTCCTCTCCCACATTGACCGTACCTTTCCTCCTACGTGATCGCCGCCGACCTCAACATCCATAGTCGGTCCGCCGCCCAGTTACGGCAGTGGCGTCGGTTCCTCTCCTCCCTTCAAGGCAACCTCATTCCCATCCCCCAGCACACCCGTCCCGAATCCAACTCCACTCCTGATGTTATCCTCTCCTCCCCCAACCTCCTTGGCCGCATAACGGTGGATGTCCTGGAGCCTATTGGTAGCGACCATCTCCCTGTCCTCCTCACCGTTTCAGACGGTCGTCGCCCTCGCCCCGACCCTCGTACTGATCCTCCCCCTAAGTGTGTCCACGACTATTCCCGAGCCAACTGGAATGCCTACCGGGACACCCTTTCCACCCAGGTCGATAGCCACCCTTTCACCCACCACCACCCCGATGATGTCCCCTATGCTGCCTCCTTTCTCCAGCAGACCTTGTCTGAGGCCGTGGAGGCCCACGTCCCTACTGTCGCCATCCACCCCCACCGTCCTACCTTACCCCCACAGGCCGTCCTCCTCCTCCGTGAATCCTGCCGTCTCTACCGTGCCTTCCTCCACACGCGTGACCCGCACACACTACGACGCCACCGGCAACTCCAACGACACATTCGCAATTTGCTCGCGGCTAAGAAACGCCGGGACTGGCGACAGACATGCACCCGTTTAAATGCTACCCTACCAATCAACTCGTCCAAGTTCTGGTCAGCCTTCCGTCGCCTTACCGGAACTAAACCCTCCCTCTACTATCCTCCCCTCCATGATGATCACCCCTTCCCTGACACCCTTAGTAAGGCCAACCACTTTGCCTCCTACCTCTCCGATGTATTTTCCATCCCCGATGATCCCCAGTTCGATTACTCCCTCTTCCCGGATATCCGCGATCGAACTGACACCTCTGTCCTTCCTCTCGCTCCTGGTTTCCAGTACTTGGACAACATTACACACACGGAACTCAATGCCCCTATCACTACACAGGATCTCATTGCTACACTCCGCACAAAACGCAACACCGCTCCTGGTCACGATCGTGTCACCTACCGTCACCTTCGTGAAGCACCTGTCTCTTTCCTCTCCACCCTGGCCAGGCTCTACAATGTAGTCCTGTCCACCGGTTACTACCCCGACCTGAGGAAAACCTCCCGTATCCTAATGTTCCTTAAACCTGGCAAACCGCCGTCCGCCATCTCCTCCTGCCGTCACATCAGCCTTACCTCGGTCTTCAGCAAGGTCCTGGAATCTATCCTCACCCACCGCATCCACCAGCATCTCCGCCAGCACCGCCTCCTTCCCGTTACCCAGTGTGGCTTTCGGCCGTCCTTCTCTTATGACGACCTTCTCCTTCACCTCACTCATCTCCTTTCCGAACAGCTTAATTCCCAAACCTTCGCCCTTCCCGTTAACTACGTCCGTCTGATCGGCTCCTTTCTCTCCCGCCGTCCTACCTATGTCACCGTCCATAACACAGATTCCTACACCTTTTTCCCCTCTGCCGGTGTGCCCCAAGGCTCCGTCCTGTCCCCCCTTCTGTACCTTTTGTACACGGCGGACATGCCGCCGCTGTCAGCCCCCGTCCACCTTCTCCAGTTTGCCGATGACACCGCCTTCCTTGCCCTTGCCCCCACCCTACAGCGCTCCCAACACCTTCTCCAATCCCATCTTGACCGGTTCACCGCTTGGTGCAACCAGTGGTTGCTCAAGGTCAATCCCTCCAAAACCCAGGCGATCATTGTAGGCAAAACCACCCCTTCCTTCCGCCTCCTTTATTTCTACATCACCATCCATGGCCGTCCTATCGCCCTCACTCCCACCCTTAAGTACCTTGGCGTCACCCTCGACCGTCGCCTCTCCTGGACTCCCCACCTCCGGACAATCCAAGCCAAGGCACGCTCCCGACTCAGTCTCTTCAAGCTCCTCTCCGGCCGCACGTGGGGTCTGGACCCCTCCACCATCCTCCACACTTATAAATCCCTCATCCGCCCTATCCTTTGTTATGCCCATCCGGCTTGGATCTCCGCCCCCCCTCCCTTTTATAAATCCCTCCAAATCCTTGAACGCCATGCTCTCCGCCTCGCCTATCGCATCCGTCTCCCCTCCCCTACGCGGATCCTGTACGATCTCATCCCCTTCCCCCACCTCCTCCTTTTCCTTGAAAGGATACGGATCCTGTACACCTCCTGCAAACTAAATCCTCCTCACCCGCTCGTCTCCCCAATCCTCTCCCACCCCCGCCTGCTGCCGCGCCTGTATTCCCACGTCCCACCTGGTCTCCATCTCTCCACCCTCTTTATCCTCTCCCAAGGTGGCTTCCGCCAGCTCCCCCTCCCTGATGATGTCCTCCTCCCCTCCATCTACCCCTCCTATCAGCTTTGACCCTGCCCCACCCCCCACTTCCGGTGTCCTTTCCTTTAGGCACCCTCCCTCCCTCCCTTCTCTTCCCTTCCCGTCCCTTCTCTTTCCTTTTCTCCCGTCCCCTCCTTCCACTCCTCTTCCCCCCGGGCTTCCCCTCCCACTTCCTCCCTCCCCTCTTTCTCCCCTGCCCGTGGCATCTCTGCTCTCCCCTCTCCCTCTCCCACTCCCCTTCCTCCTCCTCTCTTGGCAGGTCTCCGGACTCGCACATGCATAGTGAACATTCGCGCGCCGGAGATCGTCGCCATCAGTGTTTAGTGTGTGTGCTTCGTTTTGTGTTTCGTGCAGTTTCAACTCAACTGTTCACATGTGCCGTCGCCGTTCTCCGTGTTTTGTGCGCCGTGTCACCAAGTGTAAGTGTTTTTATCGTCCAACGTGAACGGCTTCTTGTTTTTTTGTTTTTTGTAACTACTTTCTTTGCCCGCCATTTTTTGTATTGTCTATGTCACCTATATCATATTATTGTACCCCATAAGGCTGAAGAACAGCGTATTAAGCTGCTGCCAGCCCGCCTGTATCAGGTGATGAAAATTACAATAAAGGAAAAAAAAAACCTGCCTTAGCAGTGTGTTCGTCGCACCTGAAGATGTCGGCCAGTTGCGCTGACGAAATATTGTGGAGTTTTCACTATGACATCCGACGTCTCGCCCGAGAACCATATATACGACATGTCCGTCGGGAAAGCCTCAAGCAACACAAATTGTTTGTAATTACAATAGCATTCCAAAGTATACAAGCGAAGCCTGCGCAAAGCCCGGTGCTTCCTGTCCCAAACTCGCCTTCCTCATGTGATACTCCCTACCTATTAATTTAACCTTTCACTGATGGAAAAAGATCTCAGCGCCGAGAAGGAATTGCGCACCATAAACGAAAGTTGGTACGCGTTGTTCTACATCTGAAAGATGACGTCTATTCAAATTTGACGCCAGTCGCGCAACCGTGGCTCCAGTAGGTCACTGTGAGGACGCAAATCAGGTTTGCTTTAAATACACACTCTAACTGTCGTAACCGTTAGTTTCCTTTGAGACTGAGCGTAGTAAGTTAACTTCAGTCAGGAGTAGCTTTAAGGCGAAAAACTCCATTATTACCACCTCACTGAATTTGAACGAGGTCGTGCGATAGGGCTACGAGAAGCTGGATAGTCCTTCTGCGATACTGCAGGAAGACCAGCAGTGTTGTTACCGGCCGGCCGGTGTGGCCGTGCGGTTCTAGGCGCTTCAGTGTGGAACCGCGAGACCGCTACGTTCGCAGGTTCGAATCCTGCCTCGGTCATGGATGTGTGTGGTGTCCTTAGGTTAGTTAGGTTTAAGTACACTCCAGGAAATTAAAATAAGAACACCGTGAATTCATTGTCCCAGGAAGGGGAAACTTTATTGACACATTCCTGGGGTCAGATACATCACATGATCACACTGACAGAACCACAGGCACATAGACACAGGCAACAGAGCATGCACAATGTCGGCACTAGTACAGTGTATATCCACCTTTCGCAGCAATGCAGGCTGCTATTCTCCCATGGAGACGATCGTAGAGATGCTGGATGTAGTCCTGTGGAACGGCTTGCCATGCCATTTCCACCTGGTGCCTCAGTTGGACCAGCGTTCGTGCTGGACGTGCAGACCACGTGAGACGACGCTTCATCCAGTCCCAAACATGCTCAATGGGGGACAGATCCGGAGATCTTGCTGGCCAGGGTAGTTGACTTACACCTTCTAGAGCACGTTGGGTGGCACGGGATACATGCGGACGTGCACTGTCCTGTTGGAACAGCAAGTTCCCTTGCCGGTCTAGGAATGGTAGAACGATGGGTTCGATGACGGTTTGGATGTACCGTGCACTATTCAGTGTCCCCTCGACGATCACCAGTGGTGTACGGCCAGTGTAGGAGATCGCTCCCCACACCATGATGCCGGGTGTTGGCCCTGTGTGCCTCGGTCATATGCAGTCCTGATTGTGGCGCTCACCTGCACGGCGCCAAACACGCATACGACCATCATTGGCACCAAGGCAGAAGCGACTCTCATCGCTGAAGACGACACGTCTCCATTCGTCCCTCCATTCACGCCTGTCGCGACACCACTGGAGGCGGGCTGCACGATGTTGGGGCGTGAGCGGAAGACGGCCTAACGGTGTGCGGGACCGTAGCCCAGCTTCATGGAGACGGTTGCGAATGGTCCTCGCCGATACCCCAGGAGCAACAGTGTCCCTAATTTGCTGGGAAGTGGCGGTGCGGTCCCCTACGGCACTGCGTAGGATCCTACGGTCTTGGCGTGCATCCGTGCGTCGCTGCGGTCCAGTCCCTGGTCGACGGGCACGTGCACCTTCCGCCGACCACTGGCGACAACATCGATGTACTGTGGAGACCTCACGCCCCACGTGTTGAGCAATTCGGCGGTACGTCCACCCGGCCTCCCGCATGCCCACTATACACCCTCGCTCAAATCCCGTCAACTGCACATACGGTTCACGTCCACGCTGTCGCGGCATGCTACCAGTGTTAAAGACTGCGATGGAGCTCCGTATGCCACGGCAAACTGGCTGACACTGACGGCGGCGGTGCACAAATGCTGCGCAGCTAGCGCCATTCGACGGCCAACACCGCGGTTCCTGGTGTGTCCGCTGTGCCGTGCGTGTGATCATTGCTTGTACAGCCCTCTCGCAGTGTCCGGAGCAAGTATGGTGGGTCTGACACACCGGTGTCAATGTGTTCTTTTTTCCATTTCCAGGAGTGTAGTTCTAAGTTCTTGCGGACTGATGACCACAGATGTTAAGTCCCATAGTGCTCAGAGCCATTTGAACCATTTTTGAAGGGTTGTTGCCACTGTACATCACTGCCAGCAGCTGTGGTCACGAGAAAGTACCGTGGCAAGAAGGCGGGACTCCAGGCGGCCCCGTGGCGCTACTGAGAGCGGATACTGTCGTGTTCGGTGTAAGGCTCTGGCGCATCATACTGCATCTGCAGCAGCAATTTGAGAAGCAGTTTGCACCACAGATAAACAATGAAATGGTACAAATCGCTTACTTGAGGACAGCTACGAAACAGACGGCCTGAAGTGAGCATTCCACTATTCCAAACCACCGCTATTTGCGACTTCCGTGGTGTCAAGCCAGGGCACGATGGAGGGCAGAGTGAAGGTCTGTTTCGTTTTCTGGTGAAAACTGGTTCTTAGTGCCAGTGACGGCCGTGCGTCGGTTAGAAAGAGGCTAGTCGAGAACCTGCGGCAAACTTGCCTGCTTGCTAGACACACTGGACCTACACCTGGAGTTACGGTCTGGGGAGCGATTTCGTATAACAGCAGAAGCACTCCTGTAGTTATCCTAAGCACTCCTACTGCAAATATGTACGTCAATCTGTTCAATCTGTTGTTCTGCCATTCATGAACAGCATTCCAGAGTGTGTTTTCCAAGAGGATAACGCTCGCCCACATACCGCTTTTGTAACCCAAAATGCTCTAATGAGTGTCGACATGTTGCCTTGGCCTGATCGATCTCTCCCCAATCGAGCACATATGGGATATCATCGGACGAAAACTCCAGCGTCATTCAAAAACAGCATTAATTGTCCCTTTATTGACCGAGAAAGTGCAACAGGTATGCAACTCCATCTCACAAACTCACTCTGGCATCAGTAAAACACAATGGATGCACGTCACATTCTGGCGGTTACACCGATTATTAATGTACCAGCATTTCACATTTCCAATGCCTTATCTCACGATACATTAACTTGTCATTTTGCAATGTTAATCACTTAAATGTGTTACCTAGCAAAATGTATTCCCAAAACTCAATTGCTCTACATTAAAAATTTCTTGGTGCTGAGATTTTTTTCCGTCACTGTAGATAAAATTATGAAACCCATGCTATTTTTTACCGTACAATTTTGCTTTATCTTGCTAATTGGAAAAATTTCTTCGATGCCCGCACGCATTATGAAACCAAAAGTAAAATATATATAAAAAAGAACCCAACAAAAAAATCAATAAATGAGAGTATGCCCAAATTACAGCGATAGGTCTCAGCTGAACATGACTGTCTACAGCCCGTAGCACACATGGATACAGACTCAGGTAGACAATCAACAATCCAAATTAATTATTAAATTCAGCCAAGAAGGACAAGCAAAGAAGAAGTTTCACATTCGGAAACAGATCACTCATTTGTACTTTCATTCCACACACTGAGCTATACGGTTTAACAGGAATACTAACTCAGGCACAGCAGACAACAGCAACACAATGAAGTGGACAAACATGATATCAAAGACACCAGTAAACAATACACAACGCTGTATGAACCACAATGGACGACAAAACAACGTCGCTCACACACAGATCGAACTCTGGTAGCCCCATCTGCGCACCATGCTAATCTTGTGCCGTGACTTTAGCATCCACACAGACAAGGTCGTGACAGGCGTAATTTGTACGCGGGTACCGTATCCTACAAACAGCAGCGAGAAAATGGCAGGCGCCATCATTTACCCACCGCCTGTGGTATTTGGGATGTGGCACCGAATTCATGACCGCAAATAATCGGCATTAAGTCCGACTAAACCATAACATCCATACGGGCGCCACCGAGAAGTTGCCAGACAATTAAACAGCATGCTCTCGGCGGCCACGACTCACAGTCTTCGCCGCTCCTCGATCATAGGCTGACCGCAGACTCAGTGGCCACACCAGCTAACACTGCTGCACTCCCGCGTCAGCCACAGGTGGCAAGTCCAAAACTGTAATTGCGGCATGGCTTTCTGATATCGATACTCAGAGATGTGCTGGCATGGCTCCCACAAGGGATATGTGAAACAGCATGAAGCACAGTGATAATGTGTGCACTCGAAGATGTCCACGTAATTCTGTAATTCAATGATCCAAAAACAAACTACAGCATAAAATTAACATAGTAATATATCACTCCTGACAGCGCCACTGGGGTAGACCTCTTGCCAATCCCAATTCCAGAAAATCTGCGTAGGATGCTCTGTGGTCGGGAACCTCTAAGTTGGTTTAAGGGCTAGTAACTTTCCTATGAAGAGTTTTCCATCCTCTACTGGAAAAAACAGGTTCTGATAAGTCATTGAAGAAAACAATATTTGTAGAGGAGTGTCATTTTCGGGAGCAAGGAAATAAATTCTGCTCCAGAGGCTGACTGGTTGAAAGACATGGATTAACATTAGAAAAAAAAGGTCGAAATCTCTGAGTTGGCCGACAGCTCTCTTGGGTATAGGGCACATCCTAGCGGAGCAGCCGCTGGTGCTGGTTCGCATATCAGTACAATGACACCTTCTTAACTTGTCTTAGCAACTGGACAAGGGTGTCCTGGATAGTATGCGCTGTTTTATATGCTAGTGCATACCCTTGATGGTCTGCTGAGCACTGAGTGAATCAGAAGACATCAGTTATTTCAACCCCCAACCACATCTCATATGTCCAGAACTTTCGGACTCGCATGGAGATTATTAGGCAGAAGTTTCCTAAAGACACGCTCGGGAGGAACGCCAAAACAACCAGTTGTGTCCCCCTGTGTTTGCCCATCAAAAAACACTGCGCTAAAATTATTTAAAAGGCCAAGTTCTTTTCTTAGAAACGTTGTCTTGAGTGAACAATGTATTACCTTTTGTCAAGCCTGCTCTTCATCAACAACCAAGGCGGCATTTTGTACCACACCGAGTGAGGTTGCACATTGGTTAACGCAATGGATTCGCATTCAGAAGGACGACGGTTCAAATCCGCTCTGGCCATCCAGATTTATGTTTTCTGTGATTTCCCTAAATCGCTCCGGGCAAATGTGACATCGAAGCAGATGGGACGATTGACCCTAATCTTCCTTCCTACCTTTGCACCAACCCTGCCATTGAGACACATCTGGATTCATTAATTTCTTGTAATATGGATCCTCAGCTCCTACACTTTTTTAAATTACATCCCATTGACTTTAGCTGTTACTGTTTTTATTTCATTGTTACAGTCCTGGCATTTGTGCTATCTTCAAGCGTCTACAAAGCATAATATGTGTACAAAGTGTTGAGAAAACAAAGTATTAAATTAAATACATGTGCAACAAGTCTATGCAGTTTGTTAACATTCATACGTACTTACAAGCACTAATGTTATATTATTTCATAGAAATAGAAAAAAATAGCGTTGCTGTACGACTGTATTACTTTTGATGGTACGCATTGGTTATAATTAATGACATCGCTATTCCCTCTTGCGAGTTCATTGTATTCTCCACTGTACCGCCTCTCACGGTCGAGAATACAGTACTTAGATTTTTTACGTAAGTCTATAGCTCGCCATCAATGAGTTGACTTGTGACGAACAATAAGGTGGTCAGCGCACGCCGATTCCCGAGCACATCGTTCAACTTCTTAAAGCTGCTTTTGTCTCCGGACTTGCTTCCATAGCATTAGAGGGAGCCGTAGAAGACAAAAGCTGTAGAGGAGACTGGATTATATTCAGCAAATAACTGGTTACGTCGCGTACAAGTGCTTCTCTGAACTGAAGTCGTGGCGTGCCGCATCAAACAAAACCTACAGTCCCCCTCACCCTACCCTTACGTCTTCACTCTCCCACCCCTCTACCCCCCCCCCCCTCTCCGAAAAAAAACAAAAGAACAGACTATGATAGATGTACTAGTGAATCCTATTACTTTTGTCCTTAAGCCATTTTCCAACGTGACCCTTATATGAATAAGATCATTTCAGGTTTCAATAAAAGATGAATAAAACTCTATCACTTGTCAAGTAATTTAGTTTTGCAAGGAAGTTTTCATACTCGGAATAACTTTTTTCCCAATTATCTCGATTGAGAGGCACCGGAGCGTTTTAACTTCTCGTTTAGCTAACTCGTTACAATGCAAGGCGGTTCGCTAGGTGCATAAGAAATGGTAGTTAGTGGCCGGAAGGTGAGAACGCTGCTTTGCTAACGGAGGATAGTGGGACACAAAAATTTAAATGCAGGATTTTAGCAGTATTAATTTCGGTCATGCGTACCCTATCATTAACTTCGAAAGAGTGTATGCAAATGGGTATGAACCATAAAAATTAGTCTGTGTATGTTAACATGTTTTAAGTTACATTCATTTGACGTAATTTTATTTGCTGACATTAAAATTAATTTTCAGACCTCCTCGATACGTTCTACGGCAAAATAAGTGTGTCATACAGTCGCATAGCAGTCAGAGAAAAACTGAACGGTTGTGGCAGAAACTGATCAGCGTCTTTATATTACCAGATTAAAGTTGGTTGTGGTTATAAAGAACAAACTCGTAATTTTGTTCATCATGGTTACGTTATAATGCTATTCCCGAATAGTTTTATAATTTGCTTCCATTAGAAAGCAACGATAGCTATACCCATACCCTATCCTTCCAACGCTAACTTGATCAGTCACCTAAGGTACCTATGTTTCCAAGACGATACGCGCAATATTCTAAAATAATTATGTTTGTCTGATTGTGCTTGAAGATTTAAGAAAAGTTATTAGAAAGCTCACAGGTAATTAAACTGTACATGTAGTGTGATGTGTGTTAACTATTACGGAAGGATAATGTTCCTTATTTAATGTGACAAGTTATGTACGACACTGGTGTACTTCAGGAACATTTGTGCAAGTTTATTGCAGTATCACCGCGACACTGTGCTGTAGAGCAATCACGTAGTACCAGAGACATCGATGGAAACACTGGGAGTGTACGCACAAATCTCAGTCATTAGTATCACATAACGAACTACAAACGCAAATTTGTTTCCCCCGTGGTCTATTCCACAAATGACGAAGTAGTTGAATTTCGTAAAATCTAGAAACATGAAGTCAACATTCCACTGTTCCTGTTTACCAGCGTAGGCCAGCAATGAAGAGCAGAATACGTCTCCAACATCATCAGACCTAACTGCGTACACTGCCACTAAGCGGCAACGTGGTCATACACTTGTCTAAGACGATATTTTTACCGTCCCAGCGTTAGTTGATAGAAAGCGAAAGCGTGGTTCACGGTATACATATAAGGGAGAGAAAAATGTTCACATTTTCGCGGAATCTGTATCTCATCAAATATACGATTTCGTTCATTATTTTGTAAACAGTAAGCCGAGGACATGTCGTGCAGAACAGAATTTCGTCTTAGCATCTAAATACTTTGTTTAACGACCCGATTCTTGTGTACTTCATATAAACCAAAGCAAAAAATTTTTTTTCAACACCAAGAAGTTGCGCGAAATAAACGGAAGTTGGTTTGCGTGTTTCTACATCTCGCCAGCAGCACTATGAGGATGCAAATCATATTCGCTTTGAACCGCACGGTCGTGGGCTTTAGTTACCTTTCACATTAGACGTACGTGAGTTGATGTTGGTCAAGAATGCCTTCATCACGACAAAGACGCCATTATCAACACCTCACGGAATCTGAACGACGTCGTGTAATAGGGCTACGAGAAGCTGAATGTTCCTTCCGCGTTATTGCAGGACTGTAGCCACTGTACTTGACTGCTGGCAAAGGCGGTCACGGGAAGTACGGTCGCAAGAAGACAGGGCTTCGGTCGGCCACGTGGCACTACGGAGAGGGAGACCATCGTGTTCGGAGTATGGCTCTGGCGCAACGTACTGCGTCTGCAGCAGCAATCCGAGCTGCAGCTGGGAGCCCAATGGCACAACGAACTGTTTCAAATCGATTCCGTAAAGGATAGTTCCGAGCCAGACACCCAAACATGCATTCTACTGCCCAAAACCACCGCCGTTTGCGACTTGTGGTGTGAAGTGAGAGCTCATTGGACGGAGGACGTCTATTACGTTTTCTGATGAAAGCCGGTCTGCCTCGGTGCCAGTGATAGCCGTGTGTTGGTTAAAAGGCCGGCAGTTCGGGACCTGCAACCAATATGTCTGCTTGCTAGACATATTGGAGCTACACCTGGAGCTATGGTCTGCAGTGCGATTTCGGATGACAGCAGGAGCACTGTCGTGTCTATCCCACGCAACCTGACTGCGAATTTGTACGTCAGTCTGGTGATTCGATCTGTTGTGCTGCCATTCATGAAAAGTATTGCACGGTATAGTTTCCAACAGGATATCACTAGCCCACAAACCACTGTTGTAACCCAACATGCTCTGCAGGGTGTCGACTTGTTGTGTCGGCTTGCCCAGATCTGTCCCCAATCGAGCATGCATGGGACATAATCGGAAGGCGAGTACAGCGTCATCCACAAACAGTATTAACCGTATGTGTATTGACCGGCCAAGTGCAACAGGCATGTAACACCATCCCACAAACTGACATCCGGCATCTATAAAACAGAATTTATGCACATTTGCATGTTTACATTCAACATCCTGGTGGTTACATCCGTTAATAATGTTCCCGCATTTCGTATTTGCAGTGGCTCTTTTCTCGCTTACATTAACCCGCGAACTTACAACGTTAATCACTTATTCCCTAGACAAATGCTTTCTGGAAATTTCACCACCTTAAATTAATTATTTCTAGGTGTTGGGATTTTTTTCCGCCGGTGTACATAACAAGTAAAGGACTTACTCACAATTTTTAATACCCGATGCAGAATCACTTCAGTACCGCCTAGTGTTCCAATGTACATACGTCAACTTGTCTGTTTTGGGCGTCCGACACGTCCACGTTGTCTTGGCTGCTACCACTGTGGAGTACCGGCTGTTAGTCGCAAACCACTGCGAAGTGCATACCAAGGTGTACGTCCATGTGTCACTTGTTAGGTTTTGGTTCCCTTTCATCCTCGTGTGGAGTGCAGGATGAATGATAGGCTAAATAGGATATCTGTGCGCGCTGCAGTTATTCCAGTCCTGTCTTTGTGGTTCTTGCTGTGCTAATTCGTATGCCAATGGGCTCCACTTGATACTGGTTACTGATAGTTTTATGTTGTGGGCAACCACAGCCAATGTAATTCATTTTGACACATTAACCGCTTCTAGCTGTACATTAAATTTCATTTATAGGAACACGACCCGTTTCGTGGTAACAAACCACATCCTCTGGTTTAAACACGTCGCAAAAGCATTAAGCCTATAAGATGGACAAGAGAGGGACCTTCCCCGAATAAAATTCTGTTACTCGCAACAAGCAGGGTGTTATGAATCAAATTCTTCAGTCGAAAATACGTACGTGTTAGAAACGTAATCTGTGATATGAAATGTGTTTTCAACATCTCATTTTTTTCTACTGCAAAATTTGATTCATGCTTTACCGTTTGTTGCGTGTAACAATAATTTATTCAGAGAAGGTTGAATCCCTCTCCTACCAATCTTATGGGGTTACATCGACAGCTACATGATAACTCCACGTTTCACAATGAAGTGCCTAGCAGATGGTTCATCGAACTATCTTCAAACTGTTTCTCTGCCGTTCCACTCTCGAATAGCTCTGATTTCTCTTATTTTATTTTGATGTTCATTCCTGTCTGTGTAGGTGGACGCCAACAAAATATTTTCACACTCTGAGGAGAAAGTTGGTGATTGAAATTTCATGAGAAGCTCCTGCCACAATGAAAAACGCCTTTGATTTAATGACTGCCATCCAAGTTCACGTATCATATCCGTGGCGCTCTACCCCTGTTTCGCGATCTCTGATGCGTATCCCACACCGCAAAACAGCACTCCAGAAGAGGATGTACAGGCGTAGTGTAGGCAGTCTCTTTAGTAAACCTGTTACATTTCCTCTGCGTCCTACCAATAAATCCTAGCTTTGGTTTGCTTTACTCACAACATTATATACGTGATCGTTCCATCTTAAATTATTCATTATTGTAATCCTTAAGTATTTATTCTAATATACAGTCTTTTGAGTTGTGTGAGTCATCTTGTGACCGGAATTTAGCGGATTTCTTTTAGACTCATGTGAGTGACTCCACACTTTTTATTTTTTGCAACCAATTGCCACTTTTCGTACCATACAAATAGCTTGTATAAATCGTTTGGCAGTTTGTGTTATCATCTGATAACTTTATAAGACGGTAACTGACAGCATCCAAGCAAACAATCCAAGGGTGCTAATAAATCTCCTACAACGCTTATGTAGATCAGAAACAAAAGAGAGCCTATAATACTTCCTTAGGGAACGCCAGATATTACTTTTGTTTTACTCGACGACTTTCCGTCAATTGTTACCAGCTGTGACTTTCTTACAGGAAGTCACGAATCCAGTCGCACAAGAGACTATAGTCCATAATCACGCAGTTTGATTAGAAATCGTATGTGAATTATTACTGTGTGAAAAACCTTCTGGAAACCCAAAAATATGAAATCACTTTTACATTCGCTGTCAAGAGCATTCACTACTTCGTGCGAATAGAGAGCTAGTTTTGTTTCACAAGAACAATGTTGGCTCTTCGTCCATAAATCGTATTATTCGAGATAACTGCTAATGTTCGAACACAGTATATGTTCCAAAACCCTACTGCAAGTCGACGTTAGCGTTTTGGGTCTGTAGTTCAACGGATTACTCATATTTCCTTTCTTGAGTATTAGTGTGACTTGTTCAACTTTCCAGTTTTTGGGGAGGGATCTTTTAACGAATAATCGGTTGTATATGATTGCTAAATGTGGAGCTATTGTATCATCATTCTTTGAGAGGAACCTGACTGGGATACAATCAGGCAGTATTCCCATTTTATTGTATTCATGAAGTTCTTTTGTTTTGTTGAAGTTGTCTTTGTATTCCATATAGACTGTAGTTTCAATAGTTACAGCTTTCTTTTAACTGGTACTTGTATTACTGTCCATGTTTTACACCCCTTGTAGTTATCTCATCAAATATTGTTCATATTTTACTTTTTTTCATTTATTTAATGCAAACTGTTACATAGGTACCGTTTTGGTTATAATGTTAAAATGTAGTACCACCAAACTCTCAAAGATTGCATTTACTGCAAGGTTCCCTCAAACGTGTCCATTTTCCAGAATTTATTTATTTCTGTTTATCTTATTGATATTGCTTAAGTTCCTTACATATTATGTAGTTACATTGATAATTGTCTCTTCTTTTAATTGTTTTGTGTATCACACTCCATGTTTCATACCTCCTGATGTAGCCTTGTCTAGTACTAATTTTATTTTATTAGTTTTGTTTATTAATAGAAACTGTTATGTAGGCGTGCTATTCCTATTTTGTGTTAAAGATTTTCCTGTCTGCTCCATTGTTATTTATGTACTGTTCAATTTTTACTTTTTCATTTCATTACCACCACACTGTCAGAGATGTTACTTACTGTGTGTTTCTACTTCAGTTTAGACGTGTTACCTCTCTTCCAATGTTGTTTGCAAAGCTTGTAATTTCTTTGGTGATAATACTCAGTAAATGTCTGAAGATGGCGTTGTAGGCCAAAACCGGTTAACAATAAAAATAATATTGTAGAACAAAAGCAAACTGGTGCTTTCCATTTATTACACCACAAACTATTTTTTTCATCGTCACCTCCCCCTTGGCAGTCCCCTCCCAAAGATCCGAATGGGGGACTAGTTCAAAATCGCTTGCCAATGGAGAGATCATCACGAAACTTTTTCAATTACAGGCCCATGTTCTGTTGATACATATAATATGTCTTTTACGCAGTGGTATCCATTGTCTTCTGCATCCTCATGGCTTTGATCATTGCTGATTCTTCCGCCTTTAGGGGGTAGTTGCCCACACCAAGGACAAGAGAGTGCCCTAAACCTCTGTCCGCTGTAAACTTTGAAAGGTTGGGATGTTTATCTTTCCTGTATTGATATACCCGAAAGTGAAAAAAAACAGCCTTGTTTCTTAAAAATTTGTAGCTCTTTCTGCTTTCCTCGTCTCTCTCTCTCTCTCTCTCTCTCTCTCTCTCTGGTGCTTTCTCATTTTCTTCTCCTTCTCTTTGTCAGCCTTGCCTGAATCCTACCAGCAGTTACATCGGAAACTGCAGTATCTGAGCAGTTACTGCTGCCTTGATAGACTAGTGTTTAAACTCGATACAGCGTCTAGCTTTACGATTTTTCTCGTTAGTATGTTAACTTTTCCCGCTCGTTTATCACAAAAGCAATCATTGTTGTTTGTTGTTCTGGGCTTCAGTCCGAAGACTGAATTGCTTCAGCTCTCCATGTTGCTCTATTCTGTGCAAACCTCTTCATCCCCAAATAACTACTGCAATCTACATCCTTCTGAATCTGCTTAATGCATTCACCTTGTGGTCTCCCACTTCGATTTTCACCCCACACTTCCCTAGAATACTAAATTCGTGATCCCTTGATGTCTCAGAATGTGTTCTATCAACCAATCCCTTCTACTCAGGTTGTACCACAGATTTCTTGCCGGCCGGTGTGGCCGTGCGGTTCTAAGCGCGTCAGTTTGGAACCGCGTGACCGCTACGGTCGCAGGTTCGAATCCTGCCTCGGGTATGGATGTGTGTGATGTCCTTAGGTTAGCTAGGTTTAAGTAGTTCTAAGTTCTAGGGGACTGATGACCTCAGTAGTTAAGTCCCATAGTGCTCAGAGCCATTTGAACCAACAGATTTCTTTTCTCAACAATTCTATTCAGCACCTTCTCATTAGTTACGTGATCGACCCGTGTAATCTTCAGCATTCTTCTGTAGCACCACATTCCAAATGCTTCTATACTCATCTTGTCTAAACTGTTTATCGTCCAAGTTTCACTTTCACTCATGGCTACACTACAGACAAATACCTTCATAAAAGAGTTCATATTACTGTAGTCTGTACTGTAAAAAATTTCTCTTCTTCAGAAACGCTTTTCTTGCCATTGATACTCTACATTTTATATCCTCTACATCGGTAATCATTATGCGTTAAATTTGATGAATGTACAGTGGATATTGAGTTATTCCTGTGATATTTTATTTTCTGCTTTTGTATCCATACTTCCTATGGCTGAACTTCTTTCGACAGTGAAAGCTTGATAGTACCCGCACCATCAGTCTCTGGAAGGTTATGGACGCGCTTTCGCTACAACACTGCAGGTATTTCACAACAAATGAACTGTACAAAGAGTGTAAACACAAATTATTCTCGCCTATATTTACTGATGGTGAAAGAAGTAGCTCAAGACAAAACTCAGAAATGGCAGTGACTCGCGGAATATCCATCTTCCGTCGATTTAATGTCCGTCTTCCTGCGAAACTACCTTCGCACCTGAAAACAGGAACATTCCCGATATCTCCATGACTGAAACGTCCTATGTCGAGTACCCTTTAAAAAAGCTAGGAAAGGGGTTTGTTTGGCCTACAAGTAAGTCCAGAACCAAATGTGATATAATGACAATTTATTATCGAGACGCGGTGGCCTCCATTACTCTTACTTCACAGGTGTTTTATAGTTACAACGTAGTCTGTGCTTGCTACCGCTTCGTCAAGAGCTACCACAGAAAAATGTAGTTATAACACGCATTCCCTTTACATTCTACGCCGCGTTACCGAACCCTTGGCACATATAGCCTTCACAGCAGCGAACATAAATTCTCGTTCATGAAAATTCAGTGCTGCACAGGGATAATTCAGTAAGACTGTACGAGATTCAGAATGCTGCCACTACACTAAGAAAAATCGCTTCATAAAGTTAAAACAATGTTACGCATTCACAAGCTGCACAGTGCAGTAACCAAGTGGTCAGCAGTGGTACCACACACACGCTGAAAAACGGAAACGACGCAACAAAAGTGTATGGCGTAGGCGTTCCTATTTGGTATGGAGAGAAGCAAAGTCTTCTACTAGCAACTCAGTTACTGAATTCATTGTTCCCTGCTTGAAGTTCAAATCAGACTAAACTTCTGAAAAAGCTTCTGAATTCTAATGAGCCGCAGAGATAAGGAATTTACAGTGCCCTGTAGGCTGCGTTCCCTGGACACTGACGCCATTCTTCTCTCTCCGCCGTCCGTCAGTCGAGTCCCCACTGTAACATTTACCTTAAAATGGGCACTGAATAATCATAATACGGTGCATTATGTCACAAGACCTGTAGTCTGCTCGGCAGAACAAGGGGATGTTTCCAGCGTGCAGTTTTGCTGATGTCAGGCGTCATCTCCCACCTGGTAACAGCGTCTTCACTTACTATTCGCTAAGCAAAGCTGAACCATATATGGTAGCACGAAATTTTCTACGCGGTGACTGGCTAAAACGCTCGAGACACAAGCTCTTTTGTATCGGCAGCAGGAATTAGGTGACGACACCCAAGGTGGGCAGCTGCGCCAGTTACGGCTCTAGTCGACTGTCACGAAGTACTGTTTTATGAAGTGAACGGTTGCGCAAGTAAGAACATTGTTCAGAAGTTCGCAAATTTATTAAGGAGTTGGGTGACGGCAGAGGCACAGTCTGATTAAGACGTGGACCGGATGTGAGTGCGGTCGCGTAAATAGACATCTGAAATGAATCTACAGTAGACACCACAAGATCCTGAAGAAGATCCCAGCAGAAGGGTCGAAACATCGATTGTTTGAAGAAATATGACGTGGCCTAACAACCCAGAAGACTTTAACTTCAGTGACAAAGGCCACGAAAACCTTCAGACTTACATAAATGGACAATTGTTTGCAATATAGAGAATTCCATATCTGCTTTGCTTACTAGTATACTGCACGGATCAGCATAAATGCCATGTTGTGCAATACATAGCGTGTAATGTTGAACGTGCCGCGTTAAACATTACAGCACTTAATAAAAGGTATCGCTTCGAACAATAACGGTGTGCTCTTTACTGAAAAGCATTTAATGATTCCCACCTTCTTCAAAGAAATATTCTCTGTCTACTGCATAACGTTTGCGCCTCTTACGTCATCCGTTGGCATGACTGAATGCTGTTCCCTACTAACGGACGCATTATCATTAATTATTGTTGCATAGGCTACTTATCTCCTACTAAAACTCACCTTTCTTTTAGTTCTGTATTCGGTTTTCGAGAACTGGTCGCATTGTGGAGACACTGGCATTTCTCCTAGTGCCTTGCTGGCGTTGCTTCTCATATTTCCTACACTGTGCACGTAGAGACGAAATCAGAGATGTTATTTACTTGTGTACGGACACTGTTAACTACTCTGGTTTCCACAGATACATGTTTGAAATAACACAGAAAAAAACCGTTACTTTCAACATAATGTTTTGATTTGAAAGCTGTGCCAAAGTATGGATCTGCAGCTGAGGAATGAGGGTATACGTAGTCTGCTGTTTGTGACTACCAAATTATTGTAGCCGAGAATGAAGAAGAAAGAGGTTCCATGTCTGGAAAACTAATGGAAGGTTACGTGGACTAGTGTATGAAGGAAAAAGAAAAACAAGGAATATGAGCAAGGAAGGCATTAAGAATAAACGAACGGAAGGGAAGTTCAAGATGTATACGATGAAATAAGGAAAGCAAAGAAAATAGAATAATTTTGTATTTAGTCCGTCTCAGTTGCGGTCACCTGTCTCAGTGGCATGCAATTTCCTCAGTACTGAACAGTTGCCGATCTACCATCCCGTGGCAGCAAGCCTCGAGTAATCAGGGAAACCAAAGGTCACAAGAAAGTATTTACAAGCAGTACAATGAAATGAAAATATCTCCAAAGTTACAAAGACTCGACTAAATTAGAATTTAGTGGAAATGACTACTTCATTTGGAGCAAAAGTATGGACACTGACAATGCAAATGAAAGGCTTCACGCAATTTACATGTTTAGAGGAGGTGTTGCAAAACCAGAATAATGGATGAGGTAAGTGACGGTGAAATAAAACTGTGAAAATGGATTCAACATTGGTGCAGTTGATAGAACGAAATGAAGTATAAGGTTACATGAGACTCAGGATTTCTGACACCATACCTCAAAACGTGTGGGTGTGGAGACGCCAGGGAAGCGGAAAAGAGGTAGACCTAGGAAGGACTGTAATGCAGGAACTGCATGAACGAAAGACCATGAAAGACAGACGGCTCACTAGGACAGATAATGAGGTACCGGTACGGAGATTGAGTCGAGGGAGACGACCGACGATGCTGTAATGCAAAATCTGCAGCTGTTATAACTCTCAACACGTATACATATTTCAGTGCACAGCCAGCTGCTGAAGTTAGCCCATCGTGGTTTTCCCTTTTAATGATTACCGGGAGAAGTAAGGTGCGAACAGTGAAACTTGGCATCAGCGTGCGCCCGGTGGCACGTGCAAAATCACCACGGAGAAGGTAAGACACACTGGCCACACCGGAAAAGCGCAGTACGACGAGAACGGAAGTACAGGGTGGTTAAAATTAAAGCACAGATACTTACCGAGATCTAATGTGGGCTGTAATTATTGTACGGCAGGGAAACTTGGAAGATGGTTTAAGGCAGAATCGATTTACGCTGGAAAGGAATTAGTTCCAATTTTGGCCACTAGGTGCAAATCTGGCGCTGTACAGCATCTCGTCGATGCCTCTGAGGCTCATATTGAACAATCTGTGTAAGTGGATTGAAGGAAATGCAAATGTAACAAAGCCTTCGTCAGCGTACCTGGAAGTTCTGTAGACAACTTAAAAAGGCGTCTCATAAGGATACATCTCACATTGCCGCTGGAGGGAATAGGTTCTCGATCTAGTTCTCCGACTCAGTCATCCAAAACTGCAGAAACGATTCGTACAGCCTGAACTGAGTCTTCCCAGCGATCCAATCCAGTTTCTACCATCACAACTTAATTTGCGTAGTCTGAAATCTGGTGAATTGGTCACAGATGAAGTAAGTGTAATGGAGGGAAAATTAGAACCCAGCGTTACTTCATTTATTAACCTATTTTACGCGCTTGGGCTCTTGCAATTTTCCTAACTGTATGGATATTTTTCCGGAAGTCAAATGATATATAGCCAGACTCACACATGCTAAACATGAATATAAATCGTAGTTTTGTTGCCACTTCCTTCAATGATTTCAGAAATTCTGATTGGAAAGTCATCTATCCCTTCGGCCTTATTCAATCTAAAGTCTCTCAAAGCTCTTTTCAATTCTGATTTTAATACTGGATCTAGCTCTTCTATATCGACTCCTGTTTCCTCTTCTATGACCTCAGAAAAGTCTTTCCCCTCACAGAGGCTTTCAATATACTCTTTCCACCTATCCGCTATCTCCGCAGCAGTTGACGGTGGAATTCCCACTGTATTCTTAACGTTACCACTTTGCTTTTACGTTCACCGATGGCTGTTTTGACTTTTCTATACCCTAAGTCAGTCCTTCCGACAATCATTTCTTTTTCGATTTCTTCACATTTTTCTTACAGCCAGATTGCTATAGACTGCTACTCACCACACAAAGCATATGTTGAGTCGCAGGCAGGTAAAACAAAAAGACTGCTATACGTTTCTGTTTCCGGCCAAAAGAACTCCTTCTAAAGTAGGAAACACACACACACATTCATGCAATCGCAACTCACACACACATGACAACGGCGACTTCAGCTTCTCCTTACGACATCAACCCACACATTGCGTTTTCCATCAAGTGCAGTTGCTCGCGGTCTGGCCTCAGGTGCCAAAGGCAGTAGACTTGTGTGCGTTTGTTTTCTAATGTAGAAGAAGTTCTTCTGGCCGAAAACTCAAACGTATAGGAGACTTTATTGTGCCTGTCTGCGAATCAACATCTCTATATGGTGAGTAGCAATTTGTCCCTTTCAAAACATTGTCGTTATTCCATCCTGGATATTCCATAGTTTGAGCAGGTGTGTGATATTTCACATATACCTGTAACGTGATTTGTCAAATATTACCGTCACTTGAAAATGCAATACGACAAAAGGGCATAATTGTTGCTTGTGACGTGAGTCTAAGATGTAGACTATTATCAAATATTGAATAGTTCCTCGTAGTTGATATCGGAATGATTTGCTTTAATCCTTCAGTAATAGATTGGAATATCATTTCAGATGACCACTCTGACTCCTGAAGTTTTTCTAATTCAAATGGTTTGTCGCCTATTAGTAATCGGTGTTCACGATCAAGGCAGTTTACAAGATGCGTGTATGTCATTAGAGATAGTTAGCAGACTCTGATTAGAAAGGTTGTCAAAGGAAATGTGTCTTGCATGTCGTGTGTCACTCACACAAAAAAAACACACACACTTGAGTTGTGTATCTATGTGTGACCACAATCTGTGGCCTAGCGCTACAACCCAGAAGAAATTATTTGGTACTGCAATACACAGTTAACCATGTTTCTAAGTTTTTCTGAAATTAAATTTGTCCTATTGTATCTCATCGCATTTTTGTAGGCTAGGAAAGATCTCACTAAAGCACAAGAGGTCAATGATGCACATTTCATCGACACTATTTCTCGCAGCCCCTCAATACAATCCACCTTCGAAGTTGTCCCCCCGAATACTCGCGGGCACTTCCAAAAATTTCTACATCCTGTATTCCTGACAAGAATATTCCTTAATTTAATGACGCATGCTATACTCACTGAAACAGGTATTTCCTCCAGATGCGTCTGCACCTCGGAGATTTCGTCTACAGCATTTTTTTAGTGCTAGAAATGCGGACTCCAAGCTTTAAATTGCAGCAGGTAGATGTTGGAAGTGAGCTCTGAAAAATGCCAAAGATGCAACGTTCTTGTTATTGCCTACTTCGCTTTTTCAACAAAAACGGATTCACTAAAGTGAATTTCTCCCTTATAAGAGAGGAAATGATACTGTAAGGCTCAAGAAATTTATTTCTGACTTCCTCTGCTAGACTTTGTAGGCCACAAGAGAAAGAGGTGCAACTGATCATACCCAGATAGAATTCTTCCAACATTTCTCCCGCTTTTAGCAACTAAAAATTTCTCCTTCTCCTGACCATAGGCAGCGTAGGGCATTCTGACAATGCGAGCTACCGTACTATTATTTATCTTCTCCAATTCTTTAAACAGGAGTAGATGGGCTTCTCCTGGTGCCATGGAATCTAATTTCCCCACCATGACAATTAGCTATAAATTTTCGACAACCGTCAATTGTCTCCTAGATTGGAAACAAGATTTAGTGGTCGCCAATGTCTCCTTTAATTCAGCAACAGTGTTTTCATACACCTGTTTCGTATCATTTTTGCGAAGTGTCGAGTCTTGCGGTATATCGACTCTTGAGGTATACTGCGCTACTTGTCATAAAGGAAATTAATGGCTGACTCCGTTGTCTGCTCTTCTTTCTTTTAACGGTCGTAATGTGAGCTGCGGAATCTTTGTGTAAGGAAATGTGGCATTTCGTCGTGGCTTACCTGAAATTAAAATAAACGAACACTAAGGAGATAGCATCACCTAAAAAGATAAGAACGTGATCATATGAAACATAATCTTCAATTGAATCATATTCGCATGTCAGTGAACTAGTTTCAAATTTCGGTTTCTAATGTTAGATAAAATTAATGATGACGATGATACCAATGATGATAATAACCTCTGTTTTAATTACCTATTTTTGACAGGCTTGGCAAAAATTACTCGGCTGCCAGCTGCGAAACTGAAGTCTTCCACAGTAGAGATGGGCAAAGTCGTCCATCCTTAGGACCTAGTTCACAGGTGATAGCTCTTTTTTTGGGAGCCGTCCATTTTTACTAGTTCACCGTTCATTGTACTTGGTATATGGTTCCTGCGAAAAATTGCAAATTAGTAACATAGGTGACTGAAGATCGAAGACGCCAAGAGGGGGCACTTGCCTCTCCCCTGGAGTACAGAGTTTTTATTCACAACAGAATTCTCACACACTTGTAATTTTCTTGATTCTGCAAAACATCTCGTTTAGCCAACTGTAGCGTTATGTGACTGATCGCAGTGAAATAATATAAGGTGGCGAAAGAAAAACCGGCCCCGAGTACAGAATTCTCGCCAATTACGCACGATTTTTCGACCGCTACGAGCAGAATACATAAATATGTGATAATTAGACAGTGAAGAAATAGCAAATAAGCTAATGCAAACAACCTCGAAACAATAGATAACGATTGGTAAGCGACAATGAGGTCTGTTACTCGGGTTCGATTTTTCGTGCTCCACCCTGTACCACTGAAATAATATTGTAGGATTTATCGTATTCTCTTTATGAAATGAGGCACCATACACTCGATTACGAAGCGCGGAGTTCATTCGGTTGTAAGTCGGTCTGCCTTCCACAGCAATGAACATGCTCTTTTACCTTGGATCAAAAAAAGACGAAAAATGGCCTGTTATGTGTGCCGCTCCGAGGTCCTTTGCATGTGTGATAACAAAAAATCTTGCCTTTTTACAAATAGTTCTTCTCTGTTTATCGAAATAGTGAAGTAAGCTGATACGCCGTTTTGTTACCTGAAAAGATGCATGAATTACATACCACCTAACTTTTATGTGGTTTACGTGATTATAAAATACATTTTAATTACCGGTCGTGGACGCTGAATAGGATACGAAAAGAACCAGAAGTTCAGAGTTCAAAAAATGTTTGAAATAGATCTAGAATGGGCGTGCGAAGCGAACGAAACGAACAATAGAAACTCGATACTGAACTAACTATGAGCAGTCGGCAGTGGAACTGCGACGAGTGGACACACGAAGGAGGACGAGTCCGGCCGAGCGAGACCGAGACCGGGACAGACAGGAACGGGACAGAGGCTGGAACGAGACCGGCCGACGTGCCGTTCGGGAACGAGACCGACCGTTTCCCGTTCCCGGGAACTGTAAGTAGAAAGCCGCGACCGAGGTGAACTATGAAAGACCGTTCCTTCGAATTCGTTCTTCGCTCGTTCCGTTCATCTTGGTGAACCGCTCCTTTGGACCCGTTAGCTCGCGAATGACCCATCTCTATTCCACAGTCCACTGCCTGAAAAGAAAAAAGACGATTCCTGTTTGTACATGACAACATTACATTTGAGGCGCAGTACTTAATGCGATTCAACTACTTCGCAGCTGCAAAACTTCTCTAGTGTCAGACAATATCTAAGTGAAGACTGACTGGATTTCTCTCGACGCAGTGGGGTGTGAACATACTCTCGCATCGACAATGCGGCGACAATGCGTTGATTTCAGTGGGCTCTATATCCCTTATACCTTCGGAACTATTTACTATGTCTTTTCTACTGAGCGAGATGACGCAGTGGCTAGCACACTGGACTCGCATTCGGGAGGACGACGATTCAAACCCGCACCCGGCCGTTCTGATTTAGGTTTTCCGTGATTTCCCTAAATCGCTTCAGACAAATGCCGGGATGGTTCCTTTGAAAGGGCACCGCCGACTTCCTTTCCTAACCTGATGGGACCGATGACGTAGCTGTTACATTCTCCTCCCCCACACCAACCAACCCACTATGTCTTTTATAAACATGTGCAAATTCACATTACTGATTTTCCTTAGTATAAGGGGTGGTCAAGAAGTTTCCATTCGAATGCCACACAAAGCCCTTGCCTGTCGGTGCTTATACACTAGGCCCCCCAGGGGGTTCACAACTCTTTTGTGGATATGTGCATGGCGAGCATGGGGCCCCGAGCTATTGCAGCCTTCTTTCTTTCCTGGGCTGCATTTACTTACCCTCCTTTCCTCTCCTTGCTTCTTCCCCCTCGACCTCTCCTCTCCCTCTCTTGGTGTCCTTCCTTATGCTGGCCCCCGCTATCCTCCTGGTTCTGTTGGGTTTTTTAATTTAGCTTTGTTAAGTAATCACCTCCTTTTGGCACTCCCTGGTCCCCCTCTGGATTTGACCTCCATTACTAAATTTCTCTTCCGTAGTGCGAGCCATTTGGGGAAGAGCACCTTACCTAGTGTCTCCGACGTGTACCCTCCTAGTTCATTCCACCTTTTCTTTCACGTCGTTGCCTGATGCTAGGATGCATAGCCAGCACGGTAGCCAGCCCGTGTGATGGGGTCGCTATGTACCCTTTTGGTTGAGCCCCCTGAACACACTGGGATCACACTTCTGATACCTGAACTGTGACCTCCTCATGCAAGCCTTGGAGTGGTTGCTCATCATCCTGAAGCACCGGAACTCCCAGCAATGGCCGCCGTGCCAGATGGCCCTTGCTGTGGCTGGGTGGCGCCAGTGAGGAGAGTCCCTGATCGGAGTGGTTGGTATCAGGGCGGATGCTACGCAAATGAAACGCATACGGGTCCAGAACTCTGGCCATTCATCTGCGGCCGTCTCTCTCCATCCCCCCAATGGTGTTCTGTTCCTTTTTCCCCCGAATTCTATGGGAGTTTCAGGACGCTGTTGTTTTTTTACACTGATGGCTCTAAATCTGCTGATCATGTGGGATATGCCTTCACGTCCTCTGTTGGAATGGAAAATCATCTGCTGCCACCTATATGTGGGGTGTTTATTGCGGAACTGATGGCCATTTCGCAGGCCCTTACCTTTATTAAACAGTCCCAACACAACCATGTTTTGTTATGTACGGACTCTATGAGTGGCCTTCTGGCTATTGACCGGTGTTTTTCGCGCCATCCCTTGGTCTCTTCCATCCATGACCATCTCGCTGAAATTCACCGTGCTGCTTGTTCCGTTGACCTCCTTTGGGTCCCTCGCCATATGGGTATCCCGGGTAATGAGCTCGCTGATCGTTTGGCTGGGGGAGCAGTCACTTACCCCCACTTTCTGTAACCCTTCCTGCAGCGGATTTACGGCTTCATATCAAATCCCACTTCACTCAATCATGGGCCAACTCTTGGGAAGCTACTTCCCTGTCTAATAAACTTCGTGTGATTAAGGTGACACCAGGCCCGTGGCGTGCTTCCTTTCGCCTCTCCCGAAAGGACTCGACCACACTGTCCTCTCCACATTGGCCATACCAGGCTGACCCATGGTTTTATTTTGTGTGATGAGCCACCCCCACTTTGTGGTTGTGGAGCCTTCCAGTCAGTAGCCCACATTTTGGTTGAATGTTGAATGCCCCCTTGTTTTCGCTCTGCGTGTTAAGTACAGGCTCCCCCGCACTTCACCTTTGATGATGGCTGACGATTCCCGGATGGTCGACCTGGTTCTCGGTTTCCTTTCGGAAAAGTGGTTTTTATTCTCAGTTTTAAGGTTTTTAATCTCTCTTTGATGTTGGAGCAGGGCGGTGAGTGTTGGGACATCTCCCACTGTAAGCCATGTTTGGAGATTCATGACTCCCCTCCCCGACCGAGTTCCTCTTTTCTCCCATTTTTTAGGATTGGTTAGTCTCCTTTTCCCACACGCACTCCTACATTCTAGCGGTTGCACCTTTTAAGTCGCAGGTGCTCTTGCATCTGCTGCTTCCGAGGTGGGATATTTCCTGCCTCTATCATAGCGTTTGGTTCTCTCTCTTGCTGACTTACCTCACTTTGTTTTTACGATTGACAACATGACTGCCCTTTTACATTTTTTAGCCTTTTCCCTTTTATCGTTCTGACTTTTCTGAGATGTCACACTATCGGATTGGACCACACTTGAAACAAGGAACTGATGACCTTGCTGTTTGGTCCCTTCAACCCTACCTAACCAATTTATACACTAGCATCGGAGTCGCGCTGGGTTGCATATACGTTGCAGTAACGCCCGCAAACGGAAAGTTTTTCGTCGCTCCTTCATTTAATTAACCGTATTTTTCTACAAAAGTCCTCTTTAGCTCTATTTAGCTTCTTTTATCCCATTAAGTATAATTTAACCCTTTTCGGTTCTATAAACACAAAACTTTTGAATCTGGGCGCTGGCCATCAGTCTGCTGACTGGCTTGATGCAGCCTGCCACGGATACCTCTACTGCGCCAATCTCTTCATCTCAGAGCGGGACTTGCATCCTGCGTCCGCAATTACTTGTATGATCTATTCCAGTTTTTCTCTTTACGGCTACCTGTAGTACCGTGGGAGTTACTCTGTGACGCCCTATTATCCTTTCCCTTCTTCTTGTTAGTGTTTTCTATATGTTCATTCCTTTGACAGTTTTTCGGAGTGCTTCCTCGTTCCTATCATCCACCTACTTGTAATTTCTAAGGTCCTTCCCTAACATCACACCTCAAATGCACTGATCCTCTGTATCCTCTGTCTTCCCACTGGTCATGATTCTCTGCTCCAATCGTACACCGAGTGAGGTGGCGCAGTTATTAGCACAGTGGACTCGCATTTGGGAGGACGACGGTTCAAACCCGCGTCCAGCCATCCTGATTTATATTTCTCTGATTTCCCTAAATCGCTCCAGGCAAATGCTGGGATGGTTCCTCTGTAAAAGCACGACTTATTTCCTTCCCCTTCTTCCCAAATGCGAACTTCGCCTCTAATGACCTCGTTGTCGATGGGACGTTAAACACTAATCGCTTCCTCTTCCTCCTTCTCCAAACGTATACTCTCAGAAATTTCTTCCTCAAAAGAAGGTCTATTTGTGACACTAATAGACTTCTTTTTGCCATGTACGACCTCTTTGCCTGTGCTAATGTACTATTTAAGTCCTTGCTCCGTCCATCATAGGTTATTTGTCTTCCATGGTAAAATAATTATGTAGCTTCGTTCTACTTCGTGCTCACCAATTTTGATCTTAAGCTTCTCGCTATTCTCGTTTCTGCTACTTCTGTCATTTCATCTATCTGCAGTTGCCTGTCAATCCATATTCTGTACTCATTAGGGTGTTTGTACCATTCAACAATTTCTGTACTTCTTCTTCACCTTCACTGAAAGTAGCAACGTCATCAGCGAATCTTATATTGATTTCCTGTCACCCCCAACTTTAATTAGACTCTCGAACCGTTCTTTGAGTTCTATCATTCGTTCTTCTAAGTGGAATTTGAACGATAGGGGCAAAAGACTCCATGACTGTCTTACATCGTTTTTAATCTGGGTGCTTCATTCTTGGGCTTCCAATCTTATTATCCCCTCTTTGTTCTTGAACATATCGTATGCTAACCGTCGTTTCCTACACTTCTATTTTCTTAGGATTTCCAACATCTTTTTATTCTGTCGAACGCTTTTACGAGGTCTACAATTCCTATGAACGTGTCTTGATTTTCTTTCCATTATCGAGCACAGCGTCCAGATTGCCTCTGTGGTGCCGTTTACCTTGCCTAAAGCCAAACTGATCATCTTGTAACAAATACTTAGTTTTATTTTCCATTCTTCTGTATATTTACGATATGTCTGTGTTGTTCAGAGGTACAAAGTAATGTTCCTTCGTACATGGATCCACTGCAATATCGCATTTATCCGCCGACACCGGGCATAATGGATGTACGAGTGCCGTTTTAGATACATCGTTGACGACTTAAGGAAGTTCCGGTGTGGCTGTGAGGCGTGCTCGGATAGCTAAACTGAGGTCTGCCTTTGATATGGCAACACTGCGGGCAACACTGTGGGCGGCATAGATGCAGCACCGCGATCGGGAGGGATTGGAAATTCCATCCATGGATCACACAGTGTCTGACACACAGCCCCTCGACTCTCTGGTCACGCCTCATAACATGCAGACGACTCATCAGTGACATAGTTAACGCCTTTGCCAAACACTACTGACCTACTTACAGGGAAGAAGATACCGATGCCGGGGTGGACAGCATTACGTCATCCGCACCCTCAACCACGCGGAAGATGATTCTTTAACAGTTTTCATCACCAAAGCTGACGATAAGGGTGCAGTCAACAGATCACTCGCTTTCCGATTGAGTTTTCCGAGTCTTCCGGGAGTCATGGCAATGTGGTGGATGACTATGTTCCAAGAACTGATGACATTTGGGCCAAGCAGTTCCACACGCCTTTGTTGAGGGCATCATCATTCGGGTCCACGAAACAGCCCGGGGTTTGATAGTCAAGAACTACGGACTACCCACCCTATTGAACACAAATTACAAGATGTCAATGTGCCTGAGGACAATACTTTTCCTGTCCTCTCCCTAGAAGAAACGACGCCTGGGGGCAGATTGACATACAGACTGCCACAGGCGAATGCTATGACTTAACTGCCATAGCGGCGATCTGTAGACTCCATGTAGTGGTCTTTGCTATAGACATTCACAGCGCCTTCGATAAAGTGCGCCACTGTTTCAGGTTTTCAGTGGCAGCCTGCATGGGCATCCCACCTCCCCATATTGACGTCCTACGGTGGTGCCAGTTCACGAATCCAAGTCAATGGATGTTTGGCCGGGGCGGTACCCATCTGCTGCTCAATTCGGCATGGTACCTCCTCTCTGTCCTCCTGTATGCTATTGCCCTAGAGCCCCTCATTGAGGCCCTGACAACCAAGCTCTCAAAACTTCGCTGCTGGGCAAATGTTGATAAGCACTTCCGCCTCGCCCGCTCCAGTTCCGAGATTCGAGAAGTCCTAGAATTACCTAACAAACTACTATAGCGCCGTGTTCCTTCCTATGGACGTCTGGGCTGTGTGATATCATATATTCAATAGGAAATTTGGAATAAAAAGCGACTGCATAGCATCAGTTTGCCGCTTTCCCCTCTTTGTCTCGTTTGCCCGTAACTGGACATAGGCCCATCGTCCCACCTGCGCCTCTTCGCTCGGCGTCTGGCGATTCGAGCAACAAATGACTGCCTGCTGCATCTGAGTGTCACAAGACGCGATCGAAACGCGAATGTTCCTATTCGCACGGGACACGTATCTTCCCGCCGCCAAATATCATGCCATTACGTGGGTCAAAGAGTGGGGACTCACTCACTTATTCTGTGAGGAACCAAACTTCCGCCTTGACTTCTTGACCTATTTGAAACAGCCCATGCAGCGCTCGAACACAAGCCACGTTACCGATTTTTATTCGCCAGCTATCTTCGAGGGGTCTTTGTTAGATCTGAACTTCGTTGGGGAGTTCCTGGAGCTGAGGGCACCTACGCCCCTCCGGCGGTGTCGGAGTTTTAGCCGCCTATCATCGATTCTACCCCCGGCCCTCGCGGACGAGTGAGCGTGCCGTAAATGGGCCGATTTTTTTTACCGTATCATTTGTTTTTTACGTGTTCTGTTCCACATAATTTCATAATAATAGTAAAAATTACAAAACAATAAAAACAAAAATAAATAAATAAAGCCTTCCACTTCTGCTAATTCCCTTGTCTCCCATTATCCTTTGCCCAAAGACTCAAAGGCGGGGTGGGAGACACTGTGGCCAGGCCTCGGAATTCAACCCCGGTAAGATGACCGCTGCCGATAAGGAGGAAATCAGTGTTCGAGTCCCGGTTCGGCACAATTTTTTTTTCATTGTCGTTCTATTATACAGCTGATGGTTGTCCATATTCGCAACTGCCAATACATTTCATGTACTTATGTATATTATTCTTGCCAGCAACTTGGATAAATGTGCTGTTAAGCTGATTGTGCCATAGGTCTCGCCTTTATCTGGTCTTGCTGTCTTCTGATTTGTGTGGATGATATTTTTCGGAAAGTCTCATGGTGTGCGACCTGTCTCACAGATTCTGCACACCGGCTTTAAATAGTAGTCTGGTTGCCACTCCCCCACGCGTGAGTTTAGAAATTCCGACGGAATGTTATCTACACCTTCTGTCTTACTTCTCGTCAGTGTTTCCATAGTTCTTTTAAATATTTCACCCCTTATCTCTTCCAAATGAACTCCACTTTCTTCTATCAAGTCATCAAACAATTCCTTTCCGTCGTAAAAGCCTTCATCGTAATCTTTCTATCTATATGATAATTCCTATGCGTTTAATAGTAATATCTCCTTTGCACTCTTAATGTTCCCACTCATGCTTTTCATTTCAAGGTTGTATTGAGTTTTCCGTATTCTGAATCAGTTCTTCTGACAGTCATTTCTTTTTCTATTTCTTCAAACTTTTCCTGCAGTCAACCCACTTTGGCTTTATTTTACGTCCTATTGATTTCATTCCTGAGTGATTTATTTTTCTGTATTCCTGGCTTTCCCTGAACACTTTTGTGCTTCCTTTTCGGTCGATCAACTGAAATATTTCTTTCGTTGCTGTAGTAGGTTTCTCAGACGTTACCTCCCATGTTCTTACGTTCGACTGTCTAACAACTGTGACTGCCCATTTTGGAGATGTCCACTCCTATTCAAATGAAATGCCTGCCATGATATTCCTTACCGCAGTACCCACATTTTTAGCGAATTTCAGACCCGTTTCATTATTCCTCAATAAATCAGAATTTCACTTGCTTCCAAACTGGTTCTTCCAGATGGATCTCTCATAATCCAATTTACTCATCACTAAATTGAGCTTTGAGTCTATATCTGCGCCTGGGTATGCCTTACAATCCAACATCTGATTTCAGAATCTGTCTGACTATGATGTAATTCAGCTGGAATCTTCCAATTATCGAATATTTTCCGCCTTTTTGCAAACACAATGTTCTTTACTTTTACCGAAACATGTTTGAGCACCTACAGGCCATCAGCAATGGGATTTTTGTTTATTGAAAACTGTAAAAAGTTTACGTATTTTAGGTTGTAACTGATTTAACAAAATGAAGCCTAAAGGAAGTTTTTGTTCGTTTTGCTTCTTACCGTGATCTTACATTATATGGTTTTGCAGGACCAATTATATGGTGTCCTACGGTCGCAGGTTCGAATCCTGCCTCGGGCATGGATGTGTGTGATCTCCTTAGGTTAGTTAGGTTGAACTAGTTCTAAGTTCTAGGGGACTAATGACCTCAGAAGTTGAGTCCCATGGTGCTCAGAGCCATTTGAACCATTTTATATGGTGTCCTGCGCTGATAGCTTGTCATCTGCAAACCAAAGTATGTAAATGTGAATTTCATTGGCAAGTTAACACATCCCTTGATTTTTAAAAACGTGATTTTGGCATGTTTTGATGTGACTAATCCTTTTTCTTTTGCGTTCCCAGGACACTGCACACGTATTTTCTTATAAACGCTTTGTTACTTCGCAAAACACGGTGAGCACTATGTTGTTGAGTTTCCTAATGTCGTCGGCGTTCATTTATTCCTGAGAGAGTTTGTCGCCGAACTTGAGTTTTGTTTGTGTGCGTGTGTGCCTGTGCGTGTAAGCTCTTTAGCTGTTTGCGTTGCTTTTCTGCAAAGTTTCTTTAATGTGTTAAATAATGCGCCTTAACAGAGTGTTTTAATATAAAACATGTTTGCCTTCTGTATGTGGAAGTTCTCTTCTATTGTCAGTCTGTGGTGTAGGTTGATTTCAGTATTTTTAAATCTGTTGTAGTTGTGTGGTTGTTACGGACTATTAGGTGGTCAACAAATGTGCTGTGGGTGCTGTTACGTTCTAGGGCTGTGAGGTGTTCTGAGTATTTTACTTTAAAGTCCCTGCATGTTATTCCTATGTAGACTATTGACAAGTGTTGCATGTGAGTTCTTATATTCCTGATCTGTGGAATTTGTGTGTGAGTGTTCCTATGTTCTGAGTTTTTTTCTGTGTTGTGTCGTCTGTCCTGTATTCTGATTGATATCACTGTTTCTTCAATACGTTACCTATTCTGTGGATAATTTTGTTATTGTAGGTGAGTTTTGTGTGTGTGTGTTGTTGTGCTGTTATCTTGCATGTGGTCATTGTATGTAGTGTAGATCTGTGTTGTGTAAGGTTTCGTGTATGTGTTGTGCTTTTTCTGTTTACAAATTTATTGGATTAATTTCTCTATCATGTACGACTTGCAACCATTTTATCCTGTTATCTTTTTATTGCGCTTAGCTCCTGCGTGTAATTCTGTTTGCTTATGGGTGTTCTGTTCAATCTGTGGGGCATAAATCTAAAGATTGCTTGTTTGTGTGCTATCGGGTAGCTCGACAGATTGTGAATGGTGATGCTTGTGGTTCTCGTTATCCTGAATATTGTGAAATCATGGGTGTTGTTCGTTTCTCGTATGGTAAGGTCCAGGAAATTTTGTGTGTGTTTCTAATGTGAAGTGAATTTTTGGGTGCAAGTTATTTCCTTGTGTAGCTGCTCTAAATGTTGTGTGGTTCATCAGTCAGGCATATTATGTTATCGACGTAATGGTACCAGTACATGACTTTATATATTTTTTGGTCTTATTATGTGTATGAAGATCCTGTTCTCTAGATTGTTCATGAATATATTGACTAGAAAACCACTAATGGGTGATTCTATTGGCAGTCTTTCATGTTGAGAATAAAATTGTTTGTTGAATATGAAGTAATATTGCGCTCTTACTGTCTTGAATATGGTTGCTATTTCATTAATGTGTGAGACTGGTGTGTTTCCTTGTCGTTTTAGTCTTTGTATGGTGATGTTGATTGTTTCATTTATTAGGAAAGAAGTGTACACTGATGTGACGCCAAATGATGTGAGGCTTGCTGTGTATGTTCCTGATTCTCTCTACCACTTGCATTGAGCTTTCTGAGTTTCTGTTGTTTCAAAAGTGTGTGTGTTCTTTAGTAATGTGCGTGTATGTTGGGCCAGATGGTATGATGGGGCATTTCTGAAATAGATGACCGGAGTTAAAGGGGTATGTTCTTTGTGTACCTTTGGTAGGAATTTTAGAGTGGGTGCCTTTGGTCACTCGTTTTATCTGGCCTTTTGAGAATGTGTTTTTGATGTCTTTTAGTGATTATTGGATGTTTCTTTCATATCTCTCTGTTGGGTCAATGGTGATTTTGGTGATGTTGTCTTTCAGAAACACTGCTTTATCTACAGGGTGACAATCATTGAACTATATGAGATAAAATTTTCATAACTTCTGAACGGTTTGCGGTAGGACGTTCAAACTGCACGGTTGACCACGGGGCTGATGGGAATTAGAATGCGCATGCGCACGAGCCTTGTTGCTGTCGGAAATTTGCACGTGAAGATGTCACAGTACAACGCATTTGGGGAACCCGCATTTCGCGGTCGAGAAATCTGTGCACCTTCAAAAGGTGACTGTGTGGAGTGAGATGTGGAGTCACGGAATAATCGCTGCGATATTCCTCGACGGCACGGTGACCACCGAACGGTACGTGAAGATTTGAAGGTTTTGAAAGATGGTTACATCTCCATTATCCAAAATGACCCTGATTTTGACAAGATGTGGTTCATGCCAGACGATGATCGACCCCATCGAAGTAGGAGAACGTGTGATGTATTGGAGGAGCGTTTTGGGGCCCAGAGGCGACTGGCATGGATCTCGATTGGCCGCCACATTCTCCGGATCTGAACACATGCGACTCCTTTTTGTGGTGCTATATTAAAGACAAGATGTACAGGACATCATCGACTGCATCGACGACCCGACACTTCAGTGGGTGCTGCAAAATTTCGCTGTTCGTCTGCGCCATATCATCGCCAATGACGGCAGGCATGTCTAACATGTCATAACCTGAATCGGTATACCTGTAATGACGTTAACATGTTGAATAAAGTGTGTGCACGCCATAGTTTGTAACTAATTTATGTTGTTTTTCATATAGTTTAATAATTGTCACCCTATATGTATTCCTTTTCCTTCATAGTCACAGTGATGGTCCCGTGCCTGCCCTTGTTATTATGGAATTGTTTTAATTTATGTTGTAGCGTGTTGGTTTCGAATCCTCCAAGTATACCTCCTCCTCCTTGCGGTTCTTGAGTAGATTATTCGCTATTACTAGCCGAAACTTGTTGCAGAACTCATTTATTCTTTCTCTGTTCTCATTCCTGCTACCAAGCTCGTGTTCTCCCGTCAATCTTTCTTTTAGTCTTTCTGTACAACCGCACTCCAATCCCGCATGACTATTAGATTATCATTTACCGTTAAATTCTCTCACTTCATCTTCTGTTTGCGACCTGAAATATAGTTGTCGGTATTGGTTTGCTGTCAAATCTGATGAGAACAACCCTATCGCTGAACTACACGCAGCAACTAACTCTCTGTCCCGCATTTCTATTCATAATGAATCCTACTCTCTTTATACCATCTGCTGCTGTTGGTGTTACCGATGTTCTTCTAGTAAGAAATCCTTATCTTATTACGATTCCTATTCACTGACCGCCACTACGATTAGACTGAGCTGCCTTTGAATTTCGTTTCCCAGATTTTCTAGCTTCTCTACCATGTTCAAAATTCTGACGTTCCACTCCTCCACTCGCAGAGTGCTACCCTTTCGTTTGACAATGGAGATATCATCATGACATTTTTTCAATTATAGGCCGCATATCCCGTAGATACACTTTAAGAGTCTTTATTGCTGTTGTTTACTCTGCCTTCTGCATCTTCATGCCGTTAATCATTGCTTATTCTTCCACTTTTTAGGGGCATTTTCCAACTCCAGGGGCGAGAAAATGGTCGTCATTCTCATGGCCGATGGTTAAATCGATATCTCCAGAGTCGGCATTTAAGCAGAGCTTGAGGTCTTGACATAGAAGTGCCTGTAACATATTTAAAGTCATCAGTTGTCGTAACTAGTGCAGTGTTTGCGCTAAGGTGTTTGCAAAAATAGGACATACTTCAAATACTTTAAATATGATACGTATTCGATCATTTTATCATGCATTTGTGGTAATCATTTATATTAAAATATCCTTTTTGCCATTTACGTTTTTAGTGCTCTTAGGTGTTAATGGACTCAAACATTCGTCAAAATTCAACAATATCACTCAATATTCACCAAAAGCGACATTATCTATCTTAATTATCCCGTCACCTCCGCGGCTAGTTACGTGCATAAATTCATCTCATAGCGAAGCATCCTTGGGGCAGCCAAGGTCTCCACTCGTTAGCGGGGCCTGTGCCGTAACAGCAGTAGGCTTTCAGACCACGCTGTCACCATATCCGGTCATACATTAACGTTTTGGGAATAATTGCACAGTGCCGTGTGGACAGCGGCGCACTCTTACATCCGTACTATTACGTAGTTATGGTTATATTTTTTAAACATCCATTGTGAAAGAGTGACACAGAAGAGTAACAGAGAGCACACTCTAGGCAACTCGTGGTCCTCGGTCGCCATGGAAAGAACTTTGTACAATGGCCGCTTCTTGAGGCAGAATGTAAGAGCTAGCCATTAAGTTCAAACTCGGCGCAGAAGACGAAATCAGTCACAGACCTCGCGGCAAATCGACCTTATCAGGAAGTTTGACGGGAGAAAATCGTTCTGGTGTTAATGTCAGAGGAGCACGTCTAAAAGACAAACTGAGTTAGCAACATGGGAGGAACCAGTAGAAGAGATTCTCTGCAACCAACCGCCTAAGAAAGGCCAACAGTTTTTCGTGATAGAACAGGAGCTGACTTCTATACCAACACTTTTAGAGATAAGAGGGCGTCTCCGTGAGGGACGAGACCCTACTTCCGTCGCCGATTCAGTGAGCCGCTTGGGTCACTGTCGTTGCAGCGACTGACGTAATGTAGGTAAACACTCTGCGCGAAGCAAAACTCTGTAAAAGTTGTTCCTCTGATTTTTCCCAGCCCATGGTATTTCTGTACCTTCTTATCATAGCTTTTACACTGAAAGTCAATAAGTGTTTATGCTGTATTTACGAGGTTTTCTGTGTTTATAAATTTTTTGTCACGAATTAGCCAAAGTTATAGATCGTGTGATGCTCTTCCAATAGACTCAAATAAATGCACTTTGAAGCAGAGAAAATATATTTGTGCGGATACTCTTTAAAGAGGAATCGTTGAGTAACACTAATCTAGTGAACGTGTACTGATGACCCAAAACATTATGACCACCTCTTACTAGCGTGATGCTTCACTTTTGGAAGGCAATACAGTAGCGATTCTACATGCCACTGGTTCTACATATTCTCGGTAGATTTCTGGGGATGTGTGGCACCGGATGTCCACGCGCACAGGTCATGCAATTCCGGAAAGTTACGGACAGATGGAATTTGGACGTGGAGCTGTTACATTGTTTCCAGATCAGGCGAATTTGGTTGCCAGGATGCCAACGTGGGGTCACTATCATACCTGCTGAAACCTTTGTAGCACGATTCTACCACGACAGTGACACTATTCGCGGATGCCTGACGACATATGGAAGTTTGGGTCTGGCCGTGAGTCGTGCACGGATAGCCAAATGGTAAGGCGACCGCTCGCGATAAGCGGGAGATCCGGGTTCGTGTCCCAGTCCGGAACAAATTTCCACTTTCGTCATTCCATTCTACAGCTTATGGTTGACGTCATTCGCAATAGCGAATTCATTTAACGTAGTTATCCTTCAGGAAGATACATACCGTCGCCGCCGGAGAAAACACCAAGGATCAATCGTCCGGTGGTCCGTAATAATATCTGCATCGTCCACAGGGGTCATGATGCTTTCGATTTCCACCATAGGAGCCACGGCAGCCCAAGTAAATGTCACTCATAGCGTAATACTGCTCCCACTGACGTGCATGAAAGGGTGATGCATGTTTCGAGCAGCTGTCTACTCAATCCCGTTGATCCAAAGTCCAGTCTCTATGATTCCATGTCAACTGTAATCGCAGCTGATGTCGATGGATAACGTGAGAACATGTAGGGGTCGTCTGCTCCGCAGCCCCATATGCATCCATTCGCGCTGAACAGTGTGCTCCGGTATACTTGTGTTTACACTAGAATTGAGGTCTCTGGTGTCTGGTCTACCACGGATCGCCGTCTATCGTGCTTTACAGAGTGAGGAAGCCGTCGACCTCAACATTCCATGATTGCGTGATGACGTCCAGTTCCACGTCTTCCACTCGGAGTTTTACTGTTGTGATGGTACTGGCCAATAGGGTTAAAGGACAGGATGTATTGATTGAGCCTCAGTTATCACAACATTTATTTTTATCAGGAGAAACGTAAGAAACGATACAAACAGTTTCCAGACAGAGATTGTAACTTTATCTTAAACGAGCTGTAACGTTGTTTAAAAATTTTTTTTTGTGTTTTTTTGTTTGCCAAAGGATATGAAATGCGTAATGTTTGTGTCATGCAAATTTACTATGTGATGTGTTGTTGAGCAAATGACTTGATCTGCAAAACCAATACGCAGCTTTCATAATGAAATCATTCCCTCTGAAATTTACCCAGTCTCATAAGCACAAAGTTCTATGGCCCTGTGCAATAAACTGATAAGATTCCTTATGCAAATAAACAATGAAATATACTTTCCTTAGCTCTAGAGTCACAACGGATGTAATCTTGTTATTCTGCTCTCTCTATGGTAGGCAAACAAAATGTTCAATCTTGGCACAGCGAAGTGCAATGCCGGTTGTAAAATAGCTTCATACAAACAATATCAGTAGATTACCTGATAAGTGAATAACCTCACAAAAGTTCAGTGAAAATACTGGATATTGGCTCAGCGCTGTGCAATGCTGCCCGCATTGAAGCTGTTACAAACAGCTAATATTTTTCTGACTCTGATTGAAAAATGATTTCTTTAAAAAAATATCCATTGGGTTCAAATAAACACGACATTCAATAGGATAGCTACTGATAAGGGGATATCCTGAGACCAAATTCTTGAGTTTGAAAATTGTATTCTAAATAATGTTTCTCCTTCATAAAATCTGATATGAAACAGTTTACATTAACTTCAAAATCAGTGAACTTCTCAACTGTTCTACAATTCTCACTTACTGTCGTAATTAAAAACATTTGGATTGTTTCATGACATAAAGTCTGACATCGTTTGACAAAACAGGTTCCAAAATGTAACTTCTCTGTATGAGGATTACAAAACACACAAAATATTATAAATCGGTTATACCTAATCAACCTATACATAAAATCTGATGTAAAATACTTGGTTCCTACATTCAAAGGTAAGCACTGTAAAAATTAGCGAAATCCACATTGCGTTGCTGCATGCTTAAAACTAAATATACAAAAATTTCATTACCTTTGCCCGCATCTCGTGGTCGTGCGGTAGCGTTCTCGCTTCCCACGCCCGGGTTCCCGGGTTCGATTCCCGGCGGGGTCAGGGATTTTCTCTGCCTCGTGATGGCTGGGTGTTGTGTGCTGTCCTTAGGTTAGTTAGGTTTAAGTAGTTCTAAGTTCTAGGGGACTTATGACCACAGCAGTTGAGTCCCATAGTGCTCAGAGCCATTTGAACCATTACCTTACAAATCTGTTCCAGTTGCTTTACCCTGAGTTACAGTATAAATCCATTACACTTCTCTAATTGGCATGGACAATGGTCAGTATTGTTAACGATCAGTATCAGTTCAACTCCTGATAAACTTACAGCCTCACAAATTAATAACGCACTTTACACTTTGATAGAAATAACTACGACCTAACATTTACTGGCTCTCTGTGAGTATAAACAATATCATTCGCCCATAGACCCTTAACTAAATTCTCCCAGCTAGCCACTAGCTTTAAGTCTTACATCCTACCTTTTACCGAGTGCAACGGCAACTGCTACTGCGCTTCGCGCGCCCCTGCTTACAATCGATTCTGCCACTCAGGCAACATCTTTGGTTCAGTGGTGTCAGAAATACAATCTCTTGTACATATTACAATTTTTTCAGGTCATTTTCCGTGAATTATATTACAAAATCAGGCTCCACGTACAAATGGAGCAAACAAGCACACACAGTTTTGTAGAGAAAAGGCGTCCTTACCACAAATCCCTAACAGAAGCAAAGGAATTAAATAGTTGTTAACAAGAATTAAAATTCAGCATTTGCAATTATAACCACAATATAGAACAGTTAAATAAGATGAATAAGGTTAAAACCCAACTTTAGTAAATCTAATTTAACATTAAAATTTATCAAAAATTAAGAATAGTATCTTCCTACTTAGAAAAAGTATCGATGTTTGCCATTTCAGCTGAAAGCCATTAATATCCTCCTCCTACGTACAAGACAATGGGTTCATATCCTCACATACAGGTGCGTGAAATCAACGACACACTGATTTACAGTGCAGAGTTTGGCACAGTAACATAAAGATAGCCCAAATGTATTATGTCTGGCCTCTTTTAACACACTCACTGTTAAGTCAGCATTTCGGAATACACTGAACATTCTCTGTGAACAGTCACATTAACACAGCCAGATATAACTTCTATACTCAAAAACGGTACTAATGATTCCCTCTGGCCAGTCACATTAACAGCCCGCAGCTCGTCGTCTAGTCGTTAGCGTTGTTGCCTCTGGATCACGGGGTCCTGGGTTCGATTCACTGCCAGATCGGGGACTTTTTCCGTCCGGTCGGTAAAACTGCGGTACTGGATAGTGAAAAGATTGGAAATTTGTACGGGCGCTGGTAACCACGCCGTTGAGTTCCACAAACCAAAATCACCATCCTCTCATCATCAAATTAACACAATCAGCTACTAGAGTCTATACTTAACCACAATGTTTTCATAACCATAGCGGAATATCAGCTGCAAGAACCTGCTGAAGCACTATCTCTCTTAGCACATCTACGTATTTACATACTGGCCACACCTAGTGACCCATGATCAAAACGTAGAAAACGCAGGCTCATCTGCAACCTAATATCGGCCAGCCATACGATCCGCCACTGCAAGTGTGTGCTCTGACCACTACGCAACCAGCTAGCCGGCCTCCATTAGCTGGCACTGAGCTCGCAGCAACCTTCGCTACCATCGGCCGTCTTCCACAGTCAACAAACTCACCACTGGGCACTTCGCCCACTCCCTTTCCCCACTTGGCGGAGCCAGAGAGGGTTCACCGTCGCTGCCCGGCGACGTATCGAACCAGTGTAGTGCCAGCCTCACTATCAAAGTAAAAACAGTGCCACCTTCGGCACACCGTTCTACAAACACCTTTCATATACCCTCACGACGCCCACGGAAGAAACAGTTGACAAATTTCACTCTTTCCGGGCCGTTTCCGCAGTTGCCAGGTTACAGCAATAGGCCTGTTGCCGAAGTAGTTTATGTCAATGGGTATCCCCATTTGCAGTCCGTAATGTCACTAGAATGGTTCCAATTTATCCCTGCTCCACTTACTTACTTTCATTACTGCGTCACGTGACCAGGTGACATTCAGTCCCGCGGTAGGCAGTGGTTGTATTGATTTGGATATCAGTGTACACCTCAGTAAACGAACACAACGAGAAAAACGGAGGAATTACACATAATTGAGGATATTCAACCTAGTTTTCAAATGTGTGATTATTGCCATAACACGTTCCAGGAAAAAATTATGCCAGTTTCAAGTGCTTAAAAAAATTTATGCCTTCAGGCCTCGTCGCAGCTATTATTAGACATTAGAGTTCGTACACAGGTTAAATGACAGCTGTTGGTCCCATGCACCATTCGCGAACAGAACAAGGAAAAAGTGAAATGATAGCGGAAGCAAAACAGCCCCGCACCATACACTATACAGTGAGTTGTGAAGTACCTGGTGGTTATAATTAAAGTGCAGCTGCTCCTGGGGGTCCAGTGGGGCTGTATTTATCGTACGGCAGAGAAACTTGGTAGATATGCTAATGCGTCAATATGGAATCGATTTACGGTGGAAAAAATTAGTTCCAATTTAGGTCACCAAGTGCAAATCTCGCACTGTGCAGCATCTCGTCGTCGTCTGCGAAGTTCGTACTGAACAGACAGTGTAAGCTGTGCTTAATAATAAAATTAACATTATTCCTTTCCTGCTTGTTTGACCTTTTCTGTACACGTCCCGTTCCTAATCAATCACATATGGAAACATTTCTTTGCTCATTTCTTGCATTTACAGCGCAAGATTTGCACCTGGTGGCCAAAACTGGAACTAATATTTTTTCCAGTGTTAATTGGTTCCACATTAACACGTTAGAATATCTACCAAGTTTCTCTGCCATACGATAATTTCAGCACATACTAGATCTCTGCGAGTAGCAGCACTTTAATCATGACCACACAGTCTACATGAAGAAGGTAATACTGCTTATCAGAATGATAATGCAATATAATCAAATGGACAGCTACGAGTATTATGATCACATACACAGCAATTATTAGTATAACACTGTTTTCTGAGACTGAGATTTTTAAGACTGTATCTACCGTGTTGTGTCCGATATGATTTCTGGTCTCTGTCTTTCTGGTGTAAGGCTTACATACATAAAAACGTTATAAATTTTTGTGTCCAACGCGCAGCGCGCTGTCTTGCAAGACAGGAAGGTGAACCACAACCGGATCGAATCCTCCCTGCAGGCTAACTACTGTAGGCTCGCACATTCGTCAGGCTGAGTGTGGTATTTAGGCAATGCTCAGAAGGTACTAAACCCCATTTTTGGATAAAAATAGGAACAAAACAGCCCCAATTCCCAGGCGGATGGTGCACACGAAGTCCGTGTCTCAGGTTACGTTGACGACTGTGGCCTATGGAAGGGCATACGACCATAAAGTTAAAATAATGAAATACAGCTTGCCAAAACCTAGGAACCTAGACCTCTTGCTAGGCGGGATAGGAGCGGGAAAAGAATGTGATTTCTAACTAATTTGGGAAAAGGCTTGGCGTCATTGGAACTTGGGCGGATATTGGGGAGATCCTGGCAGAGAGGGCAGGCTAAGGTATTTCAATTTTTTAAGCTGAGTGGCAAATGGCAGAAATGCAAAGAAGTCAGATTTTAATCTGAAATTATTGAAGTATAATACTGAGTTACTTTATTTCTTTGCGTCGTACTCATAGAGAAATCATTGCCAGACTATATCCACTTGCTTTCCAATGAAGACATTTACTTTTGTTACCTTCCTTGATATAACACTTGCGATTTAACAATAATGAGTTTGCTCAAAAATAATTACTTGGCTGTTAAGTTAAATATAGACAATCTATTCACAATGGATTACGCATGGGGGTGCTCAAGGAGCCAAGGAAGTCAGCTGATTTTTGCCTCACAGTCAGACACGATCTACTTTCACCGACTTTTCCAAAATTATTTACTGATTGATTACAATTCATCAACTACGATAACTAATCAGGACTTCTATCAGGAGTTTTCTTAGGGCTGAAATTATTGGACTACGAAACCACGGGTTCTCAATTGAATGTGGAGTTTATTGTGGCATACAATGCTTGACTCGTTTAAAAACAGAACATCATTTACTGTCTTTTTTCGCGCTGATGGCGCCTATGTCTAACATAACGGTCTCGTAATTTAAAATATTCACAGGAACAGGGAAAGAATATTATGTTGTTACTGTTCTCTCTACTGCTCTCACATCATCATCACGCCCGTCAGTCATTCTCATTCTACTGGAAACGCTTTGAGTTAAACAGCAACTGAACTTAGTTACTGGTACTATTTGATTTTGCGGTCGCAGGTTCGAATCCTGCCTCGGGCGTGGATGAGTGTGATGTCCTTAGGTTAGTTAGATTTAAGTGGTTCTAAGTTCTAGGGGACTGATGACTTATGATGTTAAGTCCCATAGTGCTCAAAGCCATTTGATTTGGATTGTAACACGCGATGAAATACCATAATGTGGGACATGAGGACCATGCAGACAAAAATATGCTTAAATTAGGCACATGCAAAATTTATTACATCCTTCTAAATTCTTTATACGCACGTTTTTATCCAAATATGTATTTCAACAAGAACTATCATTTTGCAATGACTGTGTAGCCAATACCGTATTGGAAGTCAAAGTCGTACATTGGAACATACCTTAGTATATCGTTCTTGGAACATATTCAAAGCTTCACACGAGACACAAGCGGATTCTAGACTGAATTACCACAGGAACGTCCTTTTCTCATTTATTTGTGCACCCAGCTCCACGTGGGTCAATGGAAATCAGTGGCTCTCATATTTACTCACCTATTTGAATCGTTTTCGGTTTTATTTCAAAATTAAACTTCACACCATTTCCTACCTGAACTTAATTTAGGATGCAGATGGTCAAATCTCCTTGCAGAACATCTCATGTGTCAGTGTGCAGACAGGAACTAGCGGACCAGAAATAAAAAAAAGTAGGAAGGAATATCACACACCAGTTTACTTACGTATCTCACTCAAGCCACACGAAAGATGCCTAACCGGAAAGCGTAATATAATCTCTACTATTTTTTGTTGTACAGTGGTGACCACACGAATGTATCGAGCACATTCGTTTGGTATTTGGAAAACTAATTTACGTTAATTATTAAAGGCAAGACAGCTGATGACAGAATTCAAATAAAATCAAACGTGCTGAAAGCACCTCAAAATTGACTTTACGTTACTGCATTCTATTGCGTTCCATGCTCTCGACAAAACACCAGACTTGTAACTATTGAATTTATCTATAAAGTTACTACAAACGATGGTCGCCACACCTTAACTATAATTTTGCTGGAAAAGAACAAATTATTGATCTTAACGATAATATACCTCATCCTCTCCAACTTTTGCAAACTGCATGGCGGAGACTATCACAGATTCCGCCAGACCTGGAACCGAATGCTGAAAAATGGCGGAGCACCCCTGACGGTCTCACTGCTTTTCCGTGAGGTGGAGTGCGGGGGGGGGGGGGGGGGGGTTCCTACCAAGAAGACTCTGCTGCTACAGATGCATCTTTGTCAGTTCCACGCAAGAGTTAGACCGGTACCAAAATCTAAGTAAAGCGTGTATCTTCGTCCTACAGTTGTTCTGGAATCTTCGTCCTACAGTTGTTCTGGAGACGAACCGAAAATCAAAACAAACACTCATTCTATAATTTATATCAATATATTAACGATAAAGGAAAGGATGATCGTGATGAAATAATTAAGCAGATGAACACAGTGGTGTCCATGCCTTTTCCAGAGGCTCGCTGTACCATACTACACTTACAAGAATGACTAATGCTTCATATAAAATGACTGTCACGGGGTCAATGTGACACAGTAACGAAGCGGAACCACCAGTCACGTCTCAGTGGTCTAAACAATTCAATTTTCACTGAGTGACAAAGTGGCCTCTTTGCTCGACATGAGCGGGCAAAGTGGTCACTTAATTTTAAATTCAAAAATAAAGCCGCGTTGGATTAGCCGAGCGGTCTAAGGCGCTGCAGTCATGGACTGTACGGCTGATCCCGGCGGAGGTTCGAGTCCTCCCTCGGGCATGGGTGTATGTGTTTGTCTTTAGGATAATTTAGGTTAAGTAGGGTGTAGCTCAGGGAATGATGATTTTAGCAGTTAAGTCCCATAAGATTTCACACACATTTGAACATTTCAAAAATAAAGCATAAAAATTTGTTTCATCAAAGAACTAATTATTTTTATTGTGAAACCGAATTAGAATTACAATTTCCATAAATAAAGGTCAAACTTTGGTCCCCTCCTCCTGTACAGAGTTCGTGGGCACAGAGGGAGTACAATTAGAAAATTTTCTTCGCAGTACATTCACTCTGTGTCTTCATCGTTATCGTGTAAAAGAGCTCCTTTTAGGAACGTGTTTCCTGCTCTTCGCAGTTTTCTTTTTACTGCCTGTCATCTCTTCCGTTGCTCACCGTTTTCCCATAATTTTACATTTTCTATTATTTTTCTTCATTTGCCGCTTCTAGGTCACTCTTATAAGGACTTTCTTCAAGTATCGCTGCGGCATCCTACTTTCGACCGCTTCTGTTACGTTTTCCCCCCCAACACAAAGCCGGCCGGTGTGGCCGAGCGGTTCTAGGCGCTTCAGTCCGGAACCGCGCTGCTGCTACGGTCGCAGGTTCGAATCCTGCCTCGGACATGGATGTGTGTGATGTCCTTAGGTTAGTTAGGTTTAAGTAGTTTTAAGCCTAGGGGACTGATGACCTCAGATGTTAAGTCCCATGGAGCTTAGAGCCATTTGAACCCATCGCAAAGTGGCCACAAGGCACGGCCGAAACGATCACTTTGCCCGCACTGACGCAATTACAAAAAACTCTATACCCTCTAATAGAATGGCCGAACTTTGAATAAGTAAAGTGTATTACGCACACAATTTCATTAAAAAGACAGTCACATTCCCCCTTCATAATAAATACGCAAACTGACCACTTATCTTACATCAGGATAGCTAAAATCTACAAGAACTATTATAACTCGGAGGAGCGGCACAGCAAACAGATTAGACTTAATGGGCTGACTGGACCCTTCCGGGAGAATAAATTAAGACATGTCCCGCGCGATGCCAGAACCTTATACTCCCCGGGACCCCAATAGCTACTTTGCCTGGCTCCCTCCCTAAATGTATGCATAGGGTCACCAGATTATCTAATGGAAATGTAGGACGCATTGGTAAAAAATTGTAGGACATTTGTCAAAAACGTAGGACATTATCGCTCAATGAAAAAAATTATGTAAATTTAAATGCTATTTATAATACCCACAGGCATATACATTAATTTTTTTTAATTCTGACACATACAATGTTAAATATGATAATGAACAGCAGTCAGTTATATTCCTCTGAAGAACCAATCCTGTGCAAAACATTTAGCTTGTTTGAAATATAATAAAAAAAATCTAAACAACTGAAGTTTTTAAAGCTATACTTTACAAAAACAACACCTTTACCGAATCAACAGATAATCTGTTTCTTTCACCTGTCCACTGTGCTCTTATTAGTGAAAATACTCTTTCAACATTAGCATTATGTGTGGGAATAGCAAAAAAATACTGAATTAGTTTCAACAGTTCAAAATGGCAGTCCTCATGCTTGCTACCACTAAAATATCTAACCCACTTATCATTAAAGGACAATTTCTCATGTTAAGAGCTATGATGCTGTAAAAACTGGTTCATATTACATATCTCATCACAACACTTGACATCATCTATTACAATGACTTTATCACTCAAGAACTGTACACACTTATGTCCATCATCCATGCATACTTTATCATTTAAATTTAACCACCTAAAACAACTGAGTTCTGAAAAGGACACACACCATTTATCTAAATAGCCCAGACATTCTGGTCAGGAACATTCTGAAAAGCTTGTAAAGGTATTTCAGGGTGGATAGTGCTGAGAAACAATTGTTAAGAAAAAAACTAGGTAAGTTGCGCCGTTTCCAAGTTAATTAGCATTGAATTTAGCCAACCAGGACGTTGCGCACGCACATTAAAGCGGCCCGTCCGATATAGTTAGTGTCAGTTGTTCTCGTATTCTAGATGATAGCACACGAGACGGCTCAGCCTTTGGTTCCGATTCGATGTTTACTACCGTCCCGTGTCCTGTTTTTGTACCACTCTACTGTTTGGTTTTAGGAAACGTTTGACGACACTGTCCCTGGTGGACCGCTTGAGTACGCTAGCGCAACGACCTGGTTGGCTAACTTCAGTGCTTATTAATTCGGAAACGGCGAACGTATTTGTCAGCACAACCTACCTTGCAACAACCTTACAAGCTTATCAAACCGTTTTCGATCGTCCTGCAATACTGGAATAGTATTCCTTTCTGCTCATAGACTTCCTTAAACATGCCACCTTAATCGTTTAATGTGTATTGCAGCGACTTCTCCTGTCCCAAATTCGTCTCAAAGTGGCACTTACTGTAGACATAGTTATTTATTGCATATATTTCAATGTCTGTCTTCTACAATTTTTGCCCTCTATGGCCCATTCTAGCACTCTGGAGATATTACGTAATATCTCGAGAGATGTCCTACACCATACCCTCTTCCAGTTTATTTCGGCGAAGAATGCTGTAGATACTACTGATAGTCTTATGTCGTCCTACACATCGTCCGTCATGCGTTATTTTGCTTCCAAGGTAGCAAATTGGAAATTTGTGTTTCTTACGGGACCAAACTGCTGAGGTCATCGGTCCCTAGGCTTACACACTACTTAATCTAACTTAAACTTACGCTACGGACAACACACACATCCATGCCCGAGGGAGGACTCGAACCTCCGACAGGGGAAGTCGCACGAACCGTGGCAAGGTGCCTTAAACCGCACGGCTACACCGCGCGGCCCCAAGGTAACATAATTACTCTACTTCGTCTAATACATGGTCCCCGATTTCGAAGTTAAGATTGTAGTAAATTTCGTTTATGGTACTCTACAAACTTTCCGTCTTCCTTTATTCCAAATCTACTTTCTGTCTCAGAAGATTGTTCATTTCATTCAATAGATCCTGTAATTTTTCCTCATTTTCAAAAAGGACAGTAGTGACAGCGAACTTATCACGAAATCCTTCCACTCTGAATTTTAATCCTACTTCTGTGCATACAGCACAAAATGGCAAATAAATATGAACTAGCTTACCTTTCTATTGGTTTATCATCTATTTCCGACTGGACTTTGTTTAAGGGGATAACAAACCGCTCTTTATACAAACAGAACGAAATGAAAACTGAAATGAAAAGAAATACAAAGAAATATGTGAAAAAGTAGGGGATTTGAGACAAGACCGTTTCACACGAAAGGAACCTCTTAAGGCAGTAACATTCCACTGTGTGCAGTGTAAACATGCAGCCATTTGCGCTGTTGTCAGACAGGACACCTTCACATTTTAGAGTGTGGACGCTAAAGTTAAAAATTAACACTCGTACAAAAGGCGCACTTGAAAGCTTCCTTACTTCGACGCCAACTCATCGAAAGGCAGAGTCAGCTTACGTTCCACACTACTCCTTGGTTAAAATTCGAAAATTTCAATTTCATTTACAGTACCAATAATGAAAAACGAACAAAGCAGATTGTGACAGTTCCAGATTAAGACCTAAAAGTCTTGAAAAATTCTCTTGTCATACCGATATGCTACTTTGTTGCCTTTTTTAGTTCAATTCACCAACCGTTTATCGTACCTTAGAGCTGTGATTTACCTGTTCCTTTCAAATTTCTTTCGTTTCTTCTTTTCGCTTACCTTTCGACGGTATAATACTTGTGGTCTTTTAAAAATGTCATTTAGAAGTACTTTTTTTTCATTTTCTCAGATATACTTTCCACTTCTTTACTTGCATGTACAATATTATATTTGTTTTGACGTTATGCCGTTCTGACAGTTTCACCGTCAAACCTTTTGCAAGTTCGTTAGTGCCAGATGTATTTTTTATCACAAATTTAAATAGCTAATATATTAAATTCTTCAGAAAAAAGGTAATCGGAGGGGAATGGACTAGAATTTCTTTGTGCCAGATTCGTTGTTAAAAAACGATAGATCTTTTAAATGTGGAAGCGTCATTATGAAATGCCAGCTACCACAGCGTTAGATACAATTCAAAGATAAACTGAAGTAACGTTAAGTTTACTCTACTCATAACATTAGTAGGTGAACACTGCTACTGTGAAGTCAGTCAGATGAAGTAGTACAGGAACGAAACCAGTTTTTTCTATTTAGCCTAGCAGTATTTTAATATACCATACTGGTTCGTACCAACACCTAGTAAACAAATTACGGAATGTCAGGCGAGGCATGTGTTCACAAGGAAAACTTGCCGCACTGAGTGAAGTACACCATTATTAATAAAGAGAGATCACCACAAGAATCTAGCGTTGTGCCTACAGCAAGAGAGACTGACAATTCTGTGCTATTCATTGTGATAAATGCGTAGGCAGTATGTATAGACTTGCTGTTAAAATTCCAAGAGCCTATTGCAAGTGGAAACCAAACACTTTCTCCTCAAACGTCTCATATTTTAGCAAAGGATTAAATTAAATTAAGGAAATGATATAAACAAAAATAGTACTAAATACAGGAGAAAAAAGAACAATTCAGAATAAAAGCAAGGAATGAGACATATGTTCATTTTCACCCACTTTCTAACATTTTTATTGGCACTTCATTACAAAATTGCAAAGGAGATATTTACCTAGGAATTACATTAGATACATACATTAATCTACGTGAATTACTATTTGCAGAGGATAAAGTCACAATACAAGAAAACGAATAAAACCTCCAGTTATCAGCACATCGGCTAAGATCCTAAAATTCCATTTCATAGTAAATACCCAGTACAGCCGAAAATAGTAATTAACAACAAAGTTAGGTTTTCAATAACCGGGATAACCGGGCTGCTGCGACACAAGTTACGATTATGATGACGATATTGATCAAAAGCTGAACAAATTAAGTGGCACTATAAATAGAAGACTTAAATCCAAAACCTGAAAAACATCAGAATTTAAATTTTATAAAACTACTGTGATATCATTTCTTTTTGTGGAAGCAAGAGTTGGAAAAATAAAAAGAAAGATGACAGCAATATATAGGCTGCAGAGATCAGATTCTTGAGAGATCAACAGCAGAAGAGATTTAATAAAGAATGCAGATGTTCAAAATGAGTGGAATGTACATGCTATTAATGAGGGGTCGACGAAGCAGAGAGAGAGAGAGAGAGAGGGAGAGAGAGAGAGGCGAAAACAACATATGAATAGAATGAGATAACAGAGCATCGAAAAAAATAATGAACTACAACCTGAAGGGAAGGAGAGTTACAGGTCAACCAAGAAAACAATGGACATAAAATTGGAGACAATGGAGCTACCATATTCCTAATCGCTTTATTTAAAACAAAAACAATGACGAATTTAAATAAAATTAATTGAAAGGTTTGTTGGGTACCGACAGTGGTTCTTACCTCTGGTTGCCTGCGCACAGGCTGGGCATGGAGTAAATGACATAGACACACAATGCAATCTTCACCACTTCTCGAACTGCAAGGTGTCTGGTGGAGTTCACGTTTCGCACAACATCTTGTTTCATCTAGTTTGTCATGTTTAAATGTTTTTGCTGTTAGTAGATTGTATACCACATTTACGCATTTCATACCGATTTTAAGTACTGATGTTCGTCCTAAAGGAGAAATGTATTTGGGTCACTATACGATGAACTTTGTGAGATCATTTTACCTTAAGCTGTTGACACCGTATGTAATTAGAATTTCTGAATTTTTTGCTACCTACATTTTTATTTCCAGTTTTCGTAGTTTTCTGTTTGTGTTTTAAATTACTTTTTACGTTTGAAAAATGAAACAAATAAAGTAATATATGTGATACACTATTTATTTAAATTTCCAGTAAAAATCAAATAGAATTTAGTGTGAAAAACTACTCTATTTGAAATAACTTCCCTTGTTTAGTTCACAATTTTTAGCAAGAACATCAGTATTTAAAATCAATAAGAAATGCGTAAAAGTGGTATAAAAATCATACACACACTGTCGATAAATTTAATATATAGGATGGGGCAAATAAAAGTGGCTTGAAGAACAGTGTTCTGGGGTACAAAGAAACACAGCAGAGAAAAGGAAATACAGTACAGCAGATGCTGAAAGTAACCACCATTTATCTCTTGGCACTTTTGGACCCTGGTCAGCACCTTGCTGGCGGATCGAAGCAAGACTGCTAGAATTGCTGCAATCTCCTTCTGTTGTGCTACACCTTAGACTTGAGGGCTCCCCACACAAAGTAATCGCACGCTGGAAAAACAAGTGACTTGGGTGGCCATCTAGGGCCGCGACCATATTGACGATTGCTCTGTCAGCCTAAAGATTGTGTAAAGGAGCTCCTGTTTCGGCCGGATGTTTGGGCTGTTGCTCCATCCTGTTGGAAGTAACTGTAGGTCATTCTCTCCTCCGTTCATGCTGCCATAAATGGTTTCAAAATGCTGACAATGTAATGCGACAAAGTCAGCGTCTGATGAAAGAAGATGAGACCAATAATGATGCGTGCAGACAATGCTCACCAAACCTCAACCTTCTGATCACGTAATGTTATTTTGTGGAAGTTATGCGGATTCTTCGCTGCTCAGAACGCGTGATTCTGTGAGCTGACATAACCATTTCGGTGAAACCACGCTTCATTAGAGATAAAGTACAGATCCATGTTATCTCAGTGAACAGCCACCCACAAAACTGGAGGCGCCGAGGAGCATCTGCTAGTTCTAATGTGTGAACAACAGACATTCGGTAGAGATGCACTTGTAGGTCCGTGTGGAGTATTCGTCCGTGTGATTGATGTGATATGCTTCGGGCTGATTTGGTCGGACTCTGGTGAACTGCAGCCACATTTTCTGGTGTGTGGGCGTGTTTCAGATTGTTTTATGACTTGTTCAAAACAGATCCTGTCTGATTACATTTTCCGACTAAGCGTTGCATGGCACTTCGACACTATTAAACTTCTCAAAAAACAACTGACCACACATGTTCCACGACTTTGTTGTTGTATAACTTTCCACTGGTTGATCCAGTGGCCCAAGGGTAGTGACAAGGATGTGCGATAGCATCTACATTATTTAAAATTTATTTAAATTGTGCCTTAAGTTTATGAAAACGTCCCTGTCGTACCTCAGAGGTGTCTATAAATGATGACAACCTATTGACTTCGCAATTTGATGATGACTAAGTCATTTTTGCAGAGGATAAGGATGATATGAACTACAGTACACGGTTATAAAGTTGCACAGAGAATATCAGAAATGGTTAAAATATTAGATTAAAGAAACAAGAGTATATGGTTATTGGAGAAGCGGATTAAGGACTGACGTCAGATTTTGGAACGTCTGTGAACCATTATTAGTACTTGGGAGTCATTATTAACAATGATGTGTACGTTAAAGGGGAAATTAAGAATCACAGTTACAAAGGCATACAGGCAACAAGACAATGAAATGGAGTATTATAAAGCGCACAAATTAGATCACAGACGAAGGTTAGGATATTTAAAACTATTGTAGAAAGTATAGTAACGTGTGGTGCAGAAAGATGACAAATAACTGAAAGAAAAAAGATGAACTTAATGTCAATCGAGACGGGATTTTGGAGAGCTTGCAACAGGCTGACACTACGAGATAAAATTAAAAACGAAGACGTACGTGGGAGAATGAACCTAGGGACCATTGTAATGGATACTATCGTATCAATGCGATTGAGATGCTAACGGCATAAACGTCGTATGGATGAGGACAGATGGCTCAAGATGATAATGGAATGGATCCCAGATAGGAGGAGTAGAACACACCACACAAGAGGGGAAGAGGAAGCCAGAAGACCTATGCCAGAGAGGAATTTGCTAGCTGAGGATCGGAAGGTAGAATATTTTAGAAGCTAAGATGCGAGGAAAGAGTAAAATATCGTGTTAAAACGCATATATACACTCCGGAAATGGAAAAAAGAACACATTGACACCGGTGTGTCAGACCCACCATACTTGTTCCGGACAGTGCGAGAGGGCTGTACAAGCAATGATCCCACGCACGGCACAGCGGACACACCAGGAACCGCGGTGTTGGCCGTCGAATGGCGCTAGCTGCGCAGCATTTGTGCACCGCCGCCGTCAGTGTCAGCCAGTTTGCCGTGGCATACGGAGCTCCATCGCAGTCTTTAACACTGGTAGCATGCCGCGACAGCGTGGACGTGAACCGTATGTGCAGTTGACGGACTTTGAGCGAGGGCGTATAGTGGGCATGCGGGAGGCCGGGTGGACGTACCGCCGAATTGCTCAACACGTGGGGCATGAGGTCTCCACAGTACATCGATGTTGTCGCCAGTGGTCGGCGGAAGGTGCACGTGCCCGTCGACCTGGGACCGGACCGCAGCGACGCACGGATGCACGCCAAGACCGTAGGATCCTACGCAGTGCCGTAGGGGACCGCACCGCCACTTCCCAGCAAATTAGGGACACTGTTGCTCCTGGGGTATCGGCGAGGACCATTCGCAACCGTCTCCATGAAGCTGGGCTACGGTCCCGCACACCGTTAGGCCGTCTTCCGCTCACGCCCCAACATCGTGCAGCCCGCCTCCAGTGGTGTCGCGACAGGCGTGAATGGAGGGACGAATGGAGACGTGTCGTCTTCAGCGATGAGAGTCGCTTCTGCCTTGGTGCCAATGATGGTCGTATGCGTGTTTGGCGCCGTGCAGGTGAGCGCCACAATCAGGACTGCATACGACCGAGGCACACAGGGCCAACACCCGGCATCATGGTGTGGGGAGCGATCTCCTACACTGGCCGTACACCACTGGTGATTGTCGAGGGGACACTGAATAGTGCACGGTACATCCAAACCGTCATCGAACCCATCGTTCTACCATTCCTAGACCGGCAAGGGAACTTGCTGTTCCAACAGGACAATGCACGTCCGCATGTATCCCGTGCCACCCAACGTGCTCTAGAAGGTGTAAGTCAACTACCCTGGCCAGCAAGATCTCCGGATCTGTCCCCCATTGAGCATGTTTGGGACTGGATGAAGCGTCGTCTCACGCGGTCTGCACGTCCAGCACGAACGCTGGTCCAACTGAGGCGCCAGGTGGAAATGGCATGGCAAGCCGTTCCACAGGACTACATCCAGCATCTCTATGATCGTCTCCATGGGAGAATAGCAGCCTGCATTGCTGCGAAAGGTGGATATACACTGTACTAGTGCCGACATTGTGCATGCTCTGTTGCCTGTGTCCATGTGCCTGTGGTTCTGTCAGTGTGATCATGTGATGTATCTGACCCCAGGAATGTGTCAATAAAGTTTCCCCTTCCTGGGACAATGAATTCACGGTGTTCTTATTTCAATTTCCAGGAGTGTAGTTCATTCACAGAAGTAGAAGGCAGTTAAGAAGTCAAATATTGATTTGCACAATAACTGAGGTGGAAAAAGTCATGGGGTACCTCATAACATCGTATCGGATCTCCTTTTGCTCAGTGTAGTGAGCAACTCAACGTGGCATGGACTCAACAAGTCGCTGCAAGTCTTTTGCAGAAATATTGAGCCTTGCCGCCTCTAAAGCCGTCCAAAATCGTGGAAATGTTGCCGGTGCAGGATTTTGTGCATGAACTGACATCTCGATTATGTTCCGTAAATGTTCGATGGGATTCATGTTGAGCGATCTGGGTGGCTGAATCACACTCAAAATGTCCAGAACGTTCTTCAAGCCAGTCGGGAACAATTGTGTCCCGGAGAATCGGTATTGTTGTTAGGCAACATGAAGTCCATGAATCAATAATCGGTTTAGTTGGACCAGAGGACCCAGTCCATTCCACGTAAACACAGCCCACACCATTATGGAGCTACCACCAGCTTGCAAAGTCTTTTGTTAACCACATGGGCCCATGGCTTCGCGGGATCTGCGCCACTCTCAAGCCCTACCATCAGCTCTTACCAGCTGCAAAAGGGATTCATCTGACCAGGGCACGGTTTTCCAGTCGTCTGTGGTGTAACCTACACGGTCACGAGCCCACGAGGGCTTGCAGGCGATGTAGTGCTGTTACCAGAGGCACTCACGTCGGTCGTCTCCTTCCATACTCCATTAACCCCAGATTTCGCCGCACTGTCTTAACGTATAAGTTCCCATACTTCCTACATTGGTTTCTGCGGTTATTTCGAGCAGTGCTGCTTGTCTGTTAGCACTGACAATTTTACGCAAAATCTTCTACTCTCGGTCGTTGCGTTGTCTGTGGTGAAAAATAGTGCCTGATGTCTGGTATTCCCGGCACACACTTGACAAGGTGTATCCCAGAATATTGAATTACCTAACCATATCTGGAATAGAATGTCTCATGCGTCTAGCTCCAGCTACCATTCTGTATTCAAACTCTGTTGATTCCCATCGTTCGGCCATAATAACTTCAGAAGCCATCACTTATCAATTACCTGAGACAGCTCCGCTGATTCACTGTCATTTTACACCATGTGAACGCGATACTACCGCCACACTGCAATTCGCTAACTCCTAACTTTTCACCTCAGTGTATGTCAATACTATACTAGGCAAGGTCCCTGTGGAAGTCACGTGACGATTACTCATCCAAACTAAGGAGGCCCAATAACTTTAGCTGGAATTCGACTCACCGAATGATGTCATTATTACTCGCCCAGATAACCAAGAGCGCTAACGCGGCACTTCCGGGATGCAGGGAGGCGAGGTCCTGAACAGAATCGAATCGGGCACAGGTATTAACAATGCTCGCTGATGAATTGGCCAGCGTTGAAGTGTCTTCTTACGTGGATTCCCGCATCCCACTAGGTGCATAAGAGGCCGGTACCCACTTTCAACCTCAGACGCACTTTACGAAAACATTTATAAAACGTTTTCACACTTGCACATCACCCAGACAGATGGGGTGCACAGATTTCATCATTTGGGATGGGGGATGAGTAAAAAACTGATCGTCTCAGACGTTTACTCTCATCATCTTCTTGGTGTCATTATTCAAGTACTTTAAGAAATGATGGATGCGTCTTGTCGTGTATAGTTTAATTAATCACCTGTTGGAACTGATTTCCTCCAATCAGAGCGTTCAGTGTCACGCCAGAAATCTTCGCCGTTGCCAAACTACCACAACAAACGATCAGGTCTCTTCCATTTCCTTGCAGGGCATTCTTTCTTCAAGCGTTTGGATCCCGAATCCTCGGTCTGGCTCGTGTACTTCACACTTACACACCGGTGGTAACGAAAGCTTCATACGATATTGTACTTGACCTAACTTTTAGACCGCAGCAAGTCATCGTTGCGACTGGTTCTGTAGAGGAATAAAAGTAACGCTGGTGGCGTAGAACACTAGTTAAACTACAGTTCTGATGTTCAGAAGGTCGTGGGTTCGAATCTCATCAGGTGATATAACCCTTTCTTATTTTCAAATAATTATCAAAATGACTTTATTTTTTTATTCACGTAATTGATTTAAATGTTTACTTTTATTTTTAATAGCTGGTCGCGTCAATATCTTGATTGTACTGACCTTTTATTTGCTCCAATTTTTCTTCCTATCATTATTTTTTCGTTTGGAAAATGCCTGTGTTCCCTAAAATCTGTAACCAAGTGCCAAGCAGTGCTGCTTATCGGTTGGTATCGCAAAAGCTCGTGTAGTTAGTATGGCGACAGTTTCATGTAACCGACGAAAGTGACAATTTACAGAGCTCACACTGAAATTGTTGTGCCTTGAGTTTGCTCGCAGAGGTCGGCAATAGTTGTCGTGAACAAAGCGAGCGTGTTTAGTAGTTCTGCCACATGAAGCTGACCACCATTTTCTCAAACACGCGGTTGTAAGGTAAATTCAGGGCCACAAAAGCGTCATCTGTCGCATTTCGGTCATTGATAAATTACAATAGGCTGCGGACAGTGCATCAAGTTTTGGAAATTTGTGGTAAGGTCTTATGGGATCAAACTGGTGAGGTCATAGGTCCCTAAGCTTACGCACCACTTAATTTAACTTAAATTAACTTACGCTAAGGACAACACACACACACACACACACACACACACACACACACACACATGCCCGAGGGAGGACTCGAGCCTCCGATGGGGCGAGCCGCGCGGGCCGTGACAAGGCTCCCCAGACCGAACGGCTATCTCGCGCGGCAGCATCAAGTGTATCCGTCATACCTGACGGCAGGCGCTTCCCGCGTTCATGTAAAAGCACTTCAGCACTTGTGAAGTGACGTACCATAAGTGTGTGTGTGTGTGTGTGTGTGTGTGTGTGTGTGTGTGTGTGTGAGTGTGTCGCTTTTAACCAACCGGCAGCCGATTTGGCAACACTGTAGCGGCAAGTAACAGACGTCAGTTAACAAGTAACTTCAATCCGAGTGAAGCGCTTTGCGCGAAGGAAAATAAAACTCGAAAGTGTACTGATGGTCTGGGACACTGGTTAGTCTTCACGCTTTTATCAAATGGTCTGCCACACCAATTTAATGCTGCGCTGTTCACCACATCCACCAACTTCAACAAGAAGATAGTTCACATGACATTACGTCCTTTATATTGAGGTGATATTATTCCTTCAGGAAGAGCTTGGGAGAAAGACTTGCGTGTTTCCTGTACAAATCGAGATTACGCCAGCATAGGTGAAAATACGTGCCAAAAGCCTTACCGCATTGGTAAGACCGGTTCCTGTCACATAATCGAGGTTAAGCGCTGTCGGGTTTGGTTAGCACTTGGATGGGTGACCGTCCGGGTCTGCAGAGCACTGTTGGCAAGCAGGTGCATTCAGCCCTTGTGGGTCCAATTGAGGATCTGCTTGCCTGAGAAGTAGCGGCTCCTGTCAGGAAAACTGACACTGGCCAGGAGAACGGTTTGCTGACCACATGCCCTTCCATACATATCCTAATCCAGTGAAACCTATCGGCTAAGGATGCCGCGATGGTCAGTCGATACCGCTGGGCCTTCCGAGGCCTATTCGGACGGAGAGAAAGAGAGGGGGGGGGGGGGGGGAATTCATTTTATGTCCGCCTAATGTTGTTTTGATACCTCCTGGAAATGACTCCTTGAGCTTCAGCTTAGCTACATGAAATTACTGGCTAAAAAGTCAACAAAGCTTTGAAAATGAATTTATTCAGGTTATGATTAGTTTTAATCTGTTTTCATCAGATTGCAGGAAAGCAATAGCATAACTACTTTTCATAATTACTGATCGACACTATTAAAAATAACTCCACTGCTTTGACCTCTCTGGCGCTGTGGAAAAAACTGCTGTTACGATCCAATTTATGCAGTCTGCAGTGTAATTTATCATACCAGTAGTGTAGACAGTGACGTTACCCGCTTAACAGTGACAGGTTGTCTGAAAGCGGGGATGATGAATTATGCCGCCTGGAAGAGCAACCAGCATAAATTTAGCCATGCCACACGTTATGCATGTAAAACAGTGATACCATTCCGTATAATTGTATTCATTGACGTGAAACGTACATCTGACAAAGAAAAATCGATAACGACAGAAAGGGAATGAAAGCACGTCAAAATAAATCAAGGGGCCGAATCAATTCGACTTTAACGCAGTAAAGACTTGCTCCGAACGGAGCGACGAGTAAAATAATATTCATGTATTCAAGCCAGCCGGATTTTCACTGAACGTGGTGATACGAAGATCTGGAAAAGCCCTACAAAACGTAAAGAAATTTACATTTTACCAAGCTAAAATTCCGTTTCCTTAAGCCTCGTCGGACTAAGCTGGTATACGTATCTCAAGAAGCTGACGGTTTAAGTTTCATGGTGACAGCATATATTTTAGCGTCCAATTCGACAGAATTTGTTTCTTTGCGTTCCGTCGCTTACAAAACATTACGTACCGAATTCATTGCTACACTTTTTAGTTCAGTTTTCATGTCGTTCTGTTTGCAGTTTAATAACCATGATAATTATTAATGTTAATTATGTTAACGTAAACAAAGAGCTTCCATAGCTCGCAATTGCTTAACAGTAACAACAATAATAATAACAATAATAATAGAAATGTCTATTTCTCATACTCAGAGCATTTCCACATTTATTGTTTGGGGAAATTCTCTTAAACTTAGATCTCCTATTCAGCATTATTAAATTGTGATCTGACTCTACATCTGCTCCCGGGCACGCCTTACAATCCAATATCAGACTTTGGTATTTATTTCTGGCCATGACGTAATCCAGCTGGTATCTTCGCGGTCTCCAGACCCTTCCAGGTACAAATCTTTCTATTGGCATTTCTAAATGTGTGTTCACTAGTTCAAGTCTATTGTAGAACTCAATTAGTCTTTCTTCTCACTCATTTTCTCTCTGTTAACTCTATCTGCTACTCATCTCTCTACTACAGCATTGCATTCTCCCAAGATTATTAGATTTTGATGTCCCTTCACATACTGCATTACATGTTCAGTATCCTCGTATACTTTCTTCTACGTCTTAATAGCACACCATTATGTTATTCGCAATGTGACTGTTTTCGACTTACTACTATCACAGTTCCGTTACAGCAAACTGAAAAAAAGCACTAACGTGAAAGGCCAAGGTACACAACAAGTTAAAATTAGTGACGTCAGCCACATAGACGTCGCCAGGGGAAAGGAGGACTCAACGATAGGGCTGGGATGGGGTAAACTGAAGTTTCCCGTAAAAAAGAAATTGAAAAAAATAGTATGTAATCATTTTTGTAGCGTTCTGAATATTTCAGACCAATGACGCTTGAAACTCCTGAAGTGTACCAATTGAAGCCTGAATTAAAACTTATTTCGCCTAAATGGTTCCAGTCCATGCTGGGCGCCTGGTCGAGTAACTAGTTACGAATTTCTTGAAATAATGCAATCTTGGTTTTTGGTTTTTGCAACCAATACCGTCTTATTTTTAAAAAAGACGTATTTTGCGATTACCAAGTATAAAAGGGATAATATTAACGTTTAAGACACAAACGAATACAGACATTGGTTGCGAGCGGGCATTGATTAAAATCAATGGGGAAAGCTGAGAATTTGTGACATACTGGGATTCTAAACCAGGTCACCTGCTTAATAGGCATACGCGCTGATCACTGCACCATCTGGACACAGTAGTCATCGCAACTACACGTACTACCCTACCACACCTTCTGTCAGACCTAAATTCTCAGCTTACCGACACACTAGTAATGTAGTGGCCCTTGCCCGCTATCACCACCACTCGCGACCTTTCGCCGATTCTTGTAAGTGGTTGAGCCTGGTGGGCATCTGCACCGAAGAGATCATGGGCTTTCCTCGCCTTATATATACAAAGTGGATTAAATAAAACTGATCTGTATGAGTGGATACGATTGGACTTAAATGTATGTATATAGCCACACCCCTTGACGTCCCCAGAGCGTAGGGCGGGCTGTGTCAGAGTGAATGAAGCAGTGCAAAGGTGTCGATGGTACTCAGGGTGGAGCAGCGGTTGTTTGCTATGGGAAGTTACATGACAAAAAGCTATTTTTATAGGTATTTTAATTCTACTAGTTGTGGCACTACATAAACCTCTGACGGGTTGAACAGTTCCGCTCTATAACATTGCAGTCCATAATTTACAGAAGGGAATGCTATCATACTTCTCCGCAAGACCAATGAAGTCCGTACGGGTCTCTGAATTCCTGGCCAGTCATTCCTCTACGAGTTGTTTTCTGTATCTAGAGACTGAATGCGTTACGCTCACTCCTCCAGAGTTGAAACATTTATTCCTGTCACATTTTTTGTGTGTATTGCACATGTATGATCTCACTTTATTTGATAATTGTTCCCCCCTTAGGAAGCAGTTGAAAACATAGGCCATTAGTTTCAGAAGTTTATCGTTTCCACTTGTGGACAATTCGATGGGCAATCCAAGTGGATCTGAACATCGTCATTTTCTCATTGACGTAAGCACTTTTTTAACTTCTAAAGACGTAATTATTTCGTCCTCTTCATAGGATACATTCGTGATAAATAACTCATCGTTATTTTCATCGCCACCACCTTCTTTTCAAGGTTTAGGCTGTTCCCAGTTCAGAAAGAACAAACAAAAACATTCCCATTTTTTTCGATGGCTTGCAGTTCACCACCTTTTGGGGAATTCTGTGTCCTGACATTTTCATCCCCAAGCGTCACAGTAATTTTGTATTTTCTCATTCACGTTGAAAATTTGTAATTCTTTTCTTATACACATTTCTAATCATGTTCCTTCTTGCGAGCTTTTCGTCTTTTTTAGGAAACTCATCTCTGATCTCTGCTGTCTGACTTTTCTTTTTTTTTGTACTTTACGTCCCAGTGTTCTGGTAATGGTACACAGACAACTTGAAATTTGTGTGTTTTATTTCCTGTGCCAGACTCCCAATGAAACCTTATAGCACGGCCTAAGTAAAAGATATGAGAGACTTGTTTTGAAACGATTTTTGATCTGACCTGATGTTTTGCTTAGAATGCCATTGTTTCGTTTTATTACTAGATATTTTGAAGCTGTATTTCTTGCATATTTCATTCAGCTGGTATACTGATCCTTGGAGGTCGTCTTAATTCTCTTGAATACTAACGATATCAAATACAAACAGAAACATATTCAGGTGTTTCTCATTCGTTTTCTTAATTCCTGCATAAATGAACAACAAATAAAAGCTTCTAGCAAACGAAATAACGGCTTGAACTGAAGGTCCACACTCCACGTCCACTCACGACTACCGGCCGCTGAGGCCGAGCGGTTCTAGGCTCTTAAGTCTGGAACCGCGCTGCTGCTACGGTCGCAGATGTTAAGTCCCATAGTGCTTAGAGCCATTTGAACCATTTTGAACAAAACTACTTATTGTCAAATTTCGTTCTTGGGACACTATACGTTTTCAAACTCACGGAACCAGTTATATCAAAAAAGGAAAATTTGAATTTGGTCCCACGGAAAAATTTCTGAAGGCGCCCATGGAGATAGGTCGAATCATTAGCACGAGGGGCATGGGAGCGTCACACTGTCAGATCGCACAAGCAGTTGGCTGCAGTATGACTGCACAACGAGCTGCGACTCAGGACAACAATGTGGCAAGCAGAGTAGGCATGGATGCATATGAAAGAGACAACACCACGAGAAGATCACAAGATTTTCTACCCGACTGTGACGAATGAAAAGTCAAAATCCTGGCGGAGGTTATAGGCAGATTGTCGCTACGAACCACTGGGAACAGATTGCTTGAATCTGGGTCGAGATCTTTGATTGTCAACCATACCACATCGTCTTAGAGCAGTTGACTATCGTCATTCAGCGGTTCCTGCACCATGCACACGCACTGTACATCAAATGGTTGAACGTCTGAAGATGATCATGTGCTGACGGAAACGAGTTACCTTTTAATAAATGTGCCTTACGATCTAGACTAATTAATTTCGAGCTGGTGAAGGGTACGGAAAGCAGCGATTCTCGAGACCAACACCTCTTGAACCCTAAGTATCTCTGTGTGTGGAGCTATTGGATATGACAAGAAGGCCGATTTGTTAATTGTCGAAGTGGGCTGAATGCTCGTCAGTATTTGGAGTGGTTAACACTGTTCTCATACCCTTCATGAGAAGGATACCGAATGGCATGTCGCAGCAGGCTATTCAAAAGTCCACATTAGAGTTCACACCATGAACGCGTTGAGGAATGCGTGGATCTTTGACTGGTTTGTAAGGTTCAATGATTTGTCACCCGCAGATTCTTTTGGAAATCGGCGGGAAGGCGCATTTTTCGCGCCAGCCTCCTTTTTTTCTAGGAGTGGAGCGAGCTGTTCGAGATCCAGCCCATTAGAGTCGCGCTTCCATTCATCCAATCATCACACAAGCTGATAGTGGAGTAAATTTGGATCTCAGTTGTGAATAAATGGGACTTGCCAATTACAGCATATGTCTAACTATATATATATATATATATATATATATATATATATATATATATATATATATATATGTGGGTGTGTCAGCCATCTTCAGGAATGACACAGCACGTTTTTCAGACGCGCGAGGGCTTCCTCTGGATGACATTCGGAGACTGTTTCTTTCCCTGCCAAAACGAATAAAAGACTGTATTCGTTGTGGATAAAGTCTCATATTGCTATTGATGGACGTCGGTTTTAATCAACTAATATTTGTGATGTGGTCAACAGTTGAATGAAGTTTGACATCCCGTCTGAGGTTCGCGTCCTCCCTCGGGCATGGGTGTGTGTGGTGTTCTTAGCGTAAGTTAGTTTCAGTTAGTTTAAGTAGTGTGTAAGTCTAGGGACCGATGACCTCAGCAGTTTGGTCAATTAGGAATTCATACAAATTTGAACGGTTTGAAGTTTGACAAACAGCGTGGAGAACCCTTATAGTTTAACAACTTCTTTAAGTTGTTATCTTTAAGTTGTTAAGTTATATCTCGGCGAAAATAAAATTATCAGCGTACTGCCAATGGCTACACCACTCTCTTGCCAGCTTTCATCAGCGTTTTTATATATCTGTTGGCATCTAATTATCAGTAGTGACTCAACGCGCTACTAGGGTGGTACTTTGACTAAGGAACTCGCATGTGTTCAGCACCGCGATCTACTTCAGGCAACATTATCGGATTTTAGAGGCCATAAAACGTACCGTCAGTAGATTATATCCTACTTGCGTCAGCCTACAGACACTTGCCAGTGGTGTCACCGCCAGACACCACACTTGCTAGGTGGTAGCTTTAAATCGGCCGCGGTCCATTAGTACATGTCGGACCCGCGTGTCGCCACTGTCAGTGATCGCAGACCGAGCGCCACCACACGGCAGGTCTCGAGAGACTTACTAGCACTCGCCCCAGTTGTACGGACGACTTTGCTAGCGACTACACGGACGGAGACTCTCTCATTTGCCGAGAATATAGATAGCATAGCCTTCAGCTAAGTCAATGGCTACGACCTAGCAAGGCGCCATTAGCATTATATTGCATGTATCTAAAGAGACTAGCATGTCTCATCAAGAACGATGTATACAAATGATGGATTAAAGTTAAGTATTCCAGAAGCTACGTACTTTTCTTTATAGCATTCATTACGTATCCTGTTTCAGACCTCACGCCATCCTGCTTGAGCTTATAGCGTGCATTACGGTCTCCTCAAACTACACTGTGTCGGCACTTCTGTCGACACATCATATTGGCGACGAGGCTTAAAAGAAGATTTCGCGTTCTTATTGCTCTAATTTACTTGTCGTGGCTTCGCCACAATCTCCAGATGTACTGTCCGAATTTTATCGCTTGCAGAATCAGCAGACGCAGGCGTTATTGGATGCCCTTGGACAGCTCGTCCAGGGTCAACGTGCAATGCAAAACGATGCGGCAGCCGCCGCTCTACCGCAGCCTCAACATGCTGTTGCACCCCAGTTTCGTCCGTACGATGCGGCGATGGAAACCTGGACGGAGTGGTCACGCCAATTTGGATTTCATCTCGCCGCCTACAGAATTCAAGGTAACGAGCGGCAGCCTCATTTATTGGCGTGTGTAGGGGTGCAAACTTACCGTGTGATAGTGAAATTGTTTCCCCGACGCGACGTGGCAACTCTGTCCTACGAAGAAATTTTGTCGGCATTAGATGCATATTTCAAAGAAACAATCAATGTAGTTGCAAAAAGGTATACGTTCTTTCGTACAAAACGTACGGCCGGTCAGACTAATAGGGAGTGGGTTGCAACTTTGCAAGGCCTTACAAGGGATTGTGCTTTTGAGTGTGAATGTGGACACCCTTATTCAGATACTATGGTCCGTGATGCAATTGCACAGAACGTTTCTGATGTTCGTATACGGGAGCAAATTTTGAAACTAGTCAATCCCTCCCTTCAACAAGTGATAGACATATTGGATAGGCAAGACACACTTGACTTTGCTCAGGAATCATTTGAAACTTCGCCAGCTGTGTGTCACATTAACCGGCCCGCCGGGTGAGCTGCACGGAACTGTAAACAGCCCTCGCGCACGTCTGCACAGCCACGTGTCCCGCGCCAGCAAGCAAATGCAGTGAAATCATGCCCGCGGTGTGCAACTAGACATTCACGTGAGAATTGCCCGTCACGCCAAGCTATTTGCTTTCTCTGTAATAAGACAGGACATGTTCAAAGTGTTTGCCAGAAAAAGCTCAGATCAGACAATCACAACCATTCCAGGCCCTTTGCTTCGCGCCGGAATCGTACCAAGAATACTCAGGCTCGTGAACCTTCACCCATGGACATTCATGTAGTTAATTCCACTCCGCCCAGTGCCACTCCTTCTAACAGTGACTGTGTTCGTCCCACAAAAAGTGTGCGTCGACATCGACGGAAATCACGTCAAGTCGCCAGTGATTCTGTACCAGTGTCTGTTCACGTTGCACAAAACAGTCGCTCTTGTCGGCGGCAGGACAATAAACTTTTTGTCGACTTGGACATTAACGGCAACGTGATCCCATTCCAGCTCGATACCGGAGCTGCAGTTTCACTAGTCAATAAAGACACGTACAAACAACTGGGCAACCCTCCGTTGCGTGCCGCAAATGTTAAGCTAACTACATATTCAGGTCACACGATCCCTGTGTTAGGACAGTGCAGCCTTCTTGCAACATACAAGGGACAAACAAAACTTGTGTCTTTTTACGTCCTTCGTTCTTCTTCTGCAGTGAACTTGTTTGGTTTGGATTTATTACAATTGTTTAACTTGTCTATAATAAATCAGGTCCTCTCAGTGAACCAGACTGTGCCTTCAGCCAGTGTTTCTCGTCTATGTGAAGAATTTGCAGACATTTTTGCACCGGGCCTTGGTTGCGCTAAGAACTATGAAGCGCAATTGGAACTGAAAGTAAACGCACAACCGACATTTTTCAGAGCGCGCAATGTTCCCCACGCATTGCGTGATGAGGTCACAAGAACATTAAATGATTTGGAATGCTCGATGGTTGGTTGTTCTCGATTCCTTCAGTAATTTTCCTTTTGTTGTCCGGATGTCTTCCACGACTTCATCTGCCACCATCCAAGCATTATCCGCTATCTTTTGCATTGAAGGTCTTCCACAGACTATTGTTTCCGACAATGGCCCACAATTCATGTCAGCAGAATTTCAGTCATTCTGCAAGGCCAATGGTATTCAACATTTGACATCCGCGATGTTTTCGCCTCAGTCAAACGGTGCCGCTGAACGATTGGTCAGGACTTTCAAGTCACAGATGTTGAAGTTAAAAGAGTCGCATTCTCGGGAGGACGCGTTATTGCTCTTCTTGTCTTCGTATCGCTCTCAACCCCGAGATGGTCGCTCGCCGGCTGAGTTGTTGCACGGTCGTCCTCATCGAACCTTGATGTCTTTCCTGCATCCGCCGCATCAGGTTCCTGTGCAGCGGCAGACTCCTGCTTTTGCTCCAGGCGACGTTGTATTCTATCGCAACTATAGCGGTTCACAGCGTTGGCTCGCAGGGCGCATTCTTCGCTGCCTCGGCCGCGCTATGTATCTGGTTTTGGGGGCCTCTGGTGAGGTGCGTCGGCATCTCAATCAGCTGCGCCTCTGTCGTCGCATGGGTTCTGCCGCTCCCCGTCTGCTTTCAGCGACGGTGCCGTCCGGTCAGCGCCCTGGGGACCCATCTACTGGCTCGCCTCATCCCCAGGTGTTACCGACGCTGCCTTCCATTTTGCCCCATGGTGACGAGCCGCCGCCGCCGCCGCCGCCGCCGCCGCCGCCGCCGCCGCGGCCTGTTCTCCCGCCGACGCCGCCCGCAGTGGACGCGTCGCTGCAGCCGCCAAGCGCCTCCCTGGGTCACGCGCCGCCGATCGCTTCCCGTGACCAGCTGTCCTCCGCCATGGAACTCTTGCCCGCTCCGGACCCCGTGGCGTCTTCGCGCGTCGGGTACCCCGACGCAGTGGAGGTCGACCCTTCGGCCCCTCCTGTCTCTTTACGGGCGCTTACACCGCATGTTGGCGTGCACCCTGGACTAGGTTTTCAGGCGTTTCCTAGCTCCCCTCGGACCGAATGGCCGGGTGCGGGTGGCACAGCCTCGCCTGTTGTTAGGCTCCCCACCTCGTCGCATACGTCAACATGGGGTCCTCCCCACGGCGGGCGGAAGCCTTATAATACAACCGTTCGCCGATTTGCGGAGGAGGAATGTGGTGTCACCGCCAGACACCACACTTGCTAGGTGGTAGCTTTAAATCGGCCGCGGTCCATTAGTACATGTCGGACCCGCGTGTCGATACTGTCAGTGATCGCAGACCGAGCGCCACCACACGGCAGGTCTCGAGAGACTTACTAGCACTCGCCCCAGTTGTACGGACGACTTTGCTAGCGACTACACGGACGGAGACTCTCTCATTTGCCGAGAATATAGATAGCATAGCCTTCAGCTAAGTCAATGGCTACGACCTAGCAAGGCGCCATTAGCATTATATTGCATGTATCTAAAGAGACTAGCATGTCTCATCAAGAACGATGTATACAAATGATGGATTAAAGTTAAGTATTCCAGAAGCTACGTACTTTTCTTTATAGCATTCATTACGTATCCTGTTTCAGACCTCACGCCATCCTGCGTGAGCTTATAGCGTGCATTTCGGTCTCCTCAAACCACACTGTGTCGGCACTTCTGTCGACATATCATTGCCCACCCCCAGAGAATTGCTCCCGATCACATCGGCAAAGACTTTCTGCAGATGAGATACGCCAGTAACCAATTTTAATCAACCACAACATTAATTTATCAAGCTATAATAATGAACACTCTCAGCCCACCGACACCTGTCAAATATCCACGTCCGGCACAAATTTTCAAGGAACATGCATGTTTCGGTGTAGGCTACAAACATCGATGCCATGTGGCATGATGTAGTGATACAAACACTAGTAACATCTGAAGTGGAGTTTAAATTGGAGAGGCCGAGTCCATTGTGTAGTCTCTGTAGCCAGGTAACCTACATTGTGTGCAACTTTCTTGGTGACGATCCCGTACGCTTATATTCCTGGCTTCTTCACTTGATACAGGTTGCTGATATTTTAATGAGACGTCTATCTGCAAGCGTCTGCTAGTTTAGGCTTATTATGACTCCGGTGACTCTCTCCAACAAATGAAACAAACGTGCGACATTGGAATTAATAGTTCACCTTGATTTCCTGGTCTGGCATCGTTTTAAACATTTTTGTTACATGACTTAACAGCCATCAAGTAATTGATGAAATGCATATTTGACCATCAGCAGTTTTAATGAAAACCTTAAGCATCAACTGGTTTATGCCTAAGGTTTTCCGAAAAACAGCTGATGGTCAAATATACGTATCATCAATTATTTAATGGCTGTTAACGGTCACCTAACAGAAATTCTTGAAATCAGTGACAGCTCATACAGTATTCCGTTAATTCTATTCTCTTTGGGCCTCACAAACTTGAGTAATATTCTAGGACGGTGGGCAGAAGTATTTTCTGAGCATTCTCCATTACAGACTGCCACCTTCTTTACCTATGAATGATACTACATGATCGTTACGTTTAATGTCCCAACAAATTATTATATCCATGTATTTCAGTTAGCTTACTGGTTCCTACTGTGACCGCAAACGTCCACAACAACAGTCTTCTGCTCCCTCCCTCCCTCCCTGACGGAGCTGTTAGAGTTAGGTAACTAGCTTGCCAGTTGATTGGAGACGAGAGGAAGTGATGAACAGTCTGCAATAGGCGCCTGTTCTCCAGTGTGGGCGGCCGTGAATACGAAGTAGTCCAAAGGCTCCGAGAACGGATGAGAAACTTTTCGTCCAATAGTCAACGAGATAGAAGAAACGTTTTTCCAGAAACGCTGCTTCCTTGTGGTGCATGATGTAGCTTCGTCAAAGACTAAGGGTAGAAAATCCTGAAGAAAACTGAGCTAGTCCGCCCGGTAGGTAGCATCTAGAGTGAGGTATTCCCCCATGCTGCGGAAAAATAACAAATCCCTAAAAGCCCTAGTAAAAAGAAGCCGAATGGGCTTAACACAATACGAGGCTGCAAAAGGAAATTGATCATGAATTTTGGATCTTAAAATATAAAAGGAAAGCAAACAAAAATCAAGGAGGTTACGGGTGAAGTAACGCATAGTAGCCCATACCGAGACAAAAGAGAAGGGGGAAGGAAGCGAACTATTGGGCGGTTATATACGTGTAAACACTGATGTTGATGAAGACAAGCGACCAAAGACTGGAGTTCCTATACTTACACAGAAAATATCAGCCAAAAAATTGGTATGAAAAGATTGGCATACCATAAAAGTACAGGTTAAAGTAAGAGAATGAAGTGGTTGTAATTGGAGTATGAGCTCCATCAAATAATGATAGAGTTAATAGCAAGGATGTGTGATGAGAAATTGAACAGTACTAACAACAGGAAGGAGATAATCCTTTTAGTCAATTTTAATGGTCATATTGAGTTCAGCGTATTGGATGTAGTTGTGGGACTGTATGGAGAAAAGGATGTGAACGATAATGGTGCACGGCTTACGGACAGAAGAGAGCTATACAGTGTGATTCAAAACAAGTTTACACACTGACATGGCGCTTCGGACATACAACAAGGATCAGTAATCACATAGCAACCGAGGGTCACAAAGGCTATCCGGGAATACCAAATGTCGTTGCAGTTATTTAGTCACATGCTACAAATTGATGCTCAAAGTTTTGTCCAGATGCATCGAGACACGCCTGACATCGACGTTGCATTGAACGGTGCACACTTCAAAGATACGTGGTGTATCTCAAATAGCCGGCCGAAGTGGCCGTGCGGTTAAAGGCGCTGCAGTCTGGAACCGCAAGACCGCTACGGTCGCAGGTTCGAATCCTGCCTCGGGCATGGATGTTTGTGATGTCCTTAGGTTAGTTAGGTTTAACTAGTTCTAAGTTCTAGGGGACTAATGACCTCAGCAGTTGAGTCCCATAGTGCTCAGAACCATTTGAACCATTTTATCTCAAATACTTCCTGCTGCCACAACAGTCCTCCCCACTAGGTCCTCCGGCGACATAAAAGGTGTTTCACACACAATGCCTTTCAGATATCCCCACAGGAAAAAAATCGATCGGGGACATATCGGGTGGTCATGCGACTGGCCCACCGCGGACCCCAATCCAGAGGCCGGGAATTTGCAGATGTACCCTCACTTGTCTGCTGATATGCGCGGAGGCTCCGTCGTGCTGAAATCGAATGCGGCGACGTATACACACGGGAATATCATACAGCATATCGGCCAGAAGGTCTCGGAGGAATAAAAGATAAATGCTTAGAAAATAGTATTTTCATTTTTCGACTGATATGTTTGGGATTAAGTATCGACGTACACGCCTATAATACACCGTCGCTTCGTTCTTCCTAGTAGCTCTGAAACTGAATGCAGAATTAGCCGCACGAGGGACTCGGTATTATTTCCCTTAAATCTGCAGTTTAGTAGAATCGTAGACAATGATTGCCAGAAAACCGAACTCATTTTAAAACGAATAAGAATTTGTACCTGGATACCAAAAGGGGCAAATGCCCCCCTTCTAGCAACCCCTTCGCTCCCCCCTCCCCCCCCCCCCCCCCCCTGCGGACGAATGGACCTGTCTGAGAGAGAGAGGGCGATAAGCTGCAATCGTAACCTACCGCGACCACTACCCCCCCCCCCCCCCCCCCCCCCCCCTCTCCCGGGCATTCTGTGTTGCGATGTTCACAGAAAAGTTTTAGTAACATTAGAGACACTCAATGTACATAACGTATTCACCTAATTATGACTCAAAAATAGCGCTTTTATCACTGAAAATACTGAAAATAAGCTCACAAAAGGGTGAAGTTTTAAGTAACATATTCCACATATATGTTGAAAATGGGCCATGCCCGAAACTAGTACTGCTGAATAAAGTATGAGGCTGTGGTGGAAAGCAATGCCTCCGAATTTTTTACCTTAATACTCTTTAAGCTTTTAAATAAAACATACGCTGCTAACAGTCTACATCTTTATTCTTTACGTCTACGTATTTATTCCTCAACGTAATCAACCTGGCGATGAACACATTCTCACAACCAGAGACCAGTTTGTTGATACCGTCACTGTAAAATATTCGACTTTTACGACGCAGCTACAGCTTCACACATGAGTGCGCCGCCTCATCACTATCGAAATGGTGTTCTTTAAGTTTTGGAAACAGACGGAAATCGGATGAGGCCAAGTCTGTACTGTATGGAGAATGATCGGTGACAGTGAACCCAAGACGACGTAATACTGCAGATGTCGCACTGCTCGTGTGTGGTCTGGGATTGTCGTACTGAAGGAGGGAGGGCTCCATGTGTGGACGAACTCTTAGAATTCGTGCTTTCAGTTTTCTGAGGTGTCTCAGTACCTTATAGAGTTTATGGTGGTGGTGCCTTTAAAAATGAATTCCAAACGCACCACGCTTTGAACATCCGAGAACGATGTGTGCATGACTTTCATTCTTCTGTTGATTTCAAATGGAGGCACGTTTTCTGATATTAGAAACTCGATTATAGTACGCTGTTTCTCATGCACCGACGTAGTTACGTTACACACCGCCATTTTACACGTTACAATTCTGAGCCCTCTAGCTGTAGAGGGTTACAACTTCCGTCAGCGAAACGGGTAAATCGACTCAGTAATGTGGATGACATGTAAATATCTCAACTGATATTGAGAACAAAACAAAAATAGGTCTCTGTATGTCTTCTTTATGCAGGTGGTTGCGGGACGTCGCTGTTCAGTACAGAACTGAGCAACCAGTTTCGGTGATATATTACACCATATTCAGGTAGGTGATGACTGAAGTGATCGCTGTCTTAAAAATCTACGGATATTAGTCGGTGAATGCTGGCCACTTTTGTGACTGGACCAGAGTTGGCATTGTTCCTACACGTTGGTCAGGGGATCTGAATATGGCGTAATATATAGCAAAACTTCTCAACAAAATAAGTTCGGAAAGGTGTTTTCATTGACATTCTGTAAAATAAAAGACTATCGCAGGCATTCCTTTTCAACAGGTCCTCGTACATTTTTAAAATACAGTCCGCTGGAATGATATCTTTCGTCAAGGATGGGAATATTGGAGTATTAGTTTGGTAGTGTTCTGCCACACTGTTAGTGGTATAACAATTTCCTGTCCCGTCATTGTAATACAAATGGCGCTCTATAGCCGGCCTCAGTTGTGTAGTGTGTGCTTAATACCACTGCACCAGCTGCCTCCGTTTCGTAGTTCGAGCTCTGCTTGAAGAGGCGAAGTCAGATGTTGCTTCGCTATAGACGTGACCTATTCGCCTGGAGTGTGGAGTTGGGCAACACTCGCACGTTCTCTGGGCGGATGGTCAGCCTGTATTTTTAGACGCAGTGCAGACGTATCCAGGGGACTTCGCAATCTGAAGAACACCGACCTGCCGCCTTACTCTCGCTTTCTAAGATGTCAGACGGGTCATTTCCATCGTGCCTCACAACAAAGTTTTCCTTCTTTGGAGCAAAGTTCGTCTAATGAGCCCTCTGCAACATTGAGCAAGCAGTAAAACAAACCAGGGGAAATTTGGAAATGGAATTAAAATGCATGGGGAAGAAATAATAGGCTGGCTCTGAGCACTATGGGACTTTAACATCTATTGTCATCAGTCCCCTAGAACTTAGAACTACTTAAACCTAACTAACCTAAGGACATCACACACATCCATGCCCGAGGCAGGATTCGAACCTGCGACCGTAGCAGTCGCGCGGTTCCGGACTGAGCGCCTGAACCGCTAGACCACCGCGGCCGGCAAGAAATAATAACGTTGAGGTTTGCGTATGACATTTTAATTCTGTTGGACGGCGAAGGACTTGGAAGATCGTTTGAATGGAATGGATATTGTCTAGAAAATAAGTTGTGAGAGTAACATCTGCAAATGTAAAACAACCGTAACTGCAGTCGAATTACGGTCTTCACAGTTACTGCAGCAGTCTCGGGGCATACACAGTCCACACTGTACTTCGCCCCTACAGGCCAACTTAATGTCTAAGCACAGTCTAGCGATTCACTGTTCACACACAGTTGTCGAATAATGCAGATTTAACAAGAAGCATATTATAGTACACGTAAAGCTCACGATCAAAGCCATATTTACAGCCAGACAGGCTGTAGAGAAAAAGAGTTTGGGAAAGACTTCGTAGATGCATTCATAGATATAAATAAGATTTATGACACTGTCAAAAGGAACGAGATATGGCAAGGCCTGAATAGACTGGAACTGTCAAAACGAATGCAACTCAGAACCAGAAATACCAACAAAAATACCTGGTGTGTTGAAATAGACAGCAAAAAATCAGTATGGTTTATAACAGACAGAGTTCGCCAAGAAAGTGTGCTCTCACCAGGGCTTTTTAACATAGCCATGCACAACATCATGCACAAGTTCGCCAAGGGTCAACAGCAGATGATACGAAAAGCGTAGCATATGCAGATGATGTGATGATATGGAAAGAATTTGAGCAGAAATTGGAAGTACAACCAGAACCCTGGCAGGGGAGCAGACATCGAAACAAGCTTAATAAAAAATTGAAGTTATGAAAGTCAGAAGGAAAACTTAAAGAAGAAGAAGGATGTAAGTTGCAATGGATAAATTATTAAAGTACATAATATCATGTTGCTAGGAAGTAAATTAACCTAGAAAGGAAAAAATCAAGGACGAAATTTTGGAAAGAATAAAAAAATTTTCGAATTTTTATTGTTGTCTATCGGACATTATCAGATATGGGAAAACAACAGCCAAAGCAAAGATCGTGATGTTCATGCCATACTATCTGCCAATTATGACCTGTGGATCAGAATGTTGGATTTGAACAAAGAAAAACCTGAGCGAAATATAAGAAACAGAGATGCACTTTCTACGATACTGGGCAAGGCGAGAAGGAACAGGATAAGGAATGAAACAATACGAAACTGCGGATCAAGACTCCAAAAGAAACAATGGAGAGTAATAGGCTTAAATTGTTTGCCCTCATTAAAAGAATTGGCCCAGAAAGACTTCTAAGAAGAGACCTACAGTGGACAGAATCTGGACGAAGACCAATTGGGAGACCACGAACAAGATAGAGAAATCAAGTGAAGGAAGATGTGAACCAAAGAGTACTGCAGTGGGAGTAGATGCTAAATGACTGGGAGAAAAGAGAAGCTTGGAAGAGTCTCTGTGAAGGCCTGCATAAACAGAAAAATTTCAGGAAGAAGAAGAAGAAAGAGGAGGAGGATCAAGACAACCGTAGCTTCTTATGTGTGCCGTTGCAGCCTCCCATAAACATATGTCGTGGTAGTTTAACATCAGTACACCTCATCACATAAAAATACAACAAACTGTCACAGACTAACCTGAAATAGTTCAAAACTAGAAACAGGAAACAACCTTTTCCTGTTCTATTAAAAACGAACTTTACTGCTCGTGTCGACGTAAGTATTTACCTAACCGACCGTCCACTTAATCACTCACAGTTAGTACACGACCTATATCATATACCGCTAACGTAACACACTGTGGACAGCCAACTTCGTGTCATCAGTTCTAAACGCAGTCTAACGACGGACTGTTGGCTGTTAGCTGTTGGATAATGCCATTTAACAAGAAACATATTACAGTACCTGTGATGCTCACTAGCACAGTTAGCCACATACACAATATATGGCAGATACCCACAGTGTGAATTATATAGAAAGAACACTGACACGCCATAACAGGTTCCAAAAGCTTAAGTCTGCACTGCTTAGCCGGCCCACAATCACTGCCGAACGTCCGGCGACCTCAGACAAACAATAAACTCAGCTTGCGGGCACACTTCCGCCTTCGACGGACCAGCATCGTGCAGCCTGTGGCTGCTGAATTGTACAACTGTGAGCAGTACGTACATGGACATGGCATTTTGCACAAGGTACTTTATGTTTTTAAATGTTTTAATGACAAATCTCTTATAAAATGCTATTTTTATCCACTTGACGTCTTGTGCGTGAGATCAGCATAAAAAGAACATGTTTTACAACAAAATATTTTAAGACCTGAGGATGACAGCATGGTGTGTCGAAACTGATTGTCTTGACTAAAGGAATATTTTATACGATATTTACTGTTGAATGGCTTTTAACGATTTACTTATTAATAAGGTTGTGTTACCTAGGAACCCTCAGCCATTTCCACTCCACAGGGCAGTGCTACTGCAAACTTTCCTGATCAAATTTATTGCGAAAACGATTCAGAAACTGAGGTTGCTCAAAGCACAACGGGGAGACGCATGTTGAGATTTACTGAGAGAAAAACAGGCAAATGGAAATGGAACCATACTGGAGTGTAAGCGGTAATTATAATTCCAACAGAGATGAAATGGACTTGAGCAGTTGACATCATAAAACATCCATGCGAAACATTGATGGGTATTGCATGGAGAAGCTGAAAGGACCTTTATCTAGTGGTTGGTAGCAGTGGCTGATGATACAGTCATGAGATTGTGCACATTTGAAAAAGAAAAAAGGCACTTTAGAAATGTGGATAGGCAACGAAATTTTATAATATGCAGGAAACGTTCCTGAAACGACTTGTGTAATACGCGAATATGAATGCCTATTTTATCGACACAACTCAGCTTCAATCTCACTAATTCGTTATATACAGGGTGAGTCACCTAACATTGCCGCTGGATATATTTCGTAAACCACATCAAATAGTGACGAACCGATTCCACAGACCGAACGTGAGGAGAGGGGCTAGTGTAATTGGTTAGTACAAACCATACAAAAATGCACGGAAGTGTGATTTTCACACAAAACTACGTTTTTTTAAATGGAACCCCGTTAGTTTTGTTAGCACATCTGAACATATAAACAAATACGTAATCAGTGCCGTTTGTTGCATTGCAAAATGTTAATTACATCCAGAGATATTGCAACCTAAAGTTGACGCTTGAGTACCACTCCTCCGCTGTTCGATCGCGTGTATCGTAGAGCACCGAATTACGTAGGGATCCAAAGGGAACGGTGATGGACCTTAGGTACAGAAGAGACTGGAACAGCACATTACGTCCACATGCTAACACCTTTTTATTGGTCTTCGTCACTGACGAACATGTACATTACCATGAGGGGTGAGGTACACGTACACACGTGGTTTCCGTTTTCAATTACGGAGTGGAATAGGGTGTGTCCCGACATGTCAGGCCAATAGATGTTCAATGTGGTGGCCATCATTTGCTGCACACAATTGCAATCTCTGGCGTAATGAATGTCGTACACGCCGCAGTACATCTGGTGTAATGTCGCCGCAGGCTGCCACAATACGTTGTTTCATATCCTCTGGGGTTGTAGGCACATCACGATACACATTCTCCTTTAACGTACCCCACAGAAAGAAGTCCAGAGGTGTAAGATCAGGAGAACGGGCTGGCCAATTTATGAGTCCTCCACGTCCTATGAAACGCCCGTCGAGCATCCTGTCAAGGGTCAGCCTAGTGTTAATTGCGGAATGTGCAGGTGCACCATCATGCTGATACCACATACGTCGACGCGTTTCCAGTGGGACACACGCTATTCCACTTCGTAATTGAAAACGGAAACCACGTGTGTACGTTTACCTCACCCCTCATGGTAATGTACATGTGCGTCAGTTAAAAAGACCAATAAAAAGGTGTTAGCATGTGGACGTAATGTGCTGTTCCAGTCTCTTCTGTACCTAAGGCCCATCACCGTTCTCTTTGGATCCCTACGTAATTCGTAGCTCTCAGATACACACGATCGAACAGCGGAGGAGTGGTACTCAAGCGTCAACTTTAGGTTACAATATTTCCGGATGTAATTAACATTTTACAGTGCAACAAACGGCACTGATTACGTATTTGTTTATATGTTCAGATGTGCTAACAAAACTAACGGGGTTCCATTTAAAAAAACGTAGGTTTGTGTTAAAAAACATACTTCCGTGCATTTTTTTATGGTTTGCATTAACCAATTACACTAGCCCCTCTCCTCACGTTCGGTCTGTGGAATCGATCCGTCAGAATTTGATGTGGCTTACGAAATATATCCAGCGGTAACGTTAGGTGACTCACCCTGTATACTAAGATGGTATCTGTTCTTTCGGACATGTCCGAAAGAACAGATACCATCGGTGACTATGCAGCTCGTTAGAATGAAATTAAATGAAATGAACACCCTTAGCTACCTACAGGCGTTGACATACGTCAACGGGGACATATGAAATGTGTGCCCCGACCGGGACTCGAACCCGGGATCTCCTGCTTACATGGCAGACGCTCTATCCACACAGAAGAAGAAGATGACCATCTTCTTCTGTGCGAATGCACAAACAGTGCCCGAACTCTTACGGTGAGCCTTAACTGTATACATACTAAGATGGTATCTGTTCTTTCGGACATGTCCGAAAAGGTGTTCATTTCATTGTAATTTCACTAATTCATGTTAACGTGAGAAACAGGTTAAATCGCACTGTGGACTACATATTAACACATTTCTCATGTACTTTTAACATTTTCTTCGCAAAAGATAGCAATGGACTGGTTACGTCTCCACTGTTACGCATTTCCATGCTGAGAATCGAGAAACCAAAAGAGTGAGAATTAGTTGGGCTGGCATAAACTCGACCTTTGGACCTTTGCCTTTCGCGGGCAACACTTGCCTCGGGTTCGAGTCTCGGTCTGGCGCACAGTTTTAATCTGCCAGGAACTGCCAGTTCATAGATTTTGGCCACTGGATGGGCTCTCAGAAGCACAAGGTGAAAGAAAAAGTATTTTGTAAGTGACAAGTATAGGGTATGAAACTTCCTGGCAGATTAAAACTGCGTGCCCGACCGAGACTCGAACTCGGGACCTTTGCCTTTCGCGGGCAAGTGCTCTACCATCTCTTTTTTTTGTGGCAGACGCTCTATCTATCTTTTTTGTGTTTTTTTTGTTGTTTTTTGTGTTTTTCTTTTTTTGTTTTATTTTTATTTTTTTTAATGCTCTACTAATTGTTTTTAAGAAAACAAATAAAAAACCTCTTGGGTATGAAAATAAAAGACGACGTTCTTCATAAATAACACAATATCCTTTGAAAACGTAAAACATAAAAGGTAGCTATATTTCCGCAACGGCCTTCTTTTGTATTTGTATTTTTTTTGGTAACATAAATGAGTGTACAGTCCCACCATCAGCAGCATTTTTTTTTTTTTTGAGCACAAGAGAAAGAAAACAAATAGGCTGCAGATAGAGAGCTATGTGTGAAAGGGATAAAGATGCGTAAGGAGAAAAAAAACTTAGAAGAGGAGGAGAAAAGAGAACTGAAATAAAATAGGAATACTTTCCGCGCCATGCTCCACTTTGGCGCGCCAGTAGAACAAAATGCATTCTATCATTGACCATTAAAGGGGAACGTGGGATCGTCCAGCCTTGGCTGGCACGGTTCGTTGAGATTCCATCTTTGAGGCGGGTTGGTGAAAATGCTCTGTAAATAGTTCGCGAAAGTGGCCCGATAGTGTCGATGCCGGCGAAGGGTGTGGTGATACACTTGGAGGCGTGTCCAAAAGTCCGCCGGATCGACGATGTCGTCTCGGAAGAGGTAGTCGACAGCCATGCCACTGATCCATGTGATGGCGTGCCACTTAACCGATGGAAAGTAGGTCGTGTAGGGATATATCATCATAGTGGGAGAAACGTGATGTGGTGGTACTCGGAGGTAGAAAGCCACAATCTTCTGTACGAGGGTCCAGACAGCTGCTGCTGGTCCACACTCAGAACGATATAAATCTGTATCTTCGACATTGCACTTGAGGCACAGGGGTGAGTCCACCAGTGCGATGCGATGCAGTTTCTGTCTTGTAGTATACTTGCCGTTGACGAGAAGGTACCACATAGAGGTGGTGTCAGTGGTGTGATATGGTTGGTGGATCGTTTTCCAAACTGTAGGCCATGAAACCTGGGGGTGACGTGTTTCGACGGGGTTGCGGGGTGGAGACTTTCGGAGAAGGCGGTAGATGTCGCGGGTGGTCGTCTTCCTGGTCCTGGGGAGCTCGGTGCATATGTAGCTGTACTCCAAAAAGAAACGGCCGATATGTGACATCGGAGGTGGGATGTGTGCCAAAGACGTCGGTGGGCGTCTCGAAACAGGCGCGAGCTCGGTGGTCAACATTCCAGTAAAACTAGCATTTTGGCTTTTCCATAACCGGAGCATAGTATTGGTGTAAAGTGCCGTTGTCCTGGCTCTCACATTAACCAGATCGAGGCCACCGTCCCGCTTCGGTAAGGTGAGAGCTTCATACTGGACTTTGAAGATGTGTCCAGAACAAATGAAATAGCCGAATGCCGCCTGTAACCTGGCCGCCATTGTCGCAGTGATGGGCAGAATCTGCGCTATATGGGGTATCCGAGCTGCCAGATGGGTATTGACGAAGGTGACTCTCTGGCACATATTCAGCGGGCATAGTATGTCATTTTGTATGTTGGCCCGGATGCGTTGCAGCAGCGCACGAAAATTGATCGCCGAGGTGCGGCGAATGTCTCGCGTGTACACCAATCCGAGACAACGAATGGTGTCTACCAGTTGAAATGGAACTACGCTGTCTGCGGGAATGCCGCGGCCGATCTTCATGGCGCATGATTTTGCCACGTTCATAGCGCTCCCTGCCCCTGCACTGTAACGGGTAATCCACTGCATCGCAGCTTGTACTTCAGCCGCTGAACGTACGACGAGGGCCAAGTCGTCCGCGTAAGCTCGGCAGCGGAACATATGATCCCGGAGTGGAATACCTGTCAAACGTCGCCGTAATCCGCAAATGAGTGGTTCCATCGCAATGGCATAAAGTACCGTCGACAAAGGGCAACCCTGCCGTACTGAGCGTTCAATCCGTATAGGTTCTGTAAGTCTGCCGTTGACGAGAAGTCTGGACGTTGCTCCACGAAGGAGCCGCATAATCACTTGCGTGAACGTCGGGGGAATTGCCATTCGGTCCATCACTGCGTTGAGGAATGCATGATTGACGCGGTCAAACGCTTGTTTGAAGTCGATGGAGATTAAAGCGCCTGGCAGTCGCGAGTGTGTTGCCACAGCGATCACATCTCGATATTCACTGAGGGCCATCTGTATATTACGATCGCCGCCTAAGGATGTTTGTTCGTGGGAGACAATGTCCCGTAATACATGTTTGAGTCGCACCGCCAGAAGGCGTGTGAAAATCTTGAAGTCCGAATTGAGTAACGTGATCGGCCGATAACTAACGAGTCGTGTTCCTCCTGCGGGTTTCGGGACTGGTACAAGTAAGCCTTCCATGAACATTGGTGGCGGGTTCGCCGCGCCGGACAAAAGTTCCCAGTACATGTCCCTCCATCGTGGCATCATCAAATCTTGGAAGGTTCTGTAAAATTCGAGAGGTAAACCATCCGGGCTGGGAGATCGATTCAGAGACCCCTTGGCCACAGCGCCTTGGACGTCGTCGGTGGTCACTTCAGCAGTCAGGAGGGTTGCAGCTGCTGTGTTTAGAGTACCAAGTGTCTCATGGGCAACCTCAGCAATGGCCTCTGCACCGGCAGGTACTTCTTGATAGAAAAGTCTATAGTGCGTTGTGAATGCATCCGCAATGGCAGCTTGCGAAGTCAGCCGTCGTCCATCAGGTAAGTCTAAAGTTGTCATTAAAGCCTGTCGGCGTCGACGAACATTTTGAACAATATGATGCATAGAAGGTTCTTCACCATTAATCTTGTCTTGGCTGCGGGCTCGTACAATGGCTCCCTCTAGACGGCATCTGGTCAAGGATAGAATCTTTGCCTTGATGCGTTGAGCTTCTTTGAGGCGATCCGGGGATGGAGGATGATCCATGAGTTCACGTAGAGCGCTATAGTAGAAATCAGCTGTATGGTGAGTCCACCTGGCTTTTGCTCTGCCATAGTGCGTCAATGTGCGTCGGATGGCCGGTTTGGCGCACAGCAACCACCACTGCAGTGTGGTCTCGTAACGCATAATGCGTTGAACACAGGTGTGCCACGTGTCGGCGACCTGTTGGCGACATTCAGGGTCCCGCAGTAGCGCGACATTGAGTTTCCAGGGTCCTGCACTGCGCCATATAGATTGTCGACGTAGGTTCATGGTACAGATATAGATGTCATGATCCGAAAAGGCAGACGGCCAACGTTCCGCATCGAGGAGAACTGATTTTAGAGCGTTAGAGATGTATATTCTATCAAGTCGGCTGGCGGAGTGGCTCGTGATGTGTGTATACCCCGGACGGTCGCCGTGTATCACTCGCCAAGTGTCGAGGAGACGAAGGCGGCGGACGAGGAAGCGAAGTTCGGGACATGTGGTGAAATGGGGATATTGGTCTGTGCGCTCGAGAACACAGTTGAAATCTCCACCTACGATGAGATGATCGTATCGACCGAGGAATAAAGGCGTGATATCTCCTGCGTAGAACTGGGAGCGATCCCTCCGTTTATCAGTGCCCGATGGGGCGTAGAGATTTATGATTTTGAGTCCTTCAACTGTTATGGCCACCCCTCGCGCTGTTGGGAGGTATGCGACATCGGAAACTGCAATTCCTTCTCGGAGGAGGATGGCTGCGCCTGTGTGTTCCATAGCTGCAGGGGAGGCGTACGTCTCATATCCATAACACCCAGTCCAAGTCGCTGTCCTCAGTTCTTGTAACAGGGCGATGTCGATGTCCGCTGCTCTTAGCGTGTCACGGAGCAGTTGAAGTTTAGCATGGGAGCCGATATTATTAGTATTGATAGTAGCTATTCGGTACGCCTGATGGGAGATCCGTGCTGTTGATAGGGTCGTAGCTGGTGAAGATTGTTGTTGTGGATGCTGGAAGTCCATAGAAGTCGCAGGATTCGCCGTAGAAACGTCCCCCATTTTAGTTTTGGTCTAACGGAGAAACAGATCGCATTTCCGCATCAGATGGAGGTGGGAAATCCGTGTCATCCGCCCATGAAAGGTGTCCGACAGGTTTGACATCGGCGAGAGGTGGCAGCGCTGGCCGAGCCGGCTCAATGGCGTCGGTGACAACAGGCGTGCTATGTTCCATGGCTTCTGGGCGCGGGGCTTGCGCACGATCTCCGTTGGACGGTTCACCGTCTTGTGGATGACGTGTCTCCGTGGCAGAGGAGAAGGTGTTATCGTGTTCTCCGTCGGAGTGATGTGGCATCTCTTCGTCCTGCGGAGGGGGCTCAATGGTCGAGTCTGATGTCTTGCGGCGTTTTTTTTCGTCGTTTGGGCGACTTCTCCTTTCGGCAATGAGTTTCGGTGTCTGAGGAAGGAAGAGATTCACGTCGTTCCGGTACAAAAGCCGCGGGTGCTATGATGCGGTCTTCATTCTCCAGAACACTCTCATTGGTATCCTTGTGATCTTCTAGCGTGGGTGTGTCCGGCTGTTGGACATGTTCACGGGCGGCATCGCCGGTGTCAAGGTGCTGGGACGCCTCTGGGTGTATCGGACCAGAGAGACGCTCGTGAACGGCGCCTTGTGAGGGCTGGACGTGCAGTGTCGCCGCATAGGTGACTGGAAGGGTGGTCACGGTTCTGTCGGTGTTCGTATCGTCGGGCCTTAGTTGTGTGATGCGGCGTTGCAGGCATTCATTACGGACGTGGCCTTCTTGGCCACAACCGGAACATGTTCGAGGTTGTCCGTCGTAAATGACCACCGCACGGCAGCCGCCGATAGAAATGTACGATGGAACGTGCCGTTTGAGATCGATTCGGACTTGTCTCACACCATTAAGCACCGGATACGTCGTAAACTGTGCCCATGTCTCAGCTACGTGGCTCTGGACTTTTCCGAACGGACTTAGCGCCGCGATGACTTCATCTTCAGTCACCTCGAAAGGCACTTCGAATACATGGATCGTCCGAAGGCCAAGTCCTGCATGGTCGACATCCACAGGCCCGACGTTTCCGTCGGAGTGCCGAAATTTTAGTCCATGTCGCGTCCTTTGAATGATCTCGTTGCAGGCAGCGTCGGAAGTCATCTTAACATAAACGACGCTGCTAATGATCGATAGGTGTATGCCGATGAGTTCGTCACGCGGGATCTTCACGTCTTCGCGTAGGAAGCGTTCGACGGCCAGTGCTTTGGGTCGTGCGTATTCGTTTGAGAAGGTGAACTTCAGAGTGTTGTTCCTGTAAGAGTTGGCCATTACAGCTTGTTCGACTGAGAAGCACTGTGACGAGGAAGTAAACAAAACACTCCGTGGACGGCCGAGCGCGGTGCGCACTGCTGCCGTGGCGAACGCAGACTGCCATCTGAGCTACCGAAGCACGACTCACGCCCGGTACTCACAGCTTTACTTCTGCCAGTATCTCGTCTCCTACCTTCCAAACTTTACAGAATCTCTCCTGCGAACCTTGCAGAACTAGCACTCCTGCAAGAAAGGATATTGTGGAGACATGGCTTAGCCACAGCCTGGGGGATGTCTCCAGAATGAGGTTCGCAGGAGAGCTTCTGTAAAGTTTGGAAGGTAGGAGACGAGATACTGGCAGACGTAAAGCTGTGAGTACCGGGCGTGAGTCGTGCTTCGGTAGCTCAGTTGGTAGAACACTTGCCCGCGAAAGGCAAAGGTCCCGAGTTCGAGTCTCGGTCGGGCACACAGTTTTAATCTGCCAGGAAGTTTCATATCAGCGCACACTCCGCTGCAGAGTGAAATCTCATTCCCGAGACATCCCCCAGGCTGTGGCTAAGCCATGTCTCCACAATATCCTTTCTTTCAGGAGTGCTAGTTCTGCAAGGTTCGCAGGAGAGCTTCTGTAAAGTTTGGAAGGTAGGAGACGAGATACTGGCAGAAGTAAAGCTGTGAGTACCGGGCGTGAGTCGTGCTTCGGTAGCTCAGATGGTAGAGCACTTGCCCGGGAAAGGCAAAGGTCCCGAGTTCGAGTCTCGGTCGGGCACACAGTTTTAATCTGCCAGGAAGTTTCATATCAGCGCACACTCCGCTGCAGAGTGAAATCTCATTCTGAAGTATAGGGTATTTTGTTCTGGTGAGAATAGTCTTAGGTTCTAGAATGAAAGGTAACTTAATGACGAAGCGGTACATTGATGAAAGAGAAATTGTGAGATACGAAGGTACACAAATCTACATGCGAAACATTAGTTTCGCTGATAATGATATAAATAGAGTAAGAAAGCAAGAAACCATGAGTGTCCGTGTTTGGTGAGAATAAAAAAGACCGATTTTTAAAAAAAAAAACTGCTTTAGAGAAAATAAAAGAATGTTGAATTTCGGGTACAATTGCCGTTTAACGATTGTGAAGGAAGAAAGATTAGGGTTGAATGTCCTATTGACGAAGAGGTCATTACAAATGCAGGAGTGCTAGTTCTGCAAGGTTCGCAGGAGAGATTCTGTAAAGTTTGGAAGGTAGGAGACGAGATACTGGCAGAAGTAAAGCTGTGAGTACCGGGCGTGAGTCGTGCTTCGGTAGCTCAGATGGCAGTCTGCGTTCGCCACGGCAGCAGTGCGCACCGCGCTCGGCCGTCCACGGAGTGTTTTGTTTACTTCCTCGTCACAGTGCTTCTCAGTCGAACAAGCTGTAATGGCCAACTCTTACAGGAACAACACTCTGAAGTTCACCTTCTCAAACGAATACGCACGACCCAAAGCACTGGCCGTCGAACGCTTCCTACGCGAAGACGTGAAGATCCCGCGTGACGAACTCATCGGCATACACCTATCGATCATTAGCAGCGTCGTTTATGTTAAGATGACTTCCGACGCTGCCTGCAACGAGATCATTCAAAGGACGCGACATGGACTAAAATTTCGGCACTCCGACGGAAACGTCGGGCCTGTGGATGTCGACCATGCAGGACTTGGCCTTCGGACGATCCATGTATTCGAAGTGCCTTTCGAGGTGACTGAAGATGAAGTCATCGCGGCGCTAAGTCCGTTCGGAAAAGTCCAGAGCCACGTAGCTGAGACATGGGCACAGTTTACGACGTATCCGGTGCTTAATGGTGTGAGACAAGTCCGAATCGATCTCAAACGGCACGTTCCATCGTACATTTCTATCGGCGGCTGCCGTGCGGTGGTCATTTACGACGGACAACCTCGAACATGTTCCGGTTGTGGCCAAGAAGGCCACGTCCGTAATGAATGCCTGCAACGCCGCATCACACAACTAAGGCCCGACGATACGAACACCGACAGAACCGTGACCACCCTTCCAGTCACCTATGTGGATGGTCTTGTAACAACAACACAGTGCCCGAATATGTTCTTCCTGATTTATTGACTACGTGCATTTAAATGAAGTGTATAAATATGTTGCGTATATTATTGTGATGTATATATGTTTTAATAATTTCCTGTGTGAAAAATAACCAATGAAAGAAAACGTAAAGAATTGTAGAAGAGGCACTGGCCAAGCCATGGAAAAGCGCTAGGTAAATCCAAAGAGATTATTGTTATCGTCGTACTGCCGCTGGGCGCAGGAGCGCAGAGCAGTCGGACAATGTCTTTCAGGTGGTAACGAAGAGTCTGTTAATAGCGAGTGAGTGGGTCGGACGCAAAGGAGGAAATCTGCTGCGAGAGAACGCAAGGCTTGTTTCACTGCGAGATCCCACGTACGGTATGGCCAGGCATAATGTGGAGAAGTAATTCGGCACAGTGCAAAGCGTCAAGGTTAACTAGTGTTTAAGAAGAGCTCTGGGGGCCTAAAGTTAATTGTGTGAAGAGCCCGTGGCCGTACATTGCCGTGGTACAGCGGATCTGGCCGCGCCGACGGCACCGCTCTCAAGTAAGACTCGTAAAAGGCTTGCCAGTGTTAGTTGCGAATCATCCAATAACGAATACTTTAGTAACTTAACTGTGTTAAGGTGAATAATCCTCACCTCAGTAACAACTACCTGACAGAATCATCTCCGTATCCATAATTAACCGAGTGAGTCATTAATGAACTGAAAGTAAATGATAAGGAGTGTGAATTTTATCGAACTGAGTCATAGTTTCAATGAAAGTGAACAAAAAAATTAGTTTTCTTGAACTTGCTGCTCAAGTGCTGATTATTGACAAGTAATTTGACAAAGCATTATATGTAACAATCCTTCATCTTCAGACAATTTTGGCATGAGAAGTAATTTACGTAACAATAAGTCAAAGCAGCGAATTCCGTAATCATGTTAAAAGCCATTTACTATTGTAGATCGGTCAATTTAAATACTTTCGAAAATTTTACCTTTTTCAAAACAGTTTAACAGCAGTTCAGTTGTTAGGTAACTGGTAGGGTAAGGAGCTAGTAATTAGTTTCACGATGTAGTTGCAAGTTTGCTTTTGTCCAGGACTGAGAATTTTTCTGGGTGATCATTGTGTTTTGATAACGAGCGCGAATCGGTGCCTTTGCGACTGTCCACGCCTGCCAACATGCTACAGTAGTAACGTAATTTAATTTCAAAGTCAAGAGTTTTAAGCGATTTCGGTCACACGAAGTGAGCTGGCGACCGTTCATTTGCAGTACTTTACAAACAGAGTAAAAATAAGTTCGTCATTTAGGTCCAAAATTTCACTAGTTAATCACTCCGTCTTCAGGCCACAAGTGGCCCATCGGGACCATCCAACTGTCGTGTCGTCCTCAGTTGAGGATGCAGATAGGAGGGGCGTGTGCTCAGCACACCGCTCTCCCGGTCGTTACGATGGTTTTCTTTGACCGGAGCCGCTGCTATTCGGTCGAGTAGCTCCTCAATTGGCATCACGAGGCTGAGTGCACCCCGAAAAATGGCAACAGCACATGGTGGCCCGGATGGTCACCCATCCAAGTGCCGGCCACGCCCGACAGCGCTTAACTTCGGTGATCTGACGGGAACCGGTGTTTCCACTGCGGAAAGGCCGTTGCCCGAAATTTCGCTAGTTGGGTGCCGTATTATTTTTAACATTTTTTATTTCTACCGATCGTTATTGCGCAACGTAAATCGCACAATAACGATCAAGTTGCGACAGCACCAGACTTCTACCGGGTTATACGAGGGCTGTTCAATAAAGAATGATCATAAATTTTTATGGTCATAATTTCTCGAGCTAAAATTTAATCTTATGATATTCAGTTAGCTTATGGTAATGTGCAACAAACACGTCGTAGTAGCTTCAATGTTGGGACTCCTGGTTCCCGCCTGTGAGAGGCAGGCAAGGTCAGACATGCTCTTTATCGCCTACCACTGCAATGGAGGTACACGCGAGGAACAATATGCGGCTTTGAAATTCTGCTTTCGTCTCAACAAATCTTCGGCTGAGGCCTATAAAATGTTACAGGAGGCCTATGGAGAGTCTGTTCTTCCCTACAGCACAGCTCGAAGGTGATTTAAAATGTGTAAAGACGGGAGACAGTTTCAAAGGAAGGTGGACCCGGTGCTCCAGTTACTTACGGAAGAAAACATCAATACTGCTGCTGTCATTGTGAGGATCGACGAATTACCTTAAAATCACTTTCTGAAATATCTAACATTTCGTTTGGTGCCACCCACACGTTGGTGACAGAAAAATTACACATCATTTGATTCTCAAACAAAGGGACATTCACGTGCAGGCGTGCATGCAGTTAAAGTTGATGTTAGGGGAAGATACGTAGTTTCTTTCAAATGCAATCACTACTGATGAATCCTGGCTACATCATTTTGATCCTGAGAACAAACAGCAAAGCTCAGTGTGGAAATCTCCATCATCAACCCCCAAAAAAACAAATGTGGTTGCTTCTGATCATCTCATTCTTTGATATTCACAGAATGGTTTATCAGGATGTTGTACCACACACCAGTAACTGGACAATACTACAGGGATGTCCTGAAAACATTGCAACTCCATATCAGGCGCAAAAGACGACATTTCCGTGAAGCAAGCTGAATGCTGCACCACGGTAATGCGCGGCCGCATATTGCCAATGTTGTTGCTGAATATCTTGTAAAAATCTACGTGAAGTGCATCCCTCACTTTCCATATAGCCAGGATTTAGCCCCATGTGATTTTTTTCATTCCCTAACATGAAGAAACACCTTCATAGGAGGCATTATCAATCATCAGACGCAGTGGTGAAGGCTGCGGAGGCGATTTTGAAGGTCCTCTCAAAAAATGGTTTCCAGCATGTACTTTGAAGACTGGCAGAAACGCTGGGACAAGTGCATCGCATTCATGGGAGATTACTTTGAGAAAGACCATCAAAATTATGAGGATGAGTAAAGGTATGTTGTCAAAAAAAAATTATGGTCTTCTTTATTGAACAGCCCTCGTACTTTCACTCCAGATTCGATGCCATATCCCAAATTAATATCAGCCGATTAGCAACGGCGTAATTCTTTACTTAGTCTACGATCCGGAGAGGAAGAGGTGTGTTGTAGTGTGAAGCGGATTTGAAGCCTGCTCCTCCTGAATACGCGTCTAGTGTCATAAACACAGCGCTGTTTCTGTAGGTGGAGTGAAATGGAAAGACAAAGCAGGGAATGAGAAGTTATTGGAAAGAATGAATGAGAGAAGAGTGTCGAAAACGGCAGTAAAATATGGGTAACGGAGTTGACTAGGGATCTCGATGATCGCGTTCTGTGTTGTAAAGGACGTTTTAGGAGGGACTATGAATGGAAGCAAGTCGCTAGATACTGAAACCACCTGCCAATAGACGAAATCAGATTAATTTCGTAACATTGTAAAATTGAAAGTATGGTACACATGGGCAGAATGGGTAATACTGAACTTGCAGTCAAAGGCCTGCTTTTAGGGTAGTGCATGAGTGAATTGAAAAAGAAAAGCTATTGCCCCTAATGGCTCTCGAATGTTACTAAAAATACATAATTTCATTAATAAACGTAGCTGTTTCTATTTGATTATCAGTCACACAGCAAAAAATCCACCCCTTTAGATTCCATCACTTGTCCACAACATTGTACTGATATCGTCAATGACTGAGGAAATACGTGTGCTTTTAACTCTTGAGCTTACTCCAATCTGTATAATGACACACCTGATCCACTTTCTCAGCCGAATATCTCTTTCTTAGCGTCGCAGCTACTGCACGAACGAAACCATTAGCATCTAATCTCTCTTCTACAATAGTCCAGGTATCATCTCAGAGTTGTTGTCTTTCACTTCTGAGTGGTAAAGCGTAGATAAATTGCACTGCTACCTAGTTCCAGCTGCTTGAGACAGAGCACCGCATCTCCTTTGATGTTTATCGCTGGCGCATAATGACAGAAGCGTTTAAGCGACGAGATCCTGCCTGCGGTAATAGGGCGAGGCGTCCGCCGCTACCATCTAATTACCGTCCACTTCCGCTCGCAGTCCGTCTCATACCTGCTACACGTTGTGCAACAGACTCTTTTATCCCAGGGCATCGGCAGCAGCTGCAGGGGCAGCAGCAAGCAGCATCAGCAGTTATTCAGCTGTACCTTTCAGAAATGCAGTGGTTTTTTCTTTAGTCGACCGTTTTTACCTACTGAGTCGATGTTATATATTTACTTTCATCTTCATCTCTACGTACAAATAAGGGGGACCAGGGCGAGTAATCCGATTTCACAAGACTATATCCTCTACATGAAAGAAGACAGAAACTTGGGATGAATTTTTACTTTTACGCGTTCTACAAATAAAAAATAACAAAAATAAAAAACCGCTCAATCACCAAGGACTTACATGTTAGAGTGCACGTTGAAGTTTTTTATTTTTTAAAGGACTTTTTTTTTTTTTTTTTTTGTCGTGCGGTAGCGGTAGCGTTCTCGCTTCCCACGCCCGGGTTCCCGGGTTCGATTCCCGGCGGGGTCAGGGATTTTCTCTGCTTCGTGATGACTGGGTGTTGTGTGATGTCCTTAGATTACTTAGGTTTAAGTAGTTCTAAGTTCTAGGGGACTGATGACCATAGATGTTAAGTCCCATAGTGCTCAGAGCCATTTGAAGCATTTGAACCAAAGGAAAAATTTCCAGTGGTGAACTTCTTATAGCTTACTTCTTTCACCACTTTTATTTAATTTTGCTCAGATTATTTAAAACGCTTTTCCCAGTTTCGTTTATCAGCGCCCGTTATCTCCGTCTCAACTGGTCTTCATTCCTAACCTCAGGCAATGTATTACGCGTGGTAGTGTACTTGGACAACTTTCAGCTGTAACTGCTATATCTAGTTAATACATAGGATTAGTAACAAATAGGATAAGAAACATTTCTCTACTAATAACCATTTGTGTGTGCGTGTGTGTGTGTGTGTGTGTGTGTGTGTGTGTGACTGGCGGTCAACGGCTCGATGAAACCATTCCGAGGTATTCACCGTCAGTCACACTCGGTGATGGTACTAACAAATCTCTCATCTATCCTATCTTCTTTTTATATTCTTCTTAAAAATAACAAAATTTTATTTATATTTCAACCTCAAATTATTGTTATTTTGAATCATTCTTTGTAAATTTTGTAGATAAAACAAAAGGAAAGAAAACTGTAAAAAGATGAAAAACGAAAATTGTAAGATGTACGACCTGTTTTAAACATCAGGTAACAGGTCTATAATTTGGCAATAAATAAATAAAAAAAAATATTTGTAACTGCTATATCCCGTGGGTAAAGTAAACTTCTCCCATGTCTTCAAAACGTAAAAGTATTGTGTTTCTCCTCTGTTCAGGTGAATATGAATCTGATTCCTCTCATACTTAAAGACATAATTCATTCCTAAGTAAACAGTTTTTGCTTTATATTTTCACTAATCAATTATGTAAATCACTATAGTCTTGGAGATTTCGAAATGGAAGATAAATCCAAATGTTCACTGAACGGTTGTAACTACCATATTTATGCAGGTGGGCTCCACAGGAGATAACGTTGTCATCCAGTGGGTGGGAGGGGGCCAGGGGAGAAGCAACGTCGGCTATCTTCTAGATGAATAAAGATATAAGGGGCGATCAAAAAGTTTCGTTTCGGAAGCGTCACTAAACCGCTTGATTAAATGTCAGTTCTACACTCACTCCGAAGTCGCGCTGGGTTGCATATACGCTGCAGCAATGCCCTCAAACGAAAACTTATTGATCGCCCCTTGTAGAAACTTGGTATGAATTTTAACTTAAGCTTTGGACCGTAAAGTTCTTACAAGGGTATATCTTTTACAAACATGCACATACAACCTTTTGCCCTTTTTTACGATGACATTTCATTCACTTTCCACAAGTGTTCAATATGATACCCACTGGACGCACGGCAAACACTCAGACGATAGTCAAACTCGTCCCATACTTTTGCGATAATGTCTGGAGTTACAGCATACGTTGGTATTACTAGGCGGGGTTGTCGCTCATGCCAGTCCTTCGGAAAGAGGGGCATATAGAAGGAATCTTTTTACCTTCAGCACCATGCCATGAGTTCGGGCGATATTTGAGGCCACGCAAGGTCCGTAAGCTCCTTGCCGTGAAAAGTGCACTGCTATACACACTACAACAATTACACCACACAGCCGTCACTGAATTGCACGTGTTGAGATGGAGACCGCTAAGTATCTTTTGTTCCTGTGTTGGCCGGCCGGGATGGCCGAGCGGTTCTAGGCGCTACAGTCTGGAACCGCGCGACTGCTACGATCGCGGGTTCGAATCCTGCCTCGGGCATGGATGTGTGTGATGTCCTTAGGTTAGTTAGGTTTAATTAGTTCTAAGTTCTAGGGGACTGATGACCTCAGAAGTTAAGTCCATTAGTGCTCAGAACCATTTGAACCATTTGTTCCTGTGTTGTCTCAATCTTGACCCGACGCTTGTTGATTAATGAACGTGCGAGCAAGCAAGCTAGCCGCACCCACGAGACCCCTTCCTCGGTAAGCTTTAAGATGAAATTTAAAATTCACCCCACGATTTTATTTTCTTTGTTGTGGAAGATACGTTCTCGTGAAATCGGATGAGTATGAAATACCCTGTTCTTTACATTTAGTATTCCGTAAAGTCTGATTTTGAGACAAATTGAGTTAGATGTAAGGGGAACTGGTTACCTTGGCTAAAAAGGACACCACAGTTAATAAAATTTTTCGGCAAAAATGGAAATTTTACTTTTGTTGCCTCCATTATGATCAGTGTCTTTGTTCCATCAAGATCGTAATGTATGTATTCATTTAGAAAATAAGTCTGTTTCCATCTCCATGTAATACTAATCTACAACACAGGAAACGTCTTCAGTCGACAAAAATTTTAGCCTCTTTTATTGCAGCTATGAAACAGAATTTTATATACTGTAATTAATAACTTCTATAGACAAGGGATAAATCGTTAAGCTTAAAATTCACGTGTGTTTTGCGCGTATCTTGGTTGTTCAGTCAACTGGCAATAAACAATCTGGTGGCCTTCTACTCCTTTCCAAACAGAATAGCATTTAGGATGCTCCAAATGTGGAAAATTGTACGTTAATGCAGATCAATAGGAAAAACAATACCACACATTTCGAATACAGTATTAATGGAGAGCAGCTTGAGACAGTCACGTTGTTTAAATATCTAGGAGTATTACTGCAACGTTGTTGAATTTGTTACAGGTAGGTTCGATCAACACGACTATTACGGTAACGATCCCGTGAACTCAAGTGGGAATCCCTCAAGGGAAGAAAACGTTTCTTTTCGCGAAACAGAACCGAGAAAGTTTAGAGCACAAGCGCTCCACAAGGTACTCGGCCCATGCATAGCACATTGGTATATATGGATGCGGAATATGTATGATGATTATCTGTGAGTTCTACAAAACAGTTACTATCAGTCCCTTCGTATAAAAACTGTTTGTGCTCATTTGTGTTGCATTTTCACTTTTGCCGCTTCATTGACTCTACTGCGGTTTTACCATTCTGATGTAAATGAGTTCACGTAAGATCGGGTTAGCACACTGGACTCGCATTCGGGAGGACGACGGTTCAATCCCGTCTCCAGCCATCCTGATTTAGGTTTTCCGTGATTTCCCTAAATCGCTTCAGGCAAATGCCGGGATGGTTCCTTTGATAGGGCACGGCCGATTTCCTTCCCCGTCCTTCCCTCACCCGAGCTTGCGCTCCGTCTCTAATGACCTCGTTGTCGACGGGACGTTAAACACTAATCTCCTCCTCCTCCTCCACGTAAGATCGTTAAAAGTCCTTGAAATTCGCTATGTCTCGCCTAATGTACCCGTCCTGATCTTATGCAAATGTTTCTTCATGATTTCATACAGGAAACTTAAAGAGACCATGTTTGTGTTTTACATCTGTAACAACTGAAAATATGACTTTGTCGTGTGGAAGCAATTGGGCTAAAATTTGTGAATGAAATTTAAACACTTTCTAATTTACTAGTGTTCTGATGCAAATGATAAAAATCCAAACAGCAGTTTTTGGAACAGTTTTATTTATCTGCTCAAGTTATACGAAGGCCAACATTCGCAGCAGTTCCCCGGTGCCCCCTATCTTCTACACACGCATGGCATCATCGCATCAATTTCTGTCCTGCTCGTTGGAGCAACAGCTCTAGAGTTCTCTCACAATATCGCAGAATATCGATAACTCTTGCTAATCGTTCTCGTCAGTCTCGATACGTGTGACGTGTGCAAGACTTTTTATGTGAGCCAACAGGAAGACACCAGGTATTTCTTCAAGCAAAGTGGGGTGTGAGTCATTGAGAAACTGTTTTGGAGTAAAGCGAGGACTTAGGAGGACTTTTTCAACATAAAACTTTCTTGCCGACTTGTCACGACTGTCACGTGGATATTCTCAACAGGCGATACATAATTATTGTTGCTGTTAAGCCTCCCGTCACGGGTGAAACAGGTTCCGTCCGAGGGAAGTCAAAGGTCAGCAGCAGTTAAGGCTGATACTTTCCGTGTCATAGACACGTAGCTGTTGATCCCCGTGTTATTTTCGAAAAAAGACGCGTTTTATGTGCAACTGATACAGAGAGCTGTGTGAAGGGCTCTTATCCACGGGAACAGGAATTCCTTGTTAGAAGAATAGTTAACAGATTAGCTGGGGGTGAAGGGAAAGACGTCTGGATTTAAAGTGTGATCGATAAGTGAAGTGTCGAAACTCGAGGTATTCTGCTAGATTTTAAATAGCACAACTGACAAGGTGAAATCAGAAAAAAATCATATACTAGAGACCTTTCTTAGTAGTCGTAAAGAAGCAAATAACAACACATTAGGTAATTTATGTTAAAATGTCCATTATGTATATCGTGAAACATAATCGAAAAACTTAGTTTCTTTACCGGTCTTCTTACAGCGACATGCGACTAAATTAAGAAGCGATACCCATACATGTTATAAAATTGAATATATGTACGTGTGTGTGTGTGTGTGTGTGTGTGTGTGTGTGTGTGTGTGTATGTGTGTGTTTGTTTGTTTTACATCTCCTCCTAAACTACTGGACCGATTTCAACCTAACTTTTTCCACTTACCCATTACTGTCAGGCAACAAACGCTCTGGGTGGAAAGAACTACCTACCTATCATAGCTCAGGAAATGCGTCATAAACAATCACATGAAAAACTGCTGCATCGTACATAATTTCTAAATGTATTTCTTCTTTGTTACCACCTGTGTTTGCTATAAATCTCACAGACAGTGTTCACATGTGCCACCAAATACACCTAGAAAAGTGTACCACATATGGCTCAGCAGATACGTCTTTAACACTGAGATACATGAAAATATGCCGCATCATACACTAAGGTTTAAAACCCAGGGGCCTACTTCATTGAGAAGTAGCCACTCCGATCACGAAAAATGACAACGGCCGGGAGAGCGGTGTGCTGACCACATGCCCCTCCATACTCGTATACAATGACGCCTGTAGGCTGAGAAAGACACGGAGGCCAGTCGATTCCGTTGGGACTCCAAGGCTATTCGGATGGAATTAGTTGTTTAGTGAACTTGCACATTCTTACATAATGCGTATTTCCTTGTACGACTGTTTCATAATTTCAAATGTACACTACTGGCCATTAAAATTGCTACACCACGAATATGACGTGCTACAGACGCGAAATTTAACCGACAGGAAGAAGATGCTATGATATGCAAATGATTAGCTTTTCAGAACATTCACACAAGGTTGGCGCCGGTGGCGACACCTACAACGTGCTGACATGAGGAAAGTTTCCACCCGATTTCTCATACACAACAGCAGTTGACCGGCGTTGACTGGTGAAATGTTGTTGTGATGCCTCGTGTAAGGGGAAGAAATGCGTACCGTCACGTTTCCGACTTTGATAAAGGTCGGGTAGTAGCCTATCGCGATTGGGGTTTATCGTATTGCTGCTCGCGTTGGTCGTGATCCAATGACTGTTAGCAGGATATGGGATCTGTGGGTTCAGGAGGGTTATACAGAACGCCGTGCTGGATACCAACAGCCTTGTATCACTAACAGTCGAGATGACAGGCATCTTATCCGCATGTCTGTAACGGAACGTGCAGCCACGTCTCGATCCCTGAGTCAGCAGATGGGGACGTTTGCAAGACAACAACCATCTGTACGAACAGTTCGACGACGTTTGCAGCAACATGGACTATCGGCTCGGAGACCATGGCTGAGGTTACCCTTGACGCTGCATCACAGACAGGAATGAAACATTTGGAGAAATGCAGCTGTATAGGAAAATCAGCTGCTGATACTGGCCGAGCGGCTCTAGGCCCTACAGTCTGGAACCGCGTGACCGCTACGGTCGCAGGTTCGAATCCTGCCTCGGGCATGGATGTGTGTGATGGCCTTAGGTCAGTTAGGTTTAAGTAGTTCTAAGTTCTAGGGGACTGATGACCTTAGAAGTTAAGTCCCATAGTGCTCAGAGTCATTTGATTTTTGAACAGACAGGAGCGCCTGCGATGGTGTACTCAACGAATGGCAAAACGTCATTTTTTCGGATGAATTCAGGTTCTGTTTACAGCAGCATGATGATCGCATCCGTGTTTGGCGACATCGCGGTGAACGCACATTGGAAGCGTGTATTCGTCATCGCCATACTGGCGCATCACCCGGCGTAATGGTATGGGGAGCCACTGGTTACACGTCTCGGTCACCTCTTGTTCGCATTGACGGCACTTTGAACAGTGGACGTTACATTTCAGATGTGTTACGACCCGTGGCTCTACCCTTCATTCGATCGCTGCGAAACCCTACATTTCAGCATGATAATGCACGGCCGCATGTAGCAGGTCCTGTACGGGCCTTTCTGAATACAGAAAATGTTCGACTGCTGCCCTGGCCAGCACGTTCTCCAGATCTCTCACCAAATGAAAACGTCTGGTCAATGGTGGCCGAGCATCTGGCTCGTCACAATACGCCAGTCACTACTCTTAATGAACTGTGGTATCGTGTTTAAGCTGCATGGGCAGTTGTACCTGTACACGCCATCCAAGTTCTGTTTGACTTATTGCCCAGGCGTATCAAGGCCGTTATTACTGCCAGAGTTGGTTGTTCTGGGTACTGATTTCTCAGGATCTATGCACCCAAATTGCGTGAAAATATAATCGCAATTCAGTTCTAGTATAATATATTTGTCCAATGAATACCCGTTTATCATCTGCAATTCTTCTTGGTGTAGCAATTTTAATGGCCAGCAGTGTATTTTCACGAATACATGAAAATAATTTTTTCCCTCTTTCGATTATTTTTATGATGAATATTATAAAATCGCTATTAAAATGTTGTCGAACTGGCTACAATCAAACAGAGAGCGCTTACCCCAAGGCTGATAATTTCGTGGCGTTGTCGTTAGCCGAGGCATCCAGCCATCGTAGTTTAGCCTGGGACAACGGAGTACAGAAATAAGTCGTGTGATTTGGTCAGCGTCTCAGGGCGAGAGCTTATTTGTTGTTATCGAGAATGAATTCTCTGAACAGAGTACGAGGAGTAATCGTCATGTCTGAATTACCACCTCAAAAAACTGAAGTTAAGTCATAAATGTTTTGTTTGTTTATAGACACACTAGCTGACAAAGGCGGCAAATTTATACGCAAAATATAAGTTGTCTCTTTTTCTAATATAAATTGTAAATAGAAATTAAATATGATTTCATTTAATAGAAACCATATAGTTCAATATGATTTCTACGGATAAAAGTCAGTCTATATTTACATTTGTAATAAAGGATCACATAATTTCTCTTTAATTACAAATGATGTTTCAAGTATTTTACATTGCTTACCTGTTATACTGCATACTTTGGTGTAATTATGCAAACAAGAGAATGTGAATATGAGGTAAATATAAAGTCTAGTGAACACTGGTAGTCATTAAAGAATTAAGGTATAGAGTGGCTTCAGTGTTAACAAAAAATATTCCTCCCAATTACTGAGTTCCGATATTAAGTATATTTGAATCTATGTTGTCATAAGGTAATTAGTATCAAATCGCAATATTTGAGTGTTTGACAATATTTTATATGCGTATATGGCGCTTAAATGGCGCTTCTGGTGGTGTTCTATAGCACATTGAATCTCTGTTTTACATCTACACTGTCTAATTTTGCGTAGTTGTCACTCAATGAAAAAATTGTTCAAATGGCTCTGATCACTATGGGACTTAACATCTGAGGTCATCAGTCCCCTAGAACTTAGAACTACTTAAACCTAACTAACCTAAGGACATCACACACATCCATGCCCGAGGCAGGATTCGAACCTGCGACAGTAGCAGTCGCGCGGTTCCGGACTGAAGCGCCTAGAACTGCTCGGCCACCGCGGTCGGCACTCAATGAAATTGCTTAAAATTTCTTCTAGGTATTTTATGACTATCATTGTTCCTTATGATCTGTCACCAATGTTGTAATAAAACTATTATAATTATAACATAGCTGCATCAGAGCCTATTTTAGCTTAAACCATCCCTTGCATGCAATTCTCTTCGATGACTTACTCAGATCTACAATCAACATAGCTCCACATATTATTGCATACTGGAAAAACATGGTTTGACCATGTAACAACTCTTGCATTACACACTTTTGGTGTCTGTCTGAGCACTGTAAATAGGCCATTTCAGTTGCAATGATGGCAGGGATTTCTTACTTGTAGCCTTATTGTCAAAGTTAATAATATCATGTTGTAAACTTTATATTAGAAACAAAAAAAACTGTGTTTGTAGTGTAACATCGAAAAAACTGCATTTCCACGTATTCGTTAAAACACTTTCAAATTCATGAAACGGCGTCCGTGCTACTGTAGCATCTGCTTCGCGTGTCTACGGCAGGATTTTGTACACCTATCTATGGCAAGGTCTCTTCATAGCTCTATAGACGGCTTTTGTTTTCGCCTAGTCGTTTGCGCTTAGCTGTCAAAAGAGCTACCAGGTATCATGGATTTCCTTAAGCTGACTCGACTGTAGCAGTAAAGGATAAATGTATTAAAACTTTATGTATGATGCGGAGTTTCTCACGCTTCTCAATGTTTATGACGTCATATCTCTTGAATCATATGTCGTGCAATCATATATTCGTGTAGGTACAACGAGCGACGTTATGCATACTGTCAATGAAATGTGTTGAGAGTAGAGTTAGTAGCAAAGAAGTAACAAATTTAAATGCCATGCATGATGCAGCGCCGGCCGGTGTGGCCGAGCGGTTCTAGGCGCTACAGTCTGGAACCGCGCGACCGCTACGGTCGCAGGTTCGAATCCTGCTTCGGGCATGGATGTGTGTGATGTCCTTACGTTAGTTAGGTTCAAGTAGTTCTAAGTTCTAGGGGGCTGATGACCTCAGCAGTTAAGTCCCATAGTGCTCAGAGCCATTTGAACCATGATACAGCAGTTTTTCACACATATGATTGTTGGCGACGTCACATCTCCTGAACTATGATATACAGATAGTTCTTATCCTCCTCTCCCCCCCCCCCCCCCCTCGCCATAGTGACTGTTGCCTCACAGTGAGGTATATGTGTATCAGGGTTGGTTGAAATCGGTCCAGTGGCTTAGGAGGAGATGTGGAACGTACACCCCCGTACACACATCCATTTTTGTAATATGTATGGATGTCTACAGTCCTATTACACATTGACATCTCTGCGCCACATTACCGTAGCAGGCCGATAGCGGGACTGCAGCTATGTGCGTGTGAGCAAACAATAAAGTAATCAGGTATGTATACTTTCTCGAGGTAATAATTACTACTTTGAGTACCTTCCGTATATAATTTTAAGTGACAAACAAAAACTTTCTGTCGGAAAAGTCGTAGTTGGTAACGCACTGGCTAGATATGCGTTCGAAGTTCATAATGTAAGAAAGGCACAGTGCCTATTGCAGTTTGTAGTGCCCTCTTTACTTGCTCAACAACAGCAAAGTCCGATAATTTACCTGTTTCTTTCCGGTGACGTTGCCTTATCAAAGTTTTGTTGCTGTGGCGCACGTGGAGGCTCACAGAGATGAATCGCTCTCCTACAGCTTTTGCTTCACATCAGTCTCGGGCGACACCTCTGTGTACCTTACGGTTCCTTTGATAAGTTGTACACACAGCGGACGTTTACCTATCGTTACTCGGCCGCTTGTTTGACTGTCTCGTTGTAGTTAGTGGAGCTTCGTTCTCACACAGCAAACAGGTCTTGAAAACTATGCTCATGCGAGAACTTCAGGAGTTCAGAGATAGATGACGTTGTGCCTTCGCCCCTGTACAATCCCGTAGTGCAAGCGCTTCTTGTACAAATTTGGTAGCTGCGTCCGTTCAGTGAACATTTCGCTGTACCATTAGTGGAAATTTGTCCTAGGAGGTGGTTAATAACCATTTCGAAACCTCCAAGAGTACAGTTATGTACATCAGCGATTAGTAAAGATATAAAACAAAAGCTGTTTACAAATGAAACAAGTATGTTTTAATATTAATATTAATATTGTAGGAAACATATTCACATTCACTTGAAGGAAAAAAAAAACATAGTACTTTCTCGTTTTGAACCTGTGGAAGAAGTATAGTTTAACCATGGGGTGTGGCAGTAATAGCTGATAGCGGTTCAAATATAATACATTTGTATCTACGTCTACATCCACATTCTGCTAACCACAGTGACGTGTATGGTGTAGGATAAGTCCAGTCCCTTTGTAACAGATAGAAGAACGTCTTCCCGTTCCATTCACATATGGAGAGCTGAGGAAATGATTGTTTAAATGCCTCTGTACGTGCTGCAATCAAAACAGGTCTTATCCTCACGATCTACCGGGTGATCAAAAAGTCGGTATAATTTTGATAACTTAATAAACCACGGAATAATGTAGATAGAGAGGTAAAAATTGACACACATGCTTGGAATGACATGGGGTTTTATTAGAACAAAAAAAAAGAAAAACAAAGTTTACAAAATGTCCGACAGATGGCGCTGGACAGCAAAACGGCAGTGCTACCGTGACGGGTGAGAGGTACGCCGATATGTTACAGAATCGCATGATCTCCAGCCTGGTTGATAAACACCTGCTGGAACGTACAATGTTTATGCACGATGGCGCTCCACCCTATATTGCGCGCGTCGTTTGGTGATGATCGTGTGCTCAGCCGCCACTTTCGTCATGCAGTCCGTGCGACTATTGGCGTTGGGGTTACCTGAAGTCGCAAGTGTATCGTGATACACCACATCTCTAGGGATGCTGAAAGACAACATCTGACGCCAATGCCTCACCATATGGTTGAGGAATGATGTTGGACATATTGAGCATTTCCTGTAGAGAACATCATCTTTGCTTTGTCTTACTTTGTCATGCTAGTTACTGCTATTCTGATCAGATGAAGCGCCATCTATCGGACACTTTTTGAACTTTTGTATTTTTTTTGGTTCTATTAAAACCCCATGTCATTCCATGCATGTGTGTCAATTTGTACCTTTCTATCTACATTATTCCGTGATTTATTCAGATTTCAAATTTATACTGACTTTTGATCACCCGGTACATCTACATCTACATTTATACTCCACAAGTCACCCAACGGTGTGTGGCGGAGGGCACTTTACGTGCCACTGTCGTTACCTCCCTTTCCCGTTCCAGTCGCGTATGGTTCGCGGGAAGAACGACTGCCGGAAAGCCTCCCTGCGCACTCGAATCTCTCTAATTTTGCATTCGTGATCTCCTCGGGAGGTATAAGTAGGGGGAAGCAATATATTCGATACCTCATCCAGAAACGCACCCTCTCGAGACCTGGACAGCAAGCTACACCGCGATGCAGAGCGCCTGTCTTGTAGAGTCTGTCACTTGAGTTTGCCAAACATCTCCGTAACGCTATCACGCTTACCAAATAACCCTATGACGAAACGCGCCACTCTTCTTTGAACCTTCTCTATCTCCTCCGTCAACCCGACCTGGCACGGATCCCACACTGATGAGCAATACTCAAGCATAGGTAGAACGAGTGTTTTGTAAGCCACCTCCTTTGTTGATGGAGTACATTTTCTAAGGACTCTCCCAATGAATCTCAACCTGGCACCCGCCTTACCAACAATTAATTTTATATGATCATCCCACTTCAAATCGTTCCGTACGCATACTCCCAGATATTTTCCAGAAGTAACTGCTACCAGTGTTTGTTCCGCTATCATATAATCATACAATAAAGGATCATTCTTTCTATGTATTCGCAATACATTACATTTGTTTATGTTAAGAGTCAGTTGCCACTCCCTGCACCAAGTGTCTATCCGCTGCAGATCTTCCTGCATTTCGCTGCAATTTTCTAATGCTGCAACTTCTCTGTATACTACAGCATCATCCGCGAAAAGCCGCATGGAACTTCCGACACTATCTACTAGGTCATTTATATATATTGTGAAAAGCAATGGTCCCATAACACTTCTCTGTTGCACGCCAGAGGTTACTTTAACGTCTGTAGACGTCTCTCCATTGAGAACAACATGCTGTGTTCTGTTTGCTAAAAACTCTTCAATCCAGCCACACAGCTGGTCTGATTTTCCTTAGGCTCTTACTTTGTTTATCAGGCGACAGTACGGAACTGTATCGAACGCCTTCCGGAAGTCAAGGAAAGTGGCATCTACCTGGGAGCCTGTATCTAATATTTTCTGGGTCTCATGAACAAATAAAGCGAGTCGGCTCTCAGACGATCGCTGTTTCCGGAATCCATGTTGATTCCTACAGAGTAGATTCTGGGTTTCCAGAAATGACATGATACGCGAGCAAAAAACATGTTCTAATATTCTACAACAGATGAATGTCAAAGATATAATTCTATAGTTTTGTGCTTCTGCTCGACGACCCTTCTCCCTGTGGAAGTGATGTACAAGGCGTCCCATAAAAGTTGCCACAAACTTCTATGGCAGGTGGGGCACAATATCAGTATTGAGAATTGCATAGCATGTTTAGGCTGGATGTTCGTAGGCATCTGAAGAGGTCATTCCCACATCGATGGGCTGGGCGTGGTGGACCGATTCCCTGGCCCCGCCGCTCTAGCCCTGATTTCTTTCTGTGAGCACTCATAAAATCTCTAATGCATCGCGATCCTGTAGCGATTCAAATGGGTCTCGTCGCAAGAATCGTTTGCCTGGTGTGTTAGAGTGCGCGCAGAAGTCAATGCTACGTCGCTGACTGGCAGGTGTTGCGTCTGATGGTGCAGACTACTAGCATCTGTGGTAACATTAGATGTATATTCATGTCGTACACCAAGTGTACTCATTATGTCCAATAATTATTTCAAATGAATCACTGTCTTATTTCCTTTCCGATCTTCGACCTCTGCTACCACTTACCCCTCATGTTTGTGGTTATGGGTTGCTAGGCAATGCTCAGTCCTTATAATGGGCCCACGTCCCATAGAAGTTTGTCGCAATATTTCTGGGACCCCTTGTATAGTGTGTTGTATATTGTTACGGCGCAGAATAGTAAGTGGTTGAAAATTAGAAAATTTTATTAAAATGCAGTCGTTTTGCTACAAGTAAAGTGTAGAATCAGGAAATGAGTGGTATGTCGCAAGTGGATGAGGCCTCAACACCGCGCCGAGAGAGAACGAGCACAGCAGAAAAACAGCATAGGACAGAAAAACCAATGGAAACATGACACTCATATTTGTTAGCTCATAAGAGATGTCGAAAGAAACTGTATCTGTTCCATAAGAAATAGTATCAGTCAACACAACAGTTAGGAGCCTGTTAATCGAATACAGCAGAGTAAGAAGGACTCTTGTAGTCATTACGAACTGAGCATCGCGTCATACCCTCACGTCAACTGCCTTTAAATGCTCCAGCTCTCTAGCTCTCAAGGAGTTGATCATTGGTAACTATGGCGTTCACAATTAGAGCACTCGATTCCTTCATTCCAGTACTGTAGCGAATCTACGTTCTAGATACTCCAGTACAGGCTACGAACCAGCCAAATATTTACCTGAGATTACGGTCTTCGCTTGGTGAACTTCAAACTGTTTGCTGCCTACCACTGCTGATGGAAAAGCTGACTCTTCCAACAACACCACATCATAGACTGCTGACAGCACCGGTAACCAGCAGCGGGGCCTCGTGGGGTCCACATTTCTTTCAACACTTGGGCGCCTCCTGGTGCTGAAACCTACCTGGCCAGTAGGATAGAGATCGACCGACACCTCACGACTTCCGACAACACCAGGTCGCGGATGGGTCACCAACGGTCAACACAGAATTCGGAGTGGGAAAGAGCACACTCCAGCAGCTAGTACGAGACCAGTCGTGCTGGACCATAGCTGCTCCGGCAGCCCGTCGCACAGCGAGGTCTGGGCCTGCGGACGAGGATCTGACTAGGCGGGTCGTCAGCAGGAATCCAACACGCAGCTGAATGAGGTATCGGCTACAACGCCGGTGCGGAACAAGACGACCTTGGCAATGTTTTACTAGCGTCAGAGATGCTTCACAGGTAGCCAACTGCTATGTTGACCTCACGCACACGTGTCTCCGCTCGTCCCTCTGTAATAACCCTAGGGTCATCATCGAATACCGGTTCCTGAAATTTTGTAAGTTTACATCTATCTACAACAATCTACCAGTTCAGTTCTTTCAACATCTCTGTGATACTCTCTGTGACACTCCCCCAAGTCAAATAAACCTGCGACGATTCGTGGTGCCCTTCTCTACAATGCATAGAATGTTGCCTGAGGTTAGAAATGAAGACTATCTGTGACGGAAATAACAAACAGCTGAAATCGAAATTGGGAAGAGCGTATTCTACAACAAATTCTAAAAAATTAAATAAAAGTGGTGAAACAGGTAAGCTATAAGGAACTCAGAAGTGAATATTTTCACTGGAAAAAAGTAAAATAAATAGAAAAATAAAAGAAACACACACAGCTATTCAAACGTAGAATTGAAGAAACTTACACTCTTACGCTCTGAGATGTATGGTGGTTGCGTGTGACGAAAAAAGTTAACCTCCACCTCATTTCCCCATCAGTACACCACACTTTTTCAAAATCTTCCAAGAGCCCTGGCAGGAAAAGCAGTTACTCATAACCCCTTAGGCTGGAAGAAAGCAGGTACGATCTAATTGAAATACTATCGTTAATACCTACTCATTACATTCATGCTGAAGCGGTGCCGAAATCCATGGAATTCTGTGGCGTGAATATTTACTACATCTAAATATGGCTACTTCGACTGTTGAGAGTGCACCAGTTCGAAACGTTATAATCGAATGGAAGGAAGATCACGATTTGTCCCGTTAACGCAGAGGTCTTTAGAGAAGGAGCACTACTTGGGGCTGGGAAATTATGGGAAAGAAAAACAGAAATGATCGCGACATTTGCCTGAAACGGGTTAGGAAACTCACGTAAAGCATACATTATGTGATCTGTGGACATTAATATGGAGTGTACTTACTTTCGCGTTTATGATCGCTTCGCCTCTCCTTGTGACACTTTCAGTAAGATGTCTGTATGTCTGTGGAGGAATCCATTCATCCTCAAGAGCCGAAACCAGAGAAGGTATTGCGACATTGGACTCTGGGGTCTGGAGCGAAGCCGACGTCATAACTCATCCTAAAGAAGTTCCATTGTTTTCAAGTCGGGACTCTGGACAGAACAGTCCATTTCAGGAAGGTTATTGTCACCGAATCGTTGCCTCACAGATGCTGGTTTATGACGAGGTCCATTGTTATGCTGATAAAAGAATTGTTTTTCTCCTGTATGCAGTATGTAATATAGTGAAATGTTTTCATATCCTTTCGTGTTTAACATTTTCTTAAGTGTAATAAGGGCACCACGTCTTAACCATCGAAAACACCCCATTACCACAACATCACCTACTCCGTATTAGCCGCGCGGGATTAGCCGAGCGGTCTGAGGTGCTGCAGTCATGGACTGTGAGGCTGGTCCCGGCGGAGGTTCGACTCCTCCCTCGGGCATTGGCGTGTGTGTTTGTCCTTAGGATAATTTAGGTTAAGTAGTGTAAGGTTGCGAGGTGCCGGGGCTAGCAGTGTATTTAACACTAAATTCTTCTAAAATCTACATATGTAAATGATGCTCTAAGCCCCCCCCCCCAATTCTAACTCCGACTTTTGCTGTTGCACATGGATTAAAAAGATACGTGAACTGACTGTAATCGACCCTGCAAGTGGAGGAGAAAAGAGTTTGGCACCTTCAGTAATTTCATTTGATAAATAAGTTATATAAAGGAAAGTTTCATTAATGTAGTGAGAAATGATAGGGTTGCTCTACCGATTAACAGAATGAAAGTTCTGTCCAAAATAACAATATGATTTATTATAACTCAAAATAATAAACAAAAACACATGAAACATTTACAATATATCACATTGGCTCAAATTTGATACTCAAATAATAAATGCTGTGAAGGTGAAGTTGTCCCTAAACTAGATTGTGACGTTTATGACAAAGTGGTATGTGGAGCCAATTCCTTGCAACTCAATTCTTAAGAGAGACATACAGCCAACCCAATATTAATTGCTGCTACAGTAGTGAGAATTCAGACAATGAACACCCAAGACAGAACAAAGTTAGAAAAAGACGAACAGGCGCGCTCTGCTGAGCTCGGATTATCCCCTAGCAAAATTGCCTTCTTTGCTGGTGCTGCGGACATACATTACCAAGCTGTCTTCTTAACTGCACGGACACGATCTGGCATACCGGAGGCCATGGCTGGTTGCTTCGACGTCCCGTCGTGGTGATGATAATGTCGCGAGTATAGCCCGAAACAAATTATCCTGGCCTGGTTGTTCCACACTAAAGACTTCCTAGCAATACAAAGGCGCCTCTGAGGGAGATGAAGAAGGCTCGCCACACAATCACTGACGGTACAGTGGTTGATTTTAACAAGCGAAGTCACCCAGTAACTCTGATACAGTCAACTTTAGCCAAAACTGCTCAAGACAGACAACATAGGCCTCTTGTATGCAGAACGCTCAATTGCCAACTGTACTCGGAAAGTTACGTTGAAGTCGAAACTTCAGCAACTTCGTCAAACAGTTACAATTAAATAAAAGTATATTAGACAGCCAACGGAAGGCAGGCTGTCCAGAGCAGCGAGAGCTCAGTCTTGTAACCTACTCCGACCGAAAGGCGAGAGCCGACTCCCCACAAGAGCACCCGTACAAACCGAACACAGAACATTCCCGCCCCCACAACAGTGGCCGTGGTTAACCGTTCCAATCAGCAACTCGAAAACCGGCGGAAAATTCCACTCTATTGCCGGAGCACTACCATTCCACCAATGGAGATTCTTGGAGCCAATTTCTGCGCCGATTTTGCTACGTCACGGAGCTATGCCCTGAGCAAGCCAATCACAGTTACTATTTTGCAGAAAGCGCGGGAATTTTCCCGCCACAGCTGCCTGGGTACACAAGTCATTCCCACGCCTTGCTGGTAGCCCGCCAGAAAGTGTTTTCGCTAAGTTTCTGCAAAGTAACGGAACCTCTAGCCCAGCCGCTACCTCAGGCCCCCGCGGGCGCGTCTTTTGACAATGTCGGCGTCTGGAAAGCATTCACTCGACTCCCTGACACCCGTCGGCTTACCCTTTCAAGATCAGCACAGCCCGCCTGTCACCGGAGCACCTGGGTGATGAGAGACGCTGCGTGGCAGGTAACGTTGTCCAGGTATTCGCCAAACACAAACCTGTCAACCAGGTTGCCACAGGGTTTCCACTGCAGGTCACTCGTTTCCAGTCATCTATTGTCCAGTGACATCGCTCTTCACATCGCCTCAAGCGTCGCTTATTATCGGCCACAGAAATTTCTGGCTTATGAGGTGCTGCTCGACAATAGAACACCACTCTTTGTAATGCCTATGCACAGTCATTGTGCTAGCTGCGCTCTTTGCTTCCGCTGATTTCTACGATTTTTTACAATCACTCCTCCTCCCCCCCTCCCCCCCCCCCCCCCACACACACACACCGCGATGTGCGACATTCCTTGTGTCAGTACATGAGGTCTGCCAGTTCCTAATTTAGCTTAGATTTAAGGCTTGATAAAATATCGATAGACCGATATATTGTTACTTATCCAGAATTATCGATGTTATCGGCAACATTTCTTCGCCCGATATATCTGTACCAAAATGGCAACATCAAGAGCTGATATTTTTTATTTTTTATTTTATTTTTTCACAATTTTCAGGAACATACTTGATGTTGTTCTTTTGAAATTTTAGTAGAACATAATTTTTGTTGGGTCTAGACAAGACAGCCTAGACACAATAAGAGGAAGCCGAAAGGCACGCGCTACGCTCACGCAGATGGGCGTGAGGTCTGAAACAGGATACGTAATGAATGCTATAAAGAAAAGTACGTAGTTTCTGGAATACTTAACTTTAATCCATCCTTTTGGTACATCTGGAGATTGTGGCGATACAAGTGAGACTCTTTAGATACATGCAATGTTACTAATGGCGCCTTGCTAGGTCGTAGCTATTGACTTAGCTGAAGGCTATTCTAACTATCTGCTCTGCAAAGGAGCGAGGCTTCGTCAGTGTAGTCGCTAGCAAAGTCGTCCGTACAACTGGGGCGAGTGCTAGTCCGTATCTCGAGACCTGCCTTGTGGTGGCGCTCGGTCTGCGATCACACAGTGGCGACACGCGGGTCCGACATGTACTAATGGACCGCGGCCGATTTAAAACTACCACCTAGCAAGTGTGGTGTCTGGCGGTGACACCACAATTTTACTTTCATTGTGTGAAGGAGGCTTACTACTTTTTGAGCTTCCAACACGTCCATTCTTTTTCTTTGACTTTGCGAAGCAAGTAATGTGGCATAACAGAAGAAGTGCGATTGCACTAGGGGTGGGGGGGGCGGGGAGGGGGGGGGGGGGGGCGGAGAGCGGCGTGAATGGAATAAAAATTTCCGATGTGAAGAAATAGCACACCAGTTGCGGTAAAGAACAGTTTTTAACACAACTAGTGTGCTCTTCCTTCACATCACCACTCTTCAAAAGCAACTGCTGAAAATGATGAACAAAAATCTAGATGACACGACTGGTCTTTGCGGAGGGCGGAGACGTGTGCGGGGAAATATTGACGCAATCGGCGCTTGGCGCTACCAACAGAAACTGCAACGTTTAGCCTCACCACGCAACTTTGACACTACAACTGCGAGGTCGTTAGCGTTGGCAGAATCGGAAAAAGGGAAAGACAGGGAAGTCGGCATGAAGTGTTCCGGACAGATCCGATATGTGACAAAACAGAGCGACGTATCCATCGGACACCTTTTATTGTGCCACTTACGTGCAGTTACCTTTATTAGCAAAGTAGTTATCACTAAGCACGAACGTGCACCGTTTTCCTTTAAATTCTTGCTCTAAGAGGGATAGGCAGGCTGTTAGTTTCATTATGTACAGAATGTTGTTGTTGTGGTCTTCAGTCCTGAGACTGGTTTGATGCAGCTCTCCATGCTACTCTATCCTGTGCAAGCTTTTTCATCTCCCAGTACCTACTGCAACCTACATCCTTCTGAATCTGCTTAGTGTATTCATCTCTTGGCCTCCCCCTACGATTTTTACCCTCCACGCTGCCCTCCAATACTAAATTGGTGATCCCTTGATGCCTCAGAACATGTCCTACCAACCGATCCCTTCTTCTGGTCAAGTTGTGCCACAAACTTCTCTTCTCCCCAATCCTATTCAATACTTCCTCATTAGTTATGTGATCTACCCATCTAATCTTCAGCATTCTTCTGTAGCACCACATTTCGAAAGCTTTTATTCTCTTCTTGTCCAAACTATTTATCGTCCATGTTTCACTTCCATACACGGCTACACTCCATACGAATACTTTCAGAAATGACTTCCTGACACTTAAATCAATACTGGATGTTAACAAATTTCTCTTCTTCAGAAACGCTTTCCTTGCCATTGCCAGCCTACATTTTATATCCTCTCTACTTCGACCATCATCAGTTATTTTGCTCCCCAAATAGCAAAACTCCTTTACTACTTTAAGTGCCTCATTTCCTAATCTAATTCCCTCAGCATCACCCGACTTAATTAGACTACATTCCATTATCCTTGTTTTGCTTTTGTTGATGTTCATCTTATATCCTCCTTTCAAGACACTGTCCATTCCATTCAACTGCTCTTCCAAGTCCTTTGCTGTCTCTGACAGAATTACAATGTCATCGGCGAACCTCAAAGTTTTTATTTCTTCTCCATGAATTTTAATACCTACTCCGAATTTTTCTTTTGTTTCCTTTACTGCTTGCTCAATATACAGATTGAACAACATCGGGGACAGGCTACAACCCTGTCTTACTCCCTTCCCAACCACTGCTTCCCTTTCATGTCCCTCGACTCTTATAACTGCCATCTGGTTTCTGTACAAATTGTAAATAGCCTTTCGCTCCCTGTATTTTACCCCTGCCACCTTTAGAATTTGAAAGAGAGTATTCCAGTCAACATTGTCAAAAGCTTTCTCTAAGTCTACAAATGCTAGAAACGTAGGTTTGCCTTTCCTTAATCTTTCTTCTAAGATAAGTCGTAAGGTCAGTATTGCCTCACGTGTTCCAGTGTTTCTACGGAATCCAAACTGATCTTCCCCGAGGTTGGCTTCTACTAGTTTTTCCATTCGTCTGTAAAGAATTCGTGTTAGTATTTTGCAGCTGTGACTTATTAAGCTGATAGTTCGGTAATTTTCACATCTGTCAACACCTGCTTTCTTTGGGATTGGAATTATTATATTCTTCTTGAAGTCTGAGGGTATTTCGCCTGTCTCATACATCTTGCTCACCAGATGGTAGAGTTTTGTCAGGACTGGTTCTCCCACGGCCGTCAGTAGTTCCAATGGAATATTGTCTACAGAATATCTAATAATATATCAGTACTTAAATATACAGCTCTAATCCCGGCAGTACATTTACAATGTAAAGTCGATATTTTTATGGGGCGGTGCATCGATACTTTCTCTTCCGAAATATCGATGTACGCTTTATCGATATATAGATAGATAATGATATTTTTAGTATCGATGTATCGAACTCCAGATATTTTTAAAAATATCAAGAGTCCTGCTGTGGTCAATCCTTCTTGTTTCCACTTGACTACCACATCAGTAGCAGTCGACATGGGTAGCTTTAGCAGTGACTCGTTCCTGATGGATTTGTTATTCGAGTGATATCCAATGACTAACCGACTTTCGAAGTCACTAAGCTCTCCTGTCCGATCCATTCTGCTCTTACTGGTTCTCTAGTGACAACACAATACTCCCTGTCTCGTTTTATACAGGCTGCTCACCTCCCGTCACACTTTGTTGTCAGCTCCCCATTACATGGGGGTGTCCGGAGACATTTGAACGTCATAGTGTAAACTTGGATGGGCGGAACGGAATTTGAGAAGCCGTACTCCGAACGCAAATGTAGTGTCTTACCATTGGTCGCTTCGAAAGTGAGTCGATTCTGTTTTCCATGTAACACAGAAACATAATATTTCCAGACATAAATATCAAGTGCGTGCTTTCTGAAATCCCTGGAAGTGTGCGAAATAAAGGGACTGTAATGTGTGTTTAATGTGCCGACGACTACAAGGTCATTAGAGAAGCAGAATAAGGTCAGGTCAGAGAAGGATAGGTTGCGAAATATACTGTGTGGAAGCAACAGTGCCGGTATTTTGGGAAATCGCCGAAAACCCATGTGTATCGCAGAAATTTCTATGTAATGACATATCAACCCGTATTATTAATGGGAAATTTATTCTGTGCATCTCCTTTCTTCTTCTTGCGGAAAGATTGCTCAATCTCACCCTCGACATATTATTTATTTATTCATTGCTTTATAGCTACTTTATGTAGGGTGGTCAGAAATAGTCTGAAAAGCTTGAAAGGGTGTTGCGGGACAGGTTGTGCTGCCATATATTAGTTCAGAAAAAAATGGATACGTTTGCACCTTTTCCGAGTTAATTACGAAGTTAGCAAATAAGGCCGTTGCACATGCAACTTGAAGCGACCCGCCAGACACAATTAGTGTCATTTGCTCTCATATCGTAAATGATAGTGCACGAGACTGTTCAACCTTTGGCTCGGGTTCGATCCTTACTACCGTTCGATGTTCAGTTTTTGTATCTCTCTCTTGTTCGCTTTTAGGCAAGCAAACTAAGGGCAGTTTTGTCGACCGTCTTTGCCGAGGAACAAAACTATACATCTATATCTCTGACGTCGATCTGTTGTAGAATTTTAGAACATGTTTTTTGCTCACGTATCATGTCGTTTCTGGAAACCCAGAATCTACTCTGTAGGAATCAACATCGAATCCGGAAACAGCGATCATCTGAGAGCCAACTCGCATTATTTGTTCATGAGACCCAGAAAATATTAGATACAGGCTCCCAGGTAGATGCTATTTTCCTTGACTTCCGGAAGGCGTTCGATACAGTTCCGCACTGTCGCCTGATAAACAAAGTAAGAGCCTACGGAATATCAGACCAGCTGTGTGGCTGGATTGAAGAGTTTTTAGCAAACAGAACACAGCATGTTGTTATCAATGGAGAGACGTCTACAGACGTTAAAGTAACCTCTGGCGTGCAACAGAGAAGTGTTATGGGTCCATTGCTTTTCACAATATATATAAATGACCTAGTAGATAGTGTCGGAAGTTCCATGCGGTTTTTCGCGGATGATGCTGTAGTATACAGAGAAGTTGCAGCATTAGAAAATTGCAGCGAAATGCAGGAAGATCTGTAACGGATAGGCACTGGGTGCAGAGAGTGGCAACTGACCCTTAACATAGACAAATGTAACGTATTGCGAATACATAGAAAGAAGGATCCTTTATTGCATGATTATATGATAGCGGAACAAACACTGGTAGCAGTTACTTCTGTAAAATATCTGGAAGTACGGAACAATTTGAAGTGGAATGATCATATAAAATTAATTGTTGGTAAGGCGGGTGCCAGGTTGAGATTCATTGGGAGAGTACTTAGAAAATGTACTCCATCAACAAAGGAGGTGGCTTACAAAACACTCGTTCGACCTATACTTGAGTATTTCTCATCAGTGTGGGATCTGTACCAGGTCGGGTTGACAGAGAGAGAAGATCCAAAGAAGAGCGGCGCGTTTCGTCACAGGATTATTTGGTAAGCGTGATAGAGTTAAGGAGATGTTTAGCAAACTCTAGTGGCAGACTCTGCAAGACAGGCGCTCTGCATCGCGGTGTAGCTTGCTGTCCAGGTTTAGAGAGGGTGCGTTTCTGGATGAGGTATCGAATATATTGCTTCCCCCTACTTATACCTCCCGAGATCACGAATGTAAAATTAGAGAGATTCGAGTGCGCGCGGAGGCTTTCCGGCAGTCGTTCTTCCCGCGAACCATACGCGACTGGAACCGGAAAGGGAGGTAATGACAGTGGCACGTAAAGTTCCCTCCGCCACACACCATTGGGTGGCTCGCGGAGAATAAATGTAGATGCAGATGTTTGCGAGCGCAACGGCCTGATTGGCTAACTTCAATGCTAATTAACTCGAAAACGGCGCAAGTTATCGATTTTTTTTCTTAACAGTTACTTCTCAGCACAACCTCCTCTGCAACACCCTTAAGCTTTTCAGACTTTTTTTGAAAACCCTGTGTATAGGTCTGCTACCTAAACTAAATCAGACTGTAATTTTTTATTGTTCATCGTTATTCATGCGACAACATTAGTATCTAACATATTTCAAAATGCCAGTTATAAAAACAGGATTTTCCAGGGCTCATACCTTGGATTCTACTGGTGATGGAAAAGAAAGGTTCCAATGTTTTAGATAGCCATTGTGCTAGGGACCATTAGTATACCCGACGCAAGGATCGTGTCACTGTCCTGTAGTACAGGATCAAAAAATGAATGTCATACACTTCCTCCTGCTCACGCAAATGGAGAAAATACGTTGGTTCTTTTTGTATTTGATATGGTCTACGATGGGCTTGATGAGACTTATAGAGGCACCATTAGTTCATCGGCGGCTCCTCGGGAAACGCCACAAGCAAGTTTTTTTCCTATTTTTTCGCTGTCACCAGCGGACTAAAACATAGCCGAGGATTCCAGACGGCTATGTACAGAAAATGGCTAAAATTTTTAAGATGCATTCCTAAGATCCCAATATCGAACAACCTTGAAAATTTTCTTGGCATCTTTATCCTTTTCCTAGATACAGAGGTTCAAAATTAACCCACTTGTTGACGTAAAACATGCACGTAGAATACGCACGTGGGGAGAAAATGTAGTTTATAAAGTAGCATAGCACGGAGAAATATACTGTAAGTATCTCCGTTATCATCTGGGAATGCCATATTTCTTGACTTTCTAAAGGAGTTCGACTCAGTTCCGCACTGTCGCTTGCTCAAAAGTGCACGCTTACGGTCTATCCGATGACATATGCGGTTGGATAGAAAGTTTTCTAACAGACAGGGAGCAGTATGTCGTCCTGAACGGGTTGACTTCAACAGAAACAAGCGTAACTTCAGGTGTGCCCCAGGGCAGCGTAATAGGTCCGCTGCTTTTTACGATTTACATAAACGATCTGGTTGACGGTATTGACAGCGGCATTAGAGTGTTTGCCGGTGATGCTGTAGTCTACACGAAAGTAGTATAACACAAAAGTTGTGAACAAATCAATGAGGATTTGCAGAAATCAAATGTCTGGTGTAATGACTGGCAGTTATCTCTCAATATTAGTAAGTGTAATCTACTGCGTATAACAAGGTGAAAATCCGTATTAATGTAAGAGTACAAAATAAGTGCCCAGTCTTTGGAAGCGGTAACATCCGTGAAGTATCTGAGTGTGACTTTTCGAAATGATCTCAAATGAAATGATCAGATTACACAAGTAACAGGTAAGACGAACTCTAGATTGCGGTTTATTGGTAGAATCCTGGAACGATGCAGTCCTTCAATAAAGGGAATAGCTTACAATATGTTAGTTCGTCTAGTCCTAGAGAATTGCTCGTCTGTATGGGACCCTTACCAGCTGGGCCTGATTCAAAAGATTGAGAGCGGCAAGATTCGTGACTGGTACATTTAGCCATCGCGAGAGCGTTACAAATCTCATAGAAAGTGTGAAGTGGGACACACTTGCAGATAGACGGCGCCCTAAACGGAAGGGGCTGCTCATTAAATTCCGAAATTCGATCTTCACCGAGGATGTAGAGCAGTCAGTCTCCTCACACCACTCCGGTGTTACTTATGTTTTAATGTTTGACTTTTTGAAGAACATTATGTCTTATATTTTAATGTATGACTTGAGCAGCTCAGCTCTTAAATCACTGTACATCTTTGACGATATGTTCTTCATGTAATTACCTTACTTTCGGATGAAGTCACCCTTAGAGGTGACGAAACCTGGTCAAGGGACATAGAAAACCTATGCAACCGGTTGGCAGATTTTTACATATTTTTCAAAATTGTGTATACGGTTGATGCAAAAGTCAGCCATGTTCAAAGTTATATATTATTACCACCAACTTTCAAATCACGCAATGATCACCATTCAAAGCCCAGGGAAATTAGAGCTCGTACTGAGGCGTTCAGACAGTGATTTTTCCCTCGCGCGATCCGCGATTGAAACAGAGGGGGGAAAATATGACTTTGGTGCGAATTGTGCCCTCCGCCACACACCGCTTGGTGGCTAGCGGAGTATATATGTAGATGTAGATGTAGAACGAAAGTTGTAGCAGTGAAGCAGACTTTTTTTTTTTTTTTTTTTTTTTTTTTTTTTTTGCACGTAAAATTCGATCTGCGCTGTAAAATTAGTTTTGCATTGTTCCAATTTCACATGGGTAAACTATCTATATTTTACTGACCAATAGATTTTTTCATCTGAGTTACATGCCCTGTTGCATCACGGAAAAGATTGGAACCAGCGGAATAATGCTCCTATCGGAGCACAAAAAATGCGAATATATTCCTCTTTATTTAAAAAAGTCTGCCTGAAAAGTGGGTACTGGCTGCCTCATTCTCCCTTCCTCAGCACCTTTAAAAATCTTCCCGAAAATTGTAGAATGCGAACATATTCGAGCTTTTTTATGATGAGGGAGAAGAAGACAGTGGAAGTGGCAAAGAGACGGCAAAGTAATAAATACTCAAAGATAGTAGACAGTGGTTGTGCTACAGCAAAAACGAAGGAGAGAGTGGCAGTGTGAGAGAAAGAGAGGGACACAGTGACAAATAAGTGCTAGGAAAAAAATGAAAGCGATAGTACCACTGTGGCGGTGGGGGGGGGGGAGGAGGGGGGGGGGGTGAGGAGGAGGAATAAAGAGGAAGAGAAAGTGGAAGTCGGTTAGAGCCAGTGATAATGAGTCTATGACAATGAAACCGAGGAAGAGAGATAGTGACAATGAGAAGAGACAGCAAAGGTGGGAAGGTAGTAATGAGAGATTATCATTGAGAGAGCAAGAAGGAGACAGCGACACAGAGAGGAGACTGTAGCAGTAGGACAGAACGAAAGGGATTGTGGCTGTGACACAGGAGACAATGACAGAATGACACAAAGAGGTAATGCCAATGAGTTGGGCTGAGTGAGTAACTGAGAAAGGGCATTCTCCCTATTTAGGACGATAGGCACCTCCCCCCCCCCCCCATCCCCCCACCGCACTTTGACGTTTTCTTAGTTTTGGTCCGGTGGTCGTCGAGTACACCACAGAACAGGGTCATTTACGACTACATAAGTATATAGTCGACATAAGGTGGCATAACTTTTTGATATTGGTTTTGTTAGATGACTGTGCTTCATTCACATGAGGCTGCCACATAGTTGTACTTCTTATATTAAGTGGTCCTGTTAAGACCAAAACCCATAGGCTCATACGCAATGTGTATTTTATCAGTTATTTTTTTAATATAAGACCAGATGGATATGCATTTGTGTAACCTGCAGTATTCTTAAATTTGTATATGACTTTTGGTAGGTTTTATATATGACCAGACAGATGTGCACTTTTGTAACTAGGCAGTTCCAGAAAATTTGCATTTCTTTTCGGTATGTTTTATATGTAAGCAGGCGGATGTGCATTTGATATGACCGGAAAAATCTGTGCTCGTGCGCAAGGTGTGTTTTATTGGTATTTTTATATATATGACCAGACGGGTATGCACTGTGTAGCCCTGTAATGTTCTTAAAATTTGTATATACTCTCGGTAGTTTTTATATATCGCCAGACTGATGTGCTGTAGATAACCCTGCAGATCCCATAAAATATCTATGTATGATCGTATCTTATTACGTATAGGATTGCTACTGATGTGCGGATTAGCCGCAACAGCAGTTAAAACACTTACTTGGGCATCATCATTTGTTCACATGTGGCTGAACACTTCCTGTTTCCTTAAATAACGTAACTATCCGGCGAACGGTCCGGACACTTGGATGATGTCGTCCAGGATACCGAGCAGCATACATAGCACACGCCCGCTGGGAATTTTGATCACAATAGCCTTGCATCAACACCATATCGACCTTTTCCGCAATTGGTAAACGGTCCATTTTAGCACGGGTAATGTATCACGAGGAAAATACCGTCCGCACTAGAGGAATGTTACGTGATACCACGTACTTATACGTTTGTGACTATTACAGCGCCATCTATCACAAATGGAAAAAAAGTGGTCCAACTAAAACATTGATATTTCTTTACGTACTACACGAATATGTAATAAAAAATGGGGGTTCCTATTTTTAAAAACTCATATCCGTTTGACCTATGGCAGCGCCATCTAGTGGGCCAACCATAGCGCCATCTGGTTTCCCCCTTCAAGCTAGACAAGTTTCGTTCTTTGTAGTTTTTTCGTCTGACTCTAATTTCGTGAGATATTTGGCCTGGTCACGATCAATGGGCCACCCTATATACTGAGCTGAAAGTTTTTAGGTTTTACTTTAATATGACAGAAATTAATTTTTTCACTTCCTTTTCTTTGGTAAATATGATTGCGAGTCTTTTAAAGCGTCCGTTGATGACGGAACGCAATGATATTATAATAAAATTATTCCTGCAAGATGTCTGCCAAGAATAGTCGATTCTTCGTCCGTTCTTGTTGTTTATCCAGCGTACTGAAAACATTGAAAAATAAACCTTACTTTTACTTCGGCATGAAGGTCACTATATACATGAAAGAAAAATGCGCAATTAGCATAAATTACAATATATTCTTTAAAATTCACAATATACTATGCTAAATAGCCGCCGTAGCGTGCGTTTTCTTCAAGACTAGGACAGAGTGTGCCTCTACTAACAACGCTGCTCTTTTTGATTTACTGCACCAGCGAGTAACAGAACAACTACATTGCTACATAGATTTATACAGTTATGTTATAGAGTCTTTTGCTTCTTTATTATTGCGTTTCATTACAAATTACCGTTCTCACAGTTAATTACACGCACATTTTCAGAGTCCCCGCGTAATATTTTCAATTTAATGTTTTACAATTTTTTATTTTACTTCGTTTTGCGTCCGACTTGTCGCACGATTTAATATTTTGTACCGAGTACAATTTGCACTCATCAGAAACACCAGACTCTCCAATGCAGCGCGTAGCCACAAGCAACCGATGGCAGTAAACCATTTTCCTGCGGTGTGCCACAAGGTACACTTCAGTAGAAGTATATTTTATTTTCTTATCGTATAGACTGTTAGCTACGTACAAGGGTGCAGTAACAAAGAAACTGAATTTATGAAGAATGATGACACCTAAAGGGATGTGCTATATTGCCAAAGTATATCGAATCAGCACAGAGTTTGTAGCACAATGACTAGAAACAACATTTCATATTTACAAGACTGTCCTTGCATAAATCTGTAGCTATAACAGTTGTCACTTTTTGGATTAATTTATTTCTTCACGAAAAAGCAACGTAAAAAGCATGTACCGTAATTTATTATAAAGGAAAGAACACAGTATGCAGTCTATAAAAAATAGAATAAGTGATTTAAACGTTTACTTATAACAGATGAAGATATTCATCGCATTGTTGATGAGAAGAACAAAATAAGGTAAAACATTTTACGACAGGAGAAAAATTTGACTGTAGATGAAGTCTGTGTAACAGAAAAAGAGTAAACAGGCTAATGTGAAGTTCTAATCAGGAATATTTGCACACTGAGTCATCATCATCATAACATAAAGAAAACAATATTAACAGTGCCAGACTTACAACAAACAGGAATTACACGCGCTTGTACATGGCCCCTGATACTACAAGACCAGAAAGAACATCAAATATCGTAATTTACTCATACCTCGTCTACAATACAGTAAGAGGAATAAATGGTGTATTTAAATAATTAAGTACACTGCGTACTGCTCTTCTCTGCCAGAGTATAATTTACTTTTAAACTATAGTATGTGGCATGTACGGAACGTCGGGAGGGCAATCCCGCTACCAACGATCACTCTAGAAGCCACGTGATAGTGGCACAAGGGGCTGCAACGGATTCCTAAGACCCTTCTGAGGATCACGTAAGGCTCCCCATAGAAAGGCCAAACGGCGTTCTTCGCTAAAGGTCAGACGGCTCTGCTTTTCGGTAACCAAGTCTCCTCTATCCAAACCTCGCTGTTATCTAAAGCACACCTGTGCTCAGATATTTGATACTACCCTCTTCTTTAACCACTTATTATCTACATTTGCAGTGCCACATACGAAAGTTTAAAAATAAATTATCCTCTGACACAGAAGACAACAACGCAATGCAATGCAATGCAATGCAATTACGTAATAAAATGTGTAAATATGTTATGTTTCACATTAGTACTACACTATTATCCTTTTTTTTTTTTTTTTTTGTTCGGAAGACGCTAATAGTCATATGCTCTGCTCATCAGCTCTTGCCGTTTCTTTCCCTTCTTTAAATAAATAAATCTTGCATTGCTCACAGCATCACGCAATCTATAAAAGTAATAGTTTTTGTGACAACAGAGACATCACTACTTCAACTGAAATAGCCATTCTCTAAAATTAAGAGTTCAGTTATGCTAAATTTGGAGTAACATGATTTCGGCTGTAGTTGATTTAAACGTTTGTTCTGCCTGTTTCCATTCACTGATGAGTAGGGAAATAAGAAACGATCAGAAAGTAGAACACTGGTATTATGTTTATTTCACTTTCAGGTTGGAAAAATGTTAAGTAAGTCTGCTCTTCATTCATACTATCTTATCTCCTGCTTTACTCAAGATTTCACGTAGTACGCAGGCCGATGTGCTGCAGTTACAAACTGAAGTATGTGTGTGTGTGTGTGTGTGTGTGTGTGTGTGTGTGTGTATGTGTGTTTGTCCTTAGGATAATTTAGGTCAAATGGTGTGTAAGCTTAGGGACTGATGACCTTAGTAGTTAAGTCCCATAAGATTTCACACACATTTGAAAATTTGAACAAACTGAAGTTTCTGTTAAATACAACTACATGAAGTAATCAACAGAACATCCGGAGAAAGTAAAAACATACAAAAATATAAGGAAAACAAAATGATAACAACTGCGATGTGAATGCGCATGCCATGATTCTTCCCTCTCAAGTTTCCTACAATGTGTATAAATGTTAAACTGTTGAAATGCAGGACACTGTAATTAACTTATCCTCTTAAGCTAGCTGGAAACTGATTGCATTACTATATCTAGTGTTGTTTAAGGTAGTTGTGGAGTTAAGGTAAACAAGAAGATAGGTATTTTTTCGTTGAACACACTGAAAAGAATTAGGTGTGTATGTGTGTGTGTGTGTGTGTGTGTGTGTGTGTGTGTGTGTGTCGACGAACATAGTTGAATATAAACTTCCTGGCAGATTAAAACTGTGTGCCGGACCGAGAGCCGAACTCGGGAACTTTGCCTTTCGCGGGCAAGTGCTGGCAGATGTAAAGCTGTGAGGACGGAGTGTGAGTCGTGCTTGGGTAGCTCAGATGGTAGAGCACTTGCCCGCGAAAGGCAAAGATCCTGAGTTCGTGTCTCGGTCCGGCACAGAGTTTTAATCTGCAGGACGTTTCATATCAGCGCACACTACGATGCAGAGTGATGATTTCATTCTGGAGGGTTGAACAGAGTTGCACCAGTAAAAGTCAGTATAAATCTTAGTAAAAACGTCGCTGGATATTAAAACTGCAACACCGTGAAGATGAGAAATGCCAATTGGCATGAAATGTGCAGCACGTTTGGAAGTGCAAATCATCAATTTTTCAGCTCAATCACACAAAGAAGTTATGAGGAAACCATCTACTCTATATATAGGGTCCGCCTGCTTAGCTGGGTGGAAACGCGTTCATGCAAGCGGGCCCGGGTTCGATTCCCGGCCGGGTTGGAGATTTTCCCCGCTCGAAGACTGGGTGTTGTGTTGTCCTCATCATCATTTCATACTCATCCCCGGCACGCAAGTCGCCCAGTGTGGCGTCGACTGAAGTAAGACTTGCACTTGGCGGCCGAAATTCCCCGGTTTGGGACTCCCGGCAAACGATGCCATACGCTCATTTCCATTTCTGTATATAGGGAAAAATTGCCCGGATTTCTCATTCAGAAATCGTTTGAATGTGTAAGAGAAGATAGTGTGGAGACACGAGTTTGTTGTTCTGCGACACTGCTGCTCATGACAGTTGGGATCTGGCGACTTTCAAGCGAATATGGAATCTGTTTCATGGCATGTAAGAACTCAGTGGACCCACGCGACTAGTGGCCAAGAGGACAGAAACACACTGATGAGCCAAATCACTATGACCACCTGCTTAATAGCTTGTTTGTCTATCTTTGGAACGAAATACATCACTGATCCTCCGCATCAGAAATCTAGCAGTTTCTTCTTAAGTGTATGAAGGAATGCGACAATATATGTTTACGCACAGGTCACGCAATTCGCGTAAATAACGGGCCGCTGATTTGCATACGCGGTGATGGCGCCAGATTGCGAACCAAATGAGTACTATAGGATTTACATCAGGTGAATTCGGTTGACGAGACATCAACGTGAGTTCACTATGATACCCTTCAAACCAATGTAGCAATGTTGTGGGTCCGCGACAAGGACAATTATACTGCTGAAAGATGACATCACCGTCGGGGATGACATCAAGCATGAAGGGATGCAGGTGGTCCGCAGCTGTCAGCGTAGCTTCGATTATTATCACAATCCCAAGCAAGCGCAAGAGAATGTCTATCGTAGCATAATATTGCTCCTAACAGTCTGAGTCCATGGCGCGCTGCACGTTTCGAGACGCAGTTCACCGCGATGGCGGTGTTTGTGGGGAAAAAATGCGATTATCCCGAAGAGCAGACACGTTTCCATCGAGAGATGGTCGAATTCTGATGGTCCCATACTCACTTCACTCCTAATTGACGATGTCGTGGGGTCAACATGTGAACACGTAGGAGTGGTCTGCTGTAGAGCTCCATGTTCAACAATGTATGATGGACAGAGTGCTCAGAAACACTTGGGCGCCCACCAGCATTGTGCCCGTTCAGTGAAGATGCCACAGATCACCATATGTTCTACTCTACATAGCAGACAACCTCCGTACCTCAGCCGGAGTGGCCGAGCGATTCTAGGTGCTTCAGTTCTGGAACCGCGCGATCGCTAAGGTCACAGGTTCGAATCCTGCCTCGGGCATGGATGTGTGTAATGTTCTTTGGTTAATTAGGTTTAAGTAGTTCTAAGTTCTAGGGGACTGATGACCTCAGATGTTAATTCCCATAGTGCTCAGAGCCATTTGCACCATTTTGAACCTCCATACCTCACGTTCTGTTAAGAGTCGTAGGGGTCCAAATGCTTAGCTCTTAGCGGTAATTTCACTGCCATCCTCTCTCTTCCTGTAGATGCTCACAACAGTAGCACGTGAACATTCGGCCATCTTCACCATTTTAGAGATACTCATTTGCAAGCTCTGAGTAATAATAATATGCCCTTTGTCAAAGTCGCTCATCTGAATGGATTTCCCCATTTGCAGCCCTTATTTTCTCTAGAGTGATCCCCAATCTGTCACCGCTCCGCGTACATACTTTTGTTACTGCCTCATGTGCCCACAACGCCACCTGGCGGCATCCAATGTCGCAGTGCGCAGTGGTCATGATGTTTTGGCTTATCAGTGTATACTAGTTCCCTGTGTGATGTTAAATTTCAGTAAGATAATGCGAGACGTTTTGTCCGTTATGTCCAGACACACCATTGCAGAGAACAGTTTCTACTGTTGCTCTGGCTACGTCGTTTCTAGATCTCTCACGTCTCGAAAACATCTAGTCTTGGCTTCTTGAGAGGCCAGTAGGCCACCTCTCCGCTGAGACAGTGTCTAATGACGTAATAGAATTGTAGCGGCACCACCGTTTAGGAGAGGGAAAGTTAGTTTTGTGCCATATTCTTAGCACAAGTTACAGCCAGGTGTGGGCCAGATTGCAGTGAGTTATGCATAATAATGGTTGTGGAGTAGAGCCCACAGAGCTATTGAACAGCTGAAAAGAGTAAACACAGCGGTTCGCATGGCACAAGCTACAAGCTACAGGTCGAAGGGGCCCTCTGGCGCAACTGGGGTGTGGTGAGTACGTGACTCAGAGCGGCTCGTTAGCAAAACAGAGGCGCATGGCTGAGTATAAATAGGTGCCATTTACTAACGAGATTCATTCAAGTGTGGCAGCTCACCTGGATGGCGGGGCGTATCACACCAACAGGCTACACGCAGCAACAGGTGGGGCACCAGTGTCCCAGTCCACAGCAGACCATTGGTTCGACCCTCTGAGGTCGATGCAGGGTCCGCAGCCAGCCATCGACTGGCCACTCTTTGGCGCGCTACTGCGGGCAGTCGTCTCCGCTCCTGAAACACGCCGGAGACTTCCCGAGGCGAGGGCCACAGAATTGGACGCCAGATCATGGGCAGTCGTTGCCGCTGCATTCTCACCTACACCAGAGAGGAAGAAGCAGCAGCAGGGCTGGCCAACGACTCCCGGCGGAGCAGCACGGAGACAACGAGGACGGTGGCCGTTGGGTCGGCTGCTGCTGCAGCCATCCTGACGTAATCAGAACTCTGCAACTGACGTACAAGGCCGGGTCGACACAGGGCATTGCACTGGGTCGCTGGGGTGGTGGCCTCAGAATTGCGGGACCCTTTGATGTGGACCAAGGTGAATGGGGCACTGTAGTGGAAACAAATAAATCATCTGGAAAGTTCTCGTCGAGTTTTAATACGGCACATCCTGGCATCACACACTACATTTGGTGTCTTCCCGCTACATTTGGTCATCCTGATACATTCTGTGGCGGAAGTCGCCACTACAGAACGTTTCATCCAAGTGCTGTTTTGACCTGAGGACCAAATGCATTTGAACCATTGTTGCCACCAGAGATGGGAGCTCAGTGTACTAAATTTTGCATTTTTATACTCTCAAATTATCTTCATACTATATTGTATACTCACGATAACTATCGTTACTTGCTGTCATTCCACGTCTTGTAATTATGGTGGCCATCAACAAGAGCGTGCAATATCTGTTTGTTTGCAAGTCTTGCATCAGCCCACACTCCGCTGCAGAGTGAAAATATCATTCTGGAAACACCCCCAGGCTGTGGCTAAGCCATGTCTGCACAATATCCTTTCTTCCAGGAGTGCTAGTTCTGTAGGGTACGCAGAAGAGCTTCTGTGAAGTTCGGAAGGTAGGAGACGATGTACTGAAGGAATTGAAGCTATGAAGACGGGTCGTGAGTCGTGCGTGGGTAGCTCAGATGGTAGAGCACTTTCCCGTGAAAGGCAAAGTTCCCGCTTTCGAGTCTCGGTCCGGCACACAGTTTTAATCTGCCAGGAAGTTTCAAGTCTAGCATTATCAGTCACTGTTTTCTTTACTCTGTTATGATGGCTCACTTCATGTGAGACTGTTTACTCTTTTTTCCTTTACACAGGCTTCATTTACAGCCAAATTTTTCTCCTGTAGTAAACTGTTTTACTTTATTTTGTCGTCCTCTTCAACAATACATTCAGTATCTTCATTTGTTGGTAAGAATCACGTAAATCACTTGTCCTGGTGTTATTTTTATATTTCATACACTGTACATGTACATGTGTTATAGTACATGATTTTTTTCGTTACTATCTCGAAAAGAAATAAACTAATCCAACGGTTTGCTACAGGTTTGTGCAGCTGTATCATTGTAAATATGAAATGCTGTTTTTAGGCACTGTAATGAAAACTTTTCTTCGTTTCGATAAACTGTGACGATATATCACATCCCTTTAGATCTAATCCTTCATAAATGTAGTTTCTTCGTTATCGGGCTCTTGTAACCAGACAACCGAAAGTTGGTGGTACGAGAACAGCTGATACATAATTGAAGTTGATATTTTAATTTTGCTGTTTTGTGGCAAACCCAAGAGAAACAAGGGTTCTTTGATATCTGCGCCATCTCTAATACATGTTCTGGACAGGACATAGAGGTCTCTCAGGTACAGATATCGCCCAGGAACAACATTCTAATTTTTCTGTCTTGGAATGAGTCTTTGGCAGGTATTAGGTAAGTTTCAGCGGAGAATCCCTTGAATTTAGGTGTTCCGAAAAGTTTCGCAGCAGTTACCCCTTATGTAGAACCTCTCTTAGCAATGCTATTGTGGCGTAGCTGCTGAGTTCATCGGTCCCTAAGCCTACACACTACTTCATCTAGTTTAAACTAACAGCCATGCCCGAGGGAGGATTCGAGCCTCGGGGGAGCCGCACGGACCGTGACAAAGCCCGTAGACCGTGAGGCTACACCGCGCGGCTGCCGAACCAGATTTCAGATAACTGAACATATTTCGTTTCGATAATTTGTTTCATCCACGTGTCCCTTCTATATATCAATGGCGGCACAGTCAGAGTCATAAAATTTGGGTCCCTTCTCTCACTTTACTCTTCAATGTTCGTCGAGACATTCGACATACGTTTTGGAATCGATTAAGCTTTTTCTTCACTTCGCAGTCATCCTTTAAAGACAAATCACCTCCAAAATAAGTAAAGCTTGAAACGTATTCAATTGGTTGATCGTCAATTATTATCTTGGCTCTAATCTCAAATTTAGTGTATCATGCTTGGCTTTGGCTTCTGATGACGATATCTAATAGTTATAACTTTTATAAATGATAACGATATCTGAATATTATCTTCATCGTCCTTATGGTGACTTTATCATTTGTAGTAAGGATAATATTTCTGTACATATTGTTACTAAATTTTTTTCCATGGAACATACAGGGTGAGTCACCTAACGTTACCGCTGGATATATTTCGTAAACCACATCAAATACTGACGAACCGATTCCACAGACCGAACGTGAGGAGAGGGGCTAGTGTAATTGGTTAATACAAACCATACAAAAATGCACGGAAGTATGTTTTTTAACACAAACCTACGTTTTCTTAAATGGAACCACGTTAGTTTTGTTAGCACATCTGAACATATAAACAAATACGTAATCAGTGCCGTTTGTTGCATTGTAAAATGTTAGTTACATCCGGAGATATTGTAACCTAAAGTTGACGCTTGAAACCTCCGACGTTCAGTTGCGTGTTGTAACAAACACGGGCCACGGTCGGCGAGCAGCATCTGCAGGGACATGTTTATGATGACGACCGTGTTTACGAGTGTTGCTGTAGTGCACTGTTGTGGTTTGGTCTAGCTGTCGCCGTGTCCGCATGTAGCGCTTGCTGCTATTGTTATTCTGCATTCGTCTCCGCACGCAGACCAACTGTAGTACACCGTGTTGCCAGACGTCTGCGATAGTGTAGTGTTGTAGGAACTGTGACCATGGTGTATTCGAACTATGAAAAGGCGGAGATGATACTCATCTATGGCGAGTGTCGACGAAATGCAGCTGAAGCCTGCAGGGTGTATGCAGAACGGTACCCGGACAGAGAGCATCCAACGTGCCGCACATTGCAAAACATCTACCGCCAACTGTATCCAACAGGTGTGGTTGTAGCACGCAAACGGGTCCGTAACAGGCCCGTCACAGGAGAAGCGGGTGCAGTTGGTGTGTTAGCTGCCGTTGCCATGAACCCACACATGAGTACACGGGACATTGCGAGAGCCGGTGGACTGAGCCAAAGTAGTGTCATGCGTATACTGCATCGTCACCGCTTTCACCCGTTTCATGTGTCGCTACATCAGCAATTACATGGGGATGACTTTAATCATCGAGTGCAATTCTGTCAATGGCCATTAACAGAGAACGCGTTGCGGTTCTACCTGTTTACCGATGAAGCGGGTTTCACAAACCACGGGGCAGTGAATCTACGGAACATGCATTACTGGTCCGTGGACAATCCTCGCTGGTTCAGACAGGTAGAGCGACAGCGACCGTGGACTGCAAATGTATGGTGCGGAATCATTGGCGACCAACTCATTGGTCCTCACTTCATTGCAGGGGCCCAAACAGCTGCAACATACATCGCGTTTCTACAGAATGATCTGCCAACGTTGCTTGAAAATGTCCCACTGGAAACGCGTCAACGTATGTGGTATCAGCGTGATGGTGCACCTGCACATTCCGCAATTAACACTAGGCTGACCCTTGACAGGATGTTCGACGGGCGTTTCATAGGACGTGGAGGACGCATAAATTGGCCAGCCCGTTCTCCTGATCTTACACCTCTGGACTTCTTTCTGTGGGGTACGTTAAAGGAGAATGTGTACCGTGATGTGCCTACAACCGCAGAGGATATGAAACAACGTATTGTGGCAGCCTGCGGCGACATTACACCAGATGTACTGCGGCGTGTACGACATTCATTACGCCAGAGATTGCAATTGTGTGCAGCAAATGATGGCCACCACATTGAACGTCTATTGGCCTGACATGTCGGGACACACTCTATTCCGCTCCGTAATTGAAAACGGAAACCACGTGTGTACGTGTACCTCACCCCTCATGGTAATGTACATGTGCGTCAGTGAAAGAGACCAATAAAAAGGTGTTAGCATGTGGACGTAATGTGCTGTACCTAAGGCCCATCACCGTTCCCTTTGGATCCCTACGTAATTCGGTGCTCTCCGATACACACGATCGAACAGCGGAGGAGTGGTACTCAAGCGTCAACTTTAGGTTACAATATCTCCGGATGTAATTAACATTTTACAATGCAACAAACGGCAATGATTCGTATTTGTTTATATGTTCAGATGTGCTAACAAAACTAACGGGGTTCCATTTAGAAAAACCGTAGTTTTGTGTTAAAAAAAATACTTCCGTGCATTTTTTTTATGGTTTGTATTAACCAATTACACTAGCCCCGTGGCCGAGCGGTTCTAGGCGCTCAGTCCGGAACCGCGCGACTGCTGCGGTCGCAGGTGCGAATCCTGCCTCGGGCATGGATGTGTGTGATGTCCTTAGGTTAGTTAGGTTTAAGTAGTTCTAAGTTCTAGGGGACTGATGACCACAGATGTTAAGTCCGATAGTGCTCAGAGCCATTTTGAACACTAGCCCCTCTCTTCACGTTCGGTCTGTGGAATCGATTTGTCAGTATTTGATGTGGTTTACGAAATACATCCAGCGGTAATGTTAGGTGACTCACCCTGTATATTCCTTCCATGGTCTAATAGGTATAACTCTAGACATTGCTATTGTGACTGTAGAAGGTGTACTGAACAACATTACATTAGTATTTACATCATTTGCAGACTAATAATGATAGCTGTTACAATTCATATGCTTCTAGGTTGGTTTTAATGCTTCCAGGTAGATCTACTTGTGGCAAAATTAAGACACTAATGCTCATTCTCCCATGGACGGCAGCTAAAGTGTTGAGTTGTGGATGTGTTGCTGCTAAACGGTTAGTCTATACAGACAGGCGTGGTCCATTCAGTGGAGCAGTTATGGCTGTGCAGAAAACATCAGGTAGAAAATTATGTAATGTGCTTGCAGGAATGTCGTTAGATGCAGACACGAAACAACCAACGCACTGGTGTGGGTACATATTATATGAATATTTCCTCCCCCATTATATACGACTCACAACCCAGCCTCACGGATTTACTTCCACCAGAACCTCATCTCCTACTACCGAATGTCATACAAGTTCTCCTTCAAGCAAAGGCGAAGGTCCCGGTTTCAAGTTTTGATCTAACATACAGTTTTAATCTGTCAGGAAATTTCATAGGCGATGATGTTCAAAACTAACAGTGACGTAATGTATATTTTTTTTATTATTATTATTACGAGGAAAGCATAATGAAGGCTTCTGATAATTTTCTGTAGAGAGTGGGATCTGGGAATTGTTTGAGAGGATGTTATTGGAAATGTATGTGGTATACCTACATGGGAAGGAATTGATGGGTGGCATGAAAGTGTCAGCAGCTGGGTGGGCAAGGTAAGAATGTGTGAAGCCTTAAGTTCAAATGGGTGGCCTGTGGTTGGATGGAGGGGCAGATTTCAGGGATGAGTTAATGGTCTGGGACAGAAGGCGAGTGACATTCTGCCGTGAACAGATATTTGATTATGGAGAGAATGTGGAATGTGCTGATAGAAACACGACAGCAGGCGAGACTGCACAGATGTCGCGCCAGTGGAGTTCGTCGACAGTTGGCAAGGCTCAGCGTCGCCAGGAATGACTCCAAAAATTTCCAACGCAGCTTTGGACGAAACGTCGGGTACCGAAGAGTTTCTTCAACTATGGCCATACAGTCCGGAAGACTCATCAGCAACTATGACATCCGATCATGAAAGTCTTCATTGTATGACTGATCTCTTTCCTAGACAGCTGCTTATCCAATTCTTCTTCTTTGCCTTTTATATCTTTCTCATTGAACTTCCCAATTTTAATGTGTCTTTAATTCCAAATCTATTGTCCTTTGTTCTTGCCTTCGTGGTCATCGTAAAATCTGTTTGGCCATTCTTGTGAGTTTACGAATGAAGTTTGTTGGATGTGTTAGTGACAGCAGCCTTTCACACATCCCCCAGCATGGACGACCAGGCACTTTTCTGCCAAGATTACCTTCCCTTACGAGAGTTGCCCTCACTGTGGCCAGATCTCTCTCCCACTTCACCACAGCCTGACCAGTAGGCTTTCTGGTTCTTGAAAGGCCTTCACGTCTACTATACCAGTCCAGGGGGACACCCTACCCTATATCACCCCATCAAGCTGTCCCTCAATTCCCACTGAGCAACCTTGAGGGCAAAGACCAAAGGGCCTGGATTTTAAGAGGCATAAATTAAAGGAAGGAATTTAAATGAATCAGGCAGTATGTCGACGTTGTAACCTCTCTTCAGTAGGATATACGCTGAGGTGTCAGAAGTCGTGGGACACCGATATGCGCATTTATAGATGACAGCAGTATCTCGTACACAAGGTGTAAAAGTGCATGCACTGCCGGAACTGTCGTTTGTACTCAGGTGATTCATATAGGAGGTTTATGACGTGAATATGCCCGAACGACGGGAATTAACAGGCTTTGAATGCGGAATAGAAATTAGAGCTAGGCGCATAGGACATTCCACTTCATTAGGGAATTCTTTATTCCAATATCGACAATGTCAAAGTGTGCCGCGAATACCAAATTTCAAGCATTACCTCTCACCACGGACAATACAGTGGCTGACGGCCTTCACTTAATGGCCGAGAGCAGCAATGTTTGCGTAGCGTTGGCAGTCCTAACAGACAAGCAACATTTCGTAAAACAACCGCTGAAATCAATTTGGGACGTATGACAAATTTGGCGTTAATGGGCTACGGCGGCAAACGCGAGTGTCTTTGTTAACAGCATGACAAGACGTGCAGCGCCTCTCGTGGGCTCGTCATCATATTTATTGGACCCCAGACGAGTGGAAAACTGTGGCCTGGTCAGATGACTCCCGATTTCAGTTGGAAAGAACTGATGGTAGGGTTAGAATGTGGCGTACCGCACGAATCCAAGGACCCAAGTTGTCAACAAGGCATTTTGCAAGCTGATGGTGGCTCCATAATGGTGGCTCCATGGATTCGACTGGGTCCTCGGTTATGTTCGATTTCTTGGAGAGCATTTGCAGCCATTCATGGACTTCGTGTTCCCAAACAACGATGGAATTTTTATGGGTAACCGTGCGCCGATGGCCCGACATTAATCCAATCGAACGTTTATGGCGAGCCATGTGCGCCTCGTACTCATGCCGTTTATTACTTCGTATCTTGTCATTGCAGTTATGGCATCTCGTTTCTTATCGATTTACTGGCGTCACAAAGTTGCAGGCTTGCCTGCCTGTGAGAGGCAGCAGCAGCGCTTGTCGATACGAATACTGTGGTACTATTTTTGGAGCGACCGCTAGTATTTCTGGGTCGCGTTATGTGAAGTGTGGAGTGGTGAACGGGGATCAGTTCGGTTGGGGCGCAGCAGCTATCAGGTCCGTGCAGTGCGAGGGCAAGCCGGGGCCGCTGGCAGCGTGCTGCCTCTGTCGGATCGAGGAGGCGTAACTGCGAGAGCGACAACTTCGTTGCACACCGAACCCTGGACGTTTAAGTGAAGAGTTAATTGCTAATGTGCTAATGCAACCTCGACTATTCTGAGATCTCGCCTTTGGTCGGCAGGTTGTTGCTCCCAAGACCACTGAGCCAGCTGGCAATAAGTGAAGTGGCATCACTCAGTATTTCTGCAGGGGACTTCAAACGACTTGTTTAGTCCATACCATGTTGAGTGGCTGCGCTACACCCGGGAAAAGGAAGTCCGACAGGATATTAGGATGACTTTTGCCGCCTCGATCTACATTTTCCAGTCATATTAATGTGACTTACCCGTCAAAAACCTGAATAACGACATTTTGAAGCGCAAACTGTTGCGAGACGTGCGGGAAGAGATCCAATGAGATACTGGAAGGTACCAACAGGGATGTGGAGTCATGCCTACTCCAGTGCACATGGTCAGCTGCGCTAGGTTCCTCGGATGAGGATCCATGGCGCTAACAGCCCGTTCGAGGTGGTCCCTCAGATTCGGTTTAAATTCGGTGCGTCTCGTGGCCAAGGGAGTATGGTTAACTCATCCTGATGCTCTTCGAACCACACATGTACACTGGGAGCTGCGTGACCCGTTCCATTGTCCTGCTGCTAGATGCCATTGTGCCAAGGAGAAACAAACTACATGTGGGGGCAGACACGGTTTCCAAGAATAGCTGCATACTTATGTTGATCCATTGCGACTTCCTCAACAACGAGATCCCCAAAGGAATGCCACGAAAACATTCCCCAAACCACTACGCTCCCTCCTCTGACCAGGACTCTTCCGATACTTTTGCAGTGTGTATCCTTTCAAACGACTCACGCCGTACATGCCAACGCGCCCATCTGTCATCTGAAAAGGCAACCAATCGCCACTCAGTGGACGTCCAATTGCATTAGTGGTGTGCATATTCCAGTTTTTGTCGCCGATGAACAGCAGTCAGTGTGGGTGCATGAATAGGCGCCTTCTACCGATAGCCATAAGCAGCAACGGTCGCTGAGGAGACACTATTGGTAGCCCATTGGTTTATGCACGGTGTACTTTAACTACGGTGGCATTCTAACAGTTTACAAACTTAGCCGTTTCGGAAATGCTTTCAACCTTGGCCCGAAATTTCAGTAATCATGCCGCCCCCCCCCCCCCCCCAATAGAGAGTTTATATGCGCTCCCTGCTAGTGCTTTCACTTGCAGCCTCTGACTGGTATTCCACGTCGGGGCTGAACATAGACGGTGGTCACATCAATGTTACTGTACCGTGTAATTCATGAAGTAGTTGCAGCGCATTAGTATTGAACAGTGATTTATTTTCAAAGAACATTCTTAAGAATTTATTTTATTTACTAGCGATTCATCAAGAACATTAACACATTTAATCACACTATGTAACCATGGAAGTAGTTGCCAGGGAGTAACTGATGAAATCATAACCAAATTCCTTTTAACAAATGGGAATTTTATTCACTTTAATAGTGCCTAAAAGCATTTTTTTAAAAGAAATAGATTTAAAATTGTAATCAGAAAGCACCCTCTAAATATCAAAGTTACAATTTATTTACAGGCAGAAAGAAACAAGTTTTGACTGTATGAGCTTTCGGGCAGAGAACCTTCCAGCTCCCTTTTGACACGGCCGTAGTTACGACCGCTCACAACAGCCTGTGAAAGACCACACTGGTGCAAATCTGTAACACACCAGATAACTTTAAACTAAGAGTTTTAACAATTTACACAAACTATCCAGCCCCCGTAGGAGGTATGTAAATGGTACAAAACACTAACAATTAAAATATTAACCTTGCCACCGAAGGTCCAACTTGATTTTAACTTCTAAGAAAAGTCTTACGGTGAAAGGGTGGCAACTTTATATACTTTATATACTAAAATGATCATTTAAATAAAATCCCATTAAATGCAATCGTATATAAAATTCTACAAGGTTGGCCAAACAATAGTTAAGATGCTCTACAGCACACAGATACCGCCTCTCAAGATCATAGGCAACAATATCAAAGTTTCCAAAGATCAAAACATATTTCAGGTATTAGGCCGTTACACTCCAAGCAATAAATTAGTTAACACACCAAATCCGACAAACATGACAGAGGCAGCTACTAACGTACGGCAGATTGATACGGAGATTACCCAACAACCCGAACCGCAGGTTGCTCTAAAACGGACCACCCAATTTATAAACAACCACCTTCCCGCGAGTGGGCAAACGGAGAAGAATAGTGGGACGACCCCAAAGCAAAACGGCTGGTGACCTCACCAAGAAAACAAGTAGAATTTAACAAGAGTACATCAAACAACATATCACCAGTCATTTAACACTTCTAATAAACTGCGATTTCTCGAGAAGACCTGGCGAAGCACCCCCAAATCGCTCTCCTGAGCCGTCCGCTGCCAGCCGCTTCAACGGATGCAGGAAGGCGCGCCGATCTCCCGTCTCACGGCGTCGCACCTCGCACCGGCCAGACCGATGTCGTGGGTTGACTCCTGTTGCTCTCGTGTCGACCGTGAAGCCACTACCCGTCGCTATACGGCGCGGACCACTGGACTCACGTGGCGACCTAACATGCGCCGACGCTCAAGACGGACAAGTCATCTTGTGTCTCAGTGCGCAACAGACCAACCGATCGATCCAACCGCCAATGACCATTGCCTGAGCAAACTCGAGCTGACTGGCGGCCTAGCGCGCAGACTCAGATGCAGGAACTAAGCCCCGATCGGGCGACCACTCGCTGAGTTCTCTTACTGGCGGAGTGGAAAGACTCTCATTCTGCCGGCTTTAAAGATTGATCCGAACGACAGACATACTAGCACTCCGAACGACAGACAGACACTAGCTGCCTAACAAATGCGGACGACAGACTAGCAAGCTGGGGACGAGAGACTGACGCAGACTGACCGACTGGCGAGCTCATAGCGCCCCTTAAATGCACGTGAACAGCAACCTTTCCCCTTTCCTACCAGAGGGAGACACCAAAGCTGCGATTGCCAAAGCGGCGCCACCGCCAAAAACGAAGGGAGACTGCTTTACATGACGCGCTGCGGCGCGCTCTTCAAAACAGCAATTTTCACCACGGCTCAAGTATAGCAGTAATAGTAGTAGTAGCAGTAGTAATGGCATTGAGGCCGAGCGGTTCTAGGCGCTTCAGTCCGGAACCGCGCTGCTACTACGGTCGCAGTTTCGAATCCTGCCTCGGGCATGGATGTGTGTGATGTCCTTAAGTTAGTTAGGTTTAAGTAGTTCTAAGTTATAGGGGACTGATGACCTCAGATGTTAAGTCCTATAGTGCTCAGAGCCATTTGAACCATTTTTGAAGTAGTGGCATTATCTGTCGTTGAATCGCTTTGAAAGGATATCAGACACGCGGTTTCGAATCCTGCCTCGGGCATGGATGTGTGTGATGTCCTTAAGTTAGTTAGGTTTAAGTAGTTCTAAGTTATAGGGGACTGATGACCTCAGATGTTAAGTCCTATAGTGCTCAGAGCCATTTGAACCATTTTTGAAGTAGTGGCATTATCTGTCGTTGAATCGCTTTGAAAGGATATCAGACACGCAGTTTCGAATCCTGCCTCGGGCATGGATGTGTGTGATGTCCTTAAGTTAGTTAGGTTTAAGTAGTTCTAAGTTATAGGGGACTGATGACCTCAGATGTTAAGTCCTATAGTGCTCAGAGCCATTTGAACCATTTTTGAAGTAGTGGCATTATCTGTCGTTGAATCGCTTTGAAAGGATATCAGACACGCGGTTTCGAATCCTGCCTCGGGCATGGATGTGTGTGATGTCCTTAAGTTAGTTAGGTTTAAGTAGTTCTAAGTTATAGGGGACTGATGACCTCAGATGTTAAGTCCTATAGTGCTCAGAGCCATTTGAACCATTTTTGAAGTAGTGGCATTATCTGTCGTTGAATCGCTTTGAAAGGATATCAGACACGCAGTTTCGAATCCTGCCTCGGGCATGGATGTGTGTGATGTCCTTAGGTTAGTTAGGTTTAAGTAGTTCAAAGTTATAGGGGACTGATGACCTCAGATGTTAAGTCCTATAGTGCTCAGAGCCATTTGAACCATTTTTGAAGTAGTGGCATTATCTGTCGTTGAATCGCTTTGCAAGTATATCAGACACGTGTCATCGTGTCTAAGAACAAAAAAGCTGTTCAATTATACAGGAATATACGTATAAGATGTGGGCAAGTGGTGTTACAGCAGGAACCAGCCTGACGTTTAGTTGAAGCAGTTTACGGAGCATGGGAAAACTAAAAACAGATGGACGGTTGGAGGTTGGAGTCTCCACCCTCCCGAATACAAAACCAGTTTGTTTAGAACAGCGCATCCTCAATCGGTTTACCTCCAGTGTGATGTGCTGTTCTATTTATATAGTTTTGCATGGAAGTTGTAAATAATCAAAAAGTTAGTGCTCCAACGTTCATTCATTTCCTTGACACCGATCACCACGTACACTACACAAACACGTTTTTTTTCCTTTTTTTATGTATCAGTTTTCTGACCGGTTTGATGCTGCGCGGCACGAATTCCTCTCCTGTGGCATCCACTCAGAATGGCACCTGCTACGTACATTCTCCATTAATTGCTTGATGTATTCCAGTCTCTGTGTTCCTCTAAAGTGTTTCCCCTCTATAGCTCTCCCTAGTACAAGGGAAGTTATTCCTTGATATCTTAACAGATGTCCTATCATCTCGCTCCCTTCTTCTTGTCAGTGTTTTCCTCCTTTCCTCGTCGACTCTAAGGAGAACCTGTACACTCCTTATCTTATCAGTCCACCCAATTTTCAACATTCTTCTCCAGTACATCATCTCAGATACTTCGATTCTCTTCTTTTCCGGTTTTTCCAAAGTTCCACTACCACACAATGCCGTGCTCCAAACGTACATTCAGAGAAATTTCTTCCACAAATTAAGGCCTGTGTCAGTGTGGTTTCCATGTCGTCCCTGCTCCTTCCGTCATGCGTTATTTTGCTGTCTGGTAGCAGAATTCCTTAACTTCATCTACATCGTGATCACCACTCCTGATGTTAAGTTTCTCGCTGTTCTCATTCCAGAAACTTCTCATTACTTTGCTCTTTCTTCGATTTACTGTCAGTCCATATTCTGCACTCATTATTTCGTTATGCAACACTATCAAGTATCCCTCCACAGTGGGTGAGATGTTCAGGTCAGAGAGAACAGAAGATGTTTGTATTATCTATTACAGAATCCTGATGTAACGTTTTCAGAAAAGAAACATCACTGTAGTGAAAAACTGAGTTCCGAAATGACAGATGTTTAATTACTACTTACTTCTGCTGCCTTTTCTACCAGACTTTTTTATGTATTCTATTGCTTAACAGGTATTTGTTGACGACTTTTTTGAATGATTCTTTCAATTATCTCTTGGGAAATTTATTTTACAATTTTATTTCTTGATAGAAAATACTGTTTAGTGTTTGTCCTGTCTTGGTAAATTTAGGTCATGGACAAATATTTTTGCAATAATTATCAATGTTATTGTCCCACGTACTGAGATGTGATTGCACTTCACATGATATAGCTAAAATTCCCCTTTTTGGACACATCTTTACAATCAGCTCGATCGATATTTTCTGTTACTTGATGGCATATAGAGAGTGTCTACGTAGCTAGCATTAAAACAGTATAGTCTTCAGACTCGGAATAGTGCTTGAAATGAGTGATAATGAAAATGAGAATTCTTCAATGGTGAGATATTGAAGAACTTAAACACAGTCCAGCCTACGAATAAGAATACGACGAAGCATTGTAATATGTCTACATTTACTTTTCGCAGAAGACTGGTCAGGACAGTACATAAATTTTGTTGGTAAACACAACTGCAGTGTCACAAAATAAGAATGCCAGACTTCGCCCTCCACCTCTTGCCGCCTTGAGCCACATCGTCCCACTAAACTGCGTAAGCTTCCGGTCGGGTCGTGCATCCATTACCCGTGCCCTTACGTAAGGGCACCGCCAGTGAATCACAATTGCACGACTGACAGAGAAGCGTGCTGCGTGTTCGAAGTCTCAGCCGACAACAGCATGTTTGTTCCAGAAGGTTTGTCAGCGTACGGCTGCACTGGGCTCACTTGGCCTTCCGCCAATTTACACTCGTGCGTGAAGAGCGCAAGGAATACAGTCGGCTCTGTGTCACCGCGCGTGCTCTGCTTTTATCGCTGGGGTTCCTGCTTGAGGAGAACACAGGGGGAAGAAGATTGCTTTCAGAATCGACAGCGGTATAGTGCGGCCTGTGAGATGAAGGCGCTTTTGCTAGCGTCCCCCTCCGAATATTTACAGCGTCTCACCCTTGCCCTGGTGCCTGCTTAGAAAGGATGCCATACGCCGTGAAGATATTCGAGGGCACTCCTCTGCCATCTGCATGACACTTGTGGCACATGTTATTCCACGAACCAGACGCCGGTGGAGTGCAACACAAAAGCTGTTTAATGGCGAATTGTCTGTTGTAACTACTATGAAAAACAGGATACTTCTCCCTAGAAACAAAGAAATAACCTGGCAGTACGTAGCGACCTACGCAAGTAGTGCCTTAGTCAGGTGGTGACCCAATACCAGCTCACTATATTGCATCTTTCCGCTCACTTTCATAGATACGTTTGTCCTTTTCATCTAACCATTAGGTAAATTCATTGCAAAGTCTTAGTCCTTCAGCATCTATGACGCTCTTGCAACATTCCTTCGGGTTCCAATACTAGATGTTCAATTCTTTGAGGCAGCTTCTGCCCTGCACTTTCAGTCGTAATCTGAGCTGTCTGCGGAGTCTGAACACCACTCGCTAATTTCTTTACGGTTTCAGGTATGCCCTCATACTTTTTCTTTAACTCAGCAGTTTCGGTTGAAATACTTCACAGACCAGTATTTATACGCTATACCAACTCTTTATTCGCGCGCTGTTAGTGTAATATTTACCTGAGTAGAAATTCGCGTGACTTACTCTTTATCTTCCATACACGTGGCTAAAACATTGTCACGTTCTTCCGTTCGTGTGGCTTATTCTTTATCGCGTTCTGCCAGGGTAGTACCTACCTGAGCAAAAATTCCCGTGACTACCTCTTCAGCATGTTCTTCCATTCACGTGGTTAATTCTTTGTCATGCGCTTTAATGACTGCTGCAATTGTCCTGAGCAGCTACCTTTTCACTAGTTTCTGGCATTTCCTCACTGATTGCATCTTTAATTCTGGTTCAGACATACTGAGATCCATATCCTCTGTTGCCGGATTGGCGTTACTGCCATCAACGACGTTAGATTCAGCACTTACCTCGGCTACTGTGTCCATTGGTATTGTCTTTCTTATCTTTGTCATACCACATAATAATCAGTGTTATAAAAAACGAATCATTTTATGATATAAATAATCAAATTTGCTTCTACCTGAAGCGAATTTATCTCAGCAAATAATTAAGCAAAATGGACGCTACTTCTTGAAACAGAAAGTCATATATCCATCTTGCGTTCACTCAACTCAATAGCCGATATACTGGCAACCATCTTCTATAACAATGTACTTTATACAGTTTTAGTTTTCTTTTAAAACAAGGCTTATAATGATTAAACTGAAGTTACGAACTGTTTAATGATTTGTTGGGAAAAAGAGTGATAAGCGAAATGCAGGCAACCAAACGCTGGAATCCCTTACCTTTATTTGCTGTGACGTTTTGTTGCTTCCCATTACAATAAAAATTTCTTTTTTAAATACTGTCATTTTAATTTCTTAATACATCGTCTTATTTTATGACTCTTCCTGTAGACAATAAGGATTATTGCTCCAGCATTCTTTATCGACAGTAGAGAGAAAAAAAACGCATTATTTAGTTATAGACAGTAATGGAAGTTTAAACCGAGCCCCATGTCGGGACGCCTTATGCTGCATTAACTTCCTATCTCTCAATGAGATATTCACTGGGAAGGTTTCTCAAAGAGACGATAATAATTAATAGCTAACAAGATATGTGATTTTACACACACACACACAGCCGTCGTGACTTGGAGGCAGCCCAAATCCATGATGGGAATCTCTTTAAATAGCACCGTGCAGTGCCGCTCATTAAAATTTCTCGCGCTTCTACTGAATCATTACCTTATTACTATCGGGTCATCACAGAGTTTTCTTTTGATTGGAACTGTATCAGGTCAGTAAACAAGCTGCCATGCGTCATTGTTCACAAGCGATAACCGATTAGACCCGTGCAACTGGCACAATAAAACGATTTGTGCAGCATGGGAAATGATAGGACAAAATATCCCAGGGAGGATCTGAATTTCTAGTGTAAATCAGTTAACGAAAGAACACGGGTAATGTTCCGTCGTGCGCCTCCGAACAATCTGTCGTCAGCCTCTCCTACTTTTCCGCTGAAACGCATTTAAAAGTAACAATTTAAACTAATTAAATGACGTGGAGACAGGATGGTTGTCCTTGCGAAATAATTAACCTGCCTAATTATGATGAAACTTATAATTATCAAGCCAGGAAAATTACACTAAAGTCAACTTACATCTCTTCCGTACAAGCTACCACCAAAGAAAAACAAAATGACAGTGCCAAGACAAGTGAAATCGTCTATCATTTTTCTAGTGACTTTGCTTTGATTGTTGTTACAGTTCTGGAAGATTCTCCCAGCGTAAGTGGCACTCGTTTGTAGATAATGATACTTTTTACCAGATATATTCAGTGGTACTCTACCCATCTCTTTGAAATACGTCACTACAGATACCACTTAAATAATGAGAAGATAATAAAAATAAAAAGGAAACACTTTAAGTGTCCGTTTACAAGATTAGCTGCTACAAGCAACTCACATCGTTTGAAGCGTCTGAAAAACTTAGGATGAATGGAACTTTCGCATAATGTGTCACTGCTGTGTAACATAGTTCGATGAAACGATACGTAGAAAGAATTACTACATTAAGCACTGAGACGAACGGAAACGACAATAATTCATATGTTCTTATGTTTATTTATTAGCCTTTCAGCATATTTACCACGCCATTGGTTTCGTCAAAATACATTTTACATAGTTCATATAAGTATAGTTGTAACTAATTTTTACATAGTACATTATTATTACATATACATACATCTTTTTAGTAATTAGTAATTTGTACGTTTTACTCATATCATCATTTTACATATACATAAATCAATATAAATACATAAACGTCTTACTAATCAGACAATTTCAGCAATGATCATTATACAGTTTACGTTCAAGAATTAATTATACGGTTTACACATTTAATTAATGATAGTTACATTATTTCATTGTTTGTACATTTCTTTCTAATTACTTCCAAGATATTCTCCAGTTGAGTAATATGCTTTAATTTTGAGCCATGTGTCTAATACCTCCTTAAATTTAAAGTGGGTGAGTCAACCGATTCATGATGGTCCCCTGGACATTAGAAAAGGGGGCCCATCGTTCTTAATAGTGATCAGCAGCGATACACCAGTGCATGCTCAAGAACTTACTCTCATGCTGGCCACAAGTTTGATGAGGAGTTCGTGTGGTAGGGAATTCGATCCACCAGAGCGTCTTACAACTGCTAGATCATCATTCGTGCATGTAGACAGATTGCAGTACGTCTCTCAAACATATCGAACACGTGCTCGATGGCATTTAACACAGGGGAACGCGCAGGCCAATCCATTCCCCGAGTAACGCACAGTCCAAGGGCTCATCTAACTGTGCAGATCGATACGCGGCCGCGGCTATGTATAAAAATAAAGTCTTTACCGAAAGCATTCTTGAAAAGACGCACTTGGGGAAGTAGCACGTTGTCACAGTAGCGTTGACCGGTGAGTCTAGCGTGTTTAAATAGTTGGAGGTCTTGACTCCCTTGCAGCATTACGTCAGCCCACATCATAACAACAGGACCAACAAAACTATCACGTTCAACAACGCTGGGCTTACGCTCGTATGGTGAGAGGTGGAAACATGTAATGCAGCCACGAACATTGTCGAACACGATCGTTTTGGTGGTCCAGGCGTCTTGGTGTGGGGAGGCATAATATTGAATAGACGTATTGACCACCAAATCTTTGAAAATGGTACACTTACCTGTCAACGTTATTGTGACACTGTACTCCGTCCATCGGAATGTCTCCACAGGGGTGCTTTGGGCCATGACTTCATAATCACGGATGACAATGAGCGACCTCATTGAGCAGCGCAGATGGAGGAACTCTTGTACAAGAGGATATTCGGCGAATGGACTGACCGGCCCGTTCCCCCTACTTAAGTACTACAGAGCACATTTGGGATGCGTTGAAGCCGTGTATGGTAACAAGTCAACATTTATGCACGGCCATCCAGCAGTTACCAGCAACGCTGGTGAAAAAACGGAGCGCACTGTCACAAGAACTTCTAACCAAACTTGTGACCAGCGGACCACGTTGCAGAGCATGCATGCGCGATGATCATAAACATTATCAATTACCAAGTCCCGCCTTTTGTAGTGTCCAGAAAACCGTCAAAAACTTCGATGCCTTTAGTGTAACTATTGTCAAGTGTCATTTCTGTTGGTCTCATTGCGTATTTCTTTCGGTTACCTACAGTACTATAGTGTAGCAGTTCTAGATATGTTCCAAATTTCATCGATGCCTTCAGTGTAACTATTATCAAGTGTCATTTGTTTCTCTCATTGCGTATTTCTTTCGGTTACCTACTGTGCTATATTATAGCAGTTCTACGTATGTTCCAAATTGCATCGAGTTATGTTAACTGGCAGTGAACATCATGCGAATACTACTTTGCTCCTTAAGTGTTGCTCACCTATGTAATAAACGCCAAGAAATAGGTCCAACACGTAAATTCTGTAGAAGGGAAGATTAGGATTTTTCGAATGGGCTATGAAGAAGGTTTTCTTTCATGTGTGATCATTTACAAATGCATTAAAAGACGCTAGTGCGACCACATTGTGACGTACTCATCCGGCGATTAAGGAAAACCATGCAATCGTACTTGGACAAGGGGACGGAGGTTTGAACCATGAATCTCCCCAATGCGAGTCCAGTGGCTCAACCAATACGCCACAACACTTGGTCGAAAGAATTTAGAGATATGCTGCCAGGATCGAAATACTTTTGGAAAGAAAGTGCAAGAGGTATACTCAGGCGCTCCAAATGGCTATCTTAGGAAGAAAGGGCGACATTGTACCAGCGAAAATCTGTTGGTACATTTAGAGAAGCGGTACTCGAAGCTGAAAGCCATCTGTTACTACTTTCTGGCAGTAGCAACCGCGTGTCTTTTTAATATAATTCTGAAAAGATTTAAAACCGAAACGCAAAAAATTACGAAGTTTGTACAGCAAATGAGCGATCAAGGCATTGTCTAGTGTAACGTGTTCGCAGACCCGAGTAGTACAGCTACGGGCAACCTGTTCCACTCACCAAGTTCAGGTGCTCTGCAGTCGGTCGCAAATACATGAAGTTCAGGCAGACTGTGTTCGTCGGGGTTGCAGTCGCCGAATCTAAAATGGTACTGATGGGAAATTTAACAACACCGGTTGGTGGCGGCGGAATATTCAGAAATATTGAAGAAGGTTGAACAAGCCCAGCTAACCCATGTTTCAGATGACAGGAAATTTTTAAAAAATCCGGGATGGTGGAACTAACCTGTCTTTGCTTGTAGCCATTATGGCCCCAATTGCAAAAGTAAAACTTTTTCCAACTCATGGCAGGGATGATACGGCAAACATAAAAAACAACATCCAGTCTATGAACATAGTACTGTACCCAGTATTATGTGCATAGTCCAGATATGAGCAACTCCACCTCTGAAATGGTTGGATGGCGACAGACATCTGTTGGTCTGATCCGGTTTTGCATTCACTGGACTACATAGCATGCCTCAACGAGGATACCGCACAAAATTTGATGATCGCAATTATTTGTCGTATGCTTTGTATCCTATGTACGTAACACCACCTAATATTCAGCCAAGCTGAAGATGCCTGTATCAGGCGATATTCGTCACTGGTAAATAAATAATAATTACATCCTGCAACCAAAACTATTTGTTTCTTCATCTGCGAAAGTAACCAAATGATATGGATTGTCGGTCGCAGGTTCGAATCCTGCCTCGAGCATGGATGTGTGTGAAGTCCTTAGGTCAGTTAGGTTTAAGTAGTTCTAAGTTCTAGGGGACTGATGACCTGAGATGATAAGTCCCATAGTGCTCAGAGCCATTTGAACCATTTGATATGGATTGTGTAAATTGACATATTCAAGAGTAACAAAATGAACTGAACAAACATAAATACTTATCAACATAAGTATCTCTCTCTCTCTCTCTCTCTCTCTCTCTCTCTCTCTCTCTCACACACACACACACACACACACACACACGCACACACACACACACACACACACAATGATTATATAAAAGTTATTTCCACATCTCAAATGTCTATCAAAATAAGTGTGATGCTACTGATCTACGAAAGGTGTTCAGTGACCAATGCAACACATTTTTCTTCTGAAAGCAGGGTTGGTTTTATTCAGGATTTCAAGACATCATATTATCCTCCACTCTTTCGGCCACAAAACCCCATTTTTTCACCTTAATCTCGGATCAGTACGACAGCCTCGTGCCTCCTTAGTTGGAGTGCCTGTATGGCCACATGGCACCACCCTACAGGTCGACGTCGAAATCTTCCTGCATCAGTAATAATCTCCCCATCATCCACATTATGCTTCCTGCGGAGAGGATTTTTTCAATTGGTCCAAACAGACGCAAGTCGGAAGGTGCGAGATCCGGACTTTAGTGTGGACGAGGAAGCACTCTCAAATCAAGTTTTGTGAACTCTTCTTGAGCTTGCAGACATGTAAGAGGCCTTGCTTTGTCATGGAGAGAGAGGCGTTACTCTGCATTTTTGTGCCTACGGACCCACTGAAGTCCTTTATTTCTGAGGGTAGCACTTCAGAGTTGCTTGTTGAACCACGAGGGAGGATATCAAACAAATTAACCCCTTCGGAGTCACAGAAGACAGTCGCCAGCTGAGTGTGCAGCTTTGAACTTTTTTTTTTTAGAGAGGAGAGGTGGTGTGGCGTCACTCCATGGAATGTCGTTTTGTTTGCAGTTCGAGGTAATGAACTATTGTTTCATCGCCTGTGACGATGTTCGACGAAAATTTATCACGATTAGCCTCGTAAGGTGCAAGTAATTCCGCACACGTGGTCCTTCGTTGCTCTTTACGGTCCTCTGCTAGTCGGCAAGGAAACCCAGCGTGCACACACCTTTGAATGCTCCATATGGTGGACAAATATGTCAGCACCACCACCAGAGACGTCCATCACCTCGAATGAGTGTGTCCGCTTGCTCCAACACAGCAGGTTAGCCAAGAGGTAAGAGGATTTCACATATATCAGAATGTGTCGTCATGCAGGGGAAATGGCCTGGTTACACACAACGGGCAAGAGATAATTGCCTAGCACGTGGGTTTGTGTTAGACGGAGACTTTCGTAGAGTGTAAGACACAGGTATAGCGTCAGCTGTATTTTTCAACTCACAACTTCGCGTAAGTCTGCCGTAACAACACGTAACTCTGTCGCAAGAACACCTAAGGGGCGAGTACGACAGATGAATCAGCAATATAAGTGGAATTAATGCGTTCATTACAAACGAGCATGACGTCAGGACGTCGCTCGTGCTTCCTTTAAATACGTCAGCTTTGACAGCAACAAGGCACTCACAGTTAGACTTGCAGTTAGATGTGTACTGGGTCGCTGCGTAGCGCTCAGCTCGGTGATCGGCATGTTAATCTTTATTAAGGAGATGTTGCAGTAAAGGCGACCCCTTCCAGCAGCAGATGTGAGGGGACAGTACCAGCTGTCCTCTCTGCTGCCACTGTCAATCATCAACCCAGTATTAGCAGACATCGCGGCAGACTCGCTCGCCACCAATGCTGACCACATCAGTGAGCCGTCGTTGAGATCGTGCAGGGCCTAGGCCCTGTGCATCCGCCATCACAACTGCCTGAGGCGACGACACTGGGGGACTGCAGCCCGTTCCGCCCGTCCACGAGCCACCAGCAGGAGCAGGGGAGAAGATGGGTAGGGATAGAGTACACTCCGCAATACGAGAACGCTTCTCGTGCCGACAGCGCCGGGACTCCAACCCGGAGCCTCCTACGTGCAGCGGCTTGCTGTCCGCAGCCGAGCCGGCCGGCCAGCCGGACGCCGCCAGCCACGCGCGGCTGAAGTACGAAGTAAGGACATTCCTTCGCTACGTCACAGCACGCGGCGCTGCGCTAGCAAGACTGTGCGGCCCAGAGCTGGTGTCATCGCTACGAGTCAGTGAGGACTCGGGGAAGGTCGTTGATATCACCAAGCTCAGCCAGTCTGTGTTATGTGGGCCGCATTGTACTCGGCAGGAATAAAGGTGCTATGAATTAATAATGTTTCTTTGGCGTTTCTGACGCGTCCACAGTCATTTCCTAGCATCCTGACAACTGGAGAGGTCACCGCTCGGCCATCCAGTCCACTGTAGGTGACCGGGAAGTCACAGCTAAGTGCAGCCGGCCGGCATGCGGGAAATCAGACAGGTTTGCGTGACGTTGTTGCAGTGATAACAGACGCCTCGCCCAACGACTGACCGTGCTTTTGTTCACTACTAGGTTTTCGTAGAAATTCTGGAAGCATCTATGATGCCATGGTTTTCCGCTCCTAAAAATCTCAATAACAGCTCTTTGCTTGGAACGCAACTCCATAATATCCACCATTCATGATACTATATGGTCTGAAGTGGGAATATTCCATAATGTCCCACAACAAATTCCCCATCTTTTCAACCGAAATTGGCCGAAAAAAATGTGTTGCAGTACTTATTGAACGCCCCTCGTAACTTATAGGTTAAGTTGCATTGAATAACGACAAAAGATCATGTTAGTCCGTCTCTTGCTCTGCAACCGCATATGCTGTAGCACTTCTACTAATACCACTGAGTAGGGGGAGTGGGGGGGGGGGGGGGGGGGGGGGGAAGCGGCACGTCGCACTTTAATTCGAAAGGACCACTCTTCAAACCCTCATCCCACTGTCAGAGATTTAGGTTTCACAGAGTTTCTCGGAATCTAGTCATGTTAACGCGATTGCTGGGATGGTTCATTTGAAAATGACATGTCTTCTTTCCTTCGACATCCCTGTCCGATCTGAGCTTGTGCTCTGCCACTAACTGAGCGTTAAAAACCTAAACTTCTTCCATTTCAAAGAGTTGGACTCGTGTTCGGAAGAAGAGGGCTTAAAATCCCACTCTGATCATCATAATGTAGATTTCTTGTGGTTCCCATGTCACTTTACGCAGGGTGGTTAGCCACGTGAAGTCAGAGATTTTCTTTGATATAGGTTTTATTTCGCCCAAAAATCCTACAGGGTATGGAAAGAACCTACTAAAACAATAGCAGGTGGATGAACAGTTAATCCAGTAGTAAGAGATGGGAGAGGAGGAAAAGTTGTGATACTACACTCCTGGAAATGGAAAAAAGAACCCACCATACTTGCTCCGGACACTGCGAGAGGGCTGTACAAGCAATGATCACACGCACGGCATAGCGGACACACCAGGAACCGCGGTGTTGGCCGTCGAATGGCGCTAGCTGCGCAGCATTTGTGCACCGCTGCCGTCAGTGTCAGCCAGTTTCCCGTGGCATACGGAGCTCCATCGCAGTCTTTAACACTGGTAGCATGCCGCGACAGCGTGGACGTGAACCGTATGTGCAGTTGACGGACTTTGAGCGAGGGCGTATAGTGGGCATGCGGGAGGCCGGGTGGACGTACCGCCGAATTGCTCAACACGTGGGGCGTGAGTTCTCCACAGTACATCGATGTTGTCGCCAGTGGTCGGCGGAAGGTGCACGTGCCCGTCGACCTGGGACCGGACCGCAGCGACGCACGGATGCACGCCAAGACCGTAGGATCCTACGCAGTGCCGTAGGGGACCGCACCGCCACTTCCCAGCAAATTAGGGACACTGTTGCTCCTGGGGTATCGACGAGGACCATTCGCAACCGTCTCCATGAAGCTGGGCTATGGTCCCGCACACCGTTAGGCGTCTTCCGCTCACGCCCCAACATCGTGCAGCCCGCCTCCAGTGGTGTCGCGACAGGCGTGAATGGAGGGACGAATGGAGTGTCGTCTTCAGCGATGAGAGTCGCTTCTGCCTTGGTGCCAATGATGGTCGTATGCGTGTTTGGCGCCGTGCAGGTGAGCGCCACAATCAGGACTGCATACGACCGAGGCACACAGGGCCAACACCCGGCATCATGGTGTGGGGAGCGATCTCCTACACTGGCCGTACACCACTGGTGATCGTCGAGGGGACACTGAATAGTGCACGGTACATCCAAACCGTCATCGAACCCATCGTTCTACCATTCCTAGACCGGCAAGGGAACTTGCTGTTCCAACAGGACAATGCACGTCCGCATGTATCCCGTGCCACCCAACGTGCTCTAGAAGGTGTAAGTCAACTACCCTGGCCAGCAAGATCTCCGGATCTGTCCCCCATTGAGCATGTTTGGGACTGGATGAAGCGTCGTCTCACGCGGTCTGCACGTCCAGCACGAACGCTGGTCCAACTGAGGCGCCAGGTGGAAATGGCATGGCAAGCCGTTCCACAGGACTACATCCAGCATCTCTACGATCGTCTCCATGGGAGAATAGCAGCCTGCATTGCTGCGAAAGGTGGATATACACTGTACTAGTGCCGACATTGTGCATGCTCTGTTGCCTGTGTCTATGTGCCTGTGGTTCTGTCAGTGTGATCATGTGATGTATCTGACCCCAGGAATGTGTCAATAAAGTTTCCCCTTCCTGGGACAATGAATTCACGGTGTTCTTATTTCAATTTCCAGGAGTGTATATTATCAACGTGGCAGCCGTTTTGGAAGCCGCTATATTAGTTTAAACCCGCAATTTGCAAATGAAAAGTGGTTCGTGTGACATAGCAAACAGATTATACGAGAATTCTCATGAAAAATCTGTGGTACATTTCGTTTCAGAATAGCTTTATTTATTCTCGAGTTACGTCGCATTTTGTACAGAATAAGGAAAATCCTGGTGATATAACACAAAGGTCACAGGACGTGCTCGACGTGTTGTCCAACGCTTTGTAAGGTTGTTACCCGTATAGGTCATTCCTCAAAAATGGTTCAGATGGCTCTAAGCACTATGGGACTTAACTTCTGAGGTCACCAGTCCCCTAGACTTAGAACTACTGAAACCTAACTAACCTAATGACATCACACACATCCACCCAAGGCAGGATTCGGACCTGCGACCGTAGCAACAGCGCGGTTCCGGACTGAAGCTCCTATAACAGCTCGGCCACAGCGGCCGTCGGTCATTCCTCATGTACTTTAACCAATACACGTACCAGAATGCGAGCACAAGCATCTATACGGTGATTCAGTGATAATGTTACAAATTCAAAGAGATTATAGAGGAAGGTAAATGTATCAACTTGAGGTAAGGGAAACTGGTCTGGATAGGAGCAATTCGAAAGATATAAACAAAATATACTCAAGTTCCGCCTTAGCCTCGCGTAACAGTCAGACTAAGCGCCTAAACACTCACCCTGACCGTGACGTACAGAACTCCCGCTGAATACTCCCCAGTATCCTCAGATAATTTTCCCCGTTAATGGACTAATAAAAGCGCATGTAACTTAAGGCCAGAGAGGCTGAAAACTCTACGTCACAGTAATAATAAATTCTATTTAGCTGCCTAAGTTTCACAAGCTGCTAAATTTACAACCATTGTTCAAAACGGTTTCCCCTAGATTCATTGTAGGCCTGGCATTGTCGCAGAACGTTCTGTCGTGCCCCTTCTAATATCACCAGTGTCGTCTGAACAGTGCAGCAGACAGCGAGAAGTCTTGCCAGGAGATCCTCTTCAGTCTCAACAGATGCCTCATACACAAGACTTTTCACAGGATCCCACAAAAAGAAATCAAGTAGATTGAGATCAAGTGAACATGCTGGCCACGAAATACGACCTTCTCTGCCTATTCACTTCTCAGAGATTGTCTGATCGGGCTTTTACGAATCTTTAAGGGGGGCTTCGTTAGAACTACATCCGTTGACCAAACAATAAATGGAATATGTTCCAGGAACGTGGATATCCCAAAAGTCTTAGCAACAACAGTGGAGGTACATGTATTCCACTGTCAGAGATAAGAACTATTTTCCCATGTAATTACCGATTTGGTCATTTCAGACCAGGGTCGTGTTAAATGGCCCTTGCATTGTCACCCACGGAGAGTGAAATCAGACGTCAGGACGACAGCAGATGTGTTTACTTAATTTCTTTATTCCAGCCTTCGGCCATAGTATATCATGAGCAGCTTGTTGGAGGCTTCCAGTTGCATCTCACACGAAGCAATAGACATCCAGCATTGCTGACAGCATAAAGAGCGGGGGAAACCATGGCGTTACTCAACTGCTGTTGTCAACGACGCCATCGGATGCTACCATGATGTCTACGTGGCAGCGCATCTGACGATGGCCGTGAACTTACTCCTGCGAATGGGCGGCTCCCTCGTGCTTCAGGGCAGGCTGCCCTGTTTTGTCGTCGAACCGTGGGCCCCGTACTGCATTCTAGAATGTAGCTCCAAGTGTCACAGTCTTGTGGTGTGAGCTGTGAGACTGAGATAAGAATGATTTAGTACTGAAATCTAGTTTCTCAGGACAGAGCGGATCAGCTTGTGGTTGTGGAAAGGGGCCAGAATCAGTTGCTGTTAGTTGCACAAAACACGCAACTTTATTTCCCTAAAGACACTTAATCACACATGCCCTTAAAGGATTCAAAATAATACAGGGGAAGGCCCGAACACAAGTTATTAAAATTGCTTTAAGGAATACACACGGTTGAAGGCCTTAGTTAAAAAAAATTACGCAAATACTCGGCTGAAGGCCACATACTGAACACTGAAGAACTGAAGGCTTAAGGCCTGAATAAGAAAGATTTGAAACAGAGCAAAATCTCATTTTTTTTAAATAAGTTTTAAACAAGGGTCGGCCTGAGGAGGTAACTCTAACATAAGTTCAGATGACACAAGCAACCAGAAGTAAGATTAAATAATCGGACGGCAACCCGACCAAGGGACGGCTGAAGGACCGACCAACAACCTAATCAGTCCCCTTCCGCCCGACCAACGGCATGACAACGGAAAATATCAGCGAGGATGAAGATCCAGCAGCCCTACGTCTTCAAAATTGGCGTTTAAATACAGCCAAGGTACAATAATCACTCAAAAATATAAACAAACACCAAAGGCTGTCGAACTACACGCCGTGGCGCACAGCATCAACACGGCGAGGAAACACACTCTCGCTGCTCTGTCCCAACCAACCGACTGCCTACTCCAGTACGCAGACAGCATTCATAACTGCTCCGTGCAAATCACAAAAGCTACACACAGTTCCACGTAAGCACTTGCACCAAGAACTCCGACAATCCTAAAACCAATCACTGTGGAACAACAAGGAGAACTCACAAGTCAGCACACACAGAGTTTCCATATGCGGTCGGTGACCAAATACACGTCGTCCGGTGAGACGACCAACCGAACGACCATCCATGGTCGTCCCCACTCAAGTTAAGTGTGTCGCAAGCGTTCAGCGAATACTGGCTGTCCAGACCTCACTGGCGCTGCGTCCCTACTCAACTCCGACATAGGACGACCCGGAAATACTGGCGGTCGCTCCAGAGATAGTACGACAGTGCACTTATCGATAAGCGCCGCTTCTGCCACTTACGGGCAAGCAAATCAGCAACTTAGTGACGCCAGTAAATCGAATAAGAAACGAGACGACAGTACCGTAAAGACAAGATGACAAGCAATAAACGGCATGAACACGAGCCGCTCACGGATCAAGTATACGAATGGATGAGTACTTATACACTCCCGACTACGTTCGTTTAGGCTAAATGCACATACTCTAAACACTTCCATGGTGGCAAGTGAAGAAAGGATTCCGTTCTGCCACTAGCATATTGCAGCGTTGGCTGTTGCTATACCGTGCCCAGCTGGCTCCACTTTGCATGCCGGTTGGCCGTGTTTTGCTTTGAATGCGTAACATCCTCTCCCACCTGTCCAGCTCTGTTACAACTCACTACCACTCTGACATATTTTTTGACCAAGCACATTCTATACAGTTCACCCTTCTCCATCATGCATGAAATGTTTGTAACATCAACATGTAATCACCATATATAATCATCCTCCAGGAGCGTACAAGGATTCTGATCTCTATCTTTACACAACTCCCTTCACATGTCGTGAACGTGGGTGGTCACTCCGCAGCACCTCTGCTACCTATCCATCTCTAGGGAAACTGGATATCCAGGTACAGCCCAGACAACTAGCCCTTAAAGAGTTAGAGTGCCATAGTGTTGAAAACCAGTTGGAAATGTCCCGTCTTCAGAGAGCGGCGAGGAAAGCGCAGCTTTGTCTAACAGCTGCAGATGCACCATCTACCTGCGATGGATACATCTGTTTATCTATCTCTCCATTCACATACGAATTAGCTTCACTTGTAAACAATACGCCTAGAGGAAATGACAGTTTTCGACGATTCTGCAAATAGAATCGGGCGCTTTAACTCATCGTCAGTGCATCTGAATTTTGTAAGAGTTTCCAGAGAGATACAGAGAGTACTGTGCTCTGGACTCCCAGTAAACGATGACAGAACAGCTGTTGACGTTTTCAACTGTCCGTCTCTCAGTTTGTCTACGGCGGTTCCAATGTCACGAGAAGTTTCGCCAGCTAATTGTGGGTAATGGGTGTTCAATCTGGATGGCGTTGGTTGACAGTATCTGCGACGACATGGGTGTTCCTCTCTCTTGATGTAAGTTCGATGTGGTCGCACCGTATTACAGACAATAGCTTTTACGTCACCTGCAATAAAGAAACACTTCATAACTCACGAATAAATAAAGCACTGTTGTTTTCCTCACGTAATTCTGCATCGGTCTGATATGTGACATGCCCATGCCCACCCCCCACCCTCTCCCTCCCCTACCTTCAATCTGAAAATTAAGATTAAGGAACGAAGAGGTTCTACGCAGAATCGGCAAGGGACGGAGAATTGGATAACACTGACAAGAAGAAGGGACAGATGATAGAACATCTGTTAAGACATCACCGAATAGCTTCTACATCTACATGGATACTCTGCAAAACACATTTTAGTGCCTGGCAGAGGGTTCATTGAACCACCTTCACAATTCTCTATTATTCCAACCTCGTATAGCGTGCAGAAAGATGAACACCTATATCTTTCCGTACGAGCTCTGATTTCCCTTATTTTATCTTGGTAATCGTTCCTCCCTATATATGTCTGTGTCAACAAAATATTTTGGCATTCGGGGGGTGAAAGTTGGTGATTGGAATTTCGAGAGAGGATTCCGTCGCAACGAAAAACGATGTCCAGCCCAAATCTTGTATCATTTCTGTGACACTCTCTCCCATATTTCGCAATAATACAAAACGTGCTGCCTTTCTTTGAACTTTCTCGATGTACTCCGTCAGTCCTACCTTGTAAGGATCCCACACCGCGCAGCAGTATTCCAAAAGAGGACGGATAAGTGTAGTGTACGCAGTCTCCTTAGTAGGTCTGCTACATTTTCTAAGTGTCCTGCCAATAAATCGTAGTCTTTGGTTAACCTTCCTCACAACATTTCCTGTGTGTTCCTTTCAGTTTAAGTTGTTCGTAGTTGTAGCACCTATGTATTAAAATTACCTAGGTATTTAGTTGAATTTACGGCTTTTAGTTTACACTGATTTATCGTGTAACCGAAGTTTAAGTTCCTTTTCGCACTCGTGTGGATGACATCACACTTTTCATCATTTAGGGTCAACTGCCAGTTTTCGCACCATTCAGATATCTTTTCTAAATCGTTTTGCAGTTTTTTTGATCTTCTGTTGACTTTATTAGTCGATAAACGACAGTGTCATCTGCAAACAACCGAAGACTGCTGCTCTGATTGTCTTCCAAATTGTTTATATAGATACAGAACAGCTACCGTGGTACTAGATGGAGCTGTGGAGGGTAGCAACTGTAGAGGAGGGCAGAGACTGGAATACATCCAACAAATAACTGAGGATGTAGATAGCAATTGGTATTCTGAGAGGAAAAACTGGCATAGGAGAGGAATTCTCGGTGGGCCACATCAAACCAGTCAGAAGAATGATGACTAAGACTTTCATCCTAGATGTCACCTTCCAGAATGGCCGCCATTTTAGTAACAAGGCCACTCAGGTCCTCCCATCTCATGTCACTTGACTTTCAATTTCCTTTTATCTACCTGCTTATGTTTTAGGAAGGTAGTTCCACAGCTATGGACAATCTTATAGAATCTTCGTATTTTGACCTATCTCGACTCTTACCAAGCTTTTGAAGGTATAAAAGTGTAAAGACCAAATTTATATAGTAATTGAATCATCAATATAACTGAAATTAGTTGCAAGAAGTCTTAAGAATGAATATAACATTAATTATCATTTGAGACCTGAGATGAAAATGTCACGGTCGATTCCTTCGCTGTGCTTTCCATCTGAGTTAGTATCAGTTTCTAATCACATTAATCTTCCATTCTGTCACCGAAGACTTGTTATGTCTTAAATTATCTGACGTGCAGTTTATTGTGATAAATATCCCTGCAAATTCATGACGAGGTGTGTTATATCTCTCAGTACTTCTTAGTTTGCTTACGTGCTGAATTTAACCACCGGAGAAGCTTCGACTGGATTGAAAATATACAAGCAAATCTTAAATAATCTGCTCTGTCCCTCGCTACCTCTTTCACATTTACTAAACTAAAGTATCCACAAGCGAATAGCGAGGAATAAACCTCAAGTTTTGATGTAAGGCAGGTCACGGAAACTGAATAAACGGCGTTTCTGGTTTAGTACCAGAAGCTAAATAAACTTCTGAAGTTCCATGGTGAGGTGCGGGCTATAAATCACAATACATTGAGACAAGGAAAATGTGTGAGTCTGAAACGCTGTAATATTAGGTTTTACTCCTTTTAACCTGGAGCAGTTTCCGGCAGCCGGAAGCTAACGTATGCTGCTTGTTGTTGAGAATCTTACAGCCTTCGACGCCATAGCAAACGTTTCGCAATTTTTTGTGTGATGCAGAATTTAACTACGCTTACGGTACATCTCATGCTGTTTTTGGAAGACAACCTCAGGAATCATATACAATGTTTAAAGATGAATTTTAAGTTACTGTTAGTATTTTTATTAGCTTTATTATCATCATTTAAGTACAAATATTGCAACAAAGACATTTCTGTGTTGTGGTTGCAGCTATGACTTATCAAATAATTTATGTTTCTAAAGTAGCACATTACTCCAACCTGTTGCAGAAGCGTGAAACGTTTAGAAGTAAGCTGCAGGTAGCATTAATAAAATTAGATTTCAGGCAAGGGTTACAGGCCAGTGAAAATTATTAAGAAACTAATTTTAGTGTGTCTCATGTTCATGGGTGTACCTTAGGACGGCAGAGCGGTTGCACAGTATTTCACTACTGTACCGTTACTGAACAATTCAGTTAGCTGTTTTATTGACCGTATATTATTCATATGATCGATTTCAAAATTATAGAATTTAACTCTTTCAACACGCCAGAAAATGAAATTATAAAATTATGAAATCGATCATGTTAATTAAACAGTCACAAAATGTCTATTTAGATCATTTTCCTGAAAGTAAGTAATCAATAATTTCTTAAAAATTGTGTTTGCGTAGACTTTTTCATTAATGATAAATTACTAAAACAGTTACCGCACAACACATGGGCACATGTCAATAAACAAATACAGTGGCGAATTATATAAACTTTCCCTGAAACCTGTGCCGTGTAGAAAACAGAGCAGGGCAGACGATGTTACAAGACAAACAAAACAGAACTTTACGGACTTCCAACTTGTTGGAGTATCTTCGATCAGCAACTTCTGTTAGTTAATAGAACGAAAAACCAGCCGATGTTGCAAATACTTTATTTTTCATTCGATGACTGTTTTCGGGCCAAGACCTATTTTCAAATCCACATAACAAAGTCTAAAATGTCATTTCAAAGATGTGAGAAAATGTGTAATGTAAATTTACATTTATGTGCATGCACTGTGAACGTAAACTACACATTTTTTGACATCTTCGAAATGCCATTTTCGAGTTTGTTACGTTGATTTGAAAATGGGTCTCGGCCCGAAAATAGTCATCGAATGATAAATGAAACATTTGCGACGTGGACTGGTTTTTCGTTTTATTGAAAACAGAAATGTTTCAGGTACACATTGGAGTCACAACTTTTTCAACAGCTTTGGCAATGCATTCGTGTTACATTCTTGTAATGTTTCTATCACATACTGTTCGAAGTTTAAGTGCTGTGATTTGTGGTGGATCAGGATGTGAGATTAAGTTGATGGATAAATTACGAGACGAAAATGTTTTAGGAAGGAGGTAACAAATCTGTGATAAGCTCTTGCTACAAAACACACAAATTCGGTACATATCTACTAATTCACTGACGAATAAAAACTCTCATCACCAAGGAAGAGTTGTGCGAGATAAAAGAAAGTCGTTAGGCGTATTTCTACATCTGAAAGATGACGCATATTCAAATTTCTGCATCTACAGAGACACTCCACAATCCACCGTACGTTGCGTGGTCGAGGGTACCCCGTACCACTACCAGTAAACAGAGTTAGAGAAAATTAACTGCCTATATACCTCCGTATGAGCCCGTATCTTATCTTCATGGTCTGTACGCGCATGTATGTAGGAGGCAGTAGAACTGTTCTGCAGTCAGCTTCAGATGCCTATTATTTAAATTTTATTCCTCATCTTCCCTCCAGGATTTCCGATTTCATTTCCCCTAGCATTTTTATAACACTTTCGTGTTGTTCTAACCCACCAGTAATAAACTAGCAGCCCGCCCCTTATTGCTTCGAAGTCTGTTTAATCCGTCCTGGAACGAATACCAAACACCCGAGCAGTCTCAAGAACAAGAGACACTAGCGTCCTATATGCGGTCTCCTACGCAGACAAACCACACTTTCGTAGACTTCCGCGCTAGTTGCATAAGAGTAATGCTAGTAGCGCCACTAAGAAGATGCAAATTAGGTTTGCTTCAAATACGCGCTGTAACAGTCGGGTGCGTTGGTTACCTTTGAGATTGGACATAGTGAGCCAAGAACGCCATTAAGACGACGAAGACGCCATTAGCAGCAGCTCACAGAGATTGAAGGAGGTCGTGGATGTTCATCTCGAGATACTGCACACTTCGCAGGAATGTAGCCATTGTACTTCATTGCTGGTAGAGATGGTAATGAGAACGTACGGTCGCAAGAATACCAGGCACCGGACGACCACGTGGCACTGCAGAGGGGCAGACCGTCGTGTTCGACCCACGGCTGTTAGGCATCGTTATGCCCTTGTACCAATAATTCGAGCAGCAGTCGGCATCAGAGTAACACAACGCACTGTTATAAATCAGTTACTTCAAGGACGCCCTGTAGCATGCATTCCACTTACTCCAAGCTCATTGGAGGGCGGAGTGGAGATCTCTTGCTTTTTCTGGTGAAAGCCGGTTCTACCTCGTCGCCAGTAATGGTCACGAGTTAATGGCCTTATCTAGAAGGAACCAGGTGAGCTCCTACAACCAACTTGTCTGCTGTATAGACACAGTGGACCTACACCTGGAGTTACGGTCTGGAGCGCAAATTTCATATCACAGCAGGAGCACCTTGACTTCATATTTGTACGTAAGTATGGTGATTTGACCCGTTGTGCTGCTCTTCACGAACAGCATTCGAGGGGGTGTTTTCCAACAGGATAATGCTCGCCCAAACACCGCTGTTGTAACCCTAAATGATCCACAGAGTGACGACATGTAGCCCTGGCTTGCTCGATCACCAGATCTGTCCCCAATCGACCACATATGGGTCGTCATCTTTGATTGCTAATCAAAAACGTCCTCAGTCCCGGGTTCGAAACCAGCCACCCCGTAAATTGTGATTAATAATCAGCATTGACGGCCGAAGACTTCCGGCATCAGAAGTCACCTCTCATTCTGTCAACGGCATTGCCAAAGACGGCAGAGGAGCAGACAGAGCTTCAGAGCACCCTCTTGTCTTTGGAGTGTGACCCTAAAGGCGGACGAATCGGCAATGATCAACGCCATGAGGATGCAGATGGCAGTGGGAACCACTGCAGTAAAGACCCATGACGTGTATCCACAGGACTTGTGGCCTGTAATTGAAAACGTGTCATGCTGGATTCTCCATTGGCAGAAGATTCCCGAATTGTTCCCCATTCGGATCTCCGGGAGGGGACTGCCAAAAAGGTGACCATGAGAAAAAGACAATAACTAACGGAAGGATAGCGTTCTACGAGTCGGGGCGTGGAGTGTTAGAAGCTTGAAGGTGGTAGGGAAGCTAGAAAATCTGAAAAGGGAAATGCAAAGGCTCAATCTAGATATAGTAGGGAACATAGAGTTGAAATGGAAATAAGACGAGAATTTCTGGTCAGATGAGTGTGGTAATATCAACAGCAGCGGTAAACGATATAACGGAAGTAGGATTATTACGAATAGGGGGTTAGGGAAGACAGTATGTCACTTTGAACAGTTCAGTGATGGGGTTGTATTAGAATCGACAGAAAAACAACATCGACAACGATAGTTCAGGTATACATGCCAACATCGCAAGCTGAAGATGGAGATAGAGAAGGTCTATGAGGACATTAAAAGGGTAATATAGTGTATAAGGGGAGATGAAAATCTAATGGTCATGGGGGACTGGAATGCAGTTGTAGGGGAAGGAACAGAAGAAAAGGTTACAGGAGAACATGGGCTTGGGATAAGGCACGAGAGAGTAGAAAGACTAATTGAGTTTCATAATAAATTTCAGCTACTAACAAGCGAATACTCTGTTCAAGAAGCCCAAGAGGAGGAGATATACTTGAAAAAGGCCGAGTGGAACGGGAAGATTTCAGCTAGATTACATCATGTTCAGACAGAGACTCCGAAATCAGATATTAGATTGTAAGGTGTACCCAGGAGCAGATACAGACTCAGACCACAATGTAGTAGTGATGAAGAGTAGGCTGAAGCCGGCCGGAGTGGCCGAGTGGTTCTAGGCGCTACAGTCTGGACCCACGCGATCGCTACGGTCGCAGGTTCGAATCCTGCCTCTGGCATGGATGTGTGTGATGTCCTTAGGTTAGTTAGGTTTAAGTAGTTCTAAGTTCTAGGGGAAGTTAAGTCCCATAGTGCTCGGAGCCATTTTGAAGTAGGCTGAAGTTTAAGTGATTAGTCAGGAAGAATCAATACGCAATGACGAGATATGCTTGAAGTTCTCTAAGGCTGTAGATCCAGCAATGAAGAATAGCCCAATAAGCAGTACAGTTGAAGAGGAATGGACATTTCTAATAAGGGCAATCAGAGAGGCTGGGAAAAAATATAGGTACAGACAAGCTTGCTGCGGAGAAACCATGGGTAACAGATAAAATACATCAATTGATAGATGAAAGGAGGAGGTACAAATATGTTCTGGGAGATTCAGGAATACAGAAATACAAATTGCTGAAGAGTGAAATAAATAGGAAGTGCAGGCAAGCTAAGACGAAGTGGCTGCATGAAAAATGTGAGGAAATCGAAAAAGAAATGATTGTTGGGAGGCCAGACTCCGTATACAGGAATGTCAAAACAGCCTTCGGTGACATTGAAAGCAAGGGTGGTAACATGAAGAGTGCAACGGGAAGTCCACGGTTCTACTGTTAAATGCAAAGGAGTGGACAGGTGGAAAGAGTACACTGAAGGCCTCTATGGGGAATGGGTGGGGGTAGGGGGGGGGGGGGGGGAAGATTTCTCTGATGTGATAGAAGAATAAACAGGAGTCGATTTAGGAGGATATAGGGGATCCAGCATTAGAATCAGAATTTATGAGCGCTTTGGAGGAGTTAAGAACAAATAAGACAGAAGGGATTAGATAATACTCCATAAGAATTCCTAAAATCATTTGGGGAAGTGACAACAAAACGACTATTCATGTTGGTGTGTAGAATTTATGAGGCCGGCGATATAGCATCTGTCCGTCGCAAAAATATCATCCACGCAATTCCGAGCTGACAAATGTGAGAATTATCGCACCATCAGCTTAACAGCTCAGTTCGGCTATAGGAAAAGTAAAGGCACCGGAGAGGCAATTCTGACGTTGCGGTTGATAATGGAAGCAAGACTACAAAATCGACCTGGACAAAGGGTTCGACAATGTAAAATGGTGCAAGATCTTCGAAATTCTGAGAAAAATACGGGTAAGCTACAGGGAATGACGGGTAATATACAATATGTTCAAGAGCCAAGAAAGAATAATAAGAGTGGACGACCAAGAACGAAATGCTTGGATTAAAAAGGTTGTATGACAACGGTGCAGTCTTTCGCCCCTACTATTCGATCTGTACATCGAAGAAGCAATGATGTAGATAAAAGAAAGGTTCAGGAGTGGAATTAAAATTCAAGGTGAAAAGGTATCAGTGAGGCGATTCGCTGATGACACTTCTATCCTGAGTGAAAGTGAAGAAGAATTACATGACATGCTGCATGGAATGAACAGTCTAATGAGTACAGAATATGGGCTAAGAGTAAATCGAAGAAAGACTAAAGTAATGAGATGCAGCAGAAATGAGAACAGTGAGAAATTTGACATCAGGATTGACGGTCACGAAGTAGGTGAAGTTTAGATATTCTACTACGTAGGCAGCAAAATAATTAATGACGGGCGGAGCAAGGAGAACATCAGAAGGAGACTAGCACCGGAACGGAAGAGAATCGAAGCATTTGAGATGTGGTGTTACAGACGAATGTTGAAAATTTGGTGGACTGTTAGGGTAAGCGATGAGGAGGCTCTGCGCAGAACCGGAGACGAAAGGAATATGTGGAAATCACTGATAAGGAAAAGGGACAGAATGATAGGACCTCTGTTAAGACATCAGAGGACTAGAGGGAGCTGTAGAGGGGAAAAAAACTGTAGAGGAAGACAGAGATGGAATAAATCCAGCAAAGAGTTGAGGACATAGATTGCAAGAGCTGCTCGGAGATGAAGAGGTTGGCACAGGGGGGCCGCATGAAACCAGTCAGATGACTGATGACTCAGAAAAAAAATCGGACATAATCGGATGAAAACCAGCAGTAGCCGTTTTTGTATTGACCGACCTAGTGCATGGAACTCCATCCAACAAACTGACACTCGGCACCTGTACGACAGAGCAGGCAGCACGTTCTCATGTTTTCACTCAAATTTCTGGCAGTTACACTGGCTGTTAATGCACCGGCATGTCACATTTTCATTGGCTTTTCTCACGCTTTCGTTACCTGTGAACTTAAAGCTTTATTCACTTAAATACCCGGGCAAATGTAATCCCATATTTCATTACTCTACATAAATTATTTCTTCGTGTTGAGATTTACTTCCGTCAGTGTAGATATACGGCCAAATAGTATAAGACATTTTGTTCTAAGCAGTTTCCACGAGGTGTTAAATGCTTTTCATTACTTTGCAACTCGTTTCAGCCTTTAGACTACACATGTATTTATCTAGTGGTCAGCGGCCCTGTAGACCATGCTCTGCGTCAGCAATTAGTCTCCACTGCATTCAGTCCTTTGCTGTTTCCTCCCAATTGACTAAATTCAAAGCTTCCGCATCATTATTTGCGTCGTCTTCCCATTCGTTTCTTGGCCTATCCCGCTATCTTGTTCTTGTAATGTGGGCAATGAAAGCTTATTTTTGAAGACAGGTGTCTGGCATACGGATTACTTGACCTGTTCATTGAAGTCATCTGTTATTTTGATACTGTATGTTGAGCTGGTTCACGATCTCATATAGTTCCTTTATTCTTTCTTGTTCTCCAATTATATTCGTCTCTCATCTCCCATAGCCCCTAAACTTTTTAATAGTGAATATCAGATGTCAATGATTTTGAATAAATAACATAGGCCAATACATACGTAACATAGACCAGTTACTAAATAACATAGAACAATACAATTGTTATTTTTCAGAAACACACACCAAGGAAAAATATATTTTTAATTTTTTTTATCTAGGTAACAGATATATCCTACGGTTTTCGTCACTGAATCCGAATGCGACCGCCGGCCAGTGTGGCCGAGCGGTTCTAGGCCCTTCAGTCTGGAACCGCGCGACCGCTACGGTCGCAGGTTCGAATCCTGCCTCAGGCATGGATGTGTGTGATGTCCTTAGGTTAGTTAGATTTAAGTAGTTCTAAGATCTAGGGGACTGATGACCTCAGATGTTAAGTCCCATAGTGCTCAGAGCCATTTGAACCGAATGCGACCTCGCATTTTTTCCTCTCTTATGTACGGTTTTGTCACAGGGAGATCATTCAAATGACTCTGAGCACTATGGGACTTAACATCAGTGGTCATCAGGCCCCTAGAACTTAGAACTACTTAAACCTAACTAACCTAAGGATATCACACACATCCATGCCTGAGGCAGGATTCGAACCTTCGGCCGTAGCGGTCGCGCAGTTCCAGACTGTAGCGCCTATAACCGCTCGGCCACCCCGGCCGGCGAGAACATTATAAACAAGAAAATTAGCAAGTGTAATTGGAGAGTAAAGTAATTTTACAGAAACAACAAAGATTTTATTATTGGGTTGTATTGAACTCACCCCACACGGCCCCACACCGAACCCAGGTTTATTGTGCGGTTCGGCCCTCAGTGTACCGCCCCCCTCCCCCCCCCCCCCCCCCCCCCACGGCCGGATTCAACTGGGAAAAAATGAAGAAGATCCGAAGAAGGGTAGCCCACTTCGTCACAGGTTCGTTTATTAATCGCGAAAGCGTCGCGGAGTTGCTCAGCCAAATCCAGAGGCGGAAGCAACGAGAGGGGCGTTATAAATGACGGTGCAGTATCCTGTTAAAATTCTGAAAGCTCATACTGCTGGAAGAGTAGGTCAATATATTGCTTCGTACTATTTATAACTCGTGAAAGGACCGCAGATGTAAAATTAGAGAGCTTCGAGTTCGTACAGGGGCCTACCAGCAATCATTCTTTCCGCATGTCGTTGTGACTGGAGGTGGAAAGAAAGGGACAGTGGTACGTAAAAAACCCTCCGCCGCTTACCATCAAGCTGATTGCGGTGTGCAAATGTAAATATATGGAAAGAGAGAAACACGTACAAGTACAGTGTTGAAACAGCCCAGTTGGAAGATTGCCGAACGCAAGAAAAAAGAATACTAGCAAATGTGTGCTGCATAATTGAAGCAGTCTTACTTTCCTTGTTACCACACGTCGCAGAGCGTCCCCTCATCCACAGTCCCTTCACACACAAGTTCTCCCGCACACAACTCCGTTGCTCGTCATGTGTTCTCGTCTCCAGTGCGCTGTAGCCCTGTCAACGGGCATAAGCTCACATGGAGCGAAAGCCAGATTCATAAATTTGTGAGGTGACGTAGTGACGCGTGCGAACTGTTGTAGCGTGAGCTTTGTTCGCGGCCCAAGTTCCGAACACGGCCGACCGGAGGCTGACGCAGGCCGGCGCGAGGTCAGCCGGCAGCGGCATTGTTCTGCCTGCTGAGTCGGCAGACACCTCGCGCGCTTAGAAGCCAACCCAAAGCGCTCGCGGCCCGCCGCGTTACAACTGTTATCTGCGCGTTTACACACGGACCCCAGCTACCGGCAAATGCCACGGGATCCGAACTCCCTCCGTATCGTGTCTATTTGAAATATCACGTTTATTATCACGTTTGTTACAGTTTTTAGGAGAGGGTGAAGTATAATTTTTTTAGCATAGAAACGTCACATTTGGTATCATATACTTAAGAAATATAATGGGTTTCGAAAATTCCATTCCCAACTTACGGTTTGTATGGTAAACTAATAAAGATGCATTCACTATTCTTTTACGTTTTTCAGCTTAAAGGGAACGCCTATGGATAAATAATTGAAAATTATTTTTCATCGTCATATGTAGGTTTAGCAAACGCGTGTTTGCTTGGAAATCGTGGATAGAAACTGTACCCTAAGGAAAACGCTGTTCACTGAAAGGCCATTGGGTAGCGGCCAAGTCACCTAGCTGGGGAGCAGAGAAATAGCGTGCGATTCCTAAACGCATTATGTATGTTTTTCCTTCATTCTTACTTTTTTCCTTATCGAATTTGGTAGGAACTGGGGGGTTAATAAGATGATCAATAAGAAATAAGAACAAGGTACGCAACTAAACTTTGTTACATGTTCTTACTTTCCTTTCAATAACTACGTGAATGGTACTTGTTATATCAACATTTGAAGCAGATTTACTCGCGGCGCCAGTAACATCTAATGACTGCAGTCTCTGCGCAGCTATATCGTTCTTTACGAATACCTGGAGGAAAACTGGCTTGATTTATATTTAAAAATATTTCTTTTTCAGGTTTTAATGTTAGTGCCTACCACACAATACGCCAGCATCGTCTGAAAAATCGTTGCTGAAAGTTCGTAATGAATTATACAATGAATCACTGTCGCGTTTTTACAGTTCCCGCAGTGTTTCCAGAAGCATATCGGAATTCTGAAAACTCCAAGTTCGGTGCCGCGCCTCTCTAAACAAGCATCGTGCGGTCAGCTCTCTGTCGTCTTTCTTGACGAATTAGCTAGTGTTAGCTGGAACTGTTTTCGTACAATGAGGCTTAAAATTCCAATTCTTTACTAACCCAAGTCGTTTGAAAAATTTGTTTGCCCCCATCTCTGAAGGTTCCAGACACTGCCACCTCACCAAAATAAGTAGAGCAATATACCAACGACGGGAATCTGTCGTTCCACTTTTGACGGAGATAGCAGTCGAAAGCTCGAGGATCTTATTCAAAAGACGTAATTGTATACCAAAAAGGATTTATTTGATTTTAAACGGGGGGGGGGGGGGGGGGGGGGAAAGTGGGAAGAGCTAGAGGTACAAGGCTCAAGGATGTAAGACTGAGTGACAGGTTGAAGGGGGAAGTGGGCACCAAACAGAAGTTACATTGCCCGTGACAAAATCCCTACGAACTACAAATGACATAGCCGGCCGCTTTGGCCGAGCGGTTGTGGGCGCTTCAGTCCGGAACCGCGCTGCTGCTACGGTCGCAGGTTTGTGTGATGTCCTTAGGTTAGTTATGTTTAAGTAGTTCTAAGTCTAGGGGACTGATGACCTCAGATGTTAAGTCCCATAGTGCTTAGCGCCTTTTGAACCATATAAATGGCATAGAATCCATCACAGTCCAACAGCCGCCTGCCACAAATGCGGAAAGATGAGCTCACTCGCTCGTGGATTTGTTTGTGGGGCAGTGCAGGACACGTGGAATTTTCTCAACCATCGATTGGCTGTAATTGATAGGACGAGCGCACGCTATCTGAACGTTCGAGAGCTGGCGCGATACCCGATTACTAAACAATGCTAAATTCTCAGAATATTTGTGCTATATTGAACGGGAATGTTTTCTAATTGCGCGGGACGACAATCATAGGAAAACGTTTGACAACCCGCTTTATATCATGATCTAGGATTCCGCTCTAATGCTCACAATCACGCCACTCCTTAGATAAATGACGTAATTAAAAGAAAATGTTGCAAAAGAGTATCTTACATTATTATAACTATTTCATGTCAGTGGCATACTTGTGTGTGAGGAAATGGAAGACGCCAAATACGGTAAACAGAAATAAGAATTGCCCGCATCTCGTGGTCGTGCGGTAGCGTTCTCGCTTCCCACGCCCGGGTTCCCGGGTTCGATTCCCGGCGGGGTCAAGGATTTTCTCTGCCTCGTGATGGCTGGGTGTTGTGTGATGTCATTAGGTTAGTTAGGTTTAAGTAGTTCTAAGTTCTAGGGGACTGATGACCATAGATGTTAAGTCCCATAGTGCTCAGAGCCATTTGAACCATTTTGAAATAAGAATTAGAAATAAAACGAAACTTCTGAACTCATAACTGTTCTGATGCTTCTGTTGCTGATAGTGTATGCTACAGAATTTTTTTTTCTGGTCAGAAGAACAACTTCACTTTAATTTCATGGTATACATGGATACTTATTTTCAACAATGTCTAAAAAAAAAGACTGACGTTTATTGATTTGGAAGATGAACCTAATATTATTTGAGGATAATCAACTGGAAAAGTTGCTTTTGTTTAATTGGAAAGATTAAATAATTTTACTGTGGCTGCTGTTATTTTCTTCTGTATTGGCCAGAAAAATTCATTTCTTTTCTAGGTTTTATTTTAATTTGCACAAAGTACTACGTGCATACTTTTAGTCCATCATTTTGTACTAAAGTAATTCGAACGTAGCCACAGCTTAAATTTTGAAAAAGATCAGTAGCAATGGTGGCTGGAGGCTTCCAGCATAAGGAGTCCCCACGTTCTGACAACGCCCGTGTCAAAGGGGGCAGAGGAGCGGACAGATGTTCGGGGCACCTTCCTACCCTTGTGGAGTGAAGATGCCCCTAAAAGGCGATGAATTAACAATGATCAATCTCACGAGTATGCAGAAGGAAATGGAAACTACTGCATTAAAGACAAGTAACGCGTATCCAAAGCACATGTGGCCTGCAGTTGAAAATGTTATGATGATCTCTCTATTGGAAAAAGATTCCGGATTAGTTCCCCATTGGAATCACCGGGAGTGGACTGCCAGGGGGGATGTGACCAAGTGTAATAGATTGAGTAACCAATGAATGTTTACATTGTACTAGTTAGCTGGTGGAATGTAAGAAGTTTAAGTGTGTTAGAAAATCTAGAAAATCTAAAAACGGAAATGCTAAGGCTCGGTCTCATTGGGGTCAGTTAAAAGATAAGGATGTAAAATGATTATGTCTGGACAGGAGAACATAGCGTAATAACAGCAGCAGCAGTAGTAGAGAACTTTGTAGCGGGAGTAGGATTCATCATGAGTAGGAAGATTGGGCAGGTATTTAGTTGCTGTGCACTGTTGGATTACTCTTACGAGGTTCGACAGCTAGTCAGTGGCAAAAGCAATAATTTGAGTATAAGTACTATCGACAGGAAATCTCAAACTTACTCCATATT